>NC_073377.1:95897789-96497789 GCF_028641065.1 Leucoraja erinaceus
CACCTTGTCAAAACGGTGCAAAACCGTATGAATTTCAGACAGAGCTCCCCCCGCTTGCCCTGGCCCCCGCCTTTGCGGTGTGTGTGTGTGAGTGTGAGTGTGAGTGTGAGTGTGTGTGTGTTCCAGTCTGACAGTCGCTATTCCAGTTGCCGGTTTTTCAGGCGATAGTCCGCTGAAAAATCACCTAAGTGGGACAGGCCCATGACTCTCATTAAACTATGAAAGATAATATTGGTTCATTATTGTCACGTGTACCAAGATATAGTGAACAACCTTGTTTTGCATGCTATCCAGGGAAACCATACTACACACGTACATCATGCGGAGCGAAAGAGAAAATAAACAGAGAACAAAATATAGTGTTAAAACTACAGAGCAAGTGCAGAAAGTGCAAGCACATAACAAGGTTGATTTGAAGATCGGGAATTCATCATTAGCAGGAGAGATACATTCAGGAGTCTGATAATTGCTGGGAAAAACCTGATCCTGAGTCTGAGGATACATGCTTTTATATCTTCTGCCTGACGTGAGAGGGGAGAAGAGAGAATGACGGGGACGTGAATAGTGCTTGATTATGTTGGCTGCTTTCCTGAGACAAAGTGTAGATGGAGACGATGGGAGTGCTGGGGGTGGGAGTGGGAGTTTGGGAGAGAGGGAGAAGCTGACTGACTGGGTCGTGTGACTGACTGGGCTGTGTTCCCAACACTGATTCCTTGCAGTCTTTTTGTTTAATCAAAAAATGTATTCAATTATTAAAAAATAATATTTACACCACAATAAAACAAACCAGAACCCACCACCATGACACAATACAAACAAATATCCTCAATAAACTACCATACAACTATGTTACAATCCTTATTGAGGATGCATTCAACCTCCTGCGGTGCCCAGCGGTCCTGGAACTCCCCCAGGGTGCCCGTGGACAGGGCGTAGTCCCTTTCTAACCCCACCCGGGCTCGGACGTACCCCCGGAAAAGGGGATTTCTTGCAGTCTTGGGCAGGGCAGTGGCCATGCTAAGCTATGTTGCATCCCAATAGGATGCATTCTATGGTGCATCTGTAAAAATTGGTTAGAGTAATTTGGGACATGCCAAATTTCCTTAGACTTCTGCAGAAGTAGAGGTGTTCGTGTGCCCATCCATTTTTTATATTTCAAGATGTTTACTACAGCAATCTAGGTAGTCTAATTTCTTCTCATATTCTGAGGTATGAAAACCAAAGCTGCATTGCATTCAACCCCTTAAACTTGCTCTGTGAGGCACAGGCAGACAGTAGGTCTGTCGGCTGACTGTCTACAATGATGGCTGGAAGCACAACACCACATAAACACCTGGAAAAGGAGCAATGCACCAGAAATCAGAACCAGCAGAAAGGAAGAGAAGTGTAATGTCACTGGATATTCAAGGGCACTGTAGGTGGTGGACATCAGCACCAACAAACATGTTATATTGGAGGTCATCTGGACAGGCAGCAATAGCTCGTCCTAAAAAAAAACTTTATTTTAAAACAGCCTTTTTAAAGATATGTACATTTGTGTCTTTTTAAAAAGATCAACAAGATTCAAGATTCAAAACTCAATTTAATTGACACATGTACCATAAGGTATAGTGAAATTTGAGATACCATACAGCCATACTAAGTAAAAAGAAAAAATACACACAGCACATTAAATAAAGTTTAACATAAACATTCACCACAGTGGAATCCACATTCCTCACTGTGATGGAAGGCAATAAAGTCCAGTCGTCTCCCTCCTTTGTTCACCCGTGGTCGGGGCCTTAGACCATTGCTGACGGTCCGCTGTACAAGCCCTCTCGTCGGGATGATCGAAACTCCGGCGTCGGGACAGATCGTAACACTCCGCAGCATGGCGCACCCGAGTCGGCCGCTTCTTACCGGAGACCGCTGCTTCACGGTGTTAAAGTCCACAGGCCCCGCAGTCGGAGCTCCAACACTAGCGATCCTCGGCAAAAGATCCCAGGTAAGTCCGTGCCGCACCTGGGGCTTGAAGCTCCGGGCCGGTCTCCAGGAAAGGCTGCATCACTCCATGTTGTAGGCCGCAAAGTGGGGGCGGAGATGCAACACGGAGAAAAATCGCATGTCTGTCGAGGTGTGTGACTGAAAAAGGTTTCCCCCAATACGCACCCCCCGCATAAAACATACAAAGAGACATTAAAACAAACATTGAAGATATACTTAAAATAATAAAACCAGAGAAGGGACAAGGCTATATTTAAGAGGGAGTTAGATGTGGCCCTTGTGGCCAAGGGGATCAGAGGGTATGGAGAGAAGGCAGGTACGGGATACTGAGTTGGATGATCAGCCATGATCATATTGAATGGCAGTGCAGGCTCGAAGGGCCGAATGGCCTACTCCTGCACCTAATTTCTATGTTTCTATGTTTCTAAGAAGGCAGGCGAGGCGGCCATTACGGGCAGCATGACATTATCTGTATAAAGCCTATATATATCACATATCAATCAACCAGTTATTACAATAGCATAACACTTCCTTGTCTACGCAACAGGCTACCCTATTAAATTTCCTGCAGGAAACAATTGATCAATTTTATACCCATCCAGATGTGCAATTAGCAGCCGCCAACCGATTATGTCCATAACTATTCACATGAGTTTGAGGTCAGAAGTGTAGGAATTATATTAATAGCAGAAAGAATACTGTATCAGATTAATAAAATATGTTGGATTATAACTTTGGGAGGATTCTTGAGATGAGCTTTATGGTATTTCTGCTCCATCATACAATGTCTCATCTTTCCATTCCAAATGTTCCAAAATAATGGCCCACATTTTGCAGTCAGAATAATGGTTAAACCAACAGGGTTCACTGACTGACTACAATTACAGGATTTTTAAAGATGCCTAATTTTAATGATGAAAACGCTGAAATTGTTATCTGAGACTCAGCCCTTCCCCACAAGTTATGTCCTGAACAACCTTCATTCAGGGAATCAAACGTCCCAAGAGCAGATGTAAACTTGCCATTTATGTCATTTATGTACCAGACCGACAATGATGAAATGAAATGAAATGAAATGAAATGATGAAATGAAATGATTCAATTTATTGTCATTGTCAGTGTACAGTACAGAGACAACGAAATGCATTTTTAGCATCTCCCTTGAAAGGGAGACACAGGGCGTCGCGGTGTGCCCGCGCCTGCCGCCGTACATTCCATTACAGGCAAAGGTGGGTGAAGTGTCTTGCCCAAGGACACAACGACAGTATGCACTCCAAGCGGGATTTGAACCGGCTACCTTCCGGTCGCCAGCCGAACTCTTAGCCCATTGTGCTATCTGTCGTCTGCATATGCTTTGGTGCTTGGTGTGAGATTTTCATGATCTCAAGCCATAATAACCGGTGCAATGATTTATAAAAGTTCTGTTTAATACCCATGAATTGAGAAAGAAATGTAAATATTATCTTTCAAAATAAATCTGTTAAATAATTACCTCCATAACATGTGGGGCTTACACGTGAACTGTTGGTGTTGGCAAAGTTGCATAAGTCTGCAAACGTGCACACACAGCGACATGCAGCTGGCTCCACCAATGTGCCAGCAGAGGAGGGAAGGCAGTCTACCTGCACTCTTTGTTGGAGAATGATTTATGAGGAGGGAAAGGGATTGTGGCCTTTTTAATGCCGTGCACCTCCTCAACAAGCCTGCTTTGAGAGTTAGGTTTTCAGCTGCCAAGCGAAATAACAAAGTGGAAAATTGGTGACAAAGGTAGCAATTTTCCACTGCACTACATGCCTACATAATCACCAATCCTGGAAGCTAATATTTGTTCTGCACTACATTACCTCATCTTATCCTGGTGTGATTAGCTGGGTTCTACAACCAGCATCAGAGGTCTTAGGCGATACAGGAGTGAAAAACAGCCAAGGTCATTGTACAGTTTAGATGTTGGTATCAAACAGAATTAGACTCAGAGGTCAGGAGAATTAGACTCAGGAGGTCAGGGTTTGGTGGTAATTCTCCAACTCAGAGAAATGTTTTTTTTTAAAAAGGGATATAGCACCTGGATTTGAATTTGCATGCCTTAACTAATATTTCTTCATCAAAAAGAATCTTATTACCCTTCACTTTCAATCATTCAAAACAAAATTTGTCTTTGTATTGATACCTTTTGAAATGATTTAATTCTGAGGTGATATGTGGAACTCTGCAATTATCTTACATCTTAAAATTGCAACATTTTGTTTAAAAATTGAATTTATACGGTTCTGTTCAATTCTAGTTTATCACCTTGCAGATCTAGTCTCCAGTTATTTTGATACTACTCAATAGAACATTAAAAGATATATTTAATGCAATAATTTTTTTTAGCATATACATTTCCTTATCTTTCCTCCTCTCCATCTCTGATCAAGAATCCACCCTTCATATCCTAGTAGTGGGGTGGAAGATTGCAACCTTCACGTGGTCCGCCCTGTTTTGACTACTGCAATCAAATAAGATCAAACAGAACAAGTTGTCTACAACTTTAGGCTGTGCACGCCATACGCAAGAAGAAGATCCTAGTAGTAATATTTATGCTTTGAGATTTCTTTAGAAAAGATTCTTCCAAATTCTCTTGTCTTCTAACACTTAATCCATCTAATAATTCAGACATCAAGCCCACTGAAGAGTAAGATGTAAATGCATGTGTGTTGTTTTGTTCTTCTCTCAACCTTTATATATTTTACCGTTATCTTTTACTCTTCTGTGACTGACAGAAGGCATGCCCTGTGCCACTGCTGTTCCATGTCTGGCCACAAGGAGGTGCATATGAGCAGGCGAATGACTGAACATTTGGAGACACAAGAAACTGCAGATACTGGAACCTGGAGCAAAAGAACAAGTTGCTGGAGAAACTCAAGTAGGTCAGGCAACATCGGTGGGGGAAATGGATGGTTGACGTTACAGGTCCAGATCTTACATCTGGTCCTGATGCAGGGTCTCAACCCATAACGCTGGGTATTTATTTGTTTCCACTGATACTGCATGACCCGCTAAGTTCCTCCAGCGAACTACTTTCTGACTGAATCTTTGATTCTTCCTTCCCCCAACTTGAAGGAAAGCATCCCGTCACTGCTTGGTAGATTTTCAAAACAATCAGAACTCAGGTCTCAGAACCAAAAATTGCTCAGTTGCTGATAATCGATCCCGTTTTATATTATCACAGATCATTATCTATACTATTACTAAAACTCTCATCTTGACCACTTCCTGTCTACGTTGTAAATACATTTTAGAAAAAACATTACCCTATATTGCTATGATTTTTTCGCCATCATCTTTTCGCCACTGTCCTCCTCTCCTCAAGTCAAGTCAAGTCAAGTCAAGTCAAGTTTATTTGTCACATACACATACGAGATGTGCAGTGAAATGAAAGTGGCAATGCTCGCGGACTTTTGTGCAAAAAGACAAACAACCAAACAAACTATAAACACAATCATAACACACATATACCTTTACATAATAAATAATGGAAGGAAAAACGTTCAGTAGAGTTAGTCCCTGGTGAGATAGGCGTTTACAGTCCGAATGGCCTCTGGGAAGAAACTCCTTCTCAACCTCTCTGTTCTCACCGCATGGCAACGGAGGCATTTGCCTGACCGTAGCAGCTGGAACAGTCCGTTGCAGGGGTGGAAGGGGTCTCTCATGATATTGTTGGCTCTGGAGTTGCACCTCCTGATGTATAGTTCCTGCAGGGGGACAAGTGAAGTTCCCATAGTGCGTTCGGCCGAACGCACTACTCTCTGCAGAGCCTTCTTGTCCTTGGCAGAGCAATTCCCAAACCAGATGGTAATGTTCCCGGACAAGATGCTTTCCACCGCCGCTGTGTAGAAGCACTGGAGGATCATCGGAGACACTCTGTATTTCATCAATTGCCTGAGGTGGTAAAGGCGCTGCCTTGCCTTACTCACGAGTGCTGAGGCGTGTGATGCCCATGTCATATCCTCGGAGATGTGGACTCCCAGATATTTAAAACAGTTCACCCTATCCACAGGATCCCCATTTATCCTCAATGGAGTGTACTTCCTCGGATGATGTGCCCTCCTAAAGTCCATGATCAGCTCCTTTGTTTTTTTGATGTTCAAGAGGAGGCTGTTATCCTGGCACCAGAGTGCTAGATCAGCCACCTCCTCCCGGTAGGCCTTCTCATCATTGCCTGAGATCAGGCCCACCACCACAGTGTCATCAGCAAACTTAATTATTGAGTTGGAGCTGAACCTAGCCACACAGTCATGTGTGTACAGGGAGTACAATAGGGGGCTGAGGACGCAACCCTGGGGCGATCCTGTGCTCAGGGTGAGGGACTTTGATGTATTCCCTCCCATCTTGACTACTTGGGGCCTGGCGGTGAGAAAGTCCAGGACCCAGGCACACAGGGAGGTGTTGAGCCCCAATTCCATTAGCTTCCCGGCCAGTCTTGTGGGGACTATCGTGTTGAAGGCTAAACTGTAGTCTATGAACAGCATCCTCACGTAGCCCCCCTTCTGGCTGTCCAGATGGGAGAGAGCGGTGTGCAAGACCTGGGAGACCGCATCGTCCGTGGATCTGTTCGGACGGTATGCGAACTGCAACGGGTCCATGTTCCGAGGGAGGAAGGCGCAGGTGTGTTTCTTCACCAACCGCCCCAAGGTTTATTCCGATCGGTGAAATAATAAAAAAGTTATGAATGTTTAAAAAATCGTGAGATCAGCAGATTGGTCTTCTCGCCTGTCAGTCACCATGATGAAGGTAACGCCCCTTCCGGCACCCGCTGTTAATCATCGGGTGGGGCGAGGAGAATAAAGCCCCGGAGGCCGGATGTGAGTCAGTCACCCCGGAAGACCGTGAGCGACTGAGCTGCCAGCCCACCAGGCCCGAGTGACTGAGATGCCAGCCCAAAAATTCATTTGGTCCACAATGTCCATACTAGCCCTCTGGAAACCAGTCCCTTCGGCCCACAACACCCAACGGGCCCCACTTAGTCTAGTGTGTGTGTGTGCGTGTGTGTGTGTGTGTGTGTGTGTGTGTGTGTGTGTCTGTGCTTCTTTCTCTCTCTCTCTCTGCGCCCCCCCACCCCCTCCCCTTCTCCCTCTCTCCCTCTGGAAAATCAAAACAGTGGTATTTCTTGTCTCTCAGTGTCTGGGGATATATAGAGATCTGATTTTCTAATTTACAATGTTGGCACTTGCATGAACCCAACTGCCTAAGTGATTTCTGCCATTTACTAGTAATTAACGCAGAACGAGAGAAAAGGTTAATTCTTAACACAAATGCACGCAGTACATATTTCATGTATGAAAACAATGCTGACTGAAGGTGACGCAAAAAGGTCAGTTCATAACTCTGCCCTGTCAGGTCAATGGCATGTTGACACAAACAGAAAGAACCTCCAGATAAAGAGGGGTTAAATTGATCAGATTTCCTTAACATATTTTGCGTGGTTTTTCTTTTTTCTTTTCTATTTGCACTAAGTGTGCAGCCCTAGATGACATAATTCCACTCGTACAGAACTTTAATCAATGGGATTAGGAAAGAATTAAAATCCAACCTCACTTAATCAGGAAATTCTTAACTACCATACCTCTTTCCATTGCTGAATGGGATCAGCTGTTACTGTTTAAGGCTGACATTTGGGATAAAGTGGAAACATAGCAAAATACAGATTTTCTTCTGATTCAAGTCCCCAAGTACAGGGCAGTTATATTAATTGGAAGTTGTTTTTGTACCAATAGCTCTTACAGTACCTCCTCTCATTCAGAAATTCAATAGTGATCCCAAATGCAGATACTGCTTTAAGAACAAATCACCTTGAAATTATTCTAAGCAAAATCTTTGTTTTACATTTTTAAGTATAATTAAAACACAAAACGTATTTGCCTCATATTATAAAAATGAGAGAAAATTTGTCACCTTTTTAAAAAGAAACACTGACAAATCAAACAGGTCACAGAGGTCAAAAAATATTTTTTCTAAGTTTAGGCAAATCATGAAGTACTGAGAATAGGGCAGGAGGTTTAACTACAGTATTAAAAAGCTGAAGATTGTGGAACAAAGGAAATTTGTGAAGTCCAAAGAAAATACATTCAAGATCCACTTGCAAATTGTCTAAAATTTACCACTGTGGAAAAAATAATGAACAAGATTAAATGTGAGAGGAGCTGGAGCAAACGTTCCAAGGGTCACTTATTTTATTGTTCAATGGTGTGAGGGGAAAGAGATCTTGAAGTCTGGAATACACTGTATCCCCTAATGGAGAACAGGTATGCACTAATATATCATTCATAAACATGAAGGAGCTGGCAGTATATACAAACAATGGAAGTGCCCTGAGGAGCATTGAAGAACAGAGAGACCTAGGAGTACAAGTCCACTGATAGTGGCAACACACATACACAAAATAGCGAGGGAGATAGAAACATAGAAACAGGTGCAGGAGGAGGCCATTCGTCCCTTCGAGCCAGCACCGCCATTCATTGTGATCATGGCTGATCGTCGCCTATCAATAACCCGTGCCTGCCTTCTCCCCACATCCCTTGATTCCACTAGCCCCTAGAGCTCTATCTAACTCTCTCTTAAATCCGTCCAGCGACTTGGCCTCCACTGCCCTCTGTGGCAGGGAATTCAACAAATTCAGAACTCTCTGGGTGAAATTTTTTTTTCTCACCTCAGTCTTAAATCGCTTCCCCTTTATTCTAAGACTGTAGCCCCTGGTTCTGGACATTTTTCCTGCATCTAGCTTGTCCAGTCCTTTTATAATTTTATATATGTTTCTATAAGATCCCCCTCATCCTTCTAAACTCCAGTGAGTGCAAGCCGAGTCTTTTCAATCTTTCCTCATATGACAGTCCCGCCAACCCAGGGATCAATCTCGTGAACCTACGCTGCACTGCCTCAATCACAAGGATGTCCTTCCTCAAATTAGGAGACCAAAACTGTACACAATACTCCAGATGTGGTCTCACCAGAGTCCTATACAACTGCAGAATAACCTCTTTACTCCTATACTGAAATCCTCTTGTTACAAAGGCCAACATTCCATTAGTTTTCTTCAAGGCCTGCTGTACCTGCACGCCAATTTTCAGTGACCGGTGTACAAGGACGCCCAGGTCTCGCTGCACCTGCCCCTTACCTAACCTAACCCCATTGAGATAATAATCTGCCCCCTTGTTTTTGCCACCAAAGTGGATAACCTCACATTTATCTATATTATACTGCATCTGCCACGGATCTGCCCACTCACTCAACCTGTCCAGGTCACCCTCCACCCTCCTGCAACCTCCTAACATCTTCCTCACAGTTCACACTGCCACCCAGCTTTGTGTCATCCGCAAACTTGCTGGTGTTGCTCCTAATTCCCTCTTCCAAATCATTAATATTTATGGTAAACAGTTGCGGCCCCAACACCGAGCCTTGCGGCACTCCACTTGCCACTGCCTGCCATTCTGAAAAGGACCCGTTCACTCCTACTCTTTGCTTCCTGTCTGCCAACCAATTTTCTATCCATGTCAACACCCTACCCCCAATACCATGTGCTTTAATTTTAGTCCCCCGTCTCCCATGCGGGACCTTATCAAAGGCTTTCCGAAAGTCTAGGTACATTACATCCACTGGCACCCTTTCATCCATTTTACATGTCACATCCTCAAAAAATTCCGGAAGATTAGTCAAGCATGATTTCCCTTTCATAAATTCATGTTGACTTGGACTAATCCTTTTACTGCTATCCAAATGCCCCACTATTACCTCTTTAATAATTGACTCCTGCATCTTTCCCACCACCGAAGTCAGGCTAATTGGTCTGTAAGTCCCCATTTTCCCTCTCACTCCTTTCTTGAAAAGTGGGATAACATTAGCTATCCTCCAATCCACAGGAACTGATCCTGGATCTATTGAACATTGGAATATGATCACCAATGCGTCCACTATTTCTAGAGCCACCTCACTGAGGACCCTGGGATGCAGACCATCAGGCCCAGGGAATTTATCATCCTTTAGTCCCATAAGCCTACCCAATACTATTTCTTACAAGTTCCTCTACCCCTTTAGATCCTCTGTCCTCCAGTACATCTGGGAGATTGTTTGTGTCTTCCTTAGTGAAGACAGATTCGGAGAACCTGTTCAACTCTTCTGCCATTTCCTTGTTACCCATAATAGTGTCTGCCTTCAAGGGACCTACATTTGCTACTCTTTTTCCCTTAACATATCTAAAGAAGTTTTTACTGTCCTTCTTTATATTCCTGGCCAGCTTCCCTTCGTACTTTTTCAGCCCGTATTGCCCGTTTTGTTTCCTTCCGTTGTCCTATGAAAGTTTCCCAATCCTCTGGCTTCCGGCTACTCTTTGCTGTATTATACATCTTTTCTTTTAGTTTTATTCTATCCCTCACCTCTTGTTGCCTCCTACTCCCCTTAGAATCCTTCTTCCTTTTTGGAATGAAATGATCCTGCGTCTTCTGGATTATGCCCAGAAATCCCTGCCATTGCTGTTCCACCGTCATTCCTGCTAGGATCCCTTTCCAGTCTACTTTGGCCAGCTCCCCTCTCATGCCTTCATAGTCCCCTTTGTTCAACTGATATATGGTAGCCTTGCCATTATTGGACAGGACGATGAGCGTGAGATTTGGGATGTCATGTTCCAAATGTACAAGATATTAGTGAAACTGTACCTGGAATAAGGTGCGCAGTTCTGGTCTCCTGACTAAGGCAAGGATGTGAAGAAATAGAGGATACAGAAAAAATTCACAGGAATGGAGGGCTTGAGTTGTGAAGAGAGTCTCCACGGGCTGGAGCTGTTTTCTCTGGAGCAGAGGAAGGTGACCCATGTTGCTTATAAAATCACGAAGGGCAGAGATAAGTTGGGTCATCACAGTCTTTGTCCCAGCATAATGGAGTCTAACACTGGAGGGCGTAGGTTTAAAGTACAAGGATAAAGATTTAAAAGTGGACCTGAGGAACAAGTTTTTTCCACACAGCAGGTACATGATATAAGCTGCCAGAGGAAGCTGCACAGGTGGATACAATTACAAAGTTTAAAAGATATATTGACCAGTTCATGGATAGGAAAGATTTAGAGATATGGGCTAAATGCCAGCAAATGGAACAGCTCTGAAGGGCATCTTGCTTGGCAAGGACGAGTTGGGCCACAGGCCTTGATTTCATGCTGTATAACTCTGTGACTGGTACAAATAGAGGGATCCTCCAAATGAAAAGGGGATATAACAACTAGTAGTTTTTATACAATATGCTGCAAAACATTCCATCAAGTCCTTCACAAGTGTCTGAAACAAATTTGGTGTGGAGCTGAAAGGTGATGTTGGGGCCAATGACCAAAAGCTTGTTAGTGAGGGATTTAAAAAATGACTCCAGTGACAAATAACAGGCAAAGCAGCAGAGAAGAATTGAAATGGACTTTGAGGACATAGTTTCTGCAAATAGGTCAGGGTTAATTATATCTGGGTATGATGCAGGGGATAGGATCGAGGAGCAGATAGGTCACACGTTTCTAAAGTTGAAGGGGGTTGTAGAAATAGGAAGGGATGACTGCAAGTGAACTTGTCTGAAGAATTGTCTATCTGCTGAGTTGTGTCTATCTTCTGATATTTTAAGGGGCCTGTTCCACTAACGCAACTTTTCAGCGACTGTCTTCGACCTTCAAGCACGAGGGCACTCGCCTGAAAAACCTCAAGCTGGATCGACCGTCAGCGATGAAACCGCGAGCTGGACCGACCATCTGCACACACATACAAATGCATCGCAAAGTTGGGCGCCAGGGAAAACGGGGGAGCGCTGTTTGAAATTCACATCCGCGATGAACTGGAGGGTAAAAGACGGCTGGCACAGTTACAGTAAGTCCTTTAGAGAGCGTGGAGAGGGGGGGGGTGAGGGTGGAGAGAAGGGGAGAGAAGCGGAGAGAAGGGGAGAGAAAGGGGGGAGAGTGGAGACACTTTTAAGAAGCCAGACAACTTTTAATAAATTTTAGCAGGCATTTAACATTACCGGTCGGTTTACTTACTTTTTCTTTCTCAACGAGCTTTACCTTCGACTACCTTTAATTACCTACAATAGCATTACAACCTACTACGACCTACCTCGACTAAACCTACGAGTAAAAAGTATAGATTTTTCCCATGGCGACCTTTTTTTACTCGTGGGCATTTTTCAGCATGTTGAAAAAAAAACGCCGCGACCTAGCTGAGGCCTCGAGAACGCAACGACGACTCTCGAGCATGAAGGAGAGTTACAAAGACCTCCTAGGACCTCGTGTCGACCATGCTGCGAGAATGAGTCGAGGGCAAACTCTTTTAAACTCGCGAATTAGGTCGCCGCAGTGGGACAGGCCCTTAATATGTGCTGGCCCTTTGCTTGCAAATCTTGACCTTTGGGCAATTAATTAAGTTTTCATTCCTAAAATATAATAATTAAAACATAAAATGCTAGAAATATTCAGTAGGTTAATTTTTTTAGTTTAGATTTCCAGCATCTGCAGTTTTTCTCTTGATTTTCAAGTTTTAAATCCTTTTGGAGAATTTAAAACAACGGATTAAAACAGATAACAACATTTACTGAAAACTGCTTTACAAATATCGTCCACATGAAGTCCAAATGGAGTCCAGGATGGTAAATACCGTTTTAGGAGATAATAGTTCGTTCCTTTGCAAAGAATGGTTGGCTAGATTTTCCTTTTATATTTTTCACAATGGATGAATCTGATTTTAGTCAAATATTAACAAATCTAAATTTTATATAGAGTACCTTAAAGGAAACTAGATATAGATATGAAGAAAACATTGATTGGTGGAAGCAATCACTTCAGCCACAAGTAAAGGGCCTGTCCCACTTACGCAATTTTTTTCTGCGACTTGTCGGCACCCGTCATAGTCGCAGCAGGTGGCCGAAAGTTTTCAACATGTTGAAAATTTTATTTCATGGATAAAACTGCTATATGATAAGCTGACTGGCAGAATGCTGACTAATCATATACTCTCACCTAAATTTCAGCTATCTAGGGCCAATAGACAAGGATGTGCATTATCACCCCTATTATTTGCCCTTGCGATTGAACCTTTGGCGGAAAGTATAAGAGTACATCCGAACATTCACGGCTATAACACTAAATACTCCAATAATAAAATATCATTATATGCAGATGATATAACCATATAACAATTACAGCACGGAAACAGGCCATCTCGACCCTTCTAGTCCGTGCCGAACACATATTCTCATAAACTGAGAAATTTATCTCTTCTTTCACCAATTGCCAACAATCCTTCGTTCAAGCCATCTATTTTAGACAAAACGTTCACACATTGGGAAAAATTAGGAATCAAAAAACTTTTTGAGACCTTTATGAGATGGGAACTCTTCTCTCATTTCAAGAATTAGTCGAAATATCACCTGAAAGGTAATCTGAAATCATATACCCAAGACTACCTATCTTTGTTACCAGACACAAGAGACGAATGTGTGAATAGAAACTCATATTCAAACAAGTTAATATCATATCTGTATAACACCCTTTTAAATATAAAAACCCCATCGTCAGAAGTAATTAGAAGAGCTTGGGAAGATGAACTCAGCCTAAACATTCTAAAAGACAGATGGGAGGAAAACCTTTTATATATACACAATTGTTCGATTAACGCTAGGCATTCGCTAATTCAATTTAAAATACTGCACAGACTCTGTTATTCAAAGTCTAAGGTGAATAAGATCTTTCCAAATGTATCTCCTATGTGTGATAAATGTCTTCTCCAGGAAGCAACTATAACACATGCCTTTATCTCTTGTATAAAGTTACATAATTTTTGGAGAGGAATTTTTGAATTTTTTTCCAAAATATTAAAAACAAAATTGGATCCCGATACGGAATTGATCATTCTAGGTACGTCAGAAGCCTGCTCTGAGCTATCAGTATTTCAAAGACGTTTCCTTAATTATGGCCTGATAATGCAGAAAAAACTAATACTCAAATTTTGGAAACATACATCAGTCCCTACTCTTAAGATGTGGATTATAAACATGTCCGAGATGCTACATCTTGAAAATATTAGACTTGTCTTAGCCGAAAAACCAGATCATTTTTCGAAGACATGGACACCATTCATTGACTTATTACAAGGATATTATGGTACAACACAACTTTGGATTTAAATCTAATTACGGGTTGGGTGAGGTGGGTGGGGAGGGATGCGAGGCAGGTATATCACCACTTTTTTCTTTCCTTCTCTTTTTCTTATTTTTTTTAATTCCTTTCTTCTTTCTTTCATTTATTCACTCTTTGGCTACATCACTTTGGTAGTCTAGGGGTTCTATCTTTGCACATTTCACTTTTTCTCTTTCTTGCTTTTTCTCCTTTCTTTTCCTCTAACTATAGCTGAAAGTTAAAAGTGAAGCTGTACAATAACTGTATTATTTCATATGCTGTTGGTAATAGTTTTGTACATTTGCTTCTAATGAATAAAAAAAAAAGAAAATAAATAAATAAATAAAAAATAAAATCCAGCGACGACCAAAAAAAGGTACGACTCTTTGGGCGACTACTGACGACCATACAGGCTTCAAAAAACATCTTAAACATCTGTTCTTGCTTTTCCCCCCATATCCCTTGATTCCGTTAGCCCCAAGAGCTATATCCAGCTCTCTCTTGAATACATCACTCAATGTTCACTTGAAAAGTGCTTTTAATGTGGAAAATATTGGAGATATAAAGAAAGCCAAAAGAGATGGTTGGAAGAGTGACTAAACCTCGAGGTGAGTTGAGAATCCCAAAGCACGAGGAGAGGCAGCGACACAGGCTAGTGTCTGATTAATGAAGCCTGAGGGTCTCCAATGAGGTAGATGGCAGCTCAGGACCTCTCTCTAGTTGGAGATAGGATGTTTCAGTTAACAGGCAACTGAACCATCCTATCATTGGATACCCTCAGACTATCTTTAATTGGGCTTTACCTTGCACTAAACGTTATTATCTGTACCTTATACAGAGAATAACGTTTACACGTACACTGTGAATGGCTCGATTGTAACCATGTATGGTCTTTCTGCTTTTCACTGCACCACAGTACATGTGACAATAAACTAAACTAAACTAAAATAAAACTAAACGGTTTCACAAATCATTACATATTTAGGAGTGCAGAGGAGGAAATGGATAGAAGCGGACTTGGAGAGGACCAAAAGCACTGGATACAAAGAGAGAGTTGTACATTACAAAGATACATTGTCTGGACAGGCCACAGTTGGGTCAGAATCTGTGATAGGAAAAAAAAAATGCACTGCCATAATACCTAATTGAGTTTCCCAGTTCCTGCCTTCCAGTGATGAGCTGTTTTGGATTGGGTTAGTAAGATAGCCAGGGCTGTTCCAATGCTGAAGGATTATTTTTTTAAATTGTATTTTTTGCCTTGATGCCAAAGTACATTTAAAAGATTTGTTCACGCCCCCACACAGAGAGTCTGTCCCACTTTGGTGATTTTTCAGGCGACTGTCAAGTCATAGCCGGTTGCTGAAAAAACGGCGACTGGAACAGTGACTGTCAGAGTGGAACACACACACACACTGCTTCCTTGGCGCTATAGATAGTGAAAGCACAGTGTACGGGAAGGGTCACTTAAATCCTTTAAGGGGGGGGGAGACGGAGAAGGTGGAGATGTGGTGGGGAGAAGGAGTGGAGACAACTTTTAAGAAGCCAGACATACACGGCTGTGAAGCTCGGCGGACATTAACATTACCAGTTGGTATCCGTGGTTCTGAAAACTACTGTTTACTATTTTTGTTCCCAATGAGCCAATGAAATTCACCAGAGAGCCCTGGCTAGAACCTACGAGAACCTACGAAAACTACGACCTCCTGGTGACAGAAGTCCACAAGGACTTCTTGGCAACCAACCTACGGCATGAGAATTCTCGCTACTCTCCATGGCGGCTTCATTCTGGTCGCCACTAATTTTTCAACATGTTGAAGAATTTGCTGCGACCAGAATGAAGACGCCACTGGTTCCAAGAATGCAGGAACTACTCACGACCATGATGGCGACTCCCTGGCAACATGTGAACATGTGGCGACCGCATAGTCTCCTATAGTCACCTAAGTGGGACAGGCCCATAGGGCTCGCAGCAAGATGATTCAGATACAAAGCCTCAGCTATGTATGTTTTGTATAGTGCTTGTCAACACATTGAGTATCAAAGTACAGCTCGTCTGTTAATTCTCAACATTTCAGCTGGCTAACTAGCTCCATGCACAGATAGATTGAGATATATCCTCATTGGTAAATCTGAAATTAATTTCTCCCATTTAACTGAACAGCTATATTTTTTAAATTATTCTTTGGACACAAAAGACAGAATTTCTCCAAAATAATAAACTGCTCTGGACAATATCAAAATTAGAAATTGATCATTGTGTCTCAGAACACAACTGATGATGGGTTCGATCCCGACTACGGGTGTCGTCTGTACGGAGTTTTACGTTCTCCCCGTGACTGCGTGGGTTTTCTCCGAGATCTTTGGTTTCCTCCCACACTCCAAAGGTGTACGGGTTTGTAGGGTAATTGGCTTGGTATAAATGTAAAGATGTAAAGATTGTCCCTGATGTGTGTAGGATCGTGTTAATGTGAGAGGATCGCAGGTTGGTGCAGAGTCGGTGGGCCGAAGGGCCTATTTGCGCGTTGTATTTCTAATCTAAACTAAAAACAAAACAAATTAATTGACAGTTGCTCCATGCAGACTTGCCACACCAAAGGGAGCAGGTCACGGCAAGTCCTGCTTGCAATAATGCTTGCTGTGGTCATATCAACACGGATAAAGGTCAGCAAATTCCCAGATGATCAGGTTGTCAGCACCTCATCATTGCCATTTCACCTAGTTCAGGACATGCCATTATTTCCTTGACAAGTCAGTATAGGTTACAGCTCTTTAGGGTTTGATTCTGACCTTCTGTGTGGAATTGGTATTTTCTCTCTCCAGTAGGATTTTCATGGTTTCCTCCCACATTACAGACTCGCTGGTTGATAGGCTATACAGCTACTGTAAGTTACTCCAAATATATGTGGCTCGGGGGTGAATGGGGGTGTAAAATGGAACACGAGAGAGAATAGGATACAGGGACATAAACGGGACTGTTCTAAAAGCTGATGTGGACTTGGAGCTATCAGTCACTTCTGCACAGTAAGAGTTTGTTTCTGTACTTTAAGAGCAGATAACCCAAAATTAATTGGATTCTCATTCTCCAATGATTAAGGAAATATTTTCCTTGGCAAGTCCAGAGGCCATAGTTCAGCAAAATAGTCAAGAGAGGTGCTATTGATACATAAAACACGTGGAAATACAGCACTGCAAATTCTGTGGGAATTTTTGATCGGAAAAGTCACTTATTAACAATATATCATTATTGATGTAACTGGAACTAGAACCTCCACAAGATTTCAAACAATCTGCAAGAAGTATTTTTATGGTATGGAAGTTGGATGGTGTTAAACAGTATCTGAAAAGATTGTAGCACCCTCTGGCACTCAGACACACAAAATCATTAATTTGTGCCCACTTTAAACGTACAGGCAATGAAAATGTGTGATCTGTGTGGGCTGGAAAGAATCTCAAAGTCAGAGCATTTTTCTCCTCAAAATGATTTTCAGCAATTCTGATCTGTCAACAGGCCACCCACACTTCTGGCTATTTCAGAACTGCATAAAAGGTTGACTCACGCATAGCCTGCTGCTTGCCTGTTTGAAGCATAATACTGTAATGTTAAAGATAATTACTTCCCCCCATCATTTTACGATACACTCACATGATCAGTTTTGGAGCTGTGCATTTCGTAATTCACACTCGCATAATACCAACACTTTTACATGCAAAAAAATTCATTCAGCTGTCAGCAATTCAGCAAACAGTGCATAGTCATCTCAAAATGGTCGTCACACTGGTTGGTTTCCTTATATTTTAATGCTAAATGTTTAACTTGTAACTTGTAATTGCTCCATCCCTTTAAGCTGGTACTAAAGCTCATTGTAACATGATAGCATTTGCAAATGTTGAAGTTAATACAACATTACTATTGCAATCATCATGGATTGTGCTCATGAATAAAGTTCCAATATCTAATCAATCTAATTTAAGTATGATTATATGTACAATATGGATAGACTCAAATAATTCAGCCATCAAAATCCAAATTGCACGGGAGAGAAAAAACATCTCTTGAACTATTTGGGTTGATTAATAGGCAATAATGCAGAACTGATGCAACGTACAGTTCAAACATATGTTAGCAGGTTGACCCTGTCAGACCACTTGAACCCACTGCTGCTTTTGCACGGTTTGTAATGAGTTTACTGAGTGAATCATCCAACATGTCAATTTTAGCAAGAAATGGGCAAATCTGTTCATTTCTCTCTAATTCTATTTTACTCCCCCCCCCCATACCCCCCCCCCCCCCCCCCCCCCCCCCCCCCCCCCCCCCCCCCCCCCCCCCCCCCCCATGAAAAATTACTTCAGATGTTTTTGCTTTAAGACTGGGATTATTCACTGTTCAAGAAAGGGCAACTGATTCGCTCTGCCTGGTTACTAACAAATCAATGAACATGAAAAATTACTTCAATATTTTTGCTGTAAAACACAGTGCACATATTTTTTAATAAAATATGGATTGACATACTTGGCATTCCACGTCTGGATGAAAATTACATGTCAAATATGTCATTGTTTCTTTATAATAGTTTTAGAATTTGGCAGTTTTACCTACACTTTCCAAATCTCACTGAAAGGTGTTGATTCTTTGTCAGGTTGAAGTATTTCAGGATTCAGAAACACATTTGTTAACTTTTGACATTAAGTGCCTGTATCATGCATTGCGAAGAGCAGCACTTAGTTGCTCTCTTTGGCTCTTTTAATTTATGTGCTATTAGTTTGTCTTGGTGCAAGAGAAAGGTGATTAAATGTTTTTTTGTGCTGATATTTCATCAAGCCCAATACTGCATTCCAAGAAGCTGGTTTGAGGCTCTAAGAATTTCTGGTGTCTAGACATTAAAGCCAGTAGATTATCAGTCCATCACGCTGGCCTGGATTTGAACTCTGACTCCAAAAGGTGAAAGTGCTATCGGCTAAATAATGCCCTGTCCTCTGCAACAAAACAACATGCTGGACACTTGCGGCTATATATCTGTCATCCACTTCACGTATTGGTTGTTAGAAACTACACAATAATCAGTTCATTTCAATGCTTGTTGAACACATTACACAGCAGCCCACGAACGTCCATTCTATCACAAAATAAGGAATGCCGTTGTTAGCTGCCATTGTGCTCCTGTCACCCGAGTCAAAATCGTTGGGTTCAGACCCCCCTCTGCAGACCGGCACACATGAAGCAGGCTGACATTTCAGTGCATTCTGAAGAATTGCTGGACAAAAGATGCTGTCTTTGAAATAAACATTATTGCCAGCAACATCGCGTCCCTCCCCATTGAGTTCAATGCATTCTGTGCTTGCTTTGAATAGAAGGTCGGTGGAATGATGTCATCTTCCCTGATAGCCTCTGGTGTCCTGTACCAATAGTTATTGTAACACACGTCAAGTCGGCATTCCTGGGAATAATGTGCCCAGTGGTTCCTACATCCATCATCATGAAGTGCCTCAAGAGGCTGGTCATGGCACAAGTTAATTCCAGCCTTTCAGATAGCTTTGATCCATTGCAATTCACTTACTGTCACAACAGGTAGATGGCATATCCCTGACCCTACACTCATCACTGGAACATCTGGATAATAAGGACATCTCTGTCAAGGACATCTTATCTATATTACTAAAAGTCTCATCTTGACCACTTCCTGTTGCACTGTATATTGATTTTAGGAAAAACGCTGCCACTTACGGCTGTGGTTTTTGGCCATCTTACTCAGAGTCCCCCTCCGCTGGTCAGGACAAGAGGATTTTTCCCATTGATGAAAAATAAAAGACTTATTAATGTTTTAAAAATGTTGAGATTCTCGCTCCTGAAGGTCAGGCCCCTTCCGGAGGGACTATAAAACCCGGAAGTGTTGAGTGCCTCAGTCAGTCTCTGCAAGATGGGGGAGCGAGAGGGTCATGTCTCTCAGTCTGAGCTGTGAATAACACTGAACACATGTCTACTAAACTGTGAGTGGGTTTACTGACCAGTCAGTGCCCTTAATGTGGTTTGCAAATATAGTTTGGAAATGCTAAAGCTGTGTTGCCTTTAGTTTGGAAATGCTAAAGCTGTGTTGCCTTTGGTTTGGAAATGCTAAAACTATGTTGCCTTTGGTTTGGAAACACTAAAACTGTGTTGTCTTTGGTTTGGAAATGCTAAAGCTGTGTTGCCTTTGAGTTGGAAATGTTATGTTGCCTTTGGTTTGGAAATGTTAAAGCTGTGTTGCCTAATTAAAATTACCTTGCCTAATTAAAGTTGCCTTGCCCAATTAAAGTTGCCTTGCCCAATTAAAGTTGCCTTGCCCAATTAAAGTTGCCTTGCCCAATTAAAGTTGCCTTGCCTTCTAGATAATTAAAAGTCTAATCTTGATCACTTCCTGTTTGCACTTTATATTGAATTTAGAAAAAATGCTACCACGTACGGCCATCTTACTCAGAGTCCCCCACCGCTCATCAGGTGCTGAGGATTTTTCCCATCGATGAAAAATAAAAGAGTTATTAGCATTTTAAAAATGTTGGGATTCTCTCTCCTGTCAATCACGCCATGAAGGCCACGCCCCTTCTGGTGGGAGGGGAAAGGGACTATAAAACCCAGAAGTGTTGGCGTGGCTCAGTCTCTGCAAGATGGTGGAGGGAGAGGTCACGACTCGCTGTCTTTAGTGGCCTTGCACCCTGCTTGAAATGGTATGAAACTGCACTTGAATTTGTTGGCCTTGCACCCTGTTTGAAATGGACTTTCAAGGAATAGCCATGAGTCAACTGCCAGCCCACCAGCCGTGAGTGAGTGAGCTGTTAGCACACCTGGCTTGAGTGACTGAGCCGCCAGCCCAAGAATCCATTTGGCCCACAATGTCCATACTAGCCCTCTGGAAACCAGTCCCTTCAGCCCACAACCCACGTATTAGCGCTCCAGAAAGCCCCCCCCCCCCCTTCCCCCCAGTGGCCACCAATATTGAAATTGGTGTAGTGGTGGAATATTGCGTTGGGGAACCAGCCCCCCAGTGTGATGCTGGGACCCTATGGATCCCACTTAGTCTAGTTATTGACTATAGCTTTGTCTTCAACACCCTTATCCTGGGGAAACTCGTCTCCAAACTCCTGATCCTAGGAGTCTGCAATCCCTCTGCAACTGGATCCTCGATTTCCTGACCCATGAAACACAATCAGGAATAGCATGAAACATCCGCCACCAGAATCTACAACAATGGTGCCCCACAAGGATGCATTCTTAGCCCTTTACTACATTTCGTTCTGAAACTATTCTGAAGGAGAGAGAAAGCGTTGATGTTTCAGGCCAATAGCCTGTTATCAGAACTGGAAAGTTCAATATGTACAGACGCTGTATGACCTTATTGAGTGTTCCTGCTAGGGTTGTAAATTTTAGATTTCCAGCATACGTAGTAGTGTGCTTCGGGAACGTTAAAAGTGAAACAGTCCTTAGCTGGGGAAGTAAAGGGCCTGTCCCACTTTCCCGAGTCCTCTGCCAAGTTGAAAGGACCTTAAAAAAAAAAATCAAGACTTGTGTGATCTACGAACTCCTCCTCCCAACTATCTTTTTACTCGTGGACTTTTTTGTCATGCTGAGAAAAACGTCCCGACTTACCTGATGCCCCGAGTACCTATGGCTGGCATAACGAGCCGGACTACTACGGCCTCCTAGGGACTCGCTATGGACATTCTCCGAGTTTGAATCAAGGGGAAAACTCGGGAGAATTTGTGAATAACTCGGGGAAAGTGGGACAGACCCTTAACAATGCAGATGACTACTTCTGATCTCATGCAGACAAAAAACAGGTCCTTGTTTCTTGTGTCCAGGTTCATCTTTTAATGCAGACACAGTCATCAACCGATTCGATTCACTCCATGTGGTGGCATAATATAGCAAAGGGTAAACTCTAGAGTCAAGGAACATACTGGATATAGTGCTAAAAGCATGTTTTGAAGCCAAATCACACATAGCCAAACGGTTTAAGTAGATCCATAACTGAATCTACTGTTATTAGATAGTAATCTAATCTTCACATCTCTCTGGAAAATTGCCCAGATTTGTTTTGTCCACAAAATTACAATTTAAATGTAGCCATTTATCAACTTATTCTACGAACAATCATGAGCAAATGTTAGAAGATGTTTAACACTAAAAGTGGTCTTTGGTCTTTTTTGCACTAGCGTTTGGGGATTTTAATTTATTAATTTTTATTTATTATATGTTATCTATGAGTATTGTGTTTGCAGGTCTGAAATGCTGTTGCAAGAAAGAAATTTGTTGTTCCATTGTCTGTACATGTTCAAGTTCAAGTTCAAGTTCAAGTGAATTTACTGTCATGTGTCCCTGTATAGGACAATGAAATTCTTGCTTTGAGACATGAGACTATTAAACACTCCTGGTTCTCTTGGTTCAATACATCTCAATGGCAGAAGTCAGATTTGCTTTCAAAAGGGTGAATTCTCAAAAAGCAGCCAGTCTGGATGGATCCCCTGGACGGGTTCTGAAATCATGCGCCAATCATGTAAAGCCACCCACCATTTACCAGAGGTGTATTATTTAAGCTGCAAGAACAACGGTGGTCGGATGACTCTGGTACGCAATAGAAAAGCGACTCAGGACTTCAATTACCTTTACTGCATGCTAAAATACTGCTGTAACTATAGTTTTCTATTAAATATTAAATCTCTCTCTTTATCTTAACTCAAGCCAATAATTGTTTAAAAAAAACAATCGCTGCCAGGAATCTACTAACATGCTATCCCATGGCAACGCACTCTCTATTTCTGTTAGCCTTCTGAGGATTAATTTAATAGACAATAGACAATAGATGCAGGGGTAGGCCATTCGGCCCTTCGATGTTATCATGGCTGATCATCCACAATCAGTACCCCGTTCCTGCCTTCTCCCCATATGAGACCAATGAGACCAGCACATTTGAAGAGACCATTTGTTAGCTCTTGGAATAGGGTTAAAACATGACCACAGGAATATTTAGAGAAAGGCCTTGCTATTCAAAGTTTCAGAAAACAAATAGCAAAAGACAATGTTTCCACTTATCTACTGAAGCCAAATAAATCCAGAATGCTAATCTTCTAACAATGATAATGTTTTGACTCTGAAGAAGGGTCTCGACCCGAAACGTCACCCATTCCTTCGTTCCATAGATGCTGCCTCACCTGTTGAGATTCTCCCGCATTTTTGTCTACCTTTAATGTTTTATGAGTCATTTTTTAATAATAGAATCATTAGACTGTTAAATGCAACTTGGCAATGATATGTAAAAAAATGTTCAAAAAAGATATTGAAGGAATAGATTCATATGTAGGTTACCTTCATAAGCAAGAAAGAAATAGAAAGGTATACGTGGAGTTAGAATAAGATGGATTCTAGCCTTTGCTACTATCGCCACCCATCTGCAACCATCACTATGCCCTCCTCACCTGTATACACTTATCAGTTGCAAGATTATGCCCCATCCCTATCTGCCCCCCCCCCCCCCCTCACTTAATCAGTCTGAAGACATGTACCAAACCAACATATCATCTGTTTGTTTCCCTCAACAGATGCTGCCTAACCCACTGAGTTCCTCCAGCAGTTTGTTATTTTTAATTCAGGATTCCAGCATCTGCAATTTCTTGTGTCTCTTTTGAGGACAAGACTTGGGGTACCATGATACACCTAAAAATATATTGTTAATTCAGATTTGAAGTATTGTGTGCAGGTGAGTTATCAAGAGAGGCAGGTGAGGCTGGGGCTTTATTCCTGGTGCATAGGAGATGGCGGGGCGATCTTATAGAGGTTTATAAAATGATGAAAAGCCAGTCTTTTCCTCAGGACTGAGTAGTCAAAAACTGGAAAGCATAGGTTCGGAGAGAGGGGGAAAAGATTAAAAAGGAATCCTGGTAGCAACATTTTCACGCTTTGGGTTCATGTATAGGAAAGGTTTGGAGGGAATAAAGCCTAGCGCAGGCAAATGAGACCTGCAAGGTTAGGTAACATGTTTCTGTCATATAGTTCTGTGACTATGGTAAAACACAAGCCATGTACATTTATAGTTTGCTAGAAACTTTATATGTTCAAGGGTAACTTTATTTTGCCATTGTGCCTTTGATGAATGTTGTGTTAACCAGCAACATACCTTTCATGGTTATGAGATGGGAAGCAGACTAGGCTGAAAGTAAAATCCTATTACCCACACGACATTTTCTAAATTTAGGATCTCAACTGCAATAGCTCTGTGGCTGATTCAATATTCCAGTTCTCCGAGTGACTGGTTCCAGCTGTGAGGCTGTGAACCAACTGAAACAAACATATAGCAGCCTCGCAACCAATATAACAAACTGACAGGGGAAAATATAGAAAACATTGTAATATTCGTGTAACATAATCGCTGCAAAAATATTGAACGTTTAGACGTACCACCTAAAGGCTGTGCATGATGTGGAAGCAATGTTTTTTTGCACTATCTAAAGGAATGACAAATTGAAGTATTTCCACATTTGAAATAGATTCTGTACAGTTTGAGACTAAAATTGACTGATCAAATGATCAAGTAATCAAAATGAACACTCTGCAAAATTATAATTAATGACAATTCACCAGTACTTTGGTGCAAACGCTACAAAACAAAACAACTCACCATTAGTTTATTCAATGTTTAACATTTATGATTAGCTCCTTAAGATGCTACAGCATCTATTATCAGAGCAGGTCGAGAGGATTCTAAGTATCAGGATTGGGACCTTTTTCATATGTTTTAATTGGAAAATGATTTCTACGGGCATATTCACGGAGCAAAGTATAATGACAAAAGGGTCCTTCAGCAAGAACAGAATCATTCCTCCATAAGGAGGGCCAAGAGTCTAATTAACAAGTTGGGAACTCCATTCGGTAATATCTCATCTTTTCATCATGAGCAGTGATCGCTTGTTATCATTTTTTGGAATATATTCCCTCGTCGACCTTGCATTTCTTTGAGCATTTTACTATTGGTTGCTTATGCCTAATTTGACCCAGATTTCCCTGAACGTGGCCCAAATCCACTGTCCCACACATGATTGAATGGAGTGGGAACAACATGAGCTAAGTGGCAATAATTGTTGTAGAAATAAGCATAATCAGGAACCTACTAATATGGTACCCTTGGTAATATGTGAAGACGTGATTCACGGAGGGTTTTGGCCATCCAAATTAAGCATAAGCTACAACAGTGATGTATCTGAAATAAATGCAAGCTCAAGGAATGATAACATTCTGAATCTTCAATGAACCGTAAAAGCAAAATAACAAATTCCCTGTTCAAAAGGAAAAGAAAAGATATGAGACTGGAGCTCTCAAAATGCCAATTATACTCTTGACCCGCTTTCAGGAGGATGATTCAGCTCCCCACCAAAATGGCCCCTTTGTCTTCAGTTCAACAATAATCCCAAGATCATCACATTTATGGATGTAATATTTCCCATCCTTATATTTTTTAACCCCATCTACACTTTGCTGCAAGCTCTGATCTATTTTGATCGTCAGAAAGAGACTGTAAAATAAGGGAACAATTTGTGATAAACCATCAGAAAAGTTCGAAAGACACAAAGAAAATGATGCAACTTATTTCTGTTATCTTTGCTTAGAGATAAAGACATAATCGAAGTCTCTTTTTTTTCACTAATGGCTTTACAAGCAAGACGCCATCCTGTTTACATGGCAAGCAAACTCATTGGGCTGATTACATTCCAGAGGTCTCAAATAATACCACAACCACTGTGTACACGTTGCCTCAACAACAAGTGCACATCATACATAATAAGAAAAATGCAGTGCCCAGGTTAGCATCTTACTAGTAAACTAACTCTTACTATGCAATACAATGAGGGATCTATAGTCTTGTGAATCACTGGAAATTTGCCTCAATGTGCATTGCACAGGTGGGGCACAGACGCAGAGAATTATTTTGTTAATGCGCCAATAAGGGAATCATCAATAATAAAAGCAGGATCTAAAAGAAAAATTGGCCAATTTGGTGCGTATTCTTAAATATGAAGGTGAGTGGGAGAAGTAAATCTCCACACATGCAAGAAAAACGAGCAAACTAAATTTACAACATCGAAGTCCAGTGCCTACTCTGCATTCATTGCATTACACGTTTCAGAAAGGCATGACAGTTCTAAGTTCAGTTCAGTTTAGTTTATTGTCACATGTCCAGAGATGCAGTGAAAAGCTTTTGTTGCGTGTTAACCAGTTAGAAGAAAGACAAAACATGATTGCTATCAAGCCATTTACAGTGTAAATGTACACGATAAGGGAATAACATTTAGTGCAAGGTAAAGCCAGCAAAGTCCGATCAAGGATAGTCCGAGGGTCACCAATAAGGTAGATAGTAGTTCAGCACTGCTCATTGGTTGTGGTAGGGTGTTTCAGTTGCCTGATACCATCTGGGAAGAAACTATCCCTGACTGTGGAGGAGTGAGTCTTCACACTTCTATAGCTTTCACCTGATGGCAAGGGGAGAAGAGGGAGTGGCCAGGGTGCGACTCATCCTTCAAAGGTCTTTTATTGTCACGTGTATCAATTAATGAACAGTGATATGCGAATTACCATACAGCCATAATTTAAAAAAAAATTAGACAAACAACTACATAAAGGTTAACATAAACATCCACCACAGTGGATTCCCCACATTCCTCACTGTGATGGAAGGCAATAAAATCTAATATTCTTCCCTCTTAACCCTTGATTATGCTGCTGGCCTTGCATTGACAGCTTGAGGTATAAATGGAGTCAATGGAAGGGAGGTTGGTTTGTGTGATAGTCTGGGTTGCATCCACAATTCGATGCAATTTCTTGCGGTCTTGGATGGAGCTGTTCCCAAACCAGTCTGTGATGCATCCTGACAAAATGTTTAAGAAAGAACTGCAAATGCTGAAAAAAATCAAAGGTGGACAAAAATACTGGAGAAATTCAGCGGGTGAGGCAGCATCTATGGAGCGAAGGAATAGGTGACGTTTTGGGTTGAGACCCTTCGTCAGACAGATGTGGGGGTTGGGGGCAGGGAGAAGAAAGGAAGATGTGGAGACAGTAGGCTGTGGGAGAGCTGAGAAGGGAAGGGGAAAGAGATGAAAGCAAGGACTACCCGAAATTGGACAAGTCAATGTTCATATCGCTGGGGTGTAAACTACACAAGCGAAATATGAGGTGCTGCCCCTCCAATTTGCGGTGGGACTCACTCTGGCCATGGAGGAGGCACAGGACAGAAAGGTCGGATTCGGAATGGGAGGGGAAGTTGAAGTCCTGATAAAATGCTTTCTACGGCGCATCTGTAGAAGTTGGTGCGGGTTGTAGGGGATATGCTAAACTTCCTAAGCCTAAGGAAGTAGAGACGTTGGTGTGCTTTCTTGGTCGTTGCTTCAATATGGGTGGTCCAGAAGAAGCTGTTGGTGATATTGACTCCTAGGAATTTGAAGTTTTCAACCATCTCGACTTTGGCGCCGTCAATGCAAACTGGGGCATGTGTTACCGCTTTGCTTCCTGATGTCCATCTCTATCTCCTTTGTCTTGTTGACATTAAGAGAAACGTTGATGTCTCGACTCCAGGTTCTCGATCTCCTTCCTGTACTCCGTCTCATCATTTCATATCCGGCGCACAATGGTAGTGTCGTCCGCGTCTGCATGGAGTTCTAAATCTAATCTCACCAGGATCATGCCTCAAATACCAAACACCAACTGGGTAAAATGTAATCCCTGATGAACCAATTAAACCATGAAAAGGCTGTATTTGGATTGATCCCCAAAACATCTGTTCTGTTAACAACCCATGAAATATCATGTTTTTCTCATGCATTTCCCATATGTTGTCACAAAACAGTTTCCTTCTTAAGCAGATCTACTTGTTCAGTAGGTTAGGACAGTCCGCGTTTCAGTTCCTCTCACCTTGGATCGTGTGCCGAAATGCGTGGGGTGAGTGGGCTGGATTAGGCAGTGATGCTTCCACTGAACCAGGATTAACCTAACAGCCTACTCCTGAAGGTAGATAAAAATGCTGGAGGAATTCAACGGGTGAGGCAGCATCTATGGAGGCAGCGCTTACTCCTGAGCTCAGTTCAATGCCACAAAATGTCATTCGTGATTCATGTTCGATAGGGAACAGAAAAATGGTCCTGTTCTGGTCAAAATATACATCAACCAAAATAATAGAATGTTCTACTCCTAATAGCATATAGATTTTGGTTGTAATGGTGTACATTCCCTTCTCATAGTTGTCAGATCAATAGTCTGTTCTAGTCCACCAGGACAACCCGAGACTGATTGTTGCCATTATTTTCTTCGTGGTTTATAGATGTTCAATTGCAAGCTCCGACTGAAGCATGCACTATGTTCTAAATGAGTTTTCATTAACAACCCCTAGACTGTTTCCTACATCTCTTGTTCACATTCTATACGTGAAAGATGCTTCAGATGCTTTGTTGAGTTGGGACCTGCCTCCATCACAGAAGGTACGCAGCTTCTTGCAGATGTAGACACAAGGAATTGCAAATACTGTAATCTGGAGAAAAACAGTGCTGAAGGAACTCAGCAGGTCATGCAGCATCAGTGGAGGGAATTGGACTGATGATGTTTTGGGTCGGGATTCTCTCCAGGCCGAAGGATTAAGGGGAGAAAGATGGGAATGAGATGCAGGGGTGGGGCATAGCCTGGCCATTGATAGGTGGATTAGTGGATACAGGCAAGAGGTAGTAATTGGAAGATGGATGAAGATAATCACAAAGGCTGGTGCTGAGATGAAGAAGAAAGAAAGAGTGCCAATGAGGAAGGAAGAAGAGTGAAATGTAAAATTGAAAGAAGGGATATGGGTGGAAGGAGATGGGAGGGGAGGGAAAGAAGGGGAATGATAGGGACATGGGGGACTGAGTAGGGAGGGCTGGGAGATATGTGGAAGGAGGAGAAAGAAACAATGTGGTGGGGAATTAGGTGACTGTTTTTCATACATTTCGTGCTCTGTCTGCCTCATGGTTGCTGTAGGTCCTAGATGTTGGCCATTATAATTGCCTTTACCTTTATCATCCCTTGACATCCTCCACACCCAGAGTGAGGTCATGCACACATTGGATAAACCACACTTCATATTCTACTTGGGTAGCCTACAATGTGATGGCACGAACATTAGTTTTTTAAAAAAGAGTCTTTGAAAACATCCGTTAAACACGTTCACTATCAGCCAAAAAATGTAGGAACAAGGAAGTGTAGGTGCTGATTTATTTTAAAAAGTGCTGAGGTAACTCAACATGTCAGGCAGAATCTCTGGATAGGTGATGTTTTGGGTTGAGTCCCTTCTTCAGACTGATCATGGTGGGTGGGGAGTGGGAGAGGTGGTAGGAGGAGGAGACAGGTGGGCGGGTAGGGGGAGGAGGAGGAGAGAGGTGGGTGGGGAGGGGGAGGAGGAGGAGAGAGGTGGCCGGGCAGGGGGAGGTGGAGGAGAGATGTGGGTGAGGAGGAGGAGAGAGGTGGCCGGGCAGGGGGAGGTGGAGGAGAGATGTGGGTGGGGAGGAGAGAGGTGGGTGGGGAGAGAGGAGGAGGAGAGATGGAAAGGTAAGTATGGGAATGGTTAGCAACCGGGTGATTTAGCAGGCCTCGGCGGACGGAACATGTGTTTTTCAAAATGATCGCCTGGTCTACAATGTACAGGATACAACATCGGAAATGGTGGTGCAATAGCTGAGATTAGAGGAGGTGCACATGAACCTTCTCACTGCCTGACAGAAGCAGAAGTCAAGATATCTAGAAATGTACATCAAATAAAAACTTGGAAATGTATAGTGTTAAGAAAGTCCATCTACCTCCTTAAACATTCAGGCAGACAGTACACATCTGAATTTGGGCCAAGACCAAATACTTAGCGCGAAAACGACTGAGCAAACATGTACTTACACAGCACTTCCACATTCTTCAGCCATCCAAAACCAATTAATTATTTCTGAAAAAGAATCACTTCCTTTATGGAAACAAACCTTGCAGCCAATTTACACATGGCAAGAATTTATAAGCAGCAAATCAGAAAAACATCTGAATGATCACTACTGGCGGTGTTGCTAGGGTGCAACTGTGGACAAGTAGACCATCTGCTCCTCTTTGAAGGGCAGCATGATATCTTTTACATATATTTGTGAGACAGATGGAACTTCAGGTTAACTGAATCATTGAAAACTAGTCTTGGATTAAATGTTATAATTCCTGCATTGGCACATTGACTCAGGATCAGCTCACAGTTGGGCATACCAGCAGCAGAGCGCTTACCACCAGGTGCTGATGAACACTGGCTGAACTGGAGATGTCTCAACCGACTGCGATCCAGGGTTGGGCGGTCAAGGGTGTCAATGCAACAATGGGGCTACATCAAGTGTACAACAACCTGTGACTGTGGCACACAGACACAGACAATGCAACACCTACTGCAATGCCCATTGCTGGATAATCCATGTACTACTGCAGACCTTGCACTTAACACTCCAATAGTGCAATGATGTCTATAGCAGTGGCAAGCCACTATATAGCTTAAGGACACGAAATAAGACAAAGCTCACAGACTGGTGTGGCTGCAATAAACAATGGAGAAACTGATCCTTGTGAAACTCATGATCAAATCTCCTGAATGGTTGATTTTTGGGCAAAGGAGCCATGTAATCAAATAACACTGCCTTTCCCAAGTAGAGATCAGAATGTTCGAAAAATCAAAAGGCGAAGTACCTTAATAGTTTGTACAGCATCCCTAAGACATTTGTCAATGTTGCCAAAAATCAGCACGTGGAAATCAAATAATGACAGAATTCAAAAGATGAACTAAAGATCACGAACATCAAGGATTTCAAAGTTAACATACAGAATAGTGAATATATAACACGACCGTGACTTGCTGTAAACAGTTCCACCAACAAAGAAGTCAAGGAAGTCAAAGATAAACAGGATGCACACAAGTTGGAATTAGGCTGATTTATAGACATCATTGTTTAAGAAGGATAACAAAAATGCTGGAGAAAGTCAGCGGGTGAGGCAGCATCTATGGAGAGAAGAATTAGGTGACGTTTCGGGTCGAGACCTTTCGATCAGTGCCATTCTATGGAATTATTGATATGGATATCTATCTTTTTCCAAAAGTCTTGCAGTCTCACATACGAAATTGTAATGTATTTGAAAACAGTGCCAATTCACCGAACGTTTTCCTAACCAGTTAAATATATATAAACAATTTGAAAAATAAATTCAAAAATAATTTTAACAGATATGCATAATTAATATTTATATTTTCAACCCATGCCCACCGTTGAACTAGAATTTGTTGAAACATTTTTTATTTCCTTGACTTCAACTTGAGTACCAATTTCAGTAATATATAATACAATAGATACAAGGCAATGTATTACAGTGTGGGAAACTAGGTCTCATGGGGCCAGAAGCATGTACATACAGCATCTTATCCAGCAGTAATGCTGTATGGATCCATGCCAGTCAGATAATAGATTCCTAAATCAGGACAACACCCCATTTACAAAGTATAATTTCAAAGAAAAACAAGACATCATCCCACTGAACTCCAGAGTGTTTATTTGGTTTATTGAGATAATTATTAGTTTTATTTAGTACAGGTCAATTTTCAGCATTCCATGCGTTAGTAAAGTTCAGAGGTCATATGTTACTTAATCTCCACAATCATGTAATAAATAATAATAATTTGTTAATGCTCCAGAAACCCAGACACCTGCTGAAATATAGTATGAAGTGTGGATAAGTACCATTCAGATGCCTTAAGCAAAAAAGAGTTTTTATTATTTGGCCTTATTCTACAAGCCTAGCTCAATTTCAGACAAAAAATTGGCAGTTAATAATTTCATGTCCTGCCAAGCTTTCCATAGGTCCCATGGTCAACATCATGTGTGGGATTGCACTGGGCCTCTCAATTCCAATCCTAGTTCATTCTTCACCTGGATGGACAAAGCTTATCTAAGCTGACTGCAATAGTGGAGGCACTGAATGTTCCCCACCTGCATACGGAAACCATCACCTTGGACTCTCATTCCACCAAAAGAAATGCTTGTCCAGTCTGGATTAAGCTCAGCAGTACTTCCCCAATCAATACCCAGCCTGGTCAAACAATACTTACTACCTGGGAGCATGCATGACAAGTGGGTCATAGGGGGTGCTTACGGAGCTAGAGTTCAGCACATCATGTCTTCCTGGACAGTAGACCAATGACTTTATGCTAGTTTATGTTTGCTGAGATATATATATGAAACTTAAACCTATTCTCTAAAGTCATTTCTGAAGTCACTAGTAACAAAAGAAGTAATGTACAAAGAGAAAAGATAGGAAGCTTGCTATAGGTTGCAGAGCTAATGCACAGGACGAAGGCTACAAAGGAGTAGAAATTACACCAACTCAGAACATTTTGGGAAAGTGTTTCAACTTGCATTTTAATACACTAGAATTTGGGATGGGGGTGCATTTTCATTATTAAAACTAACAATCCAAGCATGCCAGAACAAGAAACCCATTTGCTCATTCCAGAGTAAAACAAGTCAAATTTAAATTGTATTTTCATCCACGGTCTCCTGTGCATTCTCTGCATTCCAGTTGACATGATGCCAAGAGTTGGAAGTGAAATTAAGGTTATAAATTCTCAAAAAGTAAATAAATTAAAAGCCATGAATTTTGTTAACCATTGGGTAATCTGACATGATCGTTTCTCAACCTGCCAGGAGTAAGGGAGATAACCCATTTCAATAAATCACCAGGGGCCATTGCATTGTTAACCTATGGACTGATACGTTTTGCTCTTAAAGCACAGCAAGTTGTGTTATTAGGAAACTGCGTGCTTACACTCCAAGTAGATTATAAATAATATAATTTTAAAAGGGAAGGTTGACAAAAATGCTGGAGAAACTCAGTGGGTGAGGCAGCATCTATGGAGCGAAGGAATAGGTGACGTTTCGGGTCGAGACCCTTCTTCACACCCTTCTTCAGATCCCTTTTAAAAAGGGATGTTACTTAGATTTCCAGTATAAAAAAAAGCCCCACACAAAGGGTAAGAGTGCATTTTTAATTTATACTATGCATTAATGTCCATCAGAGCTGTCCACATGCTTTCTCACCATGTCATTTTGATTGCAATTTTGGCACATAATATTTCATATGACTGAATACACACACGCTCAGATAAGGTAGCTTCTATTTTGTTTACAATTTTTTTTTCAATCACATGCAGTTTGAAAACTAAAATACACAATGCACAAGTAAGGGAAAATAATTCAAAAAGGGTAGGTTATAGACTACATTCAAAATTAAATGAAAGTAAAATAATAGGTCTCATCAATGCATTAGATAATTCATCCCCTGGACACACGGCCCCTCCCCCATTCCAAATATTAGTAATGTTTGTGTTTTCTACGGGAAAAGACGCGAGGAGGACCAAGAAAAGGGGGAAACCTAGCCTTAATTACTAAATGCAATCATGGTCAGTCCTACACAGACCAAATCTGCATGGTCAATAATATTTAGAATATAGAAGAACACTGTACTTTCTCCCTTGCTCACTTCAACCACCTCTAATATTTTCAATTCATTTCACTTTAATTTTAGTAATGTTTCACCAACATATATTTTTTCATCCATTTAATGCAGCAGTTTCAATGTCTCTTATACAATCAATTTGCCGGCTGCTTCTTATATTCGTTATAGCCTCAGCCCAGATACACAACAACGCTAATCAGAGAGAGGGCTACTTTTTTACTTTAGTTAGTTCGTGGGGTTCACCATCATCAAGCATGCTTATCATTCCACTCCTCGCCCTCATTTCGCCCAGTGCTGGTAGTACTGCTTCTGCTAACATAGACAGAGATTGAAGCACGAGCAACCAATGACAAGAGTATTACAGTGGTGGTCTAAAGAGGCCGAGGCACTTCTGCAGGACTGCCTCATGTTGGTGGACCTCTTCATCCAGCCTGAATGAATGTACCTTAGTTGTCACCAGTTTCATCAGGAAAGGCGCTGATGACTGCTTCTGACAGAGAAAATTAGGATTGGTCCTGACCTGAAAACCTAGATGACCAGGGAGGTTCACTCTCCGTTAAAGTGCAGATCCAAGGTTTGCAAGAGGATCTCGGGTGCTGTAAAGTAGCAACTATTCCGTGGCATCACTGTGCTGTCCTAAGATATTGTGTATTTTGTACCCTTTACCGTTTATAGTGTTGTGTGCGTTTATTGGCTGTTTTTCTAACAGTAGTATACATATTAACCCCCTTATTCTGTTATAATGGACAATCAGTAATAGAGAATTGCAATGTTGGTCTTTTTTGCACTACTTCAGATTGCACTACCTCTTTAACACCGATCAACTGTTTGGCATTTGCTGATGCATTCATTGTTGTATCTTTGATTACCATATACAGTTTACACTGCAAGCTTCAAAGACACAAGGAATTTCCTTGCACTCTAGGTTTTATAACAATAAACTAATCTGAATCTGAATCAATGCAAAGCACGTGAGAAAGTGCTAATTGGACATTTCTGGAAATACTGACATTCACCTGATCAAGATATAGCATCATGTGGAAAGCTGGGGAGATCTCATGACATAAGGTGCAGCAATAGATTTCCAAAATCGGATGTTGCATTCCTTGAATTGGTGGTAATGCAAACCAATTTGTACTCTGAGGTGGAGGTTACTGATTTGGGGATGTGGGTGAAATCACCTGTGTGACATGTTGCTTTGCCTCAAGTGAATGAAATATGCTGAGGATATGGGGTAGTGGAAGGATTTAATGCTTCAAGTAGTTTAGTCTTGGTAGTGTCCAGTTATTGAACATGGCCTATGCCATTGACAAAGTGAGGCCACACACAAGCTAGAGGGATTTGCTTGGGCAGCCTGCAACCAAACAATATGAACATTGAATTCTCTCATTTTAATTAACTAACCATTAAACATTCTCCCCCCCCTCCATATTTGTTCCTGCCCCTCTTTCCTGTGCCCCACTTGGAAGCTCTCCCACTTCTCCCTTTCCTTCCCCCCGTCCGCTTATACTACTTCCTCCGGCCTCACATTTCACACCTCTTCCACCCGACCTTCTTATCCCATTTTGTCTTTTCATCTCTTCCTTTTGTCCAACCATCTTCCAATCACCTTTATCCATCTATCGTTTGCCAGACTTAGTCATGTCCCCACCCTTTTTCCAGCTTTGTACGCCCCTACTGCAATCAGTCTGAAGAATGGCTCCAACCTGACCCGTGGCCTATCCACGATCTGCAGAGATGTTGCCTGACCCATCGAGTTACTCCGGCACTTGTGCCTCTGCAGTTCTGTGTCTACAGTTAAGTAGATAGATAGGATAAGTTGGGATTGCTCTCCATGAAATAGAGGTCATGTGGATATCTATTTGAGTCATTTCAACTAATGAAAGCTACAGACAGGATTGAGAGAACATGGTGCCATTAGCAAGAGGATCGAAAACAAAATGAATAAAGAATGAACATTATCGGCCAAGTAACCTTAAATGATGAAAAAAATCTTTATTATACAGTGAGTGGTTAGGAATGAAAGAATATGCACAGCCACAAAGTGGGCAGGACATTTGGATGCTGCTATGCTTTTGGAGAGCTGGCATAGAACAGCCTCCTTCCACACTATAACCCAACCAACATACTGTGAAGTTTCATATTTTGGGACTAATCTCAATATTAGACCTTTACTGTTTAGTTTAGTTTAGAAATACAGCGTGAAACAAGCCCTTCGGCCCCTTCAGCCCCCCGAGTCCGCGCCAACCAGTGATCACCCGTATAATAGTTCTACCCTACACACTAGGGACAATTTACAGAGGCCAATTAACCTACAAACCTGCACGGATTTGGAATGTGATCCAGAGCATCCGGAGAAAACCTACACGGTCACAAGGAGAAGGTACAAACTCCGTACAGACAGTACCCGAGGTCAGAATCAAACCCAGGTCTCTGGCGCTGTAAAGCAGCAACTCTACTGTTGTTTAGATATAAATCTGAGAGAATCAAAATTCTCTGTTTTTTTTTAATCTCTTTTTGGTTCACCATTCTAGTCCCCAGCCTACAGGTGCCATAATGCCATAATACAGGTGCCTCAACTCCCAGACAAACAAGCTTGAGCAGTCTTGGTGTGCAACTGCTCATTACTCACCAGGTTTGGACAGTCAAATTGGACCATCGCACCTCATCTCTCCTTGGCCAACCCCCTCAGCATAATCTCCACTGTTTTCCTCTGTTTGCAGGCCAAGAGCTATCAATGGCCATTCAATATGACGGCCACAAATTGCCTTTACATTGTAAGGAAGTGACTATGTTTGGTTCAGAGGGGCAATATTTCATTTAGGTAATGTCTGGAAGCTAATGAACACTTCAGGTTATGTTGTGTGTATATACATTGTTTATGGCCAAAGAAAATGTATATATAGCGCGCACACACACACACACACACACACACACACACACACACACACACACACACACACACACACTTGATGAAGGCTTTGGCTTCAGCTGCTATGGCTTTAAACTCCTGACTCTGTCTGCAAAAACCCACATTTTTAACCAGGTGTATTGTCACATTTCTTTCCATCAATTTTTTGAAAACATTGCTCAGCTTCATTCAAGCTACAATATAAATTTGATTTCTTATTATTTTATCAGTCCTCATCTGGTACCAGCAACAAATTATTTTTTATAACATTGTCTATGCGCACCACAACAACTCTGGGCCTATGTCCAATTGCCGCAGCAGCTGTTGGTCACCTCTTTCCACACAGATGTTGCTTCCTTAGCAACTACACTGACACATACAACTGGCCATTTCACAAGTATGCCTCCTACCCAGCGCTTTTCTATCTTGCAACTTTCGAACGACACCCTGTCAAAGGATTCTAACGCTCAGTTACCCCAATGTAGGAATTTGCGAGCTTGGAAAACACAAGGTATTAATCTACGGACCGTAACTCTCGGTCAGTAGTGAGTTGCTCGTGGAAGCCGGTGATTTACGAAGTAACTCCCAAATAATAGCAAGCGATTTGGCAAACGGGATCTTTCTGGGGAAATGCCGGCTGGATGTTTCCACGGCAAAATAGGGTCATACATGGATACAGAACAAGCCTGTTGAAGCGTGCAACAAACTGTAACAGCTGGATAAACCACGCACCAGACTCAGCCAGATGTCAGAAACAAAAACTACAAAACTATTTTAAAAAATACCAAAACATTTAAGACACACAATGTAAAAAAAACAAAACTAACCAGTTCCTCAGAACATTGCCCTCCTATTGAGATGAACAGACTTTAGCCTGACTTTAGAGATACAGCATGGAAGCAGGCCCTTCGGCCCAACGAGTCCATGCTGACCAGCGATCACCCTGCACTATCCTGCACACCTAGGGTCAATTTACAATTTTTACTGAAGCCAATTAACCTACAAACCTGTATATCTTTGGAGTGTGGGAGGGAATTGGAGTACCAGGAGAAAACCCAAGCAGGTCACGGAGAGAACTTACAAACTCCATATGGACAGCACCCGTAGTCAGGATCGAACCCGAGCTCTGGTGCTGTGAGGCAGCAACTCTACCCCTGCGCCGTTGTGCTGCCCAAGGTCTGGTCCTGGCTTAGTATCTTTGCAAGAAATTCCCCCAACTAAGTGGTGGGGTCCTTTGTAATTCCCTGGTACTTTTTAAATGTTGTGCAAGACCTTGTTAGGCGGTGCATTCCAACCTCAGGGTGGAAAAAGCTCTTCCTCTGAACACCAACTCACTTATTCCTTTTCTTAAACTTATGCCCTCTGGTTTAAGTCTCCACTAGGGGGAAAAGAATTCCTACAATCCACCCTATCTAAACCCCAGGTTTCCCCCTTCCATCATTCTAAAACCTTTTCATAATGTTTTGTAGTTCCGTCAGGTTTCCCCAGCTTCCATCATTCTAAAGGCTGACCTTTAAGAGGTTGATAAAACGATGATGCATGAGTAGGGTGGATAGTCAGTCTTTTTGCCCAGGGCATGGGAGAACAGAATTAGAGGGCAAAGGAGATCTGGTGGTGCTTTATTCCCACACACAAAGCATGATAGTGGTCTGGGGTGGGCTTGCAGAGAGGTGGTAGATAGAGGCAGGTACAATTACAATGCTTTCAAAGGGATTTAGACAGGAACGTAAATAGGAAAATAGGGATACGACCCTGATTCAGACAAATGGGCTTAGTGTGGATAGGCATGATATTTGGCACAGACGGGTGGGCTGAAAGAGTATCTTTCTGTGCTCTACATTTCCTTCAATTTATAAAACAACCCCAACTAATCCGATCTCCCCTCATAACTGAAATATTGTCCCAGGCTACAGACTGGTGAATCTTCTCTGCACCCTCTCCAGTGTAATCATGTCCTTCTGATGGTGTGACAACCAGGGCTGTACACTATTTACCAGCTGTGCCTTAAACTACATTTTAGAATGTTGCACCATGATCCCCATGCTCTTGTATTCTCTGCCCTGGCCTATGAAGACCTGCATCCCATGTGCCTTCTTATCTACCTGGGCTGCCTCCTTCACGTATCGATGGGCTTGCACACCAAGGTCTCACTGTTCCCCGGTATCTCTTGGACTGCACCATTCATGATGATCATCCTTCCCTTAATGGCCCTTCCAAAATATACCACCCAACCTCCCCCTCCCCCTCCCATGCCCCGTCTGACCTCTCTGTCCTGGGCTACCACCTAACCTCCCCCTCCCCCTCCAATTCCCCGTGTGACCTCTCTGTCCTGGGTCTCTTCCACGGCCAGAGTGAGCAAAACCGGAAATTGGAGGAACAGCACCTCATATTCCGCTTGGGGAGCCTGCATCCTGGGGGCATGAACATTGAATTCTCCCAATTTTGTTGGCCCTTGCTGACTCCTCCCCTTCCTCAGCCCTCGGGCTGTCTCCTCCCATCCCTCAGCCCTCGGGCTCCTCCTCCTCCTTTTTCCTTCCTTCTCCCCGCCACCCCCTATCAGTCTGAAGAAGGGTTTCGGCCCAAAACGTTGCTTATTTCCTTTGCTCCATAAGTGCTGCTGCACCCGCTGAGTTTCTCCAGTATTTTTGTGTACCACCTAACCTTCATCGGGATTAGATTCCATCTGCCATTGCTCTGCCCAATATACCAGCAGATGAATATCATTCTGAAACGTGAGACTATCTTTCTCAGTATAAACAATGTCACTAATTTTCTGGTCATCTGCAAACATATCTTACTACAACATTTAAATCGTTCATGTAAATGACAAACATTAAGGGTTTAATGTTAACATGATTTTGAATATTCCTTTACATCTGCAACATTTTCCACCTTCCTTGTCCTTCATTGTTGAGTAAGGAGGATGTCACAGCAGTGATCAGACGTGGCATTACAACGGTTCAGCCGGTGAGGCTCTATGGGTGGAGCTGAGGAACAAGAAAGGGATGATCACCTTGTTGGGGGTGTACTACAGACCCCCGAATAGTCAACGGGGATTAGAAGAATTTATATGCCATTAGATTGCAGACATCTGCAGGTCAAATAAGGTTGGTGTAATAGGGGATTTTAACTTTCCCAATATAGACTGGGAAAATCATAGTGTGAAGGGTTTAAATGGGGTGCAATTCCTCAAAAGTGTTCAGAAGAGTTTTCATACGCCCCACGACTTTGCGCCCCACCCAAGGTTTCCATGCGGTTCCTGGAGGTTACAGGTGGTTGCCGGAGGTTGCAGGTAGTGGAAGCAGGTAGGGAGACTGACAAAAACTGACAGCAATATGTAGAGGCCCCCACATGTGAGAGGGCAACGCTGGATCTAGTATTGGGAAATTGGGAAGGGCAAGTTAATGAAGTCTGTGTGGAGGACAATTTTGGGACCAGTGACCACAGTTCGATTAGGTTTAAGATAGTTATGGATAAGGACGGAGAGAGTCCACGTGTTAAAATGTTCAACTGGGATAAGGCCACTTTGAGGGTATGAGAGAAGGTCTCGCACAAGTTGACTGGAGCAGCTTATTTGAGGGGAAAGGAACATCGGCCAAGTGTGCTGGCGAAAGCTCAGGATGTGTTTGTCCTCTGTAGAGTGAAGGAGAAAACAGGCAAACGTAAGGAAGCTTGGCTGACGTGGGAAATTGAGACATTGGACAAAAATAAGAAGGATGCATGGGATGCATGGCAGCTGGGATCAAGTGCATCCCTTGAGGAATTTCAGGAACTAAGGAGTAAACTGAAAAAGGAAATCAGAAGGGCAAAAAGGGGCCAGGAGATAGCATTAAGGACAATCCCAATTTAAAAAAATAAATACATGGGGGAAAGGATAACTAGAGAGAGAGTGGGACCTCTCAGGAATCAAAGCGGCCATCTCTGTGTGGAGCTTTAGGAGATGGACAAGGTCCTCAATGAGTATTTCTCCTCTGTATTTACTGAGGCGAAAGACAGTGGGATGGAGGAACTTGGGGCAGTCAATGGAAGTGTCATGAGAGCAGTCAGTGTTACCATCGAAGAAGTACTGAAGGCAGACAAATCTCCAGGGCCTGATCAGATATATCCGAGGACATTGCGGGGAACTAGAGATGAAATTGCGGGAGCCCATGGTTGAAATTTACGAGTCATCCTTAAATACAGGAGAGGTGCCGGAAGACTGGAGGGTGGCAAATGTTGTCAAGAAGGGCTGCAGGGAAAATGCTGGGAACTGTAGGCTGGTGAGCTTAACATCTGTATTTGGAAAGTTACTAGAGAGTATTCCGAGGGATAAGTTATACAGGCATTTGGATGGACAAGGGTTGATTAGCGATAGTCAGCATTGCTTTGTATGTGGAAGGTCGTGTCTCACAAATCTGATTGATTTTTTGAAGATATGACCAAAATGGTCAATGAGGGCAGAGCTGTAGGTGGTGTGTACATGGATTTCAGTAAGGCATTCGACAAGGTAGGCTGCTCAGGAAGGTTAGATCGCATGGGATCCAAGGAGAAATCGCTGAATGGATAGCAAATTGGCTCCATGGATGGAAGCAGAGGGTGATGGTGGAAGGTTGCTTCTTGGACTGAACGCCTGTGACTAGTAGTGTGCCTCAGAGTTCGGTGCTGGGCCTGGTACTGTTTATCATCTACATCAATGATTTGGATGAGAACCAACAGGGCAAGAGTTGCAAGTTTGCTGATGATACAAAAGTTAGTGGTTTTGCAGATAGTGAAGATGGTTGTGAAAGATTGCAGCAGGATCTGGATCGATTGTCCAGGTGGGCGGAGGAATGGTTGGAGGAATTTAATACAGAGAAGTGTGAGGTGTTGCATTTTGGGGCGTCAAACAAGGTCAGGACCTACATAGTGAATGGCGGCCCTCTTGGTAGTGTTGTAGAGCAGAGGGATCTAGGAGTACATGTGCATGGTTCCTTGAAGGTCAAGTCGCAGATAGATAAGGTGGTCAAAAAGGCTTTTGGCACTTTGGCCTTCAGTATTCAGAGTGTTGAGTATAGGAGTTGGGAGGTCATGTTGCAGTTGTATAAGACGTTGATGAGACCACATTTGGAATATTGTGTTCAGTTCTGGGCACCACGTTATAGAAAAGATATTGTCAAACTTGAAAGGGTTCAGAAAAGATTTACAAGGATGTTGCCAGGACTAGAGGGTGTGGTTGAGTAGGGGGAGGTTGAGTAGGCTGGTCTCTATTCCATGGAGCGCAGGAGGATGAGGGGGTGGATCTTATAGAGGTGTATAAAAATGAGAGGAATAGATCGGGTAGATGCACAGTATTTTAGCCAGAGTAGTCGAATCGAGGACCAGAGGACATAGGCTCAAGGTGAAAGGGAAAAGATTTAATAGGAATCCGAGGGGTAACTTTTTCACACAAAGGGTGGTGGGTGTATGGAACAAGCTGCCAGAGGAGGTAGTTGAGGCTGGGACTATCCCATTGTTTAAGAAACAGTTAGACAGGTGCATGGATAGGGCAAGTTTGGACAGATATGGACCAACCGCAGGCAAGTGGGATTAGTGTAGCTGGGACATTGTTGGCCGGTGTGGGCGAGTTGGGCCGAAGGGCCTGTTTCCACGTTGTATCACTCTATGACCTTCCGTGAATAAAGATGAGAAGTGTTAATTTAAGACCTCACCGGGTCCACTGCCTCCACATACGGATTGCTCTAGTCCCTAAAGTGCCCGATACTTTCCCAGATGACCCTTGCTCTTCATATACTTGTAAAATGCCTTGGCGTTTTCCTCAGTTATGTCTGCCTCAGTTATGTTAGTTCAGGGCTCCCCTTTTACTCTTTTACTTTTAGCTACTTCCCTTGGACATTTTATTCCCTTGAAGGGCCTCACCAGTTTTCAGTACTCTGTAACCACCACATCATTCTCCCCCTTCCCCCCATCCCCCTTTATCTAACCCTCAAAATCCCTTGACATCCAGGGATCCTTGGACTTGCATTCCTCACCTTGTAGGAACACGATGGACTTGTACTCTCACTATTTAACTTTTAAGACTCCCGCTTGTCAGATGTAGATTTAAGTGCAAGACGTTCCCAGCCTACTTTTGTCAGGTTCTGAAATCTGCCCCCACCCCCCCCCCCCCCCCCCCCCCCCCCACCCCACAAATGCAGAACTTCACATCTTCACCCGCGTCATCTTTTTCCATGACTAATTTAAATGGACTCAGTGAAATAGTGAGAGTTCTGCCCAGCTCCATTCCCCGAGATTGGGGCTCAGGAAATAAAGCTGGGTCTCACGTCTCTAACAGGACCATCTTTAAAGGAAAAAATCAAAATAAATGTTATTCAAGTAAAAAATATGTACAATACAGGAACCGTGCAAAAAATACTTCTGCCATTCTCGGATATAATAATAATAATAATAATAATAATTTTATTTATAGAGCACTTTAAAAACAAACATAGCTGCAACAAAGTGCTGTACATCACTAATCATTGACAAAAAAGTTAATACACACCAAAAATAACAATCAAAAGAAATAGTAGGAAAAGACATGTAAAATAAAGAAACATCAAAAACACCACAAACAGAAGCAAAGCCTCAGGCATGGTCAAAAGCCAGGGAGTACAAATGCGTTTTAACACTGGATTTGAAGATGGACAGTGAGGGGGCCTGTCTGATGTGCAGCGGCAGGGTGTTCCAGAGTGCCGGAGCAGCAACAGAGAAGGCTCTATCCCCTCTGAGCCTCCGACTAGACCTCGGTACCTCCAGGAGCAGCTGACCAGCTGACCTGAGGGACCGGGCAGGAGTGTATGGGTGGAGCAGCTCAGAGAGGTAAGGCGGGGCGAGCCCATTCAGAGATTTAAAAACAAATAACAGTAACTTAAAATGAACCCGAAAGTGCACCGGGAGCCAGTGTAGGGAGGCCAGAATTGGCGATATGTGCTCCCTCTTTCGAGTCCCTGTTAAAAGGCGAGCAGCAGCATTCTGAACCAACTGGAGACGAGCCAGTGAAGAACGAGCAACACCAAAATAGAGTGCGTTACAGTAATCCAGCCTAGATGTAATAAAGGCATGGATTACTGTCTCAAAATGCTGCCGCTCGAGAATGGGCTTCACCTTCGCCAGCTTCCTTAGGTGAAAGAAGCTGGACTTAACCACCGCGCATATTTGGCGATATACAGACATTCAATACTGTTTACACAAATCACACAATTTTACCCACGCCCTTGCCACTCACGTGGCCCGCTGGCATGGAATCCCTTCCTTTATTTGAGGGGCGTCTCCACCACACCCTGCCCCCCAATGTCCAGCAGCGGAAGAACCCTGGACTGTTGCCCTCCCCCACAGTGCTTTGGCGTTGGCTGCACCGAGCTTCAGTGCATCCCTCAGCACGTACTCCTGCAGTCTGCAGCGGGCCAGTTGGCAACATTCCCTGATGGATATCTCACTCTGTTGGGAAGGTCAACAAAGTCCGGGCAGACCAAAGCGCGTCTTTCACCAAGGTGACGACCTTCACATGATGTCCGTCTCTGAATGTGTCCCTGGGAACAGTCCGTCAATCACAGAGTCTTGGTTCTTGGTTTCTTGGTCCTCCAAAATATTCCAAATGGAATTTAAACTGGAGGTGGTGGAGGGAGGACTTAAGCCAGAAAGGGTTATTGGGAAGAAAGAGCTACTTTAAATTTAGTTGCATCTGGTTGGGTAACTATAGTTGGGTGGAGATTATTCCATGCTTTAATTGTGCGGGGGAAGAACGAATTGCTGTATACATCTGTCTTTGTAGCTGGGATCACAAATTGGATTGAATGCCCTTGTCTGCTCCTAATTGGTTTGGGTTTGGTGTACGTCTTGTAATCTATGTCGAGCTGACCATTTAACATTTTATAAAAACAGGTCAAACGGTGAGCTTCACGTCTGTCTTGGAGAGGGTTCCACCCCAGAGAATTCAGAAGTTTGGTGACACTCGCTTCTCTCTCATAGGTGTTAGTAACAAATCGAGCTGCCTGTCTTTGTTCGATGGAAGAAATGTTTTTATTTGTGTATGGGTCCCATGCTGCAACTGCGTAGTCCAAATGAGGTCTAACGAGGGTGAAGTATAGCTTCTCCTTGACAGAAGTTGAACAATGATGAAATTTGCGCCTCAGAAAGTTTAGGACACCTGTTGCTTTCACCGTTGCATGATGAGTCTGACCATTCCAACGTAGATCATTCTGTAATTTGATGCCAAGATACTTGGTCTGTTTGGATTCTTCAAGGGTGGCACCAAGAATATTGTAAGATGTTTTGCCTGGATTCCTCTTTCTGGTGACACGCATAGTTTCACATTTGGAAGGGTTGAACTGCATGCCCCATTGTTATGGCCACTCAACCATAGTATCGAGATTTTTTTGGAGAGCATCTTCATCATCAGCTGACTTAATTGGACGGTACAGTAAACAATCATCAGCGAATAGTCTGGTGGTACTTGCGACTTTTTCATGGATGTCATTTATGTACTCTGTTATGGAGCCGTTCATTGTTTGGCATCTGCGCCAGGCCCATCCTTCGCAACAACGGGGACAGGTAGAACCTCAGCAGATAGTGACACTTGGTGCCCACGTGCTTTGGCTCTACGCTCCGCCTGATGCAGCCACACACGAAGGTGGCCATCAGGGTGAGGGTGATGTTTGGCGCGCTTTTACCTTCGTCGTCTGTTGTACACCACCAGTAAAGGACTGTCCTTTAAAAAAAAAAGTTCTAAGCACATCTGGTCTCATTTGTAGAACCCTTGGGGACTTCCCCTTTCATCACTGCTGTGGTCATTTTCATAGTCAATACTCCTTCCTGTTTGAGTTCCTCCCCCTTTATGTTGTAAGCTACTATTCTCTGGAGCGTTGAGTCATCAGTTGCCCTTCTTTCAATGTGTCATATACTATATTCAAATCATAGTGATATTTTATCAGCTCAAACAAATAATAACCTGCACCTACAAAATTAATTGCTTTTCTCCAATTTAATTTCTCCAATGAAAAGAGTTTTCAATTAGATTCCCTGTAACGTATAAAACCTAAATGGAAAAACAGCTTGCATTATCCTCGTAGCTCATATCTAAGCTAACATCAATTTCTTAATGTTGTTTTCAAGGCTGAATATTTCAAAATGCAAACAGTGCCATAAAAATATGCAAGTTCAAATGAATGGTTCAATTATGTCTGTTGGTGATATTTCATTCTAATTTGCACTAGTCACAAGAGGTCCAAGGTGTTCTTTAACACATTATAAAGTGGTTTACACCACCTAGCTTGTAAATCTTGTTTATGCTGTAAATTAAATACTTCAGCCTTAGGATGCCTTGCAGGGATAACATTTTATAGGGAATAATGGGGCATTTGTTGATATGAGGCTTTCTATTGTTGAGTGGCTCACACATTCTTTGTGAAGTCATGTGAATTACAATCTCAAATATTTACTGGACACCACATCTGAACCTCATTAGCACACTCACGCAGAGACTGCTGCTCTCCCCGCTACCTTGTAAAGCAAATATATTTTTCAATGTGTATAAACATTCCATTGATGCCACAAGGGAAAAGAACTTGAAAAACAGCACAACTTTAGGATGTGGTTTTTGCTACTAGCAGGAGATGTGACAAGTAGCTCTCGTATGAAAGACGAGGTTTGAGATCAACCCAACTGGTAAAATAACATAGTATCCTTTGATAAAAATTTGCTCAACAAAGATGTCAATCTTACTTCTGAGCGCAGTCGACAAAAGCTGAAAAAAAAGTTTAACCAAGTTTATTTTTGAATTGTCACCTTTTAAACAAAGGTATATTTAAAAGATTAAGGCCAAGGGAAAATGTGCAAGCACTGGACATTCACTTATGGATCAGTGAGCAATTACATGGCATTACTTCCTACAAGAAATGAATTGTTGTATTTAACAACGCACAGATGGACCTGGGTTTCCAGATCAAGAACCAGTTTGAAAATAAAGATTTCTTGTACCTATTCAATGTCTGAAAATGTTGCCTTTATTATTTTTGCTATTGGGAATAAACCAAGAACTAGCATAATGAACATTTTTACAATACAATGTGAAATTGGCAGACAGAGAAGCTGGGCTATTTCCCCTTAACCTTATTAGTACACTTGTTCCTGGGTTTAAATATGACTTTTAGTACATTATACATTATTCAAATCCCTTCACCAACCAACATTGTGAATTATGCTACAACTGTAAGCTGGAGAAGCAGAGGATTGTTTTATTTTTGAGCACCAAATTTAATTTATAATAAAGATAAGTTGTAATAGGGTGTTGCCTCAAAGTGTCCGAGACCTAGGTTCGATCCTGACCTCGGGTGCTGTCTGTGTGGAGTTTGCATGTTCTCCCTGTGACCACATGCGTTTCCACCGGGTGCACTGGTTTCCTTCCATATAATGGATGTATAGGATATATCCTAAAGACTGACAGGTTTGTAGGTTACTTGGCCTCTTTAAAAAAATCCCTACATGTTTAGGGAATGAATGGGAAAGTGAGATAATATGGAATTAATGTGAACTGGTGAGTGATGGTCAGCATGGACTCGGTGGGCTGAAGGGCCTGTTTCCAAAAGCAGCATCTCTAAAAATATATTTTTGGGAGAAACTATTGGGCAGCACAGAGGTATTACCATAATTGTTATATAAAAAAAAAAAACATATACGTCCACTCTGAAATCTCAGAGTATATTTAAAGAATTACAGATATCAGGCGATAAATTGCAGTAGAGCCAAGTCCTCTGAAGGTCAGCGTCGTGGCTGCCTCGCTAGCAACTGTTAGTCCTTTCACCCTTTTGGGGTTTTTTTTGTGTCTAACTGTATGTCTTAAATGTTTCTTAGTTTGCCTTATGTGGGGGGTGGTGGGGGGAAATAGGTGGAAACCGTTTCCCAGTCACTTACCTGGACTGAGATGCTTCTTTTCTCTGTGTTGCATCTTCGTTTCACCCCCCCCCCCCCCCCCCCCCCTCACGGCCTACCAACTGAATTGGTGCGACCTTTCCTACCGGAGACCGGCCAGAGCTTCAGCAGCGCTGAATTACCATCGCGGAACGGGACGATGCCTTGCCGGGGATCATCGGTGTTGGAGCTCCAGAATGTTGGGCCTGCTGACTTTAACACCGTGGAGCTGTGGTTTGCGGAGCTTCTAGCCGCGGGCAGCACTGACTGGGCTTGTATTCACTGGAATACAGCAGAGCGAGGCGATCCCTTGCCGAGGATTCGAGTTATTCGATAGAAGTACGGAAAAATAGGTGCACGAGTAGGCCATTCAGCCTTCAAGCCAGCACCGCCATTCAATATGATCATGGCTGATCATCCAAAATCAGTACCTCGTTCCTGCTTTTTTTACACATCCCTTGATTACTTTGGTCCCAAGAGCTAAATTAAAATCTCTCTTGAAAACATCCAGTGAATTGGCCTCCATTGCCTTCTGTGGCAGAGAATTCCACAGATTCACAACTCTCTGGTTAAAAAAGTTTCTCATCTCAGTCCTAAATGGCCTACCCCTTATTCTTAAACCGTAACCCGATTCTGGACTCCCCGAAAATCGGGAACATTTTTCCTGCATCTACCCTGTCCAATCCCTTACTAATTTTATATGATTCTATAAGATTCCCTCTCATCGTTCTAAATTCCAGTGAATACAATAATAATAATCTTATTTATATAGCACCTTTGTAGTCAACTTGCATTGACCCCAAAGTGCTTCACATAATTACATTACATTCACACACAGGCAAAGGTGGGTGAAGTGTCTTGCCCCAAGGACACAACGACAGTATGCATTCCAAGCGGGATTCGAACCGGCTACCTTCCGGTCGCCAGCCGAACACTTAGCCCATTGCGCCATCTGTCGTCCCAGTGGGAACACTTAGCCCATTGCGCCATCTACAAGCCCAGTTGACCCATTCTTTCATCATACTGTATGTCAGTCCCGCCATCCCGGGAATTAACCCGGTGAACCGACGCTGTACTCCCTCAATAGCAATAATGTCCTTCCTCAAATTACGAGACCACAATACTCCAGGTGCGGTATCACCAGGGCCCTGTACAACTGCAATAGGACCTCCTTGCTCCTAAACTCAAATCCTCTCGCAATGAAGGCCAACATGCCATTAGCTTTCTTCACTGCCTGCTATACCTGCATGCTAACTTTCAGTGACTGATGTACAAGCACACCAAGGTCTTGTTGCACTTCCCCTTTTCCTAATCTGATGCCATTCAGATAATAATCTGCCTTCCTGTTCTTGCCACCAAAGTGAATAATCTCACATTTATCCACATTATACTGCTTCTGTCATGCTTCTGCCCATTCACCCAATCTATCCAAGTCATCCTGCAGCCTCATAGCATCCTCCTCGCAGCTCACACTGCCACCCAGCTTTGTGTCATCTGCAAAATTAATTCCCTCGTCTATATATATTGCAAATAGCTGCGCTCCCAGCACTGAACCTTGCGGCACCCCACTAGTCACTGCCTGCCATTCTGAAAAGGATCCATTAATTCCTACTCTTTGCTTCTTGTCTGCCGACCAGTTCTCTATCCATGTCAATACCCTACCCCCAATACCATATTCTCTAATTTTGCACACTAATCTCTTGTGTGGGACTTTGTCAAAGGTTTTTTGAAAGTCCAGATACACGACATCCACTGGCTCTCCATGTTACATCCTCAAAAAATTCCAGAAGATTAATCAAGCATGATTTCCCCTTCAGAAATCCATGCTGACTTTGGCCGATCCTTTCACTGCATTCCAAATGTGCTGCTATTACATCTTTAATAATAGACTCAAGCATTTTCTCCGCTACCGATATAAGGCTAATTGGTCGATAACTCCCCGTTTTCTGTCTCGCTCCTTTCTTTAAAAGTGGAGCCACATTTGCAACCCTCCAGTTCACAGGAACTGATCCAGTCTATAGAACATTGGAAAATGATCACCAATGCATCCACGATTTCTAGGACCAACTACTTGAATACTCTGGGATACAGACCATCAGGCCCTGGGGATTTATCTGCCTTTGGGTTTAATTTAAAAACTCTTCTTCTATTCTAATCTGCTTTTTTTTTTAAATCCTACTTGTAGATGGTCCATGCATGCAACCAATAATATAGCTACCTCAGTACCACTAACCACGCCTTAGTTATCAAGTATAATAACTCTCTCTCTATCTCTCTCATGCTCTCTTGGTTCCAGCACGGTTATAGACTGCTAGTAGTCAGTGCTGGAATGTGTTTAACCTGAGTGCTCATTAAACAATAAGTAAAGTTACAAGTGTGTCAGACTTAACATTTTTTTACACTACTGATGCAGAATTAACTAATCTTCTGAAGAGGTTTTGTGAGTTTACATAAGTTTGGATTTCTACATCTCACCCATCATTCATGCGTCATCCTTCAAATTTAGCAAAACAGGGGCATTCTCAATCAAAGGATGCAAGGAATTCTAGATCACTTGTTCTGGGCTGCAGGAAGCATGGTAGCTATTGATACAGGGACTAAAGTTAGTGATGCATAGGAGAGCTGTGTTGGACCAAAGGCAGAGTTCCAAAAGGATTGTGTAGCTGGGTGAGGTTGTAGAAGGAGGGGCAAGATCAACGTCAAGAAAATGGAGTCACTGTTGGACCAGGTTGCAACGTTGGGCCGGGAAGCAAAGGGGTGGAATGAGATGGAATACTTTATTGTCTCATGTGACAAGGCACAGTGAAATTCTTTGCCCGCATACCCAAGGTATGCATCTAGTTGCCACATAAACGACATTGACAAAGTTCCAAAGTGCCCCCGCCGGTTCCTCATTTGTTCTTCTCCCCTCCCTCATGGCAGTGTCCCCATGCCGGGTTCTCCACTGTTCTTCCCCTCCCCCCTCATGGTGGTTCCCCCACGCCCTCACAGAATACTGACAGCGGACCGGCGAGGCTCCACCACCGCCGCCGAGGCTCCATTGGCCCAGGCAGGCTTCGCCGCCCAGCTTCTCCGCGCCCCCCTTGGGACGTGGCGCAAGTCGTGATGGGTGAAAGCGATGATGTTAATTAGAATGGTATCAGTCAAGTTTGAGATGTGTTAAAATAATGTGGAAGATGGAAAACCATCAGCAATAGCAATAGGGCAATCAAGTTCAGAGAAGGTATGGATGATCAGGACTGAGTTGAGGCAGAGATGGAGTTTGCAGAGTGATAGAGATGTAAGCCAGTTATGTTGGCGATGCTTTGGATACATACTAAGAATCTCATCTTGGCAATGAATTAAAATCCCAAGGCTTTGAATGGTCTGATTTTAGAATATTGCAAAGAAAGAATGGAATTAGTAGTTAGAGACTAGGATTTGAAGTATGAACAAACTATAATTATTTCCATACTGTGTGTGGAAGAATAAAGTTGCTCTAATAATTAATCTTCTCGAACTATATGTTTAAACCTGTCAGAAAGAAAAAGATTCTATTAATAACATTGATACAATTTTTCAAAACTTTACAGGCTGCAAAGCTTGCAGAGTCAAAACAGTGAAATATGTTATTAATAGTCTCTCTCTCTCTGACAGGATAAGACATATAGTTTGAGAAGATTAATCATTTAAGATGGGTGTGGGAATGGATGGATTTGCAAACAAGGAAACAGTATTGACACTGTTGTAAGAACACTGGAATTCAGAGCTTGAGGTAAGCTGAGCTGGTGGATGTGCAGGAACGTGGTCAGCTGCCAAGGTTCGGGAGGAGAGTATTATACACACTGATCCTCCAAATAATGTAAATGTGTGGACTTAAAGGTGGAAAGGAACAGCTGATCAGTGACATTCATTCCAAAATGTATAATAAGAGAGTCTTAGTGACCTAATGTAACTCAGTTACGTCAGTCGAAGCACCAAGGATTGAATACATAGTCACAAAACTATAGAGTCACATAAACTGGCCCTTCAGCCCAACTCGCATAATAGACAGTTTGCTTACCGGAGATAGTTTCACATGCCTGTGCTCGGCCCATATCCCTCCAAAACCTTCCTATCCAATTTGGGTTTTTTTAAATGCCATCAATATACCCTCTTCTAACAGTTCCTCTGTTATTGTAGCTGCCTCAGCTACCTTCTCTAGAAGCTCATTCCATATATATTCACCATGCTATGAAAACAATGCCTCATAGATTTGCATTAAATCATTTCCCTCTCACCTCAAACCTATACCCTCTACATTTAGAGTCTCATGGCCTGGAGAAAATACAACAGCTATTAACTATACTCATGATTATTTTAATCATGGGGTATGGAGAGAAAGCAGGTACAGGATGCTGAGTTGGATGATCAGCCATGATTATATTGAATGGTGGTGCAGGCTCAAAGGGCCAAATGGGCTACTCCTGCACCTATTTTCTATGTTTCTAACATCTATAAGGTCACCTCCTTAGCGGGAAAAAAACATATACCTGGCAACATCTTCCTTAACCTCCTCTGCACTCTTTCCAGTTTAATGACATCCTTTCTGTAGCAGGGTGACCGCAACTGTACTCAATACTCCAAATATGACCAACAACTTGTAGAGCAATAACATGACGTCCAGCTCCTGCACTCAATACATAGACTGAAGGCAAGCATGCTAGACAACATTTGCACCATTCTGTTTACTTTAGTCACCACTTTCATGGATCGATGCACCTGCACTCGTAGGTCTGTTCTATAGTAATTTGCAGAATTCTACCATTTACTGTGTACCTCTGAAATCAGCCTAGGTATTGGTCTTGAAGTTCGATCATATCAATGTACGTTTTTGCCCTTCCTCATCTATAAAGACCTGCATTCTACAGAGACAAGCACCAAACCACTGGAGAAGGGAGTCTTGGTTCCAGTCGCTATCTCATCTGATGAAACAGCAGGAATGGAATAGAACTAGATTTATTTTTCCTCCAACAGAGGTGAATGATGAGACATCCTTTGAGTGCAAATCTGCCAAGATATACTCATCTTACTGCTAACTATGAATCACAGTTTAGGATGAAATACAGGCCATTTAGCACAGTTTTCCTGTGCCATTCATTATCCACACAAACATAGAGAGTTGTGAGTCTGTGGAATTCTATGCCTCAGTGGAGGGCAGTGGAGGCTGGTTCTCTGGATACTTTCAAGAGAGAGCTAGATAGGGCTCTTACAGATAGCAGGATCAGGGGATATGGGGAGAAGGCAGGGACGGGCCCGGGTACTGATTGGGTATGATTAGCCATGATCACATTGAATGGCGGTGCTGGCTCGAAGGGCCGAATGGCCTACTCCTGCACCTATTGTCTATTGTATTGTTTTATTATCAGGGTTACAAATCAACAAGAAAGTGGGTGAATATACAAATCCATGCCAACACTTTTATATTTCAATTCAAGCAAATTTAATGCTGTGGGATGAATACAGTATATTCAAAACCAAAATAATTAATTGAAGGAGATATTCATAAATGTCATTAAATAATGTGATCAAGACATTCAGTCAAATGCAGATAAGAAATAAATGGGGTCATTTGAATTTATGCAATATCATGTATCCTCAGTATATAAAGTTTTAACATTTATTGGTTTATGAGCAGGTTGTTTCCTTGAATATAATGGCACAAAGTGTGACCGATTGCTAAGAGTTCCACCAGGGTTACACATCACCTAACATGGAAATGAACCTCTCAGAAAAACAAAGGTGAGGCTTAAACTTCAGTACTACAAAATTAGTTGATAGTTGAAAAATGACTAATTACCCGAGTACTGTCCGGTTTGGATAGGGATGCAAATCAAATTAAATTGGCCTTGCACATTCAACTGGTTCAGATAATTACCATTAAAAATAACTGCAGTTTGTAATCAATAAAGACAATCCAGTGAATGTGAAATGATGCAATAGATAATAGTAGTCGGCCCCCCTCAGTCATGACTGACCATGGGTGATGCATCCTAGTTGTTCGCTGTTTGCTCCAAACCTCGGCTGGAGCAGCGTCGCTTGTGGCTGAAGAGATCAATGCGGGAGTGACAGTCTCTGTCGCAAAGGTCACAATTGTGTGTGGTCTCTGGTCTGTTGAAGTTGCTGCGCTTCTTTCTGCGTGCCCGCTTGTCTGCCGCTGCGTTCATCAGTTTCTTTTCCCCTGTTTTGAGATGTTGGTTCAGGGAACCTCTCCACCTCGTGTGGTCAGCTGCAAGGCTCCCCCAGGAGTCCACATCGATGTTGAGCGCCTTCATATCTCTCTTGTAGATATCCTTGTAAAGTAGCTGGGGGCGGCCGATGGTTCTCCTCCCAGATGTCAGCTCTCCATAGAGGATGTCTTTTGGAATACGGACATCCTCCATGTGGTGAACATGGCCCAGCCACCACAGTCTGCGCTGCCTGAGTAGAGTGTACATACTGGGAAGGCCAGAGTGAGACAGGATCTCGGCGTTGGACACTCTGTCTGGCCAGGATATGGCCAGGATACGGTGGATGCTTTTCAGGTGGAAGATGTTGAGTCTTCTCTCCTGCCTGGCATATGTAGTTCATATCTCACTGCCATACAGCAGCATGCTGATGACACAAGCATTGTAGACTGCTATCTTTGTCTTCACTGTCTTTGGGTTGGTCCACACTCGAGTCGAGCCACAGGTGAGCGAGAGTTGTGGCTGCCTTCCCGATCCTCTTATCAATCTGTGTCCAAGGAGAGGTTGTCGGTGATGGTGGAGCCAAGGTACGTGAACTGATGGAGGACATCAAGTTCGTAGTCGTCGATGGAGATGACAGGTGACACCTCTGTGTCCTGCCCCAAGATGTCTTCTTCAGGCTGATGGCCAGCCCTTGCACGCCCGATAGAAGCGGTCCATCAGTGACTGTAGTTCCTGCTGGGTGTGGGACACAACTGCAGTGTCATCGGCAAACAACACGTCTCTGATGAGAGCTTCACGTACTTTTGTCTTTGCTCTGAGGCGGGTGAGGTTGAAGAGCCTGCCATCTGATCTAGTACGCAGGTAGATCCCCTTTGTTGCAGTGCCGAAGGCATGTTTCAGGAGCAGAGCAAAGATCCCAAAAAGTGTGGGAGCGAGGACGCAGCCTTGTTTGACGCCACTGCGGATGTCAAAGGGCTCCGAGAAGCTGCCATTGAACAGCACTGTCCCCTTCATGTTGATGTGGAAGGATTCTATCATGCTCTACAGTTTTGGTGGGCAGCCGATCTTTGGCAGAGCCTTAAATAGGCCATCTCTGCTGACAAGGTCGAACACCTTGATGAGGTCAATGAAAGCAACATACAGGGGCATCCGCTGATCTCCTGGAGCTGGCGAATGGAGAAGACCATGTCCACTGTTGCCCTTCCAGCTCGGAAACCGCACTGTGACTGGGTAGACAGGTTCTGCCAGCTTCTGCAGGCGGATCAAGATGATCCGAGCAAAGACCTTGCCAACGATGTTGAGGAGGGAGATGCCTCTGCAGTTGTTGCAGTCGCTTCTCTCGCCCTTGTTCTTGTAGAGGGTAATGATGGTGGCATCCCTCATGTCCTGCGGTGCAACTCCTTCTTGCCAACACTGGCAGAGGACTTCATACAAAGGAAGCAGTAAGGTAGTCTTGCAATGTTTGATCAGGTCAGGGGGAATCCCACCGCAGCCTGGGGCCTTGCCTGAGGCCAGACTGTCAATGGCCTTGCTGAGCTCTTCTACCGTCGGCTCTGCGTCTACATCATCCATGGTCGGCAGACACTCGATGGCATCAAGGGTTGAATGGGACACAGTCTCTCTCTCTCTGGAGTAGAGGTCGGAGCAGTGTTCCACCCATCTCGCCATCTGCTGGCATTCGGCTGTGATTACATCCCCAGTGGAGGATTTGAGGGGGGCTGTCTTGCTCTGGACTGGTCCTAGTGCCTTCTTAATGCCATCGTACATTCCCCTGATGTTCCCTGTTATGGCGGCTGTCTGGATGTCCTCACTAAGCTGTGTCCAGTAGTCATTGGAGCAACGCTTGGCAAATGATGAAATGATGCAATAGACAATAGGTGTAGGAGTAGGCCATTTGGCCATTCGAGCCAGCACCACCATTCAATGTGATCATGGCTGATCATCCACAATCAATATTGCACAATACTGAAATCTGAAGTTCAATCAAGCTGCTGCATGAACTGTATCATTTGAAGGACCAGAGAGGTTGAGTATATGCACCAATCAGTATCAATGGTACCAAAGTAGATATGGTTGACAGCTTCAAGTTCCTACATATTACCAACAATCTGTCCTTGACCAACCGCATTGAACCTATAGCCAAAAATGCATGGCAATGCCTCTACTTCCTCAGGGCACTCAGGAAATTTGGCATATCTACAATCTTACTAGCCTCTATAGATGAATTGAAGAAAGCTTACAATCGGGCTGTATCACAGCTTGATTGGGAAACAGCTTTGCCCACGACCACAAGAAATTACAGTTATAGATATTGCCCAGTCTATCGCATGACAAGACTCCCCACCACTGACTCCATCTACACTCCACGCTGCCTTGAGAAAACATAATCAAGGACTTTTCCCACCCTAGTCATTCCTTTTTCTTCTTGCACTCGTTGGGCACATGATACAGAAACTTGAAAGCATGTTCCACCAGACTCAGGAACAACTTCTTCCCCTCCATTATCAGACTTCTGAATGTTCCTTCCATAAATCAGAGCAGAGTCCCGATTCTCCAACCTGCCTCCTTGTGGCCACTACACTTGTATTATGCGAATGTTACACTACCATGCTGAAAGCTATATTCTGCACTCTGCTATTTTTATCCTGGTTCTACCTTTGAACGCATTTATGTCTAGTATTATCTATTTAATTGGACAGCACACAAACAAAAGCGTTTCAGTATATCTTGGTACACGTGATAAAAATAAACGAATACCAGATGGGTCGAGTCTGACCACTTCAGCCTCGAGTCCCTGCTGACCACCAAAGACCTATTTACACAAATCCTCCACAAATCCCTTTTTTACTCTACACAATCCCATCAAATCCTCCTGGTGCACAGAAGTAGAGAGCATAGAACAGTACAGCACAAGAACAGGCCCCGCGGTCTACAATGTCTATGCCAAACATGATGCCAAGTCCATCTCTTATCTACCTTCACATAATCAATATCTGCTGCAGTTGTATAGGGCTCTGGTGAGACCACATCTGGAGTATTGTGTACAGTTTTGGTCTCCTAATTTGAGGAAGGACATCATTGTGAATGAGGCAGTGCAGCGTAGGTTCACGAGATTGATCCCTGGGATGGCGGAACTGTCATATGAGGAAAGGTTGAAAAGACTAGGCTTGTATTCACTGGAGTTTAGAAGGATGAGAGGGTATCTTATAGAAACATATAAAATTGTAAAAGGACTGGACAAGCTAGATGCAGGAAAAATGTTCCCAATGTTGGGCGAGTCCAGAACCTTAGAATAAAGGGGAAGCCATTTAAGATTGAGGTGAGAAAAAACTTTTTCACCCAGAGAGTTGTGAATCTGTCCCGTTTCCTCCTCCTCCTCTCACCTCCCTCCCTTCTTCTCACCCCCCCCTCCCCCCACCGGTGTGTTTTGGGGGGTGGTTAATGTGAGTGTGATGCCGCAACCCCCCCCCCCCCCCCCCGCAAAAGCCGTTGGGGAAACAGACCCAACGGGTCTGCACTTGGTCTAGTTATTATATAAATGTCTGTGGATGCCGCCTGCCGTCCGTCCGGCTGCCTGTCTGCCTTTTGATTCGCTGCTCCTTCCTATCAGCTTCCAACACACTTCAAAACAAAGTTGCAAGACAGGAACACTCTGAACTTTTCACCTCAATGGGATATCACAGCAAGTGCTTCAACAGGAGGGGGAGGGCCAATTGGTATTGCAATTGGAACTGCTGCAGCAGGCAGAGAGGTGAAATTGGATTTTTTTTATAAATCCACTGCTGAGGGAGGCAGGGGAGTGCTGGAATCTTACATTTGGGAACGGGTTCAGTTCCGTTGGAGGAGACGGGTGCATGGTGGAATCTTGGGTTGGGGGATCACACCATTGGGGGAGCAGACCCAACGGGTCTGCACTTGGTCTAGTCTCCTTTAAACTTTGCCCCTCTCACCTCAAAGCTATTCCCTCTAGTATTTGATGTTTCCATCCTGGGAAAACGATTCTGACTGTCTACCTTATGCCTTTTCATAATTTATATGCATCTATCAAGTCTCCCCGCAATATGCATCATCAAGTCTCCAGCATGACAGAGAAAACAACGCGTCTCTCCAACCTCTCCCTGGAGCTAATTCAGGCATCATTCTAGCAATGCACTGGTAAGCAGCTTGTTTACTTTGTTAAAATTACTTCCCTTACTTAAAAAAATAGATAAAAGTAAAGGATGAATCACTCTTAGCAAGGACAAAGGGTGATTATCATGTAATTGCAACTATTTATATAATAATGAACTCCTACACATAGGCATGTAAGAATTTAATACAAGGGCATTGTCAACCGTTAAACTGCACAACAAGTCCAGTTTTGGAGCCAAACACTGGAAATCAACAGCAGTAATATCGGGTGCACTCAGGTCAAGCAGTATCAATAAGAAGAGAAATAAAGTTGCGTGTTAGGTCAAGGACCTTCTATCAGAACTGGAAAAGTGAGAAAACAAATACCTTTAATTTATTTTTATTTTGTTGTTGATGGACTAAAGTTTAACATTTCACCTCCCTTCACCTCTCTGCCCCACAATGAGTTTCAGACTTTATAACCGAGCCATCACGAACACCATCTGTGTTTTAAATTCTAACATTGCCCAACTGTTACATTTTTGTCCATGCTGAGGATCATTCCACCTTATCCCAATTTATGTACGGTTCCATTCACTCCCCAGCCCCCACCCCCAATTTGTTCTGGGGGGGGGGGGGGGGGGGAATGGTCTGTAAATTGGTCGACTTTGGTCTTAACCAAATCACAGGAACTGCTTGTTCTCAATGCCTCTGCAATAGAACCTTTCCAATTTTGCTGAAGGTTCCTAGACTTGGAAAAAAAAGTTTATCTCCCGATGACTTTCTGAGTATTTCCAACATTTGCTGCATTTGCAGCAGATATGCTGGTTTGCCACACAAGAAGCCTCAGGCCATGGTGATTACAGTTATTTCAACAGTTTATACATTAAAGTATTGTGTGCTGCAATCTGCTGATAGTTTACAATCCTTTCTGACATCATTAGCACAGGATAAGCAGGGAATGGATCACAATATAGAAATCCTAGAAACATGTGGATAGTGTTACTTATTCTCAACTCATTAACTACAGTGAAAATTGAAACCTTTCATATAAAGATACTAACTTGTTTTTCCAACTGCACATAATTGAAATCTTCAAAGTAGAACTTTTAATCTTTGTTGGGTGTAGACTCAAGGTTTTGAGATTATTGCTGCTGGCAAAATCCGTATTTAATACCATGCCCAGCAACCCAAATTGCAATAACAAGTTGGCTTATTCAGAGGGTTGTTCACTCAAGACCTTTTTATCATGATGCATCTTCATCCCTGTTTCAATTCATTTGCTGCCAAACCCGCATCCACACATTTCTTACTTCAGATGCAACTCATACAAACCTTCCCTATTAGCCTTCTATTTCACATCCTGGCTTTATGCTTCCTAGAGCCCCTATTCACCAACACCATTTTACTCACTGGTTTATATTGGCTTCTGATTATATTATAATTTTCAAATCCTTTCAAGATTTTGTGTCTCAATATCTCTGTAATGTTGATCAACTGTGCAGTTCTCCAAAATCCCTGCAGTTCTGCTCTGGTCTCTTGATTTCAATCACACCATGAGTGGCAACTTTGCCTTCAACTGCCAAAACTCTTCTAGAGTCATAGAGTCTGGAAACACGTCCTTCGGCTCAACTTACCCACACCGGCCAACATATCCCAGCTACACTAGTCCCACCTGTCAGCATTTGGTCCATATTCCTCCAAACCTGCCCTATCCATTGTACTTTCCTCTCCTTTTAAATATATTATTGTTCGGGAGAAGTTCCTCTTTATGTACCAGTTATATGCATGATAATTGACCAGCATTTACACTCAGCAACATACATTTAATTTCAATGCATTCAATTAGTAACTTCTGGAAAATACAAATATCATAACCAGTAAAATAGCCAACTGTCAATATTGGGCTAAGCATCAGAATTCTTCAAAACCTCATGCCAATGCCATAACACAGCCAATGATCTAATTCCATCTAAACACTGCTCTGCAAGCACTGTTGCCCCTGCAACCAGGTGAATTGAATTAACTCCTCCAATGACTGCTTTGTTTCTTGGTTACTTCCCAATCCCTCAAATATCTTGCCACATGTCAACGTTAATTAAACATAGAAAAAAAGTGTTTCGTTGGATGTCACCCAGAAGTTAATACCTCTCTTAACAAATTCAATTCATTTGATGGCTTGTTTGACACTCGGCGATAGATAATTAAACTTCCTCCAACTAGATCTCAGGAAGACCTCCCTGCCCCACTTTGAGTTTCATACTTCACATCCAAACTGTCACCAACACCATCGGTGTTTCAAACTCCAACATTACCCTGGCCTTAGCTGTTAAATTCTAGTCCATTCCTAGGCTCATACCATCCTTATCCTAACTCATAGATTAGATTTAGCTCATAGGGCTAACAAAATCAAGGGATATGGGGAAAGAGCAGGAACTGGGGTACTGATTTTGGATGATGAGCCATGATCATATTGAATGGCGGTGCTGGCTCAAAGGGCCGAATGGCCTACTCCTACACCTATTTTCTATGTTTCAATGTTTCTATGTTTCCATTCACACTCTCCTTCAGCCCTCCATCCCTAAATCCACCACTAACCCCACCCTTCAAACCCCAACTTCCATCTCCCAACGTTCCCCTTTTTCAGCACGTTGAAAGATTCTGCGAGTAAAAATTGGTCGGCTTGGTTCTTTTTAACTCGTAGTGCAGTGGACTGGTGTCGCTATGTAGTTACAGGCAGTCGAGGGCAGCCGTAGGCCTTTGCTGACCAGGTATTTTAATTGGCTATTTGGAGTTTTCAGGACCAAGGAAAATCGACTGGTAATGTTAAATGCCCGCTAAACTTTATTAAAAGTTGTCTGACTTCTTAAAAGTGTCTCCACTCCTTCTCCCCTCCCCCCTCCGCGCTCTCTAAAGGAGTTACCCTACATTGTGCAGCCGTCTTTTACCATCCTCATCGCTGGTGTGAATTTCAGACAGCGCTCCCCCGCTTTCCCTGGCCCCCGCATTTGCGATGTGTGTGTGTGTGTGTGTGTGTGTGTGTGTGTGTGTGTGTGTGTGTGCGTGCGCAGTCGGTCGATCCAGCTCGAGGTTTTCCAGGCGAGTGCCCTCAAGCTTGAAGGTCGAAGACACTCTTCTGAACTTGCGGATTAGGTCGCAGCAGTGGGACAGCCCCTTTATCACCAGAAAGAAATAAGGAAAGGATATTAACTAAATTCTGAGAAAAGGTGGAGGGGGTGGTGGGTGGGTGTGGTTGCTGGGTCTGGAGGGAATGATAATATTTGGTGCACATAAAGCTAGCATTAGCCGAATACTTGCCTCAGAATACTCAGAGGTCTATAAAAATAAAAGGCTTTACAGGTCCTCAGGCAAGTTAGATAATGTTACATTGCACATTCACTGTTCTCTTGCAGGCACATACACCAACAAGGCTGCACACAATAAATAATATGTAAAGGTACTGCTCATCTGTTTTATTCCATCTTGCTTAGCATTGGGAGAGCCTGTAACCTTGTGGCATTGCAATCTTCAGTGGAAGAAACTGCACACAATGTGAATATGAGCAGTGGGGCCACCTGCATGGAACCTTGGTCTAATGGCTAATGTTGACAGATGGTACCAATAAAATATGCTGATTTGCAGATTGACACCATCTACAAGTTCTGGTCCAAAATGATCTTAAATCGGCATCTGATTCAGAGGAAAGGCTGTTACTGGCAAGTCAACCATACAAGGCAAGATTGCACCAACAAAATATCCGAAAATTTTCCGTTTTTTTCTCTAATTTAATAAAAATGTGCAAGTCTTGTTCATGACGAGTTTCAGGGGTGACATATAATTTATTTACACAATATGTGAACATTTCATGTAGTTTGGTGACTTGGGTCACAAAACTGTAGAATAAAGCTCCTCGGCCCACAGCCTATAACAGTGGCTGAAGGGATCAGGGGGTATGGAGAGAAGGCAGGTACAGGATACCGAGTTGGATGATCAGCCATGATCATATTGAATGGCGGTGCAGGCTCGAAGGGCGGAATGGCCTACTCCTGCACCTATTTTCTATGTTTCTATGGTAACTCTGGAGGAGCTGCAGAGATCCACAGCTCAGGTGGGAGAATCTGTCCACAGGACAACTATTAGTCGTGCACTCCACAAATCGGGCCTTTATGGAAGGATGGCAAGAAGAAAGCCATTGTTGAAAAAAAGCCATAAGAAGTCCCGTTTGCAGTTTGCCACAAGCCATGTAGGGGACACAGCAAACATGTGGAGGCAGGTGCTCTGGTCAGATGAGACCAAAATTGAAGTTTTTGGCCTAAATGCAAAACGCTATGTGTGGCGGAAAACTCACACTGCACATCACCCTGAACACACCATCCCCACTGTGAAACATGGTGGTGGCAGCATCATGCTGTGGGGATGCTTTTCTTCAGCAGGGACAGGGAAGCTGGTCAGAGTTGATGGGAAGATGGATGGAGCCAAATACAGGGCAATCTTGGAAGAAAATCTGTTAGAGTCTGCAAAAGACTTGAGACATAAATATAAGCTCATTGTAGCTTAAAATGAATATTCATCGAGTAAACATCAGAGCATTCGATTCTTGGCCAGGATGTGACATTTACATCAGAAATAAGACAGGTCTCTTACAGGTCTGGCACTGCCCCAGTCCCACTATGGCCGTCACCCCCACTCTCCCCACTTTGGCAGTCAGCGGGATTCAGTAAATGGGGAAACCTAGAGGATTTGGCCAGGCCCTTTAATTAGGCAGGTTCATGAGCCCTTAAAACCTAGGACATCTGCATCATTTAATTTCCTATTAAAGTGACTGGAACATGCCTGCCTGGCACTGCCCCAGTCCCACTGTGGCCGTCACCCCCACTCTGCACACTGGCAGACAGTGGGGTTCAGTAAAGAGAGGAACCCACAAGAACTGCCCTAACCCATTAATTAGGCTGGTTCAGGAGCAGGACCTCTGCGACAATGTCATTAAAAAAACACTCACAATTATATTCATCATATTATTTTTATATAATAGAATTATACTTAATTATATATGATTACATTCATATTTACAGGTTACATATACATATATATGTTGGTATAATAATATATAGTTTAAATGGACTGCAACACGGAAATAGGCTGCCCATGGTGTAATACGGGCATTGACAACTAGATGGCGCTTATTTTCCCGATTTCATTTTCTAATTAGTTTAATTAATTGTGCAACGTTTGGCAATGACGAGTGATGACATCATTCTCAATTATATTTCATCTAAATCTGTGGAAAATTTAATGTAGTTTGGTGACTTGGGTCACGAAAACTGATTTCTAGACACATGTTTGATGCTCGGCCCACAGCCTATTAAAAATGTTACTCAATCGCCACCTCCAGCTTTGCTGGACACAGCATCTGGATCAGGATTCCACTGGCCTTCCCATCCCAAAGTTCATGCTTTAATCAATTCTGAATCAATAAATGATGCAATAAATGGCTGTTTTACGCTCTTCCAAACAAGTTTTCTTTTAAATTGCATTCCTGCATGCAAAAAAATATAAATGGTGAGCAGCCTGCACTGATCACGATTAATGTAATAGAATAAAAAATATGAAAAGCCTTCACACAACATATAAACATGGAAACTAGTCCTTTAGCCCACCAAGTTGTGGCCAACTGTCTACACACAAACAACACTATGTCCACTTTATTCTTCCAATATTGTTGTGGCCACAAAATATGACGACAGTCAATACTTATGCACAGATTTTTAACAATTTCAGCATTGCTATTATTATCAATTGTCTTTCGAATGCTTTGATTACATGGGTCAAAAACGACACATTTCACAGACGTAAACAGAAATTCTGGCAAGCACACCAGCTGTACCAAATCAAAATCTACTCATTTATTTAACAATGTCAGTTAGGAATGACAATTTGCCCACCATTTTGCTCATACTACTGCTAGTTTACAACTGTTTAACCAACTGAGGTATTCTAGACATTGGACATCGTGTCAATGGACATCCAAACCTTTCATCTTACCCTGATCTTGAGGCCCACATCCTTGTAACTTAACAATACCAGTGTTTTTAAAATGATATTTTAACTACTACTAGTGTGTTTTACATTGAAATATATTATTAAAATGCTTGCAGCAAACAAAGTATCGAAAGCCCTTGCCAATGCAGTTACTAACTTTTAAATTATTTTTCATGTTACAGTTAGAAACATAGAAACATAGAAATTAGGTGCAGGAGTAGGCCATTGGGCCTTTTGAGCCTGCACCGCCATTCAATATGATCATGGCTGATCATCCAACTCAGTATCCCGTACCTGCCTTCTCTCCATACCCCCTGATCCCCTTAGCCACAAGAGCCACATCTAACTCCCTCTTAAACATAGCCAATGAACTGGCCTCAACTACCCTCTGTGGCAGAGAGTTCCAGAGATTCACCACTCTCTGTGTGAAAAAAGTTCTTCTCATCTCGGTTTTAAAGGATTTCCCCCTTATCCTTAAGCTGTGACCCCTTGTCCTGAACTTCCCTAACATCGGGAACAATTTTCCTGCATCTAGCCTGTCCAACCCCTTAAGAATTTTGTAACCATAATTCATTTGGTTATTATGCAAATAAATTAATTTATGAAAATATTTATCCTGCTGTAGACATTGTGGTGAAACTGACCTCTGGCCAAAAGCACACGGGTTATGACAAATCTGCAGGCATTTTTCTAACCCACCACATTTCCTTGCCATTGATGGCTGCCTGTTCTCTATTGCCCATTTTGTACTCCCACAAATTTGTGTCAAATTTAAATGATATATAGGCTCACTGAATGACAACCTAAAAGGTAAGATGAAAAGTGGTTTCAGAACCGGCTATTGAGAAATATAGCTTAATTCAGTGCAGTAGATTCCTCCTGTAAAAATGGTCTTATTATGCAAGGAACTCAATGTTTTGCACAGCTGTGATTTTCTCAGTGGCAAATATACTCATCAAATATACTCTCATTCTTGGCAGAGCAAGATGTAAATTCGTCTATTTCAATTCCAGATCAACCAGATATTGTTCAAATAAACACTGGAAGCAGGAGTTATTTCATTTCAGCCCTGGAGAATAAAGTGCAACTTAAATCCAGAATAACTAAAGCCAGTCTGGGGACTGAGATACAACAAGCTGGTGACAATAGCACTTACCAGTCATTGCTCATTTATACCTTTGTGCCGCAAAACCACTTATCATTAAAGAATTTTCACAATCTATAGGCATGAGCAATCTTCATCTAAAAAACCTAATCCCCAATCCACTGCTAGGGAATCGCCAGTATTTTGCACCTGCAAATTGGCCTTAAGGAACAGTTTCACCCTCTTTCGCTCATGATATGATGGATCTCTTGATCAGCCCAGCACTGCAAGATCATGAGCTCATGGCATTATTTTGCAAACAGTCAACAGTCCGACAGTCATGGGTTCTCTTTTACCCAAATTTTGTCAAATGAATGGTGGCTTCCGAACTGGCTGCTGAGAGATGTCATAGAGTCATAGAGTGATACAGTGTGGAAACAAGCCCTTCGGCCCAACACCCACACCGGCCAACATGTCCCAGCTACACTAGTCCCACCTGACTGTGTTTAGCCCATATTCCTCCAAACCAGTCCTATCCATCTACCTGGCCTACAGTTTCTTAAACGTTGGGATAGTCCCAGCCTCAACTACCTCCTCTGGCAGCTTGTTCCATACACCCACCACCCTTTCTGTGTAAATGTTATCCCTCAGATTCCTATTAGATCTTTTCCCCTTCGCCTTCAACCTATGTGCTCTGGTCCTCGATTCACCTGCTCTGGGCAAGAGACTGTGCATCGACCCGATCTATTCCTTTCATGATTCTATACGCTTGCTTTAATGCAACAAATCTTTTGAAAATGGCCATGATGTAAAACAAGCTGAATGTTTTATAACATGTGATGCTCTCAGAGGTAGAAATTACCCCAAAATCATGAAGCTAATTTCTGTTCACGCATTGTCAGTAAGTACCAGACCATCACTCCCATGCAATGTTTAGTCACAATGTTGGATAAGACATGATGAGGCCGCAATTGGAGTGTTGTGTCCATCACAGGTACTGACCTCACCACCATCAAAGGGATCAATAGGATGCAGTGCCTCAAAGGCAGTGAGCATCATCAAGAATCGACAGCACCCTGGCCATGCTCTCATTTCACTCCTGCCATTGGGAAGGTATAGGGATTTGAAAACCCTGACCTCCAATTTCAGGAACAGTGTCTTCCCAATAACAATCGGGCACTTGAACACTATAAGTATTGTGTTGATTGCATTAGGGACTTCAGGTTTTTGCTTTGCACTAATATAGCTTTTTTTAAATGTTATTGAAATTTGTTCATTGTGTTATTTATAAGTAGTATTTACAGACCTGTTATGCTGCTGTAAGTAAGAATTTTATTGTCCTGTTTCCGGTACATATGACAATTAAGCATTCTCGACTTGACTGGAGTTTTTGGTCACCCTGCTATAAGAAGGATGTCATTAACCTGGAAAGAGTGTAGCAAAGATTTACAATGAATGGTCTTGACTCAAGAGCCTTACCTGAAGAGAAAGTTTCAGCACGATAAGATTTAATTATTTGGGACACAGGAAGCTGATGTGTGATCTTACAGGGTGGGGGGGTAAAAATAATGAGGGGAATAGACATGGTGAATGCATGGAGTTTTTTTCCCAATGGAGGGGAATCAAGATCCAAAGGACATAGGTTTTAGGTTGGAGAGGAATGATTTCATAGGAATCTAAGGGGCAACCTTCTTCACTCAGAGGGTGAGTGGATAGAATGAGCTGCCAGAGGCGGCAGGTAGTATAATGGGATTGAAACAACTCTTGGACAGATACTTGGATAGGAAAGGTTTCGTGTGATAAAGGCTAAATGCTGGCCAATGGGATGATTAGATGGGATACCTTGGCTGGCATGGAAGAGTTGGGCCGAAGGGCCCGTTTTTCTACTGTAATTCCACCACTTGCTTGGGAACTCAAAGCTAGAGCTTGTGAATCCTTGATGTCTTGTTCAACTCCAAGGCAAGTTTCAAATTTCATTTTCAGTGTTGAATCTGCACCTAAAATATTCGTTCCAAAGGAGAAAACACACTAAACTCCACTTCAACAGCTGAAATCCTGAGTGATGAGTGCAAATCTAGTCACCTCAAAGTGATCATAGCAAAATATGGAGTGACCTCCATTTCATCCTGCAGTAGGTCAAATTGAATCATTATTCCCATCATCCACAGGGGCATTATTTTGCAAGCTATTTAACTTATTTTCAAATCACCCCGTGCTGTGCAAGGCTTGCACCTTATATGTCTTGTTTCACATGTCTCTAATTCTAGCTTAGAATAGAGGGCCCGCTGCCCTTCCTTTATATAACTTTCAAGTTCCTCAGTCCTAGTCTGGAATACCTTTCCCCATCTTTTAATCTTTACATTTATTACACATTAAAAACTCTTGAAGCTCATCTTTTGAACGTATCCATTTGACACCCCTCCTCATTTCTTCTCACCGTTCTCTCTCATTCTTGGCCTCTACTTCCATCTGTGAAGTTGACTGGAGATACAAGAAACCGCAGAAGCTTGAATCTTGAGCAAAACGCTAGAGTGCTGGAGGAACTGAACAGGTCAGGCAGCATTCGCTTATTGGACAAACGACTTGTCAATTCGGGACACTTCTTCAGACACAAGGAGGAACTAGAAGAAGGGTCTAAATCCAAAACTTTGTCTGTCCTTTTCCCAATACAGATGCTGCCTGACCCACTGAGTTTCTTCAGCATTTTGTGTTTTGGCAAAATTGACTGGAGTTGTTTTAAAATACTAAAGATTAAGAATTTAAAAAAAAAACTTCTTGATCTATTTAAAAACATTCCAAAATATGAAACTGGCAGAGAGTCATTAACAAATGAACATGATTGATAGTTTTATCATCTTAGTTGAAGTTGAGATTCTACGTAAAAAATTGAGTTCCCTTTTCAACCTCCAGACTTCCAATAAATCAATATAATATGAAAGTTAAATATAACCACAGGACATCAATTGGTTTCAAAATTTACTTATTAATGGTCTACTAGAAACATAGAAACATAGAAATTAGGTGCAGGAGTAGGCCATTCGGCCCTTCGAGCCTGCACCGCCATTCAATATGATCATGGCTGATCATCCAACTCAGTATCCCGTACCTGCCTTCTCTCCATACCCCCTGATCCCCTTAGCCACAAGGGCCACATCTAACTCCCTCTTAAATATAGCCAATGAACTGGCCTCAACTACCCTATGTGGCAGAGAGTTCCAGAGATTCACCACTCTCTGTGTGAAAAAAGTTCTTCTCATCTCGGTTTTAAAGGATTTCCCCCTTATCCTTAAGCTGTGACCCCTTGTCCTGGACTTCCCTAACATCGGGAACAATCTTCCTGCATCTAGCCTGTCCAACCCCTTAAGAATTTTGTAAGTTTCTATAAGATCCCCTCTCAATCTCCTAAATTCTAGAGAGTATAAACCAAGTCTATCCAGTCTTTCTTCATAAGACAGTCCTGACATCCCATGAATCAGTCTGGTGAACCTTCTCTGCACTCCCTCTATGGCAATAATGTCCTTCCTCAGATTTGGAGACCAAAACTGTACGCAGTACTCCAGGTGTGGTCTCACCAAGACCCTGTACAACTGCAGTAGAACCTCCCTGCTCCTATACTCAAATCCTTTTGCAATGAAAGCTAACATAACATTTGCTTTCTTCACTGCCTGCTGCACCTGCATGCCTACTTTCAATGACTGGTGTACCATGACACCCAGGTCTCGCTGCATCTCCCCTTTTCCTAGTCGGCCACCATTTAGATAACAGTCTGCTTTCCTGTTTTTGCCACCAAAATGCATAACCTCACACTTATCCACATTATACTGCATCTGCCAAACATTTGCCCACTCACCCAGCCTATCCAAGTCACCTTGTAGTCTCCTAGCATCCTCCTCACAGCTAACACTGCCCCCCCAGCTTAGTGTCACCCGCAAACTTGGAGATATTGCCTTCAATTCCCTCATCCAGATCATTAATATATATTGTAAATAGCTGGGGTCCTAGCACTGAGCCTTGCGGTACCCCACTAGTCACTGCCTGCCATTGTGAAAAGGACCCGTTTACTCCCACTCTTTGCTTCCTGTTTGCCAGCCAGTTCTCTATCCACATCAATACTGAACCCCCAATGCCGTGTGCTTTAAGTTTGCATACTAATCTCTTATGTGGGACCTTGTCGAAAGCCTTCTGGAAGTCAAGATACACCACATCCACTGGTTCTCCCCTATCCACGCTACTAGTTACATCCTCGAAAAATTCTATAAGATTCGTCAGACATGATTTACCTTTCATAAATCCATGCTGACTTTGTCCAATGATTTCACCACTTTCCAAATGTGCTGCTATCCCATCTTTAATAACTGACTCTAGCAGTTTCCCCACTACCGATGTTAGACTAATGGCTAGTTTACACGGGGCGACTTGACGCAAGATGTAGCCAGAGTGGAGTGGTCGTGGTCTAGCACGATATCACACGATATAACGGGGGTAGAGTAAAGAGTTCCCACGGTACTCGGCAATTCTGTCATTTGTGCGAGTGACTTGTCCGTCTCCCGATCTTTCCCGAATGAACATCGTGGACTGTAGTGTAGTTAATCACATGGCACAAATGATGTTACTTTGTTGTCACACACTCTATTCGTTTTTTTCACCCGAGCTCTTTAATGAGCTGAAGAATAATCTGTTTTTTTAGACAAATGTTGTTTGGTGTGATGCACCTTCTCTCAATATGTGCAAGAAGTCGTCTTTTTATTTTGTCAAATATGAATAAAGACTGTATCTCACATTGACCGTGATTATTGTGTTATTTTATGATCTACTGAGAGGTGAAACTTTCAGTCTGAAGAAACTTTCAGCCCGAAACGCCACCCGTTCCTTCTCTCCAGAGATGCTGCCTGTCCCGCTGAGTTGCTCCAAGCAACTGGTGTCTATCTTCAAAGGACTGACCAGGACTGCCTCTCTCTCTCTCTCTCTCTCTCTCCCCCTCCCTCTCTCTCACACAGGCATGAATGGAGGAACTCCGCGGGCCAGGCAGCATTTACGTTCCTTCTCTCCAGAGATGCTGCCTGTCCCGCTGAGTTGCTCCAAGCAACTGGTGTCTATCTTCAAAGGACTGACCAGGACTGCCTCTCTCTCTCTCTCACTCTCTCTCTCTCTCTCTCTCTCTCTCTCTCTCTCCCTCTCTCTCTCTCACACAGGCATGAATGGATGAACTCCGCGGGACAGGCAGCATCTACGGAGATAAATGAACAGCGACCCATTCTTCAGGCTGCCTTATGTCTCTCCCCCCCCCACCTCACCCCAACTCCCACCCACACACGCGAATGCTGGAGAAACTCAGCGGAACGTTGTCTATTTCCTTCGTTCCATAGATGCTGCTGCACCCGCTGAGTTTCTCCAGCATTCGCATGTGTGGGTGGGAGTTGGGGGGGGGGGGGGGGGGGGGGGGGGGAGAGGCTTGGAGCAACTCAGCGGGACAGGCAGCATCTCTGGAGAGAAGGAACGGGTGGCGTTTCGGGTCGAGAGCCTTCTTCACACTCTCCCTCCCTCACTCTCACACAGGCATGAATGGAGGAACTCCGCGGGCCAGGCAGCATTTACGTTCCTTCTCTCCAGAGATGCTGCCTGTCCCGCTGAGTTGCTCCAAGCAACTGGTGTCTATCTTCAAACGCCTGACCAGGACTGCCTCGCTCTCTCTCTCTCTCTCTCTCTCTCTCTCTCTCTCTCTCTCCCTCCCTCCCTCTCTCTCCGTAAATGCTGTCTGGCCCGCGGAGTTCATCCATTCACGCCTGTGTGAGAGGGAGGGGGAGAGAGAGAGAGACGCACACACAAGGTGGATGCGAAATCTTACCTGCCTGTTTCAGTGACAGACACCCACCGCCAGTAAATGAAGACACCCCCATCTTTCAGACAAAAAGAGACACACTGACATTAATGAAATGCTTAGCTAGTTTTATTAGATTTGTATGTAAATAGCAAACTGGCTGGATTCACTCTATCCAACTTCCGGGTTCACCGTTGGCAGGAGTTCCCACGGTGACCGCAAGAGTTACTACCGATATCGCACGGGACACTTCGTTCATAAAATGTTGCAATGCTTAACCACAAGTGCACAAGACACTCTTGGACAAATTCAAACATGTTTGAATTTTCTCCCGAGTACCCAAGGTACACGATTACATGCCGTTAGCGCCACGGTGGTCCACGAATGCCGTATTGTTACCGCACGAGGTTCCCACGATGTCAAACTCTGGTTACCTCTTGCGTCAAGTCGCACCGTGAAAAGGGGGTTTAACTGGTCTGTAATTCCCCGTTTTCTCTCTCCCTCCCTTCTTAAAAAGTGGGGTTACGTTTGCTAACTGCCAATCCTCAGGAACTACTCCAGAATCTAAAGAGTTTTGAAAGATTATTACTAATGCATCCACTATTTCTGGAGCTACTTCCTTAAGTATTCTGGGATGCAGCCTATCTGGCCCTGGGGATTTATCGGCCTTTAATCCATTCAATTTACCCAACACCACTTCCCGGCCAACCTGGATTTCACTCAATTCCTCCAACTCCTTTGACTCGCGGTCCCCTGCTATTTCCAGCAAATTATTTATGTCTTCCTTAGTGAAGACGGAACCAAAGTAGTTATTCAATTGGTCCGCCATATCCTTGTTCCCCATGATCAACTCACCTGTTTCTGACTGCAAGGGACCTACATTTGTTTTAACTAATCTCTTTCTTTTCACATATCTAGAAAGCATGAAGTTAATTTAATACTAAAAGCCCATCGTAGACAGAATTATTTTCGAATAAAAAATTCTTGGAATTAATGACCAAATTCAGACAAAATAAACTTCTGTGATGTATGTTATGGTTGCTTAACAAGGTTATAAATGTGAAATTAGCCACACACAATGCTTGCCGGCAATCTTCCACATGGCTAATGACAGCAAGACAACTTCCCATGTACAAATCTACAGATTTTGTCAAATCACTTTGATTATTGTCAATAGAAAAATTATGTTGTCACTTAATTATGACAGCTGGTCAAAAACTTTAAAATATTAAGATACACTATAATATCCTTGGTGCAGGAATGAAGAACTCTTGCAAGCCAGAGTACAGAATGAGACCATTTGGTTCTGTGCCTGTTTCATAACAGGAAGCTAATCACAGAGCAAGTCAAGAGTGTTTTATTGTCATATGTCCCGGACGGGACAATTAAATTCTTACTTGCTGTAGCACAACTGAATATGTGAATATGTAAACATTGTTTATAACGGGGGGAAAAAAAGTTAAATCTATATTACTAAATCTCTGATCTTGACCGCTTTTGGACCACTGTGCTGCGTTTTCCGACAGAACGCCGCCACCTACGGCCGTCATTTTTGGCCACCTCACTCAGAGCCCCTCTCAGCCTTACGGGTGCAGAGGATTTTTCCCATTGATGACAAATCAGAGAGATATTAATGTTTATAAAAAATTCACCCTTCTCTCTGCTGCCCCTGCTGGAGGGAGGGGGAGGGACTATAAAACCAGGAAGTGGTGTGCCTCACCCACTCTCTGCAAGATGGATGAATCCAAGGGTAATGTCTCTCTGAGCTCTGAAAAACACTGAAAAAAATGTCTACACAACTGTGAGTACCCTTAATGTGGTTTGAAAATGAAAATATGGTTTGTTTGAAGTAAAAAGTCACTGCCTGCAAATGGTTGTTTGTGTGCTTTGGCTTGAAGTTGAAAGACACTACTTACTGCAAATGGTGGCTTGGGTGCTTTGGCTTGAAGTTGAAAGTCACTACTTACTACAAATGGTGGCATGAAGTTGAAAGGCACTACTTACTGCAAATGGTGGGTTGGATGCTTTGGGTTGCTTGAAGCTTGAAGTTGAAATGCACTATTTACTGCAAATGGTGGCTTGGGAGCTTTGGTTTAAAGTTGAAAGGCACTACTTACTGCAAATGGTGGCTTGGGAGCTTTGACGAAGTTTAAACAAAAAACACCATTCTCTCTGCTGCACCTGTTGGAGGGAGGGGGAGGGACTATAAAACCAGGAAGTGGTGTGCCTCACTCGTTGTCTGCCAGATGAATGAAGCCAATGGTCGCACTGAATAACACTGAACAAATGTATACACAACTGTGAGTACCCTTAATGTGGTTTGAAAATGAAAACATGGTTTGTTTCAAGTAAAAAGGCACTGCCTGCAAATGGTTGTTTGGGTGCTTTGGCTTGAAGTTGAAAGGCACTACTTACTGCAAATGGTGGCTTGGGTGCTTTGGCTTCAAGTTGAAAGGCACTACTTACTGCAAATGGTGGCGGGTGATTTGGCTTGAAGTTCAAAGGCACTTCTTACTGTAGAAATTGTGACGGGTGTTTTGGCTTGAGGTTGAAAGGCACTACTTACTGCAAATGATGGCTTGGGTGCTTTGGCTTGGGGTTGAAAGGCACTACTTACTGCAAATGGTGGCTTGGTTGCTTTGGCTTGAAGTTGCACTATTTACTGCAAATGGTGGCTTGGGTGCTTTGGCTTGAAGTTGAAAGGCACTACTTACTGCAAATGGTGGCTTGGGAGCTTTGGCTTGAAGTTGAAAGGCACTACTTACTGCAAATGGTGGCTTGGGTGCTATGGCTTGAAGTTGAAAGGCAGTACTTACTGCAAATGATGACGGGTGCTTTGGCTTGATGTTGCACTATTTACTGCAAATGGTGGCTTGGGTGCTTTGGCTTGAAGTTGAAAGGCACTACTGCAAATGCACTTTCTTCCTGTTTGCACTGTATATTGATTTTAGATAAAACGGCTGTGATATTTGGCCATCTTACTCAGTCCCCCCCGCCGCTGAGCAGGTGCAGAGAATTCTTCCCATCAATTAAAAATAAAAGTGTTATTAGTGTTTAAACAATGTTGAGAATCTCTCTCCTGTCAATCACGTCCTGAAAGCCACATCTTTTCCGGTGGGAGGGGGAGGGATTATAACACCCGGAAGTGTGGGTGTGGCTCAGTCTCTGCATGATGGGGGAGGGAGAGGTCATGACTGTCTGAGCTGTGAATCAACTGAACACAATGAATGTCTACTGAACTGCGGGTTTGGTGTTTTGTGTGGTTTTATGGCGGTTTCACCCTGCATGAAATGGTATGAAGCTGCATTTGAATTTGGTGGCCTTGCACCCTGCTGGAAGTGGAATGAAACTGCACTGAATTTGGTGGCCTTGCACCCTGCTCATAGTGGTAAGAAACTGCACTTGAATTTGATGTCCTTGCACCCTGCTTGAAATGGTAGGAACATGGATTTGAATTTGGTGGCCTTGCACCCTGCTTGAAATGGAATTTCAAGGAATAGTCATGAGTCAACTGCCAGCCCACCAGCCGTGAGTGAGCTGCCAGCAGATCAGGCTTGAAGGACTGAGCCGTCACCCTAAGAACCCATACCAGCGCTCCAGAAAGCCCCCCCACTGGCCACCAATATTGGAATTGGTGGAGAGGTGGAATATTGCGTCGGGGGACCAGCCCTCCCGTGTGAACATGGGACCCAACCGGTCCCACTTAGTCGAGTAAATAATAAATGTAGTGCAAATAAAAATAATAATATAGTGTTTTGCAGTTCAGAGTTCATAGCTTATTCGGTGTGTTTAATAGCCTGGTGGCTGTGGGGAAGCAGCTGAACCTGGACGTCACAGTCTTCAGGCTCCTGTACCTTCTAGGGCATCAGCCCCCTGCCCATTCCCCTCGATCACAAAAACATGTAGGCAATAAATTGTGCAATGTTTCTGAAGCATTGCAGCCAATTGATGGAAGACAGACACAATAAGGCATGTCTTTTCTACCATTTCTCCCAATAGTATCAACTAAAACCAAACTGGCCTATCCTCTGATGGCTAATGGCAGTGGTATCACAAAATGGCTACTTTGCCTGCTGAAGCAACAACAATTGCTGCACCCCTAAAATGAATGAATTCTATCAGTACATCCAGACAGGAGGAGAAAGAATCATTGTATACATTATCAAGAGGTCATGGTTTTCCATCCATGCCCTACGCTCTACCCTCTCTGCGCTGGCATTTTCAGGCCTCATCCCTTTCATTGCCACAGCTCTGGGAGTTAAGGGCCTGTCCCACTTAGGCTATTTTTTAGGCGACTACAGCCAACCAGGCAGTCGCCACATGGTCGCCGGTGTGTCGCCTGTATGGCCGTGAGTAGTGGGACTGGCCCTTAACTCTCTCAAACATGCCGCAGACTGGGATTATTTTTCTCTGCCGGATCCACAATTTTAAAAGTTCCAGACATCCACCAAGGATCTGAAAAACGGTCCTGACGTCAAACCTCGCCTATCCATGTTCTCCAGAGATGCTGCCTGACCTGCTGAGTTACTCCAGCATTTGCATCTTCTTTTGTAAACCAACATCTGCAGTTCCTTGCTTCTGCATTCATCCAAGGATGATGGATCACCCACCTCCAGCCCCATGGCGATCCAGCCACTCCTGTGCTCGCAATCACACATTGCCGCCCACCTTTCTGAACTTGCATTCCACTGCCAACCTTTCTCTTTCTCCCTCTCCAGAGCCCCATTCCCCCCACCACATTGCCACCCAAGTCCTCCTGCCCATCTCCCTCTGCTGACCCTGTGCCTAGCTGCAGCTCCAACCCCGGTCATGGCTTCACCATCCCCTCTGACCTCTCCTCCTTGATGCTGAACAGTCCGCCCTCAGCAAAGGCCTCAGCTTAACACACCTGTACCCATTTCTCAGGGAGCCCTTGCTCACTGTGACAATGAGCTCTCCTGCCATTGCCTCTGCATCTATTTATTTGGCAAAGTGTCCTCAACCCCCACTGATGACTATTTCTCCTACCAATACTCTTCTCTGCAGAGGGGATGTTTCAGACCAGAGGTTCTGAACCTTTTCATACTTCTAGTTTCCCTCCCCCTGACTCTCAGTCTGAGGAAGGGTTGATCTGACACGCCACTTATTCGGTGTAAACCAGAACATGCCGTTCCTTCCTACAACATATCCAGAACTATGATCTCACCAATCAACAAAAAGCCCACAAAACACAACTCATTCCCATTGCATCACAGATCTCATCACTTGAAGAGACCTTCTCCCCTCCAGAGACTCCAACTTAATAGATCTTTCAACCCTGCACTGCCTGTTCTTTCTCCTACTCAAGATTCACAAGGACCACTGCCCAAGTAGGCCTTATGTTTCACCATGTTTTTACCCTATTAAATTTATTCCCTTAGACCTTGACTATTTTTTGCCCCTTGTCAAATCCCTTGTCCAATCCCCAATCCATTCCGTCGTCTATCCGTGGATGTCCCTACATCCAGGACATTATATCACTATATGAACCAAGAAATAGCATCGCAGATAATTCTCGCTAATCTTCAAAGTGATGTTTTGGGATTTGGTGAAAAGATCATGATACCATCCATCATTCTATAATGGAGAGAAACCACTAGCAACTACGCACAGACACGCATGCACGCACAGGCACACACGCATGCACGCACAGGCACACACAGGCACACACGCACAGGCACACACGCATGCACGCACAGGCACACACACAGTTTAATGCCGAGCTCCAGTAGTTCCCCGATTTCCAACAGGGAGTGCTCTTTGCAAACTTCTCCAGCACAAGACCGCTGATTACAGCATTTTTGCCATGTGGGCCGGATTGTCAATTCAAAACCCAGGTCATTTGCTTGAACATCAAGCTTCATATTGTTTTCACCGGAATCCTCCAGTTTCCTATCCGTCACCCTGGAAAATCAGCTCACTGAATCCACGATGAACTTCAACCACCTCATTCTTTTCAATAGGATGCTGTTCAGATGGAGGAGGCGAAGTATATTTTTAATTCGTTATTTTTTAATGACTAGTTAATTTAAAATAATTTAATTGCTAAAATATATTGAATCGTTTTTGTTCTCTATTAGTTCCTGTTCAAATTTTTTTGATTTTATAAAAAGTTCATGAAAAATTAGCATCCAAATCGATCCTTTCTGAAAGTGGGTGAGAATCTTTTCACACTTTTTGTTGAGAGATCCCCATGGTAACATTGATGTCAGTGTATACACAAAATTGAACATCAGAGATTGCTTTGTGCAGGCAGGTAGGCAATGTGCAATGGGCTAAGAAGGCGTGCAAACATTAAGATCATAATGTTTTCACCAAATCACTTTAAAGATTAAAGAGAATTACCTGTGATGCTATTTCTTGCTTCATATAGTGAAATAAGGTGGGAAAATTATTGCTACAGGTGCAGCTGAAACATTGAGGATCTTGGTCTTCCCACCCCCGCATACTTCTAGCTAACATTCAATCAATCGAGAACAAAACTGGAAGAGTTTAGAGCGAAGCTGCTTTTTTCAGAGAGAGATCATGGACTGCCGTGTTCTTTGTTTCACTGAAACATCGCTCATCCCTGTTGCATTTGGCAAACTATACCATTTATACTATGGACCATGCACAATCCTCAGGCAAAGGGAAAGGCAGCAGCGACTGCTTTATGATCATTTCATGGTGCATCGAGCTGAATTCTGCACCCTCGACATGAGATACGAGAAGATAAAATGCCATCCCGGTTATCTATGAGGGAATTCACCCCTACCATCCTGTCGGCAGTCTATATACCACCCAAGACAATGCCCAGGTGGCATTGGACAAATTATATTTTGGTTGTCAACTCTCTTGTTAGAAAACTGATAACCTGTTGATCATCATTGGTGACTAAGCTAATTTCAGGAATGTCCTCCTTATACCAATAGCATGTCTCCTGCCCCATGCAGGGTATTAACACTCTTGACCACTGATACACCACCATTAAGGACACCCATCACTCCATCCCTTACCCTCATTTTGGTCAGTCGGATCATCTGCTCCTGCCGATTTGGACAGACAGATGCCCACAGAATAGACAATAGAACAGAACAGCACAAGCTCTATGGCCCACAATGTCCACTCATAACATGATGCCAAGTTAAACTAATCTCCTCTGCCTGTATGTCTTCCACATATCTCCATTCTCTGCATATCCATGTGCCAAATGAAAGCATCTTAAAAGCCTCCATTGTATCTGCCTCCAGCGCCACGCTTGGTGGTGTGTTCCAGCCGCTCATCACTATGCGTAAAAAAACCATCACGCCATCTTCTTTGCCCCTTTCATCTTAAAGCTATGTCCTCTAGTCTTTGACATTTCCATCCTGGAAAAAACGTTCTGACCATCTACTCTATCAACACCGCCCATAATTTTATGCACTTTTATCAGATCTCCCCTCAACCTCTGAAGTTCCAGAGCAAACAATCCAAGTCTATGCAACCACTCCTTATAGATAACAATACAAGCAGAACTCTGGTAAACATCTCCTGCACCCTCTCCAAAGCCGCCACATCTTTGCTGTAATGGAGTGACTAGAACTGGTCCCAAGGGCCTGAATATTAAAACAGGCTACAATGCATTTCTACCGTGATGAGTTTAATACCCAACCCAAGAGCTATAAGCTGCAACATGACTTCCTGACTCTTATACTCAATGTCCCCACTAATGAAGGGGAGCATACCGTATACCTGCCTAACCACTCCATCAAATTGTGTCACCACTTTCAGGGAGCTACGGATTTGGACCCCACCATCCCTCAGTACATCAATGCTGTTAAGGGTCTTGCACCAACGAAAAGAGTACAGCAGCAGTGATCCGAGGATGACAAGTGTCTACTTCAAAACTGCCTTCAGTTGGTCGACTGGAACATATTCAAGGTCACTTCATCCAGCCTGAATAAGTGTACGTCAGTCACCAACAGTTTCATCACGAAACGTGTTGACTCCTGCAGTGCAAAGATGGTCAGGGTGTATTCTAACCAGAAAACTTTTGGATTTTGGATTTTGGATTTTCCGGTAGGCGGCGCGACTCTGGTCAGCAGCGGCCTCTGCAGCCTGTCCGCGTTTTATTATTTTTTGTCTGAGTTTTTATGTAGTTTTTGTTATTTTATGTTGGGGTGTGTGTGTGGGGGGATGGGGGTGGGGTGGGGTGGGGGGGGGGGAAACTTTTGAATCTCTCCCAAAACTGGAGACCCGACCTTTTCTCCTCGGGTTTCCGTTGTCGTTGGGGCCGCAACGAGGAGCGGCCTCCAACGGGAAGAAGCCGGGGACTCTGGTGCCGACTCACCGTTGCCGTCGCGGAGCTGGCCGAGACCGGAGCGGGTGGAGCGGTGGAGGAGCGCTGCTGCTGCCGATGCTGCTGCTGAGTCGGAGGCTGCAACTGCGGGGTCTGTGGACGGTGGCACCGGGAGCCCGCGGATCCCTGGAGGGAGACCGCTTTTCGGGGCTCCTGCAACGGCGAATTCTCCCGCCCATGTTGCGGGGTTGAAGAGCTCCTGGAGCGGGGCCTGACACCACTGCCCCGCGCGGCTGGAATGGCCGCGGGACTTTGCGAGCGCACACCGGGGGCTCCAACACCAAGACCCGGTGTGCGACCTCGCACCACCCAGCGTGGCTTCAATGGCCGCGGGACAATCGCCATCGCCAGCCGGGGGCTTTGACTTTGACTCTGACATCGGGGGGGGGAGAGTGCAGTGGAGAGATAAGTTTTTTTGGCCTTCCATCACAGCTATGTGATGGATGTTTATGTAAAATGTAATTATGTTGTGTCTGGGGTCTATTTGTGTGTAATGTATGGCTGCAGAAACGGCATTTCGTTTGGACCTCCAGGGGTCCAAATGACAATTAAATTGACTCTTGACTCTTAACTTCACTCTCAGCCGATTGGAAGTATTTGTAAATGATCATTCTGCACTGTACGAGGAGGGCAAACATGATCACCGCAAGGCTACACCAGATACAGAGAAACATCCAAAATAAGTGGAAGCTCAGTTCAATCAAACGGATGCCATGTCTATGGCTGGGCCCCGCATACCAAAACAGGCTACAAACTCATTTCTACTGGATGTTTAATGTCTTTTTATGCCCATAATCAACAGGCAAAGTTTCACCAAGGCACGACCTCCTTCCACCCACTGTCTCTGTTCCATATATTCTAGTGGCAGGTCAGATCTGCTTTCATGAGGATAAACTCTCCACAGTCTCCACAGACCACAGTCTTCACCGGCATCTTCAAAATCTCCTTTCAACATCTGCTTCAAGCAAACTTCTAGCATTCCAGTCCTCAAGAAACGTAATGTGAAGTGATGACCTCGATCAATGACTTCCGCCCAATAGCTCTGACATCAACCATAATAAAGTGCTTTGAAAGATTGGTCACGGCAAACATTTGCACCAGTCCTTTGGACAATCTGGACCCAGGAAAAATAGGTCTATGAAAGTTGCCATTTCGCTTGTACTGCATTCAGCTCTAGATCATGTTGACAATAAGAACACCTATGCCAGGATGCTATTCATTGACTACAACTCAGCCTTTAACCTATAAACACTGAATAAGTTCATCCCTGAACTTCTGAACCTTGTCCTTGGGGCTTCCATCTGCAGCTACTTCCTGACTGGCAGGCCCCAATTGGTTAGAATTGGTCATAACATTTGCTCCACCCTGATCCTTAACACTGGTACCCCTCTGGGTTGCATGCTCAGTCTCTTGTTCAACTCCCTGTACACCCATGACTGTACAGCCACATGCAGTGCCAACATGATCTTTAAATGCCCCACTGTGGTCCAATGATGCCACTGTTGTCAGCCAGATCAACAACAATGGGAAGCACAGGGAGGAGGTCGAGAATCTTGTGTCATGGTGACAGAACAAAAACCTAACCCTAAACAAGAAGGGGAGACATTGGATGTTGACCTAAGGAAGCCAGGGGCTGAACATTACCCTGAGCTGAGCTGCTGGAGAGATGGTCAACAGCTCAAATTCCTAGGAATCCTTATCACAAGCAACTGAACCTAGTTCACTTCACACTAATGCAATGTAGCACATCAGTGTATTTGGAGACAGCCCAGTCCCTCATCACAACCTTCAATCCAGCCCATCTTAAATATGTTACATAAGGAGAGCTGGAAGTAATGTCAGGGATGCCCATCATCCTGGCCGTTCTCTATTCTGGGAGAAGATAAAGAAGCTTGAAAGCAAAACATTCAGATTGAAGAACAGCTTCTTCCCTACTATCAGAATAATAAACCCATCATCACCTCTCTCACACCTGCTTCCCAATCATTGGTTCAATGGTACTTCATTGTCACGTGCATCGGAGTACAAGGAAATTCTTTTTTGCATATAGTTCAGTGCATACAATCCTACTATTCATCAAGTATAATCATACTACCACAAGAGTGTAAGATGGTAGATCGCAGTCAGTGCACAAGTGTAGCCATGTTTCAGGCGTACTATTTTAACTTAAGTCCAAAGTTTAAATAAAATGTCAGTCTTAACTTGTCCATGAAGGCCCATTGTCCTCCAGCACTGGATCAGAATTGCATATGTCAGCCTGGTCAGATGACGTGTCGGTGTCCTCTACTGCTGATCCGTGTCTCTGCACGTCGCTTCTGTTCCGCACGGGAGGTACCTTGGAGCAGCGCTCGATCTAATAGAGCCACAGGCTGCAGCCGGGTCTCCAGAGGCCCACTCCGCCAACTCACCCACTCCAGAAGCATCGATACTGGCCCGTAAACGCATCGCCTTCTTGTCTCTGACGGCCATCGCTCAGCCTCCGTGCCCTGGGGCCTCTCCCTCAGCCGACCCAGGGCTCCTCCAAACACGTTCAAGAGCACAGGAGGCAATCTCCCAGCCTGCTCATCAGCATCCATCTTTACCTCCATCCACCACAACCTTGAAGAACACCTTCCCAGAGGGTGCTCTTAATCTTTACTCTTACTTATTCGTACATTCCATTATTCTACTTCAATTAGTATTTTCACTACTCCGATTCAAACTATAATCTACACTATTCAGCTATTTTACACTCCTCTTTATTGTTGCATTTATCATTATTATATCTATACAGTTTACTCCGCAAGCTTCATGTGAAATTGAAATGTCATTGCACTCTGGTGTGGCAATTGACTTATTTGTGTTTGAAACAATTTACAAAACTAACCCTCAATCAAAAATAATAAATACATATAACCTAGCTCAGTTTAATAAAATGTCCTCCAGTGCAGGCTCAGTTGGTAGATTTCCCAGCTTGAGATGTAGGCAGATTGCTGAAGTTTACTCTGCCTGGCAAGAGCAGCCTAGAAGCAGGGGCTGCATAGTGGAGGATACCAGGCCAGTCAGTTACTCCAAATAATTTTATTGAATTGAACAAATAAATTAAAAATTAAAATTTCTGTGAATTGAAAACAAATTTAAAAGAAAATTCATCTGAACTTTAATTTTCAATAAAGATTGCTCGGCCTTGCAACATCATCTCTCGCTGCCCCCCCCCCCCCCCCCCCCCCCCTGTGATTTCTCCTCCTTTCCGACTCTACGACCACGTTTTAACACAGCCACACTAGAGTCCGAAAAAGGGTCTCGACCCGAAATGTCAACTATTCCTTTTCTCCAGAGATGTTGTCTGACCCGCTGAGTTGCTCCAGCATTTTGTGTCTGTCTTTGGTAAAAACAGAGATGGAGTGTGAAGTTCACTCTAGAATCAGTGGTGAAGCCAACAGTGAAATACAAAGGCAGATGTTCTGGCATATACTTCGTCCTTTCAAATGCCACATTATCTTCAGGTTTACTACTGCAGAGGGAATGCTGCTCATGTGCAAATTTGATCTTCCAATAAAACAGGCAAGTCTACAAAACTTTCCTTTTATCGTCTACATTGGAATTTTCCTTTTGAAAATAACCAATTCAACCACTAAATTCTGGCAATCTGCATAATTTATTTAATATTATTAATTATACATCATTCCAAAAAATTTGATTGCTGAGATTAAGAGACTTTTGTCCCAAGGCTGATCTGGGGTAGGTTGCATTTCTAATCTGAAATTCTATCTTGCTAGGCAAGTGAACTAGATACTGCATATTCATCTTTTGACTTCATTCCATATTTCCCACAGTCATTAAATAACATTCTTCATGCTGCACACACTTAGGGCAGTCCAGATTCCACAGGCATGCAACTTACCAGAACCATATGCATATAACCATTTTCACGAGGTTCAATTCATAGGGCCAACAACGAGACTAAAACACAAATTATTTCTAACTATTGTGTAATAAAATGGGAAAGTGAATTGATAGAAGGGGCAGATTCTCTAAATGATTCCGCTCAATCATTCAGTACAAACAGACCCAAGACTTGTTGAGCCAATGTACTAATCCAGTAAAATGAAAATGGTGTCTAAAGAACTAATTTACTTCCTATCTGATGTTACTCTTGAACACGTGGGGAGGTGTTCATCAATTATGGATGATCACCCTGCTAATTACTTAATCATCAACAAGAAATCAAATCATCAACAAGAAATCAAATCAACACTGGCTAAGTAGCATCAATTACAATCTCTCCAATAAAACAAAGAATATTCCTCCTGTGAAAACATGTTCAAGAAGTATTATGTATTCTGTGTTTTTGTCGCCAGATCAATTTCCCGCCGTTGATCAATAAAGTTCTATCGTATCGTTTGGACCGAATAGCCTAATTCTGCTCCTATCACTTATGAACTTATAGTCTAACCATAGTTCTATAGAGCTTCATTGTGACTTCCTGACTTTTATATATTCAATGTCTCTAGCAACGAAGGCAAGTATACATACACCTTCTTCACCACCCTTCCTTCAGGAGATAGACAAAAACAAATCATACCTGCACATGGCTATGGAAGAGAGTTTAAAACTAAAATACAAGGGAGAAACCAGAGCACAACTTAGGAGAGTAAGTTTCAAAAAAAGAGATAAAACATTAAAATAGTTCATAATAAAACAGTTTACACCAAATATTTTTTCCACAGTATACAGACAACCCTCCAATCATGATTTAAGAAGCCCAAGAGTGCTGCAGAGGGTTAAGGAAGGCATGCCAAATTGCCAACCAATTTAAACTAAAATACACAAGTGTGCAAGAAATTAGGGAGGGAAATCCAAACTATTGCTTAAAGAGGAAAGTCAGGAAAATAACTAATTAAAGTACAGCTTTGCCTCCTAACACATTAATGTCAATAATATTGGATATAAAATTTGAAGGCAAATTGAAAGGAAGTAAAGATACACGACTCACTTCCCACTCTACTTTGTCCATTCACATACTTTCTGAAATCAATTTCCCCGTGGAGAGATGGCCTGAAGAATGGAAAAATACAGGAATGGAAAAGACAACCAGGTCCCATCTGAGCTATCTTTTACAACCTCATATATGGATATGAAACACATGCGAGTTTTCACTATAGTCGTAAAGAAACTGCCTAGAGTCAGGGCTATACAGCATCTAAACTGCCCTTCAGCCCACCTTGTCCATGCCGACCAACTTGGCTATTTGCCATTTTGCCTGCATTTATACCACAGCCCTCCTAACTCTTCATATGAATCCTTATAAATGCAATAACCATTTCTCCCCCCACAGGGAAATGAAACCCTCTATTTCTACAGGTAACTAAACACAATTTCTGATGGTTTTATTTGAGAGAGCGAGAGAAGGCTCTACCTTCCCTAAATGTTTGTAAACCTACTGCCCTGAGGCTTCTGTCACACCACCACAGGGTTTTCTCTGAGACGATGGTAGAGTTGACTGATAAGATAACTTACTCTTTGAAGTATTCTTGATGTGGTATCGGATTCATTCAACATAAGAAACTGGTACTGACTACCACATACCTACCAGTTAAGTCAACCCACAAGCCTCTGTGGGTCCGCGGGACAGATGCCACTGGAGGATAGAGCTCCAGTAAATTGTACATTGCCTGCAACGCAATGATTCCTCATGTTCCAGTGCCCAAACAGTGAAAATATGCAAAGATGCGTTTCCTCAGTGATCTCCGCAGTGATATAAAAGGAGATACTAGCAGATGTGCTGGGAATTGGTGTTAAACTTTCAACACTTTTATAATGCATACATTTTAAATCATGAACACACTAACGTTGTGGCAACATACAACAAATGTTGTAATGGAAGGAAGAGATAAAATTTCTCTGGTTTAGTAAATGAAAACATTGAGGTTATTTTTCTCAGAAAATAATATTACATGAAGCAGTTTCTGCACAGCTTCATGTGGCACTAATACATGCAGATCTTTCAGACGAGGATAAATGAGCAATTAAGGAAATAAAACAGTTACATATAAACTCAACTCTTCAACTTGATTGACGAAGTCTATAATGGTATTACTCCTTCCATGAGTAGAAGTTTAGTTTAGTGTCACATATACCAAGGTACAGTGAAAAGAGTGCTATCCAGTCAGTGGAAAGACTGTACACGATTACAATCAAACCATTTACAATGTATGGATACATGATAATAGAATAACATTTAGCGCAAGGTTAATCAAGCAAACTCCGAACAAGGTCCGAGGGTCACCAATGATGCTCTCTGGGTATGGTAGAATGATTCAGTTGCATGTTATTCCATATGTCACTGTTTGCTTACACCTTTAATTCTCATTGCTTCAAATATCAGTGCTACATGTGTAAGAAAGAACTGCAGGTGCTGGTTTAATATTGAAGGTAGACACAAAATGCTGAAGTAACTCAGCGGGACAGGCAGCATCTCTGGAGAGAAGGAACGGGTGACGCTTCGGGTCGAGACCCTTCAGACTGATGAATCAGTCTTACATATTTGATAAAGACTCTATTTAAATTATATCTCAACTTCAACTCAATACAAGTTGTTCAGAGGCAGAGACAACCCATACAAAATAGAGCTGGCTATGGCCAAAATGTTCTACAGCAGTAAGCATAATACTTAGATTGATCCAAGAGTTGACTATTTTGAATGCTCACAATAAATCTCATTGTGTTACAGAATAATATCTTGACAAAAAGGATACATCTACAAAATTAATAAACCATTTAATGTATTATAAAATTGCCCTATTTATTTTGAATGCCCACAAAAAGAATCTCATCATGCATTACAGAATAACTGCAGTACAAGCAGGGTACAGCAACCAAACTAATAAACTATTTCATGTTTCTAAAAATTGCCCAGCTCTCTTTCCAAACATGCAATTGCTCTCACTGAAATCTTTGGCTCTAATTGCAACAATCATCTGTAACATAACTCCAGCTGGCACTGTCTAGACTGGTCCATAATGTCACATGACCCGAGAACTGCAGCCAAAAAACAATTAACAATAGAAATGGAATTCTTCTTTGTGTGATATACAAAATGACCTAACCATACCATAAATGGGAAGGCATTAGAGATACAAAATAACCCAACGATAGTATGAGTAAAAAAATGTGAACATGATTTCCTCCCACACTATGTAAGCAAGTGCAGTTAAATGAACTGCATGTGTGCCCGAGAAGCACTAGGATTGTAGAATTTGTTGGCAGTGAATTGAGATCTTCAATGTACGATACTTTAGTCATTCACATTGAGAATTATTACAAGCCACATTAGTTTTGTCAGGATTTTACTATGTTTTGTCAAAATGATCACATATTTCAAGCAGCATCATACAGCACACTTCTATAATAACAAGGGAATCACTGTTGTGCTATAAATTACACAAATGCTTACACTGCAACCTTACTCCAATCCATCATGGAAACAATTCTAAAATCCTCCGGCACCTATTGATCTTGCATTCCATCTACTGATGTTGCAGAAGAGATCTACCACCATCAGTAGCAACATGTGCGTACATTTATGCAGTTCTTTCAAGCTCGTGGATTTTTTTCCAGTTAGGCAGAATCATAAAGCCTAGAAAATGAAGATAGTAAAATGACTGTATGTATTCTATGAGCATGCAATGTGATCTCTGGGCCATTCTTTGAATTTCTATCTTACTGAAGGATATGCCAACAGTAGACTGGATGGTCACAAAACATCCATCCATAACCAAATGATGAACTGGATCTGTCTGACTAAAAACAGATCTTTTCAGAACTAACATAACTAAAAATATGCCTCAGAGTTAATTTATGTGGTTAATTTTGAATTACAGCATATTGATAACTCATTAGGTACTTACCACCAAATATTACTTTTACCATAAAATAACAGTGGGCTCCATATGCCATTTTCTCTCATAAACCTAAAACACAACCTTACTTCATTCACATCGTATTCAAAACAAAATAGAAAAGACAGGCATATAAACTAACTTCAGATGAGATTGTTGAAAATGTAACTACCCATTGATTCAATAGGCAAGTTTTCCAGATTCTTCCGATTGCAAGTATTAAGTGGAAGGGAGTGAGGGCATTTCCATGTCTTAATTCCATGCAAAGTTGAGAGAATACTCCAGTTGGAATGAAAATACAAGGACTCAAGTAATTTGGTTTCACTTTACTCAACTGAGACCCAGGATGCCAGATCCCTGGGTTCCTCAAGTGAACAGTAAATCACGCTGTAATCTGTTCTCCCCCAGTGAGGGTGTCCTTACCTGGCAGGCGTCAGTCCACCACACCCTATACCTGCCTGCCACCTGCTGGAGTAACTCTTAGTGCAAGGTGTGATTGTGGTGTAACTTGTATCTTTTTCAAATTTTAAAGGAAGATAAACATGAGTGAAAAATATCAAGGGGGACCGACAGTGCTTATTTTCTTAATTAAGGTAAAATAAGCTGTTACAGCTTTGCAATTCCCAGCCAGAAATGTTGGAGTCATAGGGTCAAGTCAAGTCAAGTTTATTTGTCACATACACATACGAGAAGTGCAGTGAAATGAAAGTGGCAATGCTCGTGGACTTTTGTGCAAAAGACAAACAACAAAACAACCAAACAAATTATAAACACAATCATAGAAACATAGAAACATAGAAATTAGGTGCATGAGTAGGCCATTCGGCCCTTCGAGACTGCACCGCCATTCAATATGATCATGGCTGATCATCCAACTCAGTATCCCGTACCTGCCTTCTCTCCATACCCTCTGATCCCCTTAGCCACAAGGGCCACATCTAACTCCCTCTTAAATATAGCCAATGAACTGGCCTCGACTACCCTCTGTGGCAGAGAGTTCCAGAGATTCACCACTCTCTGTGTGAAAAATGTTCTTCTCATCTCAGTTTTAAAGGATTTCCCCCTTATCCTTAAGCTGTGACCCGTTGTCCTGGACTTCCCCAACATCGGGAACAATCTTCCTGCATCTAGCCTGTCCAACCCTTAAGAATTTTGTAAGTTTCTATAAGATCCCCTCTCAATCTCCTAAATTCTAGAGAGTATAAACCAAGTCTATCCAGTCTTTCTTCATAAGACAGTCCTGACATCCCAGGAATCAGTCTGGTGACCTTCTCTGCACTCCCTCTATGGCAAGAATGTCCTTCCTCAGATTTGGAGACCAAAACTGTACGCAATACTCCAGGTGTGGTCTCACCAAGACCCTGTACAACTGCAGTAGAACCTCCCTGCTCCTATACTCAAATCCTTTTGCAATGAAAGCTAACATACCATTCACTTTCTTCACTGCCTGCTGCACCTGCATGCCTACTTTCAATGACTGGTGTACCATGACACCCAGGTCTCGCTACATCTCCCCTTTTCCTAGTCGGCCACCATTTAGATAATAGTCTGCTTTCCTGTTTTTGCCACCAAAATGCATAACCTCACACTTATCCACATTATACTGCATCTGCCATGCATTTGCCCACTCACCCAGCCTATCCAAGTCACCTTGTAGTCTCCTAGCATCCTCCTCACAGCTAACACTGCCCCCCAGCTTAGTGTCATCCGCAAACTTAGAGATATTGCCTTCAATTCCCTCATCCAGATCATTAATATATATTGTAAATAGCTGGGGTCCTAGCACTGAGCCTTGCGGTACCCCACTAGTCACTGCCTGCCATTGTGAAAAGGACCCATTTACTCCCACTCTTTGCTTCCTGTTTGCCAGCCAGTTCTCTATCCACATCAATACTGAACCCCCAATGCCGTGTGCTTTAAGTTCGCGTACTAATCTCTTATGTGGGACCTTGTCGAAAGCCTTCTGGAAGTCAAGATACACCACATCCACTGGTTCTCCCCTATCCACGCTACTAGTTACATCCTCGAAAAATTCTATAAGATTCGTCAGACATGATTTACCTTTTATAAATCCATGCTGACTTTGTCCAATGATTTCACCACTTTCCAAATGTGCTGCTATCCCATCTTTAATAACTGACTCTAGCAGTTTCCCCACTACCGATGTTAGACTAACTGGTCTGTAATTCCCCGTTTTCTCTCTCCCTCCCTTCTTAAAAAGTGGGGTTACGTTTGCTACCCGCCAATCCTCAGGAACTACTCCAGAATCTAAAGAGTTTTGAAAGATTATTACTAATGCATCCACTATTTCTGGAGCTACTTCCTTAAGTACTCTGGGATGCAGCCCATCTGGCCCTGGGAATTTATCGGCCTTTACTCCATTCAATTTACCCAACACCACTTCCCTGCCTTAGCAGCTGCGGCTCACCTGCAGTCTGTCCGTTTTTTGTTTTTGGTTTTTTGTGTTGTTCTTTTGTCCTGTTTAGTTGATTTTTGGTTTATTATGTTTTGTATTTGGGGGGGGGGGGGGGAGAAACACGTTTTTGGTCTCTTCCTTCGAGGGATGCGACTTCTTTTGTTGTATCCCCAGTCTCCGCCTGCGCCGAGGCCTAATGGCGGAGCTGGCAGCCTCGGAGCTGGGGCAGCGGCAGCGGCGGCTGGGGCAGCGGCAGCTGGGACAGTGGCAGCGGCGACCAGAACTCGGAGCGGGGCAGCGGTAGCGGCGGCTTTGACAGCGGCAGCGCGGCATCGGAGCTGGGACGGTGGGGGCAGCGGCCGGGATGGCGGCAGCAGCGGCCTGACCTCGGAGCTGGGGCGACGGCAGCTGCGACCTGGCCTCAGAGCGGGGGCAGCGGCCACACGGCATCGGAGCTGGAGCAGCCGCAGCGGCGACCTGGCCTTGGAGCTGGGACAGCGGCGACCAGAACTCAGAGCTGGGGCACGTTCCGGCGGCAGCGGCCACTCGACCCGACCGCGGGCCCAATGGACGACAGCGGCGGCTGGGACAGCGGCGGCTGGGACAGCGGCCGCGGCCTCGGCGCAGAGATCGCTGGTTGGTTAAAATTGTTGGATACATTTTTAGGGGCGCAAAAAAATTGTTGGATACATTTTTTTATAAAATGGCCAAAAAATTTTATTACAATAATTCAGGGGAAGGCTGCCAAAGAGGTGCAGCGTGCCTTTATAAAATGGCAAAAAAATTTGTTCTAATTTTATTTTATCCAACAATTTTTTTGCGCCCCTAAAAATTTAGCGCCCGGGGCAACCGCCGCTCCCCCCCACACGCTACGCCACTGGAGACAGGCCTTCAGCCCACCAAGTTAGCACCAACCATCAAGCATCTATTGATGGCCATCTATATTTATTTTATTCCCCCCAAATCCACCTCAACTTTATCACCCATCAACACCTAGGTTACATTCACTAACCTGTCAACTCACACATCTTAGGGATGAGGGATGAAATTGGAGCATGTGAAGAACACGCCAACTCCACATACAACATCATGGTCAGTGAGGCAGCAGCATTATAAGCTGTGAAGTGTTTTGTTAATGCATTTCCTTTAAATACAGAGATTATTAAAATAGTGTGAACATTTTTTTTAAAGGAATTGCTGCTCACTTAGTACTGGAATGCCATTTCTATGTTGTATGACTTAGTATTATAAATAAAAAAAACTTATAACCAATAGCAAGCAGTTAATACATGGTAAATAAATTGAAAGCAGGTGTAGTTGAAAAGTAGAAGTAGGTCTGAGTTTAATTTTAAATCAGAGAGAAACTTTTTTTTTTTTTTTTTTTTTTTTTTTTTTTTTTTTTTTAAGTACAGGTAAGCTCAAGATTGAGAAATTCATCCACTCACCAAAAGTGGAACACATCTAGTTGAGTCCAATATCAAAGGACAGTTAATTATCTGTACTCCTATAGCAATAAACCTTTACTCCTCTCAATGAGTTTTTGCTCTTTTGACTTAGTTCACTGTTGCAACGATAGGCAGCTGGTGCTAATGTTTCTCACCCCAATTACAAGACAAGAAACGGAAAAAGTAACTTGCATTCATTTAACACCTTTCATCCACTGAAGGGCTTCACAATCAATATGGTATTACTGAAAGGCTGTCACTGCAGGAAATGCAGCATAAGGTCACAAAAACAGTAATAAAATGGTAGGGTTCTTTATTTGTCGCATGTACCGAGGTACAGTGAAATTCATTTTTGTATTCAATTCAGTACAAGTATCATTACACATAAGCACTTAGATAACTCTTGGATAAGTATCTCACAGAGTCTGAAGAAGTGTCTCAATCCAAAACACCATGCATTCCTTCTCTCCAGAGATGGTGCCTGTCCCGCTGAGTTACTCCAGCTTTGTGTGTCTATCTTCGGTTTAGACCAGCATCTGCAGTTCCTTCTTACACAGTATACAGAGTCGCCAGTTTGGCACCACTTTTAAGCCCCAGTAGGTAAGTGCAGGGTTCTTGGCCTGACCATGAAGGCCCGTTGCCTTGGCAGCATTGTGGGGTCAGCCCAGCCAAGAGACTACAGCCACTCCATGCCCCTTAAAGGGTCATAATAACCTCACTCCTACAGTTTCAATGCAGCCACTAGCTGTGCAATAGCTGTCCCAGATAACAATTCCACCAGGAGATGGATTCAAAATACGTCACCTCCCCACACACCACCACGACAATAACACTTCAGTCAGCCAAAGAGACGAGAATGTAATCTTAATGAGGACAAGCTTCGTCCCAGTTCATGTCCCGTTATCTCTATATAACTAAAGGTCTTCGTATTGTTTGTGCCCACGATGTGTTAATCTGGTTTTCCTATCTTCTTCCAAATGCTAGGCCACAGCCTTCCCATTTTCACACACCCTACTCATATTTTTCCCATTATGGCAATAAACATCTTCTCGCCGCATTCCCACCTAAATTCTGAAGTTATTAATCCTTTAAATTTTAAAAACAGCCTCAAAACCCAACCCATTTCAAAAATAAATAAATCAGAGTGACATCACAATGCACTCGCAAGGGAGGATGTGACACTCTGGGAGTGAGAGGCACTCAGCACTCGCGGTGAACGAGAAGTGGCAGCGGCGGCCACGCCCAACCGGTGTGGGGAGGGTGGTGCCGCAGGCCGAGTACGGGGACTGGGCTTGGGCTGGAGCCGAGCCTGGTGCTGGAGCTGGAGTGAGGGCCGAGCCCGGAGCTTGGGATGGGTCCGTGACCGGGCCGAGAAAGAAGCCGCCGCTGGAACTAAGGACAAGCTCAACTCGGCCTGTCTCGCTGGGTTAACCTACAGCCCTGCCTGGACTGACAGAACACCAGTCCAGAGCCGTGGAGCTAGCGCTGTTTCTCTGTGCTGGCTGTAAACCAGGGCTGTCGTTCCCGTAAGTCCAGGTAGGGCTGGTAGGTCAACAGGGAGATGGGGTGGGGAGTGTGGTGGAGAGGGGAAAGATCCTGGGGGAGGCGAGGAAGGATGGTGGGGGGGGGGGGGGGGGGGAGATTGAGGAGAGGAGGAGGGGGTAGGGAGGGTAGTTGCCACATTTACACTCCCTCTCTACCCTCTCCCCCCCCCCCCCCCCCTTTAGGGATTAGTGCTGGTGAAGAGGAGGAGGAAATGGTGATGAGGAGGAGAAATGCCGCGCCTGCGCAGTTGTGTGCTAAGCTCGAGTGGTGCAATATTACATTGGGGGAACGGCTTGCCTTGGGGGAACGGGTGTGTGGTGGAATCTTGTGTTGGGTGAGCAGTACCAACGGGTCTGCACTTGGTCTAGTAATGTTTCAATCCCTCTTCCTCGTAATTTACGTAAATCCCATTTTGCTGATCCTAACAGTTTGCAGTGTTCCAATTAAAGCAACCTCTCCAAGAATAGGTTTCGAAACTTTGTCCTGAACCTTGCCCCATCGTCCAAGTGCTGACCCTCTCTCCTTCCATCTTCAAAATGAATGACAGATACATGGCCAGGAGAGGTCAATCTGTGGAATTCATTGTCACTGACTGCAGTGGAGGCCAAGACATTGGTATCTTCAAGGCAGAGATTGATAGGTTGTTGATTAGGAAGAGCGTCAAAGGTTACAGGGGAGAGGACAGGAGAATGGGGTTGACAGGGAAAAATAGATCAGCCATGATTGAATGGTGAAATTGACACGATGGGCCAAATGGCCTAATTCTGCTCCTATGTCTTACGGCACTGTGAACTTCTCTGATCTCATTTGAATTCGTCCTTATGTGGAGCTCGGAGAAGCAACAAGCAGAAGCAGAGAGAAGAGACTATTGGCTTGAAAGTCCGTGAGAAAGAAGGTGAGTGACAGGGAAAGACAGTTTAAAAAGAGCCAAGACCCGGTCCTAGTCGGCAGCGGAGCGGCAGGTGAAGGAGTGCGGGGATTGGCTGAGGAATTTAATTTGCAAATTGGCAAATTAGGCAATTAATCAGCCAATATAAGCAAGATTTTTGTCGGGGAGTGGCCTTGTCGAGGGAAGTGCCTTGTGAGAAAAGTGCGAGTCTTTGGCTCGAGTGTCTTGGTGAGTGAAGTGCAAGTCTTTGGCTCAAGAGTCTTCGGCGCTGAGGCAAGAAGGCTACACTTGATAGAAATTTGTGATTTTTGTCCACTGAAGAAATGGCAGGCATGTTGGTGCAGTGTTTCCTGCAGGATGTGGGAAGTCAGGGACACAACTGGAGCTTCTGGAAACTGTGTCCAGGTGCAGCTCCTGAATGAACATGTTGGGGAACTGGAGAAGCAACTGGATGATCTCCGGGCCATCTGGGAGAACGAGAGTTTCGTGGACAGGACCTACAGTGAGGTTGTCATGCCAAGGATACAGGAAGAGTGAAGGTGGGTGACTGGGAGAAAGGGGAGTAACCATGGAGTGCAGGAGACCCCAGTGGCTGTGCCAAATGAAAACAGGTACATCCTTTTGGGAGCAGTCGGGGCAGACGACACTTCCAGTCTAAGCGGCGGACAGGTCGGCGGCTCCAATTCTAGCGATGAGACTTGACTGGCAAGACCGACGTCGGGCAGAGCTATAGTGGTGGGTGACTCCATTGTCTGAGGTACGGACTGGAGATTCTGTGGTGGCAGCAAGACTCGTTGATGGTCTGTTGCCTCCCTGGTGCCAGGGTTCAAGATATCACAAATTTTGTGCCTTCCACCACAGCATTTATCACTGTGGTGGAAGGCACAAAATTTGGCCAGTCCTCCTCCATTTTTCCCCGTGGTCAGGACCTCAACTGTCCGCAGCCACTGCTGCGGGCGTCCAGATTAGACAATGTAAAAAGTCCACGTAAGTCCTGAATTGGTGCTTCCCTACCGGAGACCGCGGCTTCAGGTTGGTGTAGGCCGCAGGCCGGCGGTCGAAGATTTAAAGTTCCCGCCACGCCGCAGCCGGTAGCACCGCAGACCGCAGGGCCGGTGGTCGAAGCTCTCCTCCAGGGATCCCCGGCGAGGGACCCCGCTCCTGATGGTAAGTCCCCGCCACACCCGCGGTAGAAGTAGGCCGCGGGCCGGCAGTCGCGCTCTTCTCCTCCCGGGTCACCAACGAGGGATCCCAGGCCCAGGACGCCACGCCGGCTGGAGCTCTGCAGACCGCGGCTTCAGGCTGTTGCGGGCCAGCGAACGGAGCGCTTCCCTCCGGCCAGCCCCGGCTAGGGCTTGCCCGCTCCACGCCAAGAGTCCACGCTGCGCCCGCCGCTGAAGCCCCAGGTGCGTCTCCGGGAAAGCCCGCACCGATCCTCGATATTAAGGGGAGGCGACATTTTCCCCTCGCCTCTCCCCCCCCCCCCCCCCTTCCCCCCCCCCACACCACCCCCCCACACAAGACAAACAGAGAAACATTAAAAACATACATTTAAACACACAAAAAAAACCAACAAAGTAGCCCCCACCGACCGAATAAGGGGTAAGTTATTTAGAACGGAGATGAGGAAAATCTTTTTCACAGAGAGGGTTGTGAATCTGTGGAAGGCAGTGGGGGCCAATTCACTGGACGCTTTCAAGAGAGGTAGTTAGACTTGGCCCATCAAGTCCACTCTGCCATTCAATCATGGCTGATCTATCTCTCCCTCCTAACACCGTTCTCCTGCCTTCTCCCCATAACCTCAGACACCCATATTAATCAAGAATCTATCTACCTCTGCTTGAAATATATCCACTGACTTTGTCTCAACAGCCTTATGTGGCAAAGAATTCCACAGATTTACCAACTAAAGAACATCCTCCTTATCTCCTTCCTAAAAAAACTTCCAATGGTTCCTCTATGGGAAAGCCAGTGATCCCATTGCACAGAACAATCCTCACCCCAATGGTCATCAATGTTTCTTACTCCTTTAGGAGAAACACAGTTTAATGGCTTGCTGCTGAGCAGCCAGCTTTTCAAAACCAATTAATAGTCTGGACTGCAAATTGACTCCTAATTCATCGCAGAGTAATAGCAATCAAACTGCACAGCAAGTCTGGTGCAATTAATATATTACTAACCCTTAAATGCAGCATCAATCCATATTAGTAGTTATGAGGATTCCTCTTTTGCACCTGGCAAAAAATCGAATTTATGGATTTTCACTCTGCCTCATGGCAATATATCCATCTATTATTTGCCAGGCTTTGTCCTATCCCTCCTCTCTATCCGCTTTCTTCCTCTCTCCCCCAACACAATCAGTCTGAAGAAGAGTCTCAGCCCAAAACATAATGCATTCAGAAAGTATTCAGACCACTTTTTCCACATTTTGTTATGTTACAGCCTTATTCTAAAATGGATTAAAAAAAAAAAATTTTTTTATATCATCAATTTACACACAATCCCCAAAATGAAGAAGCAAAATGAGGTGTTTAGAATTTTTTGCAAAGTAATTGAAAATAAATAACTGAAATATCACATTTACATAAGTATTCAGACCCTTTGCTATGGCATTTAAAATTGTCCGTTGACCTCCGAGACACGATTGTGTCGAAGCACAGAGCTGGGGAGGGTATAAAACAATTTCTGCAGCATTGCAAGGCCCGAAGAGCACAGTGGCCTTCGTCATTCTTAAATGGAAGAACTTTGGAACCACCAGGACTCGTGATAGTGACCAATCGGAGGAGAAGGGCTGTGGTCAGGGAGGTGACCAAGAACCCGATGGTCACTCTGACAGAGCAGAGTTCGTCTGTGGAGATGGGAGAACCCTCCAGAAGGACAACTATATCTGCAAGACTCCTCCAGGCCTTTATGTTAGAGTGGCCAGACGGAAGCCACTCCTCAGTAAAAGGCAGCCCGCTTGGAGTCTTTGCCATGTGGGGATGTTTTTCAGCGGCAGGAACTGGGAGACTAGTCAGGATCAAGGGAAAAATGAATGGAGCAAAGTACAGAGAGATCTTTGATGAAAACCTGCTCCAGAATATTCTGGACCACAGACTGAGGTGGAGGTTCACCTTCCAACAGGACAACGACCTTAAGCACACAGCCAAGACAACGCAGGAGTGGCTTTGTGACAAGTCTGTGAATGTCCTTGAGTGGCCCAGCCAGAGCCCAGACTTGAACCCAATCGAACATCTCTGGAGGGACCTGAAAATAGCTGTGCATTGATGCTCCCCATCCAACCTGACAGAGCTTGAGAGGATCTGCAAAGAAGAATGGGAGAAATTACCCAAGTACTGGTCTCTCAAGCTTGTAGCGTTGTACCCAAGAAGACTTGAGGCTGTCATCGCTACCAAGGGTGCCTCAACAAAGTACTGAGTAAAGGGTCTGAATACTTACGTAAATGTGATATTTCAGTTATTTATTTTTAATTACTTTGCAAACATTTCTAAACACCTGTTTTTACTTTTTTATTATGGGGTATTGTGATAAAAATAAAAAAATAAACTTAATCCATTTTAGAATAAGGCTGTAACGTAACAAAATGTGGAAAAAGTGAAGGCGTCTGAATACTTTCTGAATGCGCTGTAACCTATCCGTAAGATAAACATAAACATCACCTATCCATGTTCGCCAGAGATGTTGCCTGACCCACTGAGTTATTCTGGCACATTGTGTCATTTTTCGTCTCATCCGGTAGTTTCTTGAAAGGCAAGGGGGAGGGAGGAGGCAGAATTCTTGTGAGCTTTTTAAACTAACAAACCTAGGAATTCAAGTGCTTCATTTTTTTAAATTCTCAGGAAAGTAAGTTCTTTAGTAAATAAGACTTCAGTAATACAAGCTTATCTGAGCTTAGCACAGAACCAATGCCAAACTGCTAATCAACAGTCACCAAGAATGATGGACATTCTGGTAATAATATCCATCCAATATGAATAAAATCTGCACATCGGAAACAAACAGATGAGCACTTAGATCTTTAAGCTGCAATTTTTGTACCCTCCCTCGCTCACATCTACACCATTCCTTTGCTTTAAATACAATTGTCAGTTGCTGGAGGCTAATGCACAATTACGTTTGATAATCTTCCTCAATACTCGTTACTGTGTACTGAATGTCTAGCACTAGCCGACATGCCACTCCCAGCTTACGAACGCCTGACGTATGTACACCCCGTGCACACGAGTGAGCATTTGGGAGGTTGGTGGGATGGATATACTGGCTACTGCGGGACTGCAGGCGACTGTTCTTGACACTAGCTGGAATTTTGCCCCATCACACCCAGGAAGAACACATTCCAGTTAACAGGTTGATGCCCATCTGGAGAATCCTGTGCAGACAAGCCAGCAGCAATGCCCTTTCTAAAAGCACCAATAGTATTCAAAACCTCAGCCGCAGCAAAACTTTAAAAAAGAGAATCATTATTTGCCCGAAATAGGATCGGGATGACTTTAATAATATCAGCCTTATTGTTAAGAAAGGGAAAATATTATTTAAAATGCTTCTCCAGACTACTGATCCCTATGGCACATGCCATCTCCACTGGAATCGTATGGGAGGACTGTTTATAACATTTCCGACTTGCAACATGATCACATCCATTTCTAAGGAAGAAACCTCTGGCAGAACCCAGGGAGGGAGGATTGGTATACCCGACAACATCTGCCTGTACAACATCTCCTCCCAAGTTGCAAAATCCATGATAAAATATACTAATTCCAAACCTTGTCTGCAATTATTTTTTTCTTCTTCTCTCTATTGCATAGGAGTCAATAAGCACAGAAAAGCACATTGGCAGCATGGCAATCGACTAGCCAGCCGGCAGTATTCTTAATCTGCCACTGTGGCAGTCAAATGTTTGGATCTCATTAAAGTTAATGGAACCACTTGATGTTGCAGGCAGTTTCACCTTTCTCAACTACAACTGGTTTCACCTGGTTTTACATAATTTCCCACTTTTCACGTTGATAATAGTTGCCAATAATCTAGCCGGTCGGTGGCTGTAACTCCCAAATGTAGCCACAGAATCCAGTCCTGGGATTCTACGTGCAATCCCGGGACTGCATAGAGAAGCTGTGAAATTCTACAACATAGTACATTGAAGTGGTTCACCCAGCACATGAAGGAATGCGTTCAAAGCTCACTTGAAGCAAGATTGAGAGCTCCTGCCCTCATTTTTTTTCCACAAAAGTGACAGATCCTCCTGGATGGCATGGAACCAGGCTCTTCGGCACAACACGCCCATGCTGGCCAAGATTCCCATCTACACTAGACCCACATTTGGCCCTTCCAAACCTTTCCTATCCATGTACTGTCAAAATGTCTTTTAAATGTTGCAGTAGTATCTGAACTACCTCTCCTTGGCAGCTCGTTCCATATACCCACTACCATCCGTGTGAAAATGTTGCCCCTCAGGTTCCTATCACATTTTTTCTTTCACTTTAAACCTATGTTTTCTGTTTCTTGATTCCCCTACTCTGGTTAGAAGACTGTGCATTCTCCCCTACCGATACTCCTCATGATTTTATACTCCTCATCCTCCTGCGCGCCAAGGAATAAAGTCCTGGACTGCCTAATCTCTCCCTGGGGGGGGGGGGGGGGGGGTTGGGGGGAATAAATTAGATCAGCCATGATCGAATGTCAGAGCAGACTCGATGGGCTGAATGGCCTAATTCTGCTCCTGTGTCTTAAGGTCTAAAATAATTGGTCTTTAACTGAAGTTCTCAGTTGGAAACTTAAGAATTTGAGTAAAAAACTAGTCATATATTTTAAATTGAATTTCCTCCTTCCTTTTAACCATTGCTTTGCAGATGGCTTAGATTTACTAATCTTGTTGTTAAAACTTCCACACCATTACTCACAGAATCGTTGACATACGTCATGTTACAAATATTTAATAGCATTGATGAGTTATGATGACAGTAATAACATTGCAATTTGACCTATTCAAAACAGTTGAAGAACATTAGCTACATTTACTTGTTCAATTATGTAATTATCACTCAGCTATTAGAGATCAGCTGCTGTTAATTTAAACTAGATTGGAACAAGTGAGTGCCCAGAGCAGAAAGGGGGTAGATTGGAAGTTGGGGGACAACTTGTGATCTTGAAAAACAGCACAGGAAGCGAGAGGAAAGACCGTGTGTAAACTGTTTAATACAATGCTGGAGGCTTAGCAGGAAGAGCAGACCAACTCTGGCTGTGGGTTGACTCGGAGAACTGGATATTACAGCCATTACATAAGATGGCAGAGAGAAAAGTGCAGGACAGGCAGCTCAGCTTTCCAAGGTGTGGCAGGGGTGTAGGTTGGAGAGGAGGGGGGCAGGGAGGATATTCCTGGTCAGGAAAATGGCAGCATCCATCAAGTTTAGGCATTTGGGATCAAATGAATCCCTCTGAGAGTATAAATGTAGGAGGACACTTAAGAAGGCAATCAGGTGGGACAAAAGGCACAAAATGGAGCTGGCAGGTGAGATAACAGGAAAGCCTAAAGATTCTACAGGTTTAGTAAGAATAGGTCCCCTTAAAGATCAGCATAGCTGGCATGGTACGGAGTCAAGAGATAAGGAATGAAATGAATAGTCAATAATAAATGAGAATTTCTCATCCATTTTTACTGAAGATCAAAAGCGATGTGAATGCAGCATAAGAATAGTGACATATGAATTATCAAAGACGAGGTATTGGTGGTTTTAAAGCACATCGAGGTGATAAATCATTGAAACATGGAACTGCAGATGCTGGTTTAGGAGAGAAAAGAAAGAGGAGGTGCTGGAGGAACTCAGCAGGTCAGGCAGCATCCCCAGATAACATGGAAAGTTGTAAAGAGAACTGCTATGTGAGCGTGAATCCAATGGGGAATGATGCCCAGGGGTGGCACCAGTCTGGAGGGACTGATAAAATGATTGTCTAATTGGATTCCGATCCTGGAAGCACTCCGCGGAGTATTATTTTGATAATAGCAGCAGAATGACGTTCGCTTTCTCGGTTACATCTGTTACCAGGAGGAACAAAGGACAGAGATGAAAGGCAAAGTTACGAGGACAAGGTGAGGTAAAAACAGGGGAAAGGAGAATAAAAGAGAATTAAGACCTTTACCCACTGAAAGTTCTATAAATGGGTTTCCCCAGCAGGTACTGTACATAGATATAGACAATAGGTGCAGGAGTTAGGCCAATCGGCCCTTCCAGCCAGCCTTATGTTTCTATAAGATCCCCTCTCCTTCTAAATTCCATTGAATACAAGCCCAGTCGTAGGACTGTCCCACCATCCCGAGAATTAACCTCGTGAACCAACGCTGCACTCCCTCAATACCAAGAATGTCCGTCCTCAAATTAGGAGACCAAAACTGCACACAACACTACAGGTGTTGTCTCACCAGGGCCCTGTACAACTGCAGAAGGACCTCTTTGCTCCTATACTCAACTCCTCTTGTTATGAAGGTCAATATGCCATTAGCTTTCGTCACTGCCTGTTGTACCTGTATGCTTACTTTCAGTGACTGATGTACTGGGGCACTCAAGTCTCGTTTTACTTCCCCTTTTCCTAATCTGACACAATAGATAATAACCTGCCTTCCTGGTCTTGCCACCAAAGTGGATAACCTCACATTTATCTACATTATACTGCATCTGCCATGCATCTGCCCACTCACCCAACCTATCAAGTCACCCTGCATCCTCATAGCATCCTCTTCACAGTTCACACTGCCACCCAGCTTTGTGTCATCTGCAAATTTACTAATGTTACTTTTAATTCCTTCATCCAAATCATTTATGTATATTGTAAATAGCTGCGGTCCCAGCACCGTGCCTTGCGGCACCCCACTAATCACTGCCTTCCATTCTGAAAGGGACCCGTTAAATCCCTGATCTGTTTCTTGTCTGCCAACCAATTTTCTATCCATGTCAATACCCTACACCCAATACCATGTGCTCTAATTTTGCCCACTAATCCCATTAGCTACCCTCCAATCCACAGGAAGTGATCCAGAATCTATAGTACATTGGAAAATGATCTGGGATTTGGGAAACATGGGTTTTATAAAATACTTTTTTGCAGCAGCAGCAGCAGCACATAATCCAATTGTTAATTATGTGCCAGCAATTACTGTGCAACCAGAGAATGTAATTTAGATACTCTAACAGTGGTCTACTTAGACTTACCCCACGAGAAAATCCCAAGAGCTATGTTGCTGGCCACGACTCAAAATATTTTTAAAGAGGTCATGTTTTAAAAAACTTTTTTAAAAAAACTAAAAAAACTGTAATGAAAGAGAAACTCAAGGTAGAAACAGAAAAACTGGAGTGTTATTAGAAGAAAGGGCTAAGGTAATGGACTGAATGAAAGTTCATTATGTACCCCTTGGGTACATAATTTTCCTTGGTAGTAGAATAAATAATTTTGGAAATTTGCTCAATTTATCATATGGGCAGAGAAAGCCCCCAATCCCCTTGAAGGTGATAAAATAGTCTAACAAACATCGTAATAATATGTTTCAAGAGATTGATTATGGCACAAATCAACCCCTGCCCCAGGAATGACTTGGATCCGCTTCAATTTGCTTATCACCATGACAGGTCAATGCAGATGCTATCTCACTGGCTCTCCGCTCTGGATCATGTGGATAAAAGGAATGGGGCTCAATGTTTGACATTGTCATCCCAGCCAAACATCAACAAACGTCAGGATCTGGCCAGAGGGAGCAGCCTCAGCACTGCAGGATTGCTTCCTGCACACTGACTGGGATGTGTTCAGGACAGCAGCATCCTATGATGACCTCATCAACATCGAGGAGTACGCAGAGACTGTAACCAGCTACATTGCCAAGTGCACCGAGGATGTCACTATCATGAAAACCTTCACTGCACGTGGAAACGAAAAGCCATGGATGACAGCAGAGGTGCGCTCGCTGCTGAGGGCTCGTGATGCAGCCTACAGAGCCGGTAACACAGCCGCGCTTCGATCTACCAGGACTGCACTGGAAAAAGGAATCAGGGCAGCGAAACGTGCCTACGCGGGGAAAATCCAGGGACACCTCTGTGACACCAGTAGGATGTAGAAAGGAATCCAAACACTGACGGGGTACAAGGCAAGGCAGCAGGTAACCGACACGGACACTTCTCTCCCAGATGAACTGAACAACTTCTTTGCACGTTTTGATGCAGCAAACACCACACCCAAGGGGAGAGCCAGCCCCTGCTTACAAACCGACCAGCCAGTCCTGACCATAGACTCAATGGACACACGGTGAATCCTGTCTAAGGTCAACCCGTGGAAAGCAGTCGGACCCGACAACATCCCAGGACGTGTGCTCAAGGAATGTGCTGAGGAGTTAGCAGATGTGCTAACAGACATCTTTAACATCTCCCTTAGTCAAGCCATTGTCCCCACATGCCTCAAAACGTCCACGATAATCCCCATAGCGAAGAAACCAGTGGTTGCCTGCCTAAATGACTACCATCCTGTCGCCCTGACCCCAATAATAATGAAGTGTTTTGAACGCCTGGTGAAACCCCACATTACTGCCAGCCTCCCCTCATCGTTAGACCCCCTCCAGTTTGCCTATCGCCCCAACCGTTCTACAGAGGGTGCCATCTCTACCACGCTGCACACAGTACTCACGCATCTGGAAAACAAAAACACATACACCAGAATCCTGTACATTGACTTCAGCTCAGCGTTTAACACCATCATCCCACAGAGACTTGTGGAGAAACTAACCCTGCTGGGCCTCAACACCACCCTGTGTCACTGGATCTTGGACTCCGTGTTGGCAAGAACACTTCAGGCTCGATCACGCTGAGCACCAGCTCCCCTCAAGGCTGTGTGCTCAGCCCGCTGTTGTTCACATTGCTCACACATGACTGTGCTGCCAGGTTTCAGGGACAGTAAGATCATAAAATTCATGGATGACACAACAGTGGTGGGACTCATCAGCGGAGATGATGAATCAATGTACAGGGAGGAAGTAAAACAACTAGTGGCCTGGTGCGGCAAAAATAATCTAGAATTAAATGTCGACAAAACGAAGGAGATGGTTCTCGACTTCAGGAGGGCGCAGCCAAAGCATACACCCCTCAACATCAGTGGCACTGCAGTGGAGAGTGGAGAGCATAAAGTTCCTCAGTGTGCAGATTACAGACAGCCTCACCTGGTCTAGGAACAACACTGGGATTGTCAAACGGGCCCATCAGCGACTGCACTTCCTGAGGAAACTAAAACAGGCCTCACTCCCCACCAACATCCTCGGGACTTTCTACAGGGGTACGGTGGAGTCTGTACTCACGTACTGCATAAATACGTGGTACTCCACCTGCAACTGCTCGGACAGGAAGGCTCTGCAGAGGGTAGTGAGGGGAGCAGAGAGGATCATTGGCGTCTCCCTACCCTCGGTACAAGAACTGTTCCAGAGCCGCTGTCTGAAAAAAGCTCAGAGAATTGCTAAGGACAAACTGCACCCCCTCCACATACACCTGGATCTCCTGCCATCAGGCAAGAGATATTGAAGCATCAAAGCCCGGACTACAAGACTGTTAAACAGCTTCCTACCACAGGCTGAGGCTGCTAAACTGTACTCAGTCACCTGATACTGCAGCTGGCACGGCCACTTTAATAACTGGCACTGGCCACTCAAATCAGCTGCCCCGGACATTTTTATGATTGGTTTATTGTATTTTAACGTTGTGTTTTACCTGCTTTTAACTATTTATTTATACTGTTCCATCAGGGACTGGATTGTTTTTAGTGTTATGTGTGAAACGTTTTAAATTTCATGTGCGATGCTCCGCTATTCCCTGGGAAACGTCTTTTTATTTTGCACTGTACAACTGTTGCTTGCAAGATGACAATAAAGGTTGATTGATTGATTGATTGACATGGGCTTCTACCTTTTCAAGTGGACCTTCAACATCCTTATTGACAGACCTCAATCTGTGTAGATTGCCCTACTCTCTGAATACCCAATACTTTGTGATTAAGGACAACTCCAAAGCCATCTATACATTCTCTGACAACTCTACTGTTGTTGGACGAGTTGCAAGCAGTGAATTAGCGTAGAGGAGATATAGAACATCCGGTTGAGTCGAGAGACAACCACCTCTCACTCAACATCAACAAAATCAAGGAACTAATAATTAACTTCCAAAAGGAGAAGTCAAAGACCATTTACAGTTTTCATTGGTGCGTGGGTAGTGGTTATCATCATAAGTGATAGGATCAGAATTAGGCCACTCGGTCCATCAAGTCTACTCCGCCATTCAATCATGGTTGATCTATCTTTCCATCAACCCCATTCTCCTGCCTTCTCCCCATAATCCCTGAAACCTGCATTGTTCAAGCCTCAGCATTACATTCCTGGTTTTGTATTGTAGTCCTCTTGAAATAAATACTAGCATTGCGTTTGCTTTCCTTACTACCGATTCAACTTGCAAATAAACTTTTTATGAATCCTGCACCAGCATTCCCAAGTCCATTTGCACCTCCAATTTCTGGATTCTTTCCCCATTTAGAAAACAGTCTAAGCCTTTATTCCTACTTTTCCACACGTTGCTACGCTGTATTCCATCTGCCACTTCCCTGCCCACTCTTCCAACCTGTCAAAGTTCTTCTGCAGAATCCCATCTTCCTCTACACTACCTGCCCCTCAACCTATCTTTGTATCATCTGCAAACTTGGCCACAAAGCCTTCAATCCCCTCATCCAAATTATTAATATACAACGTGAAGAGGAGCGGCCCCAAGCACCGACCCCTGCGGAACTCCGCTGGTCACTGTCAACCAAACAGGACAAGCCCCCTTTATTATCACTCTTTGCCATCCAGCCAACCTGATATCCATGCTAGTATCTTCCCTTTGATACCATGGGCTCATCTTCTTTAGCAGCCTCATGTGCAGGACCTTATCAAAGGCTTTCTGAAAATATAGTTAAACAACATCCACCGAATTCCCTTTGCCTGTACTGCTATTTACTTTCTCAAAGAATTCCAACAAATTTGTCGGGCAACATCACCCATTCACAAAACCATACTGACTTCAGCCCATTTTATCATGAACTTCTAAGTACTATGTAATCTCATCCTTTATAATGGACTAAAATCTTACCAACCACTGAAGTCAGGCTAGCCGGCTTATAGTTTTCACATATTTGCAATTTTTCCAATCGTCTGGATCCACTACCGACTAGTAAATCTTGAAAGATCACGATTAAGTTTGCAGAGCACGGTGGACTTGGCCCAGTCCATCACGGGTATAGCCTTGCCCTCCATTGAACATATCGACATCGAAGGTGGCGCCAGCTATCCGCAAGGATCCCCACCATCCAGGCCACATCCACCTCTGACTGCTCCATCGGGCAGGGTGGACAGAAGCCTCAAGGTCACACATCACCAGGTTTAGGAACAACTGTTTCCTACAACCATCCTGTTCTTGAGCAAACCCACATGACCATAACCCTGCCTAGCCATTGAAACTACATTTTTTTGTAAAACCCACATCAATGACTTCATTTTTCTTTCTTACCAACCTGCGAGTGTATTTGCTAATGTTGGTTGCACTACATTTGCGTTTTTTTTACGTGACAATGACTTGCTTTGCATCAAAAATCAACATCAACTTCATTTTTCTTTCTTACAGGCTAGATGCAGGCATTGTTCCCGATGTTAGGGAAGTCCAGGACAAGGGTATTAAGGATAATGGAAATCCTTTAATGTGAGAAGAACTTTTTTCACACAGAGAGTGGTGAATCTCTGGCCTGTCTGCCACTTGGGTCATTGGCATATTTAAGAGGGAGTTAGATGTGGCCCTTGTGGCTAAAGGGATCAGGGGGTTATGGAGAGAAGGCAGGTACAGGATACTGAGTTGGATGATCAGCCATGATCATACGTGCGAGTCGTGAATGGCCTACTCCTGCACCTAATTTCTATGTTGCTATCATTTACGCGTCACGACGTGCGAGTCGTGACATGTGCATGGTGCGTGGTGGCGTAGGTAGTGACGCGCGGTAGCGAGCAGCGCCCCAGGATTTGGGGATTCTCAAAATCTTAATGCGCCACCTGCGTAACGTGTAATTGATGCCCAAGTGGGACAGGCCCTTTATGCAAGGACATGTGCCTATTATGTTGCTCTCCAAGTATATTTTCATTGTACCTGTATCTCACCGTTCTTGGGGACATGAAAATAAACTTGACTTGATGCACACAATTATAACATTTTTATTTCATTTCTTTCCCATTTTGCTGGGAAGGAAATAAAAATGTTGAAACAAGTGAACATGTTCCCTTTGTTCCAATGTTATTCCATAATGAATTTCAAAAATATATAACCAAGTCCTTCCTCTTAGACAGACCCTTGAGATTGTGGAAACAAGGACTCAAGGTTCTCAACAGCATACCGAATGCTCCTTCTCCACTTTGCGCAGTTACATGCCAGGGGTTCCCACAAATTAATGACAATGTTGCATTTCTTAAAGAAGGCTTTAAATACATTGTTTGAACCTATTCATTGTTTGAATGTTATAGCAACACTACCCGTTTACATCCATAAAACATTTATGAAGGCTAAATTTCTCAATTCCATTTCTGTACATTGCACATAGAAATATTTTTTAAATGCTGCATAGCTCAGGGCAGCAGAAATCTTTTTATCTGTCGTAACATAGAATGCTTGCTGATTAGAGCATTAGATGCACAAAAGTCACAATAGCTTAAATCCAGCCAAGGGATATATTGAACTTTAACACAAACTCAACAAGCCAATTCCACAAATCATTCCCGCATCCTTTGACACAAGGGAAATGAAATACAATTTCTTGCATCTTTCTATTGTTTAAACATGCCTGATTCATTGGCCTGCTGCCTTCCTAATGTACACTTTGCAGCTCACTCAAAGGCAAGCATAGCAAGGGAAAGGAAGATACATTTAGATAAAAATAAAAAACAAAAATACATTGTATTTCAACATAGACTTCGGTGTTCCAAGATCACAATCAGGCTTTTCCTGTAAACGCCAGTTTCTCGCTGTATTTTTCCTGCAGCTCTTTCATTTTCCTGTGTATTTCCTGTACACACCCATAAATGAAAGCGCACCAGAAATTGCTTTGCTCTTTGCTTCAGAGTGAACAGAGTAATAGAAATATAAAACATTAGTCTTGAATTGCAATGAATGTAGTTTGAACTGACTGGAAAGGAGTGGTTTTATAAGGTGTTAAAATCAAAGGAAGGATTGACTCGTACAGAAAATAAAAATCAGGGGATTCCAACGTAACAGCTTAGACAGCATTAAAGGGAAACAGTATAGGAAAAGGCATCAGCCAGGGATATTCCAAAGAAGTCACATTGTTCAATATTTGAATGAACAAGATAAAGAAATAACAGAATAATTAGGGTTTACGTTTGAGTCTGAAGTAGGGTTTCGACTCAAAACGTTGCCCATTTCTTTCGCTCCATGGATGCTGCCTCATCCGCTGAGTTTCTCCAGCATTTTTGTCTACCTAGGGTTTACGCAAATCAGGCAGTTTAAAAACACGACACCTGTTTGGAACTTCCCAGTTTACTCGTAGGATAGGGCAGACTGAAGAGACAATTAATTAGTCCGAATCAGAATTTTTTTTTAATTTTTTTTTTTTAAGAACAGATGAGGTCAATTAGTTGATTCATCCAAAAGAAATAACTCTTTCACATTCTGAGGACAGTCACCGTCAAACGGCATAGTCTGTGTCTTCTCAGATCCTCATGAAATTTTAGCGGGCCTCACCAGAGCCATCCTTTCCAACTGTATCACAGGGTACCACTCCCCAAGCTCTGTCGCCCGACGTCAAAGGGCATTGCAGAGGTTGGTGGTGAAAAATGCCCAAACGCTTATCACCGGTGGCCTCGCTCCCCCTCCATGAGTCTGTCCAAAGCAAAGCGTTGTCTGCTGGGAGGGACCGGCGCGCTCAGCATCGCCAAGGACTGCTCTCACCAACAGCCATGGACTGTTTACCTCCTACCATCCCGGGAGGCGCTACAGGTCAGTCTCGTTGCCGGACCAGCAGGTCCAGGAAACAGCTTCTCCCGGCGGCGGTCACTTACTCAAACAAGTAACTCGATGACTGTCAATCACCCCCCACCCCCCCCCCGGAACACTTCTCCCACAGGAAAAAACATGTTCCTATGTCTGTATATATTGCTAATGTAAAATATTTATTCAAATCATATGCTATGTTCGCTCTTCCAGGGAGATGCTATAAAATGCATTTCGCCTTTTTTGTCTCTGTACTGTACACTGACAATGACAATCCTTAAAGTTGAATCTGAATCTGATTTTTACGAATTTAATTTTATGGTTCCGTAACCAAGGTACACCCCTTTTTTGTGCAAAAAAGCTTTTGTCCTGCGTGCTAACCTACTGTCCAGTCAGCGGCAAGATAAAAACCGACTACAATCGGGCCGACCACACAGGTATTCACATATATATGTTTGAAAGGGAAGTCTTTTTTAATAACATGAATAAAACGTGTTTAGTGCAAGAACATGAATATCAACATTTTAGTACAACGCGGCAGAATAAGGTGAATAATTATAAGGGAAATAATTACAGGACAGTAGATGACAGCAAGAACTGATCATAATCCAAGGCTCATCTTCAATTTAGCCACCATGAAAACATAAATAGGGAAGATAGTTATTTGCTCTTTCAACACTTTCACATTTGTCTCAGAAAAGAGAATATGGTGGTTATGCTCCTAAACTTGGACTGGCTTAAAGACCCCTGAGCAAGTGCTAAAATACGTGCCACATTATCCAAAGATCAGGCACGTACAAGGAGAATTCATTTCATGCAACTCTGCAGCATAGACATTTCTTGTACAAATGTAAAGCTACTGTCAGCCACATCCTGACAGCCATCCTCTCCGTAGATGCAGAGGCTTTTACCAACCTTCCCCTCCAACAGTAAAGATTCACGGTGGGGTGGGAGATTGCAACCTTCACGTGGTCCGCCTGGTTTCAACTAATGCAATCAACCTGGCATGCACAATCGAATAAAATCAAATAGAACAAGTTGTCCTACAACTTTAGGATGTGCACGCCATACGCAAGAAGAAGAAATAAATTATGGACTACTCTCCATATTTTCCAGCCATCTCTTTGAAATCCTCCATTGAGAGCCGACTTTGGTTGGTAGATATTTTTTAAGGATATTTAAAGTTTAAGACTTCAGACCAGTTACAAAACACATGGTCTACTTGACAGCACCGATCCCTGACCAGAACACTTCAGAGACCCGACCAACTGCAGCAGCCACCTCAAAGCTCTAACAAGGTACCATCAATATTGTCTTGACCAAATGTGAGCAGGAGAAGTAAACAAACATTTTCTCCTCCCAGGCCAACATTCCCAATGTTGAGATGCAAACAAATAATCAGTTGGCTCCAGGGGTAGGATACATTTGCATGCCAGGCAGATTCCTGCAAAATACATTCTATTCCTGGTTGCTGTCATGGCGGAAGAGATCACCATGAGGACAAGAGGAAAAAGATAATGTACCCCTCCTGCTTGAAACAAGCAACATTGCTGCTGACTCCCTGGAATCCTTGGCTCTTGATTGTTTCTTAAAAACCAGTACGAGAAGAAGGATTTCAGGATGGGTCTTTGAGCCTTCTCCTCCAGACTTTTTGTTTTTTGTTCATCAGAAACATTAGAGGGGAGCACACCCATTTTTTTTCTTGTGGCCAATCTAGCCATCTGCCCACCCCTGGGGCTCTTGTGGACCGTGGTTTGTTGGGCCCCAACAACGGTCTGTGTGTGAACACCTAAAAATGCTGCATTAACATGTCATCCTTACCCAAAGGAGGGTGCAGGCGTGCCCATGTCCCCCTCCTTTTGTGTCTTCCTGGCTTTGAGCTTGCAGTCTCGTATTTGGGTTTCTTTTACCAGCCCCAATTTTCTTCTGGCTTTCGGTATGCTGCGGGGGCTTTACCAGGACCCTTTTTTCATCCTTGGCTTGGGGTTATAATTATAGAGTCATAGGGGATCTTGCTCAACAATACCCACATGCTGTATTCTAAATACATTTATACGTTAAAGATGATCCAAACAGAGAGTGGCAGCTGCCAGCAACTCTCACAGCAACATAGAAACTGTCAAGTGAATGGTTTGGAATGCTGTAACTACATCTCTGGGGCCCCACACAGTAGTGGGGAAGTCACTGTGGAATATTTGAAATCATTAACAGCAAGATCGTTAAATTATTTGGCATTGAGAGCAAAGCAGAATTATTAACTACAATCTCAAAAGTATCGTTCAGTTACAGCTAACACTAAACTAAACGTTTACACTAAATTTAGACTGTTATCACTAAATTAAAGTGTTGACATTAGAAGAGGAAGGTCGAGGAACCACATACCTGTCTTCATCGACATGTCGGTGGTGGAGAGTCAACAGCATCATTCCATGGCTTAGGTACCTCTGAAGATCTGTCCTGGACCCAGCACATTGATGCAATTACAAAAAAAAACCCCATCAACACCTCCACTTTCGTAGAAGATTGTGGAGATTCGGTTACTGTCGACAAAATTACTCTGCCGGTAGAGCGCAACTTGACTGGTTGCAGCGCGGCCTGCTTCGGGAACATGATCACCCAGGAACAAGGGAGATGGTTACAAAAAGTGGTGCCTCTGGGCCTCCAGTAGTGGGAAACATCAAAGGGATTCTGAAGGAGATGCTGCCTGAGACGCAAGGCAGAATATACTACAATCCAGTATCATCAGCGACACTAAACACAGCCTGCCCATGCACTCGAAATTTCGTTCCGCCATCGAAGGTAGAGGGGAAAAACCCGGGTATAGGAGCCTGGAAACTAAACATCCAGGTTTCAGAAACAGCTCTTCCCCACCAACCATCAGGATATTGAATGCTACACTTTACTCTAACTAAACTTGAAGAATCGATCAAGGGCTGCGCTGGTTGCAACTCGGGGCTGTGTTTTTTTTGCAATCATTGATGGAACATTTTACACAGAATATGAATTTTATGGATGTGGAAACAATTCTGTGTGCTGGCAGAGGGTAACAGAGCATTGTGAATCACTCGCATTATTTCTATTTTTGTACATACAAAAGAGAACTCTAATTTGTGGCCCATGTTTGACAGTGTTTATAACAGCAAAACCAGAAGGCATTATCGAAAGAAACAGTATTTTTGAGATTTCTACACCTACACTGCTCTCATCCATAATCTTACAGTTGCTGCCAGTGAGTCACCTTTTCTCCACAGGTTATCCACAATTATGAATGATATTTACAATTTGTTTTATTGCAAAATACCCTGAAAATGTGCATTGCTGCATGAAATTTGAGTTTGTGAAATGCTGTCTGTCACATGTATTTTTTAACAATCTGTTTGTTTTAAATCTGTTTTGTATCATAATCCTCTCAAATGTTTATTTCAAAATGTAATGGATTTGTCTTTTGTTTGTAGTTTAGTTTCTCCCACAACAATTCCATTCTTTACTTGCCCCTCTGTAAGATGTATAAAACATTTTTTATGCAATTTCTTCCTGGTTTGTTGTGTGGGAATGATTGGATGCTTTGCCAACACAGAACTGAAAAATAATAATTTTTTCTAGAGTATGTAATTGCATCAGGTTACGTTGCACATCAAAATTGTTGATACAATGTCTTCAGATAAGGGCGGCACAGCAGTAGAGTTGCTGCCCGGAGACCAGGGTTCCATTCTGACTACGGGTGCTGCCTGTACAGAGTTTGTACATTCGCCCCGTGGGTTTTCTCAAATAAATTCGGTTTCCTCGGACACTCCAAAGACGTGCAGGTTTGTGGGTTAATTGGCTTGGTGCAAGTGTAAATTGTCCCTAGTGTTTGTGTAGGATAGTGTTAATGTGCAGGGATCCCTGATCAGTGCGGACTCGGCGGGCGAAGGGCCTGTTTCCACGCTGTATCTCTAAACTAAACTAATGCCATTTAGGTGCATGCTCTCATTACTCAAGAATCATTTAAGATGATAGTTCCTAATATGAACCACAGAGCAATTAACACAACCGTAATTCATAGTATGCAGTTTACTCCTTAAAAAGTAATTCTACAGCAAGTGGCCTCAACTCTCCTGGCTCACAAATGGCGCAAGAGGCTGGGCAAGTCCTCCTCCCCACATTCCCCAAGGAAAGTTAAACCCTTCAACTAAGGCCTGCCAACAAAATGAGGTCAGTAAAGGGATCTTTGTGTTATTGAGGTCACTGGATCATTATGGGCACCTTCCCTTAACATGAGCAAATAGAGACAATGCTTTATCATTTACTGCAAATTCTGAGCTAACAATTTGTCTATACTTTGCATTAATTAATGTTCAATATATCCAGTAATAAAAACGTCCCCAAGTTTTCATATGTATTATTTTGCAAATTGCCATATTCAATCGGAGATAAGAAGTAGGCTAAATACAAGTGTCCACAGCAAGCAATAATCCTGCAGTCCAAAATATATAGCTATTTGTTCCTTATTTTTAAATTAGGGCATTTAATAAGCCATCAACTATTTTTAAAACTTGAGGAATTTCTTAGCTTGTATTTTGTAGCAGTGAGAAACCCACCGTGGGGGATTGTCTGCTGATGGAGGAACAGCTGTGAACAATTTATCTTAGTGCTTTTCATTCACTTGCTGGTCCCTTACAGCGAGTTAAATATGAACCTGGAATACATCAAGTTATAAAAAGAATGTGGTCTGCACCCAAAAAACAAGTCTACTGCATGTAACAAATGCAAATACTTAAATAACCATAATTTGCTCTCCAGCATAGTGAAGAATTACAAATAAATACCTTAAAGGTTGATCAACTCATTCAAGTTTCATTCTGGTTTTCCAGTGAAGACCGTTCAAAATAATCTATTAAATGAAGCCGGATATACGTGCAAGAGGAAAGATACGCTGATAAGTTAAAAAAAAGATTTCTTCTAGGTGAAGAATAAATTTGCATCTAATATTACGTATTAACTTAAATCACCCCACGCCAGCTAACGTAATTTGATTAGATGCAAGTTTAGAAAAACCTCTTACATCTATAAAGTGGAGGAGTCCAGTTGGGGCACAAACCCTCACCACATTTAAATACCACCTGAATGAGCACCTGATGCAATGTACAATGTTGCAGACCGAGAGCGGTGAAGTGGCACGAGTCCAACCAGGCTTGTATCAGCTGGCATGAATACAATGGGCCGAATAGCCTCCTTCAGAACATTTTGTTGGCAGGCCTTAGTTCAAGGGTTTAACTTTCCTTGGGGAATGTGGGGAGGAGGACTTGCCCAGCCTCTTGTGCCATTTGTGAGCCAGGAGAGTTGAGGCCACTTGCTGTACACTTTTTAAGGAGCAAACTGCATACTATGAATTACAGTTGTGTTAATTGCTCTGTGGTTCATATTGGGAACTCTCATCTTAAGTGATTCTTGAGTAATGAGAGCATGCACCTAAATGGCATTAGTGATCCAATGACCTCAGTGACTGTGGAATTAGAATTTGTTATAAAATACACCACATGCTAGTTTTTTTTAAACTACGTGTAGTCCAATGATCAAAAGCATTTATGAATTTACAAACAAAATTACACAGAATAGAAAAAGACTGACCGTACACTTTATCCACACCCCTCACGATCTTGACTCAATAAGGTCATCCTTCAGCCTCCTACACTCAAAATAAAAAAGTCCCAGCATATACTACTCCCTATACCCGCGAGTCCAGTAAGAGATCCTGGTGAATCTCTTCCTTACCCTCTCTAACTTAATGATATCTTTCCTATAGCTGGGCGACCTTAGCTGCACACAGTACTTCAAGTGTGGTCTCACCAATGACTTGTACAGTTGCATCATGATATGCCAACCTTCATACTCACTTCCCAATGAAGGCAAACGTGTCGAACACCTTCTTCACCACTGTGTCCGCCTGACCCACCACTTTGTGAGAATCATGTACCTGTGCCCCTTGTGTTGTAACAGTGTATTGCACGACACAAAAAAAAGACTCAAACCACACAACTCAGTCAATGACCAGGATTACACATCTCAGTCCCACAATATTACCTCACCTTAAACTTTTCCATGATCCACACTCATTACTAAACCTTCACTTTGCAAACATCCATCTTGATGCTTTAAATTCAAAGCACTTGCCAACATTTGCTAATTGTTTGAAACTATCACACACATTATGTCATCACCAGCCCTAATGACTCCAATACTTGAATTTCAAAATAATTATCTCCAATTACAATTAACTTCATCATCTTGATCCACCAGCTCTTGAGCAAAAAACAAACTACTGGACAAGCAGCATCTGTGAAAGAAACGGGCAGATGGTATTTTAGATCAGGTTTCTTCCTCAGACTTGCATCTCTTGTGTTTCCTACTCCAGTTTCTAGCCTATGTATTCTCCATTCCTCGAATAACATTGAAATAGTTTGCTGAAGAGATCCTAACAGTTGTTATCAGATCCCTAAGCTTCAGAATACCCTTGCTTTATTACATCTAGGCTGGATTACTGTAACGCGCTCTATTTTGGTGTTGCTCGTTCTTCACTGGCTCGTCTCCAGTTGGTTCAGAATGCTGCTGCTCGCCTTTTAACAGGGACTCGAAAGAGGGAGCACATATCGCCAATTCTGGCCTCCCTACACTGGCTCCTGGTGCACTTGCGAGTTCATTTTAAGATACTATTATTTGTTTTTAAATCTCTTAATGGACTCGCCCCGCCTTACCTCTCTGAGCTGCTCCACCCATACGCTCCTGCCCGGTCCCTCAGGTCAGCTGGTCAGCTCCTCCTGGAGGTACCGAGGTCTAGTCGGAGGCTCAGAGGGGATAGAGCCTTCCCTGTTGCTGCTCCGGCACTCTGGAACACCCTGCCGTTGCACATCAGACAGGCCCCCTCACTGTCCATCTTCAAATCCAGTGTTAAAACACATTTGTACTCCCTGGCTTTTGACCATGCCTGAGGCTTTGCTTCTGTTTGTGGTGTTTTTGATGTTTCTTTATTTTACATGTCTTTTCCTACTATTTATTTTGATTGTTAGTTTTGGTGTGTATTAACTTTTTTGTCAATGATTAGTGATGTACAGCACTTTGTTGCAGCTATGTTTGTTTTTAAAGTGCTCTATAAATAAAATTATTATTATTATTATTATTATAAAATAAATCTAAAAAAGCCATACTTTTGGTTCATTCCCTTGTATCTTTAAATGATAATTTAATCTTTCTGAGATTAATATCCCTGCAATGCTTTATTATGCAGAATGCATCGTACTGAGCAAGGTGGTCTCAGGTCGCAGTAGCAATTTGCACCTAAACGTGCCCTTAGCACAAAATAACATCCCAAGTATAGTACCGTAGCATAATTTGATAAATCACGTGACAAATGAGAATCACGTGACAAATGGTCTTGACTTGAACTTGAAGCTTGAAAAAAAAAAAATGCTGAAACAAAAACCTGATTTGACAAATACTCAATGCCCTGCTGGTTATTTCTTGGTTAAAACCGTGACTATTTTCCCAATCAGCAAATCATATTTGCAAACCCTTTGCACCGGTGAAAAATTCACAGGAATACTCATTTTACAGTATAATTAACAACGTGGATTTAGTTTTCAACATCAATATTTTCTGCACTTGTCTCATGAAATAACATTTTCACCTTTACACAATTCCACCAGAAAATTCAGCTATTAGAGATTATTTTAAAAAGATGTTATGCAACAAAATGTGACAGCAATTATATACCAGGAAGGCTCACCCACCCGACCTCCATCCCTTTGCTTATTTATTCCTGCAAATTTACTTATTATTGTGACTCAGTGGTGACAATTGACCTTGAAGACTGACTGCCAAGGTCATCTTGTGAGGTCATCTTGTGAGGTCCAGCTGGCCATGTGTGATATTTAGGCCTCAACAGGGAATCCCGAGGCCCAATGCCCGGAAACCCTCCAATGGCCTATTGACAGCTTCATGCTCGTAAAAATGCAACTTTTTTTTTTTTTTTTAAATGTCCAAGTCATCTGAAGCATTTAAAAACTCAGGCGTATTTAACTTGACAAATAAAATATTAAATACATCCAAATACGAATTGAACTAAAAAAATAAATGAAAATAACAAGCCACCTACCTTTTTATACGAGAGATACCAAATGGTGCTGTGCTACTTATGGCCCAGCTGGCATAAAGCCGAGGGATTGTAGACAAGATACACCCAATTTGAGTTTAGTTTATTATCACATGCAGAGGTACAGTGGAAAGCTTTTGTTACATGCTAACCAGTCAGCGGTAGGACAATACATTATTACAATCAAGTCATCCATATTGTACAGATGCATGATGAAGGGCATAATGTTTAGTGTAAGATATAGTCCAGTAAAGCTCAATCAATGATAGTCAGAGCGTCTCGAGTGAAGTAGATCATAACTCAGGGTTGCTTTCTAGTTGTAGGTAGAATGGGTCAGTTACCCGATAACAGCTGGGAAGAAACTGTCCCTGGATCTGGAGGTGTGCATTTTCACACTTCTATACCTCGTACCTGCTAGGAGAGGGGAGAAGAGGGAGTGGCCAGGGTGTGACGTTCTTGATTACGTTGGTGGCCTAGTGTAACAATCAGCTAGAGATAAGTCCACGGAACAATCAAACAGTCAACCGTCCCTCTAACTTCCACGTTTCAATGAACAAGTTTAGAGATCAAAGGCAAGCAGACTTCCAGGAAGGATGGCATCAGTGATTCCCCATGGATGTATGTTCCAGCCCAGTGTCAAGCTTCAAACTTGCATTAGGGGGGGATGCAGTACAGGTTCACAAGCAAGTCACAGGGGTGGGAATGGTTATACAACAAGGATAAACTGGGAGGATTAAATAAAGGGGCAATTTGACTGAGCAAGTGGCAATTTGAGGGAGTTAATAAGAGACACAAATTTCTGCTGATAGGGGCGCCTTCAACAAAATGAAATACTTAAAACCACAGAGGAGAAAAATACATTTTTTTCCCCACACTTAAGAATGAACGCGACATGGAATTCATGCAAAGGTGGAGTAAATCATTTCAATATACAGTCAATAGAAATTTGCAAACCAAGGGCACAAATGAATATAGATCAAAGGCAATTGGTAGGTTTTAAGCTGCAGGTCTGATCTTACTGAATTCCGGAACAGATCAATGGCATTGAATGGTTTTCTCCTCATCTTGTTGCCATGACAACAAATTCAGAACACCTATGAAGTAGCAGTGTTAACCTTCCCATGGAAGATGAGCAGTCTTATTCCAGCTCCTCAAGTGCATATTAAAGATCAGAACTGACGTCAATACAATCTTTCAGCGAGCTATTGGAGAATGTTCTAAAAGAATGGAAGTGTTACAGTGTAACAATGTAGATATACGCCTGAAATTGAAAAGCAAAATAACATGTAATCTGCATTTCTGATTCGTTATTTATATTTCATCCACAAACCCACCTGATAACACAAGCAACTTAAAATACCGAATCTTGGAAATCCCACTAAGAATCCACTTAGAACACTAATCCACATCTTCAAAATGTATCTGACTTGTGATGGCAGCATTTTTGTGTTATTTTTTTAATCAGTTTAATGTTATATTTGGCTTAAAATATAATGCCAATACCTCTGAGCTCAATTCCTTTGGCAAAATAGTTTGTTCATGAACATTTCCCTCATCCTTCCTTAGGATGAAGTAACATCTTCATGAAACGAGAAATTAGTCAGTAAATATTTCAGTACTTTATATTGATAAAGTCAATTTCACAGAAATATTCCAATATAAGCAAGCAAGTCGCTAATCACTCTTGAATTTCATTATAATCAAATTATATACGAAGGAATTTATGCCTAAATAATTTATACATATACACATGTATAAATGTATGCATTCAACATAATATACAAGGAGTCACAAGTGAATTCACTCTCTCCACACCCAGGACTAATAGTTTTTCATTATGAAATGGTTTCAATGCAACTCAGAGCATCAATGTGAACAACAGTGACTGTGATTTGGAGACCAAACAATCCAGTTGATTTGAAGGTTCATTCCAATCTTCAGTTTGATTATTATGAGTCCCAAGTGTCAAAAGAGCCAAACTGAGAACGCCTGCACAAAATGGTCAAATTTCATCAATAAAATAAAAGTAAAAGTTCAAATTATATGACTTGCATCTGCTTTGTACTTTATCCCAAAACTTTAAAAGGTTTAATGCATGGGTACTTACCTGGAAAAATACATTTTACTATCTGTGTGATGTGAACACATTAAAAAAAAAAATGCAAACCCATAAATAAGTTTCTCGCATTCATTATTAATAAAAATCTACATCACAAGTCTCTTAACCTTACACACAGTCATTTTCCCAAGGTAGGGGAATCAAGAACTAGAAGGCACAAGTTTAATGAGAGGGGAGAAACATTTCACACGGTGGGAGTGGGAGGAGTACCATGGACAAGCTATCAGAGGAAGTAGTTGAAGCAGATATATATTATTAATTAAAACAAATTTGGGAAAGTACATGCGTAGGACGGTTTAGAGGGATGTGGGCCAGAGACGGTCGAGCTTCGATGGGACACTCTGGTCAGCATGGACAAATTGGGCCAAGGGGCTTGTTTCCATGCTGTACAACTCTAAGAGTCACCATTACTTGAAGCTTTAAACAACATCTCCTCTTATTTCCAGTACTGAATATCTTCCAATTAAATAGTTTGCTTTGAAAACATTTTTCATACAAGCTCTTAAAGTAAAATTGGCTGTGAGGATGTCTGGAATAGTTGTTTAAAAATATTCCCCTTTTACAGTTTAAACAAAGTAGGCTGGCTATGCTTTCTTGGCATTTCTTTGCCCATTCTGGACCACAGCCAGGATTCCAGCTGCATTCCGTATGTTCACTTCCCAGCTTCCATGAGACTGCTTCTTAAACATGGACCTTCATATCATTCTGGATGGAAGCCTCATGCACTCTCTTTTATTCTCCTTTTACAAAACGTTTCTCACTGGGCAAATAAAAAGTGCGTTCTCTGGCATGAATGACCGACTTCAGACAACTTTCACGAATTGTAAATTTGTACGTTATTATGAAAGAGACTGCCATAGGTTCAGACTTTTACAAGTTCACTAAAGGGAGACAGACTCTTTTTGGCTCCAAGTCGTCCATTCCCGAGCATTTCAATTCTAATCTTTGAGTGGAAAATACACCATGTTGCTTGACACAAATGTGACCCACTGTACCCTCAAAAGCAAGGAAGAGAAGGAGAGACTTGCAATTATATTGTGCATTTCATGTCCCTTTCAGATCATGACAAAATGCTTCAGATGCATTGAAGTAGTTCAGCCACTGTTGTTAAATAACGTCTTTGCCATCTTTCAAACGAGACATAAAACCGAGGATCTATCTGCTTTCCCTCATGAATATCAAAGATCCCATTGCATTATTTTGAAGAGAACTGGAGTGTCTCTCTCCCCCCCCCCCCCAATCCCCAATCTCTGGCCAACATTCATCCCACAATCAACATCACAAACAGATTATCTGTTCATTGTTGCGTTGCTGCAAACAAACAGGATGTCATGCTTCCTTCACTACAATAGTGGCCATACTTCAACAATACTGGCCTTAAAACTTTTTGGCACATTTTGAGATCAGAAAATCTCTAGCATAAATATAATGCTGGAATAAGAAGAAAATAATAAATTGCTTGAAGAACTCAGTAGGTCAAGCAGCATCTGTGGAGCCAAATGGTGGTCGATGTTTCAGTTCAGACACCTGCATCAGTGTCTTTAAACGTCCACCATGCCTCTGCCTCCACATCTCCCTCTTGAACCATTGAGTTCTTGCAGCAGTTTGTTTTTGGCTTCTTTCATTGTCGACCACCTTACACTGCTGGAAATGGACAGCAAACAATGATCTTATTATCACAGCAGGAACGCAGGACAAAATAAATTTTGATGGTCGTAGAATTTTCTATCAGTGATAACTAAATGCAAAAAAAATGAAAACCTTTCAATGGTTTTATCTGTGAAGCCAACTGCAAGACCCTGACAAATAAATGTAACACACCCAGAAGCAGTGGGAGGCACAGTGGCCCAGCTGCCTTACAGCACCAGAGACTTGGGTTTGATCTTGACTACACAGTTCAGTTCAGAGTTTGTACATTCTCCATGAGTGTTCTGTAAGTGCTCTGGTTTCCTCCCACACTCCAAAGACATGTAGGTTTGTAGGTTAATTGTCTTCTGTAAATTGTCCCTATTTTGTGTAGGATAGAAAACATAGAAACATAGAAATTAGGTGCAGGAGTAGGCCATTCGGCCCTTCGAGCCTGCACCACCATTCAATATGATCATGGCTGATGTATTGAACTAGTGTACGGGTGATCACTGATTGGCCTGTTTTCACATTGAATCTCAAAATAAAACTGATTTTGAGCTTAAGATTATAATAGATACAAATGTTGGAAAAAAAGTGTATAAAATTTGTATTTGTACAATGAACTAGAAAATAGTGTAGACTGGAGTGAGGGGTTAATAATCATGTTTTTCGAGGAAATATAATTCAACCTCTTAATGTTCTGTAATTCTACCTGGATAGGGTACCCAAAAGTTTATAGATTCTAAAATTACTCTATTCAAAATATAATTGTGAAATTCGAAATTCACAAGGTTCCCTGTACTGAAACACATTTATTGCTCATTGTTTAAAACGTCATTAGTGTATCTGTCAATACGTGGAAACAAGCAAATGCCTCCAAAGACCAGGGTCCGAACAGTAGAAATCTGAAGACAAGTGATTAGCAGATTTACTCATCGCATTAACTGTGCACAGCAATTTGGAAAGAGAATTAGGGAATTGAATAAACACAGGCTTGCATTTTCCCTATCCAAAGCTACGAGTTTGATCTGTGCTTTGGTCACTTGTTCCCTTTTGGGACTTAGAATTAAACTGTTTAGATCCATGATTGACATAAACATTCATGAGTTTTCTTGCACCATTAGGGCAACATTACAAATCATGTATATCAGGGAAGCAGTGGATCTTATGTTAGGTTAGGTTGGAAACCGAGCTTAAGTTTTCCAAAACAGCAAATGTTACTTTATAAAAATCAGAGCTTTATAATAACTATTGTATTATTTGTTTCAGTGTATGTCCATAGACATGCCATACATAGCCCATCTCCTAACGCAAGCTACTATGAAAGAGTTAGCTCTCAACACTGATTATCACAGCCTGATAAATAGTTTAAAGATAGCACAATTGCCTTATGCACCAGTGCTTAGTTCATTTTCTAATGAAAAGTAATATGTAGTTCTATATTTAGAAATAAAATGACACTGCATTGAATCTAAATATTGATGGATACACCAAGTCAAATGCCAAACTTCAGCTTCATTTGAGAAGCTTACTCATTAACACATCCATCCCTCTCTCATTATCAAGGTGCTGCTACAATTCCAACCTATTCCTGGATAAGTCTGTCTGAAGAAAGGTCCTGACCCGAAACATCACCTATTCATGTTCTCCAAGGACTCAGTTCTGCCTGACCTGTTGTGTTGTTACTCCGACATCTTGTGTCTTTCGTTGGTAAACCAGCATCTGCAGTTCCTTGTTTCTCCATTCTATTCTTCCTTTCTCAAGATGCTGACAGTCCATTCTATACTATCCAAGTGGGTATATTTTAGCCAACACCCAGATATAGTCGAGGCATGGTAATGTCATTCTGCTGTTGCTCATTGATGGGAAAATGAACAAAATGACCTCTATTCCATAAGCACGAAACATACCTCTAACATTCACTTGGGCAAAGACGTGCCCTTTAAATAGGAGCATGATTTATCTAGTTTCTAAACCTATTTACACAGGGTTCTTAAAGACAAAGTTGCCTCACAACACATTGTGGCAGTGAAATTATATATTTTTAATTTCCATGCATAAAACAAAACTAAGAGAAAACTAATTGTGCATCATAATACGATTATTGTCTGTCAGACAATCTCCATTAGAAAACTGCTGCAACTATGCAGCAAAGTATCCTCAGGTGAATAATCGGTTGGCACTGAAGATAGGCACAAAATGCTGAAGTAACTCAGTGAGTCAGGCAGTATCGCTGAAGAAAAGGAATAGGTGACGTTTTAAATCGAGACCCGTCTTCAGAATGAGAATCAGGGGAGAGGGAAATTAGAGATGTGGATCTGAGGAAGAGTCTCAACCTAAAACGTCACCTATTCCTTTTCTCTAGAGATGCTGCCTGGCCCGCTGAGTTACTCCAGCATTTTGTGTCTATCTTTGGTGTAAACCAGCATCTGTAGTTCCTTCCTACACACTCTGTTGGCACTATTCTGACAGATGTTGAAGCAGACAGGGATGACAGATAGATTTTCTCCTCTCTACCAAAAACAACTAAAGTCAGGAGAACACAAAGGACTGCAGATGTTAGAAACCGGAGCAAGAACAAAAACTGCTGGAGCAACAGCAGCTTGATTTCTGCTTTTAGGATCAGTTAATTTTGCACCTGTTCTACTCGTCCTGACAAAACTCAAAAAGGTGAAGACAAATGGGGAAATCATGAAAGTAGTGCAACCTCTTAATCCATCGAGCCAGCAATCAACATATTGAAGAAATAACCTGATCTATTCAGACAACTGCTGTTCTAACGAAGTAGTCAGCAAAATGCTGCAATTCGGTATTGCAGGTATTTTCAACACTGCTGCTGTTTCTGCACTTTTGTCAACCGACCTGTTGGGTGACCCTGAGCGGAGGTTCGGGTGCCACAATGTGCTGGTATGCGAGTGCATCCAAGTGATGCAGCTCCCAGTGGCAAGACTCTCACTCACACACACACGGCGTGTTTGCCATTAAAGCAGTGGGTTGTTGTGGAAACCGGATCCATTCTACCCATTAATTCATCACAGAGTTCCATCTCCCTTCCTTGCTCTTTATTCCAAAGGAAAGACGTGCTCCGGTAAGGATAACCCCGCCTCCAATCAATCTCATCTCATTCATTTAGCTCCCTTCCCCAACATGAACACGACAGTCAGGTAACACCCGCCAACAGACATGTCAGTGTACTGAGACTAAACCCCACTCAAAGTCGGCGTTTTAACATTTGTTTTCACCAATTCCAATGCTAAATGGAAATGGAAGTGACAATAAATGGCATATCTATATCTATCTATATCTATATCTAAATGTTTTTCTAAATGCCACGTTCCTGTGTACGAAATCCTGCAAGTGATTGAAAATAAGCGGGACCAGACCAAAGTGGGATGCACGTTTCTCTTTCGGCAAATGTGCGAATGGCCTTACCTTCGATATGATGAGCGGCTCCCCATGTTCAAGGCCACCTTTCAGCGTGAATCCCCACGGCGCGCCGCCCCGCAGGATCACTTCCACGCTCAAACATCCGCGCCTCCCCTTCTGCTTCTCGGCTCTCGCTCTGTAGATAGCCGAGTGCATCCTTCCCTCCACTCTGCAAACCCAGGTGACAATCCGTCGGCAGAGGCAGGCGTCCCAAAACGCAGCTACTGTTCGCAGCCAAATGTGTCCGCGGGCAAAATTAAATCTCGATCAGATGGGTTTACGGGACCCTTGTTGCAGCCGGCGAGCGGGCGGGCTTCAGTCAAAACCATTCCTCTGACCCCATCAGCTGCACCACGCCGGTACATTCCTGGATGCTCGCAGACATTTCCACAATATCTTCTCCCCCTCTCTCAACTTGGGAAAGTTAATGCACCGAATACTGCTTTGAATTATATATTTTTTACACGGTTGGTTTTAACAGCGAAATGTGATAGAGCAGAGAACCAGCAACTAACTGCCCCCGGCCGAGCTATATAAACTTTTCACTCTTGACCGCCTCGCCTCCATTCGGTTCACATCGTTACAGCAATGGGGCTTCTTGAGGAGGTAAAAGGCGCTTTCCTGACACCGCTCCTGATGTTCTCCAGCTACTGTCAAATAAAATGGAGCAGAGGTATTGCAGTCACCTGCGCCTTGTTTGTCCCCTACACCAGATCCCTTCCCCAACAATTGGACTGATTAAAGAGTCGGTGTTGTGGACGGGTGCAGTCTGTGGACAGGGCGCTGCGTGCGAGTTCGCTCTGCGGCTGGGGAGCCGGTGCATCCCTGGACTCGACGCTCCGCTCCTTCGCCGCCTGTCTGCCCTCAGCCGCTGCAGCGCCTCCCCCTTCGGCTGTTCCTGAGCTGCAGCTTGCCAACAGCGCCTCTCTCAGCTCTCTCTCTCTCTCTCTCCTGCTTTCCTCCCTTCTTTCCCGGGCGTCCTTCTGCTCAGCCACAGCGCCCTCTTGCTCTTTCCCACCCAGCGCCCTGGCCGGCTGCAGCAAGCCGCCCACTTCCCCCTCTGCACCGCTGCTGCTCCTGCCGCCGGCCAGGAAGTTTGGACGCGGACCGCCGAATGCGCCCGCCCCTTCTCCCACCTCGGTAAGAACCGCTGGAGACGCTGCCAATCCAAGTCCAACACCTGAGACGAGGTGTGGACCAACCTCACTAAATGAGGTGTCTGTGTTCAAGAAGGAACTGCAGATGCTGGAAAATCGAAGGTACACAAAAATGCTGGAGAAACTCAGCGGGTGCAGCAGCATCTATAGAGCGAAGGAAATAGGTGACGTTTCGGGCCGAAACCCTTCTTCAGACTGATCACTGAATGAGGTGTCTGCCTGCTTTGTTGAAATATCACAACACTGACCAATTAACAGTGGGAATTGTACACGCTGCAGTTGCACTAAATAAAATGCTGGAGGGACCTGCAAAATATAAACACATTGTTCTTAAATATTTTAAGTCTGAAGAAAGGTTCCGACCCGAAAAACGTTGCCTGTTCATTTCCCCCCCATACATTCTTTCTGACCTGAGTTACTCCAACAGTCGGTGTTTTGCTCAAGATTCCAGCATCTGCATTCTCTTGTGTCTCGTTCTGAAATATTCTATCAGAATGCACAATAATGCCTGCATCCCTGAATCTGATGAACAGATGAACGAGTTTGGCATAGATTCTATATTCCATTAATTTTTAGTTTAGTTTAGAAATGCAGCAAGGAAACAAGCCCTCCGAATCCGCTCCGACCATCCATCGCCAAGTACACTTGTTCTATGACATCACACTTTCGCATCCCACACACCAGGGGCAATTTACAAAGGCCAATTAACCTTCAAACCTGCACATCTTTGAAATGTGGTAGGAAACCAGAGAACCCGGAGAAACCCCTTGCGGTCTCAGGGAGAATGTACAAACTCTGCACAGACAGCACCCGTAGACAGGATCAAATCTGGGTCTCCAGCCTCCTGAGGCAGCAGCTCTACCGCTGTGCCACTCTTCTGGCATCAGGTCAAACGTGAGCAAGAAACTTGCTACTGATTGTCAACTACCGTCCCCCCCCACAGGTGGGAATCAGTACTCTTCTATTTTGAGCAACACATGTCAAGAGAATTGCGAGCATTTAATTGTCATATTATACCAACAACGGAGAAATGAAATTGATACTTGCAGCAGCATAACAAGCCTGTAGGCACAGTACTAGTAGATAACATACAATAAACAAAAATCAATGTTAATACCCCTAATACTAGTACATGGAAGAAGTACTGAGAGTTTCAGGGACACAATATATATGTTGTGTGGACATCAAAAACTACCACCTAGAGTGACCAAATAGCAATATGAATAACCAATATGGCTGAGTTCTGACACGAATCACTCCTCCAAAGGCTTCCCAAACCCTTTCCCTTATCTACAAGACACATATCAGAACCACGTAGGAATACTTTCCACTTGTCTGAATGATTGCAGCTCCAAGAAACTCAAGAAATTCACATCATCCACAACAAACCAGTACACTTGAATGACAACCCATCCAATAATTTAAACACTCATTCCATCACTGGTGCAACATGGTTACAGTATGTACTGTAACCGCCCGAGTTGCTGGGTTGAAGAGCTCCTGGAGCGGGGCCTACATCACTGCCCCGCGCGGCTTGGAATGGCCGCGGGACTCTGCGAGCGCACGCCGGGGGCTCTAACACCAAGACCCGGTGTGCGACCTTGCATCACCCGGCGTGGCTTTAATGGCCGCGGGACAATCGCCATCGCCAGCCGGGGGCTTTGACTTTGACTCTGACATGGGGGGGGAGAGTGCAGTGGAGAGATAAGTTTATTTGGCCTTCCATCACAGCGATGTGATGGATGTTTATGTAAATTATGTTGTGTCTTGGGTCTATGTGTTTGTAATGTATGGCTGCAGAAACGGCATTTCGTTTGGACCTCAAAGGGTCCAAATGACAATTAAATGTATCTTGTACCTTGTATCTTGTATGTACCATCAACAGAATTGAACCATCATTGTTCACCAAACTACTTTGAAAACTCTTGCAAAACCCATGAACTGAAGGACAAGGGAAAACTGCTGGGGGGCAGTGTTAGCTGTGAGGAGGATGCTAGGAGACTGCAAGGTGACTTGGATAGGCTGGGTGAGTGGGCAAATGTTTGGCAGATGCAGTATAATGTGGATAAATGTGAGGTTATCCATTTGGTGGCAAAAACAGGAAAGCAGCCTATTATCTAAATGGTGGCCGACTAGGAAAAGGGGAGATGCAGCAAGACCTGGGTGTCATGGTACACCAGTCATTGAAAGTAGGCATGCAGGTGCAGCAGGCAGTGAAGAAAGCGAATGGTATGTTAGCTTTCATAGCAAAAGGATTTGAGTATAGGAGCAGGGAGGTTCTACTGCAGTTGTACAGGGTCTTGGTGAGACCACACCTGGAGTATTACGTACAGTTTTGGTCTCCAAATCTGAGGAAGGACATTATTGCCATAGAGGAAGTGCAGAGAAGGTTCACCAGACTGATTCCTGGGATGTCAGGACTGTCTTATGAAGAAAGACTGGATAGACTTGGTCTATACTCTCTAGAATTTAGGAGATTGAGAGGGGATCTTATAGAAACTTACAAAATTCTTAGGGGGTTGGACAGGCTAGATGCAGGAAGATTGCTCCCGATGTTGGGGAGGTCCAGGACAAGGGGTCACAGCTTGAGGATAAGGGGGAAATCCTTTAAAACTGAGATGAGAGGAACTTTTTTCACACAGAGAGTGGTGAATCCCTGGAACTCTCTGCCACAGAGGGTAGTCGAGGCCAGTTCATTGGCTATATTTAAGAGGGAGTTAGATGTGGCCCTTGTGGCTAAGGGGATCAGGGGGTATGGAGAGAAGGCAGGTACGTCTGTTACGAAACTGAGTTGGATGATCAGCCATGATCATATTAAATGGCGGTGCAGGCTCGAAGGGCCGAATGGCCTACTCCTGCACCTAATTTCTATTTCTATGTTTCTATTCTTCTGCAAGTCACACTCTTTCCTGATTGGAAATAAGTCATCATTCCTTCATGATTGCTTGTCCAAAGCCTGGAATGGCCTATCCATCAGCACTGTGCAATGATGTTCACCATAAAAATCTAACAGTGAGAAAGGAACGCACCATCACTTCTTGAAGGTCAGTTAGAGATTAGCAATAAGTGATAACCTTGCCAATGTTGTCCACGTCTGATAAATAAACAAATTTGCGTAGGAAATTATTAGAACACATTCAGTGTTGATATCAGTTTTGGTCTGTTACGAAATTGATAAAGGAGCATGGAAAAGCTGCATAGAAGATTTATGAGGATGATGCCAGGCTGCCAGTTGTTGGCAAGTGGGGACTCTTTTCTCAAGGAAACAGAAAATAAGGTAGTGAACTGGTAGATATTTTTAATATTCCGCAATAAACTTTTAGGGTGTGTAAAGAAATTATGTTTACTTTTGGGGAGAACATACTTGTGCACATGGTATAAGATGGTCATTAATACATTCAGCAAGAACAGTTTCTTTCCTGGGTTATCAGACTCTTGAAATCTTCTCTCATATACTATGAGATGTATCCCCTATCGTACAATCTATCTCCTTGCGGCACTGAACGTTTTTCTTTATCCGTGGAGAAACTAATTTACCAAAACGTTGGAATATAAAATGCAAAGAATAGCCGAGGCAATTTTCTATTAAAGGCAAATACAGAGAATTGGATAAAGCTGAGGTAGAAAGGAATGGAGTGATGTTTTTGAAAGGATCAATGAGCAATGAGAGGAAATGAGCAACAATCAATCTGCTGGAGGAACTTAGTGGGTTGAGCATCAGGCCTGAGAATGGAGAGAAAGAATAACCAGTACAAAGAGGAGAGATGTAGTGGAGAAACAGGAGCCTGTGGGTGGTTGGTAGATTGAGGAAAATGTAACATTATATGCAGATAGAGTCCAGGGTCGGATTTAAAGATGAAGAGAGGCCCTAAGCTGTTCCATTTGTGAGGCCCCTCCCAATTCCCCAATCCCACGACTAGAGGAAGATGGTCCACCAGATTGACACCGATTTGCAGCCGAGCGTGGCCAATGAGATAAGGGGCTGGAAAGCTGCGCTTTTTTATTTATTTATTTATTGCCAGTGCTAGTGTCGAGTTATTGGCTTAAAACACTATTATTCTGAAATGGAGGGCAAGGAAAATTACTGAAGGGTTGTTTTGAGCCTACAGTGCATTGTGACAGCATATGTAAGAAAGGCCAATGACAGTGTCAAAAATATTATACACCTTGCAGGGCTCTCACTTAATTTTCTTTCTCTGTTGTCAGCCGGGCAACATTGGTAGCTTTTTAAGGTGCCAAATGACAGTTTAGGTGGTCATTTAAGACGGCTTACATGACGCGTGCGATTATGTGCTCGGACGAAATGCGTAATTACCAGTCGGAATTATGTTCAATGAAGCATTCACATATTATTTCTGCTTCAAATAAAGTAACAAACTAAACATATTCACCAATCAAGTCATGATATATACCACAATGCCAAGCAGCAAAATTATTATACAGTATCTCAACTCTTTAAAACATTGCAATTAATGCAATTTCTATTATTTCTTTCCACTTCCAAACAAAAATGTGGTTGGATTATTCAGGGTATGATCAACCTCGGTGAGATCAAGCGCAGGCTTGACGATCGCTTCGCACAACACCTCCACTCAGTTCGCAATAACCAACCTGATCTCCCTGTGGCTCAACACTTCAACTCCCCTTCCCATTCCGAATCCGACCTTTCTGTCCTGGGCCTTCTCCATGGACAGAGTGAGGCCCACCGCATATTGGAGGAGCAGCACCTCATTATTGCTTGGGTGGTTTACACCCCAGCGGTATAAACATTAGCTTCTCTAATTTCAGGTAGTCCTTGCTTTCTCCCTCCTTCCAATCCCATTCCCAGCTCTCCCACAGCCTACTGTCTCCGCCTCTTCCTTTCTTTTTCGAGTCCCCCCCCCCCCCCCCCCCCGACATCAATCTGAAGAAGGGACTCGACCCGAAACGTCGTCTATTCCTTCGCTCCATAGATGCTGCCTTACCCGCTGATTTTCTCCAGCTTTTTTGTCTACCAATGGGATCCCACCACTGGCCACATCATCCCATCTCCTCCCCTGGGCTTTCCACAGAGACCTCTCCCTCCGTAGCTCCCTGGTCAAATAGTCTCTTCCCACCCAAACCACCCCCTCATCTGGCACTTTCCTTTGCAACCGCAGGAAATGCTACACTTGTCACTTTACCTCCCTCCTTGACTCCATTCAAGGACCCAAGCCGTCTTTCCAGGTGCGGCAGAGGTTCACCTGCACCTCCTCCAACCTCATCTATTGCATCCACTGCTCTAGATGTCAGCTGCCCTACATCGGTGAGACCAAGCGTAGACTTGCCGATCGCTTCGCCCAACACCTCCGCTCGGTCTGCAATAACCAACCTGATCTCCCGATGGCTCAGCACTTCAACTCCTCCTCCCATTCCGAATCCGACCTTTCTGTCAGGGGCCTCTTCCATGGCCAGAGTGAGGCCCACCATAAATTGGAGGAGCAGCACCTCATATTTCGCTTGGGCAGTTTACACCCCAGCGGTATGAACATTGACTTCTTCAATTTCAGGTAGTCCCTGCTTTCTCCTCCCCTTCCCAGCTCTCCCTCAGCCCACCGTCTCCGCCTCTTCCTTTCTTCTTCCCGTCTCCCCCACCCTCACATCAGTCCGAAGAAGGGTTTCGACCCGAAACGTCATCTATTTCCTTCGCTCCATAGATGCTGCCTCACCCCTGCTGAGTTCCTCCAGCATTTTTGCCTACCCATTCACACAAGTTCTGTTATCCCACTTTCCTCACCCACTCCCTACACATTAGGGGCAATTTTACAGAGACAAGTTAACCTACAAAGCCAATGCATCTTTGGGATGTGGGTGGAACACACACGCTTGCAGGGAGAATGTGCAAATTCAACACAGACAGATCGAACACAGATCTCTGGCGTGTGAGGCAGCAAGTCTACCAGCTGTGCCACCATATTTTGTTTTCCAACACACAAAAAATTATACGTTGGTAACTTTGGTTACTAAAAAAAATCAAAATATCCATTTTCAGTTTTAAATCTCCAAGTGACGCTATGTCCCCCTTTACAGCTACTGTATGTTTTAATTAAGTTCAAGACTATGGGGCAGTACATTGGCCATAAAGTAGCTGCCTAAAAGTGCAAGAGACCCGGAATTGATCCTGAATATGGGTGCTGTCTGTATGGAGTTTGCTCCTTTTCCCTTTGATCGCATGGGTTTTCTCCGGGTGCTCTTGTTTCCTTCCACATTCCAACTTTAACCATTTTCTGCAATATTTAAACCCTTGCCACACAAGGAGCTGAAGAAGGATTCTGACACAAAATGTCACCCATCCATTTTCTCCAGAGATGCTGCTTGACTTGCTGAATTACTCCAGCACCTTGTATCTATCCACACAAGAATCAGTTGGGTTTCTCCAGTGGACCGCACATTTTGAGATTCTGTGTCAGTGTCTTGGAAGTCAAGTCAAGTTTATTCATCACATACACATACGAGATGTACAGTGAAATGAAAAGTGGCAATGCTCGCGGACTTTGTGCAAAAAAAACAAACAAACAAACAAACAAACTACAAACAGAATGGAACAGAATCACATATTCTTTTACATATTACATATTGTGGGAGGAAGGAAAAAGGAAAAAAAAACAGCAATTTAAAAAAAACAGTAGAATGGTACAGTAAAGTTAGTCCCTGGTGAGTTAGGAGTTTACAGTCCTAATGGCCTCTGGGTAGAAACTCCTTCTCAACCTCTCCGTTCTCAAAGCATGGCAACGGAGGCGTTTGCCTGACTGTAGCTGCACAGGAGTTGCACAGTGAGAGGTGCAGTTTTCTTTATGTACCTGTGAGAGTATAGTATCCTAAATACATTCACTACAAGCTGCACAAGTTGAATCAACGAGAATGTTAACAAAAACAAGTTGAATATCCCCAAATCAACATTCCAATTTCCTATTTTTCAGTAATTTACACAGCTTGATGCAAACAAATATACAATCTTATATTCAGAGATTGGTCAGTGGGATTTTTCCTTTCAGGATTACAAAAAGAATGTTTATCACGGCAATTTGATACTGAGCTTAGTCGATGTGACATGTCAATCAGCCGACTGCAAGCTAAGGTGAATTACTTCCTGTTCCACTTCAACACTCCACAGAGCGAAAATCACCTGTCGCACTAATGACAGTGCTAGATAATGACATTAGAAATATTGCTTCTGAAATATTGCAACACAAAGAAGATTGTCAGCTTATTCCAGAATGGAAGTTGGATGTAATTTTAAAATCAATGTGATGGAAGAAATTGATATGGTTGTTGTCACTGAGATGGAAGGTCTAGTGCTGTTCCATAAATTTGAATGTAAAATCTATGTCCACTCTCCAGTGCTGTCGAGGTGACCCCTATTTTATGACTGTTTCGATAGCAGAAATTCAATCTTATGGAATTCCCAAATCACTACCCAAATATCTGAGATTTGGGATAAAATTAGCTCACAGAATTGTATGCCATGTGGTGGTTGAAAAGGCTTTTGGCACATTGCCCTTCTTCAGTCAGAGTATTTAGAATAAAAGTTGGGAGATCATGTTGCAATTATATAGGACGTTGGTGAGGTCGGGTTTAGAGTATTGTGTTCAGTTCTGGGCACCATGTTAGAGGAAAGCTGTTGTCAAGTTGGAAGAGAAATCTTACAGGGTTGTTGCCAGGGTTCGATGGTCTGAGATATTCCGGCGCTTCTTATTTTAACAAAAACATTGTGAAGAAGGCAGGAGTGAAACATTTTAACATAATTACATTTACCATTAAAGTGTGACCACAGGTTGTTCATACAAGGGATGCGGAGTGTATAATTATTGCCTTGTTATATTATTGAATTATATAATACAATTTCTAAAGCTGAGTGAAGAATGCCTCAGCAGCAATTGAAGCAAATGTCAAAGATTAACCTCAGGCCCGCTATTTTATACCACTGGTCTCCTATTTTTATGCATGCTGCAGTAAAAGATAAGTGACGTCAGCAAATTCAATGTCCATTTCCGATTAAGGAAATGCCGTAATGTAACATTCATTGTTTTTCTTAACTGGCACTTTTAAAAAGAGAATTAGCATTGTTTGAAAATCCCAGAAGCAATAAAATGTATTTTAGAAACATCACAAAGCAGAACAATGTTAATTATAATGCCATTTATTTCTTTGAATACACTGCTTGACTGGAATAAATGTCATTGCAAAAAACAACAAAAGGAATGAATGTATCTGAGTTCTCTTGTACGGTAAAATAACACAAAATTCTTCACATGAGCAGAATCAAGCAGCATGTGACCTTGTGCTGTGATGTGATTAAGGGGCAAAAACCTGTCAAAGGAGCTTGTCAAAGACTTTGGGGGTGGTTTAAGGGAGGAGTGGCAGAGAGATTCCAGAGCCAATTGATTCAGCAGCTGAAGGCGCAAGACACCCAGGGCCGGATTTACGTTTAAGCTTCACAAGCTTAAGCTTAGGGCCTCAAGATGTAGGGGGGCCTCGGCAGGGCCGGATTTACCCATAGTCTTCATAGGCTAAAGCCTAGGGCCTCAAATCTAGGGGGCCTCCGGCCAAGGTGTTTGTTCCCCAGATTTTAAAAAATCCAGACAAAAAAAAAGGTGTGCTATCAGCATTAACGCTTTGACGGAAATTACCTGAAATTCTGGTTCCGGACCGCTGGAAGTTTTGGGGGAAATAATTGCGACCATGCGCAGTTGGGGGGGAGCCAGTGATGCAGTAGCGACGCAAAATGACGCTGTCTCTGCGCGCGTGCGCAGTGGGCCCGGGCGGGTTCAGATTTCCATTTGCACTCCACACAATCACCTTGATGCCTCGTGTCTACTCCAGGTAAGTAGTGGAATATTGCATTGCGGGAGTGCCCGTTTCTCGGGGCCGGGGGGTGCGGTGTGCGCGCGCGGAGTCGGAGCCTCGCTGCGTGGGAGAGGGGGGGATGTGAGAGGGGGAAAGGGGGGATTGAGACAGAGGGGGGAGAGAGACAGAGGGGAGAGGGAGGGGGAGAGAAAGAGTGGAAGGGGGGAGAGAGGTGTAGGAAGGAGAGGGAAGGAGGGGGGAGAGGGAAAGGGGGATTATCTTTAGTGTGATTGCAAAATTAAGGTGGGTTTTAGAGTAATTATATTTTCCCCTCAATATGAATAATATCAAACAATTGGAACTGCTTTCTTTTCCTTGATAACAATACTGAAAAATATGAATTCCATAGTTTGCGACTTTCATTTTGCATCATAATGTAATGTGCACACACTAACACAGTCGAACAGTAACAGGCAAACAAATCAACACACAAAATATTTTCTAAAAAATGGTTTTATTTACTGCAAAAACTTACAGTATTTTATTTGCAGTGTTTGCATGCTCCTTTATAACATTTTACAGTACAACTTGATTATAAAAAAAAGGACAGCTTCAATTCTTGATTGAAAAAAATGTATACAACAAAGACCCCAATCATCCCATTCCAACCACTCTTTACTCTTGACAACCAAATTTTTTTCTGAAATATTGGTCATAAATTTGGTGCAGAATTGCTGCAAAATAAGGCTCAGAATGCACCAAAGAGCATCTAAAACCCCAGAGCTTCCAGGGCCCTTAAGCGGGTCCTGGACCCCGGCTACAAGGGCCTTTCAGCTTCGCGCTTGTGATATGCGCTGCATGCACTTATTTCACATAATTTTTTTGTAATCCTGCCTTGCCAACCCCCTTTTTGAAAAGCTTTGAACAGGCCTGGTGTATAATATTTTTGACACTGTCAAAGGCCTTTCTTACATATGCTGTCACAACGCACTGTAGTCTTTAAAGAACACTTCAGTAATTATCTTTGCCCTCCATTTCAGAATAAGTGTTTTAAGCTGATAACTCAACATTTCTTCTTCTTTCGTATGATGTGCACAGCCTAAAATTGTAGGACAACTTGTTCTATTTGATCTTCCATTTGGGCAAGTCCTGTTGATTGCATTAGTCGAAACAGGGCGGACCATGTGAAGGTTGTAATCTTCCACCCCATAACTCGACACTAGCACTGGCAATAAATAAAAAGTGCAGCTTTCCAGCCCTTATCTCATTGGCCACGCTCGGCTGCACATCGGTGTCAATCTGGTGGACTCTTCCATCTTCCTCTAGTCGTGGGGGTGGGGGATTGGGAGGGGCCTCACAAGTGGAATAACCTAGGGCCTCTCTTCATCTAAATCTGGCCCTGAAGACACCCATTGAAGTGCTTTGAAAATTAAAGTGTCATGCAGGCCAGAAAGGTTAAAAAAAAAAGGCTAAGTAGGAACAGTTGATTTTGGTCACAATTATAAAAGAAAAGCATATTTTACAAGTTTAGTTGGGTACTGTTGTAGAAATACCTGATTGAAGGGATTCAGGCATGAAGGAAAGATAGAGCATAAGATAAAGTGCAGGAGGAACTCACCAGTTTAAGCAGCATCTGTGGAGGGAAATGGTCAAACAACGTATCAGGATGGGACCGTTGCTCAAACCAGAAATGTCATCTGCCCATTCCCTTCCACAGATGCTGCATGACCCACTGAGTTCCTCCAGCATTCTGTTTTTTGCTCAGAATACCTGCATCTGCAGTTTCTTGCGTCTTCAGGAAAGATGGACTTAGATTTAAAAGAAAGATAGCTTGGATATAATGTAACTTAGGATTGAGAGATTGAGAAAAAGGGGAAGATGGTGGATCAGCACCCGAGGAGCTGTAACTTAATAATCTCAGCTAACTTTGAAGCTCGGAGAAGAAGTTGAAAAAAACCCAGAAACAAATCCTTTGGTCCAATTCGGCCATGGCTACCAAGATGCCCCATCTAAACTGGAGCTATTAGCCTGTGTTTGGGCCACATCCCTCAAAACCTTTCTTGTTCATGTACTTGACCAAGTGTCTTGTATTGATGTTGTAGTCTTTGTCTCAAAAAAGTGCTGGAGTAAATCAGCAGGTCATGCAGCATCTTTGGAGAACATGGATGGGTGACATTTCAGGTCAGGACCATTCTTCAGAGTGATGGTGGGGGGGGGGGGGGGGGGGGGGGGGGGGGGGGGGGGGGGGGGGGGGGGGGGGGGGAGAAAGAAAGCTGGAAGAGAGGTGGGGCAGGACTAAGCCTGGCAGGTAATAGCTGGATACAGGTGATTTTGATTAGCAGATGGTTGGAAAAAGGCAAAAATGGAAAGATGGCTTGTAAATGGCTTAGATTAGTGGGGATCTAGAGGATTTGGAAGAATTTTAAACCAACAGAAGGCAACTATAAAAGCAATGAGGAAAGAAAAGATGAAATACAAAGGTAATCTAAAAAAAAAATGGGGATACCAAATGCTTTTTTCAAATATACAGTGAATAAAAGAGGGGCAGGAGTGGGGATCTCACTGAAACCCATTGAATAATGAAACCCTGGATAGAGTGAATGTGGAGAGATGTTTCCAGTAGTGGGAGGACATAGGACCAGAGGGCATAGCATCAGAATAAAAGGACGCACCTTTAGAATGGAGATGAGGAGAAATATCTTTAGCCAGAAGGTTTGCAGAATTCATTGCCACAGACTGTGGTGGAGGCCAAGTCATTGGGTATTTTTAAAATGGAGATTAATATGTTCTAAATTAGTAAGGGGTTCAAAGGGTTTGGAGAGAAGGCATGATAATTGGGTTGAGATGGAAAAATAGATCAGCCATGATCAAATGGCAGAGCAGACGATGGGCCGAGTGGCCTAATTCTGCTTCTGTGTCTTATAGGATAGCGCCTTTGCAAGAGGCAGGGTGGAAGAAAGTGCAGTCAAGATAACTGCGGCAGTTGGTAGGTTTGTAGTTGACGTCAGTCAATAGAATGTCCCCTGTCTTGGAGACAGCAATCTAGAAAGAGTTGTTAGAGATAGTCCAAACGAATTTACAATACAATACAATACAATATTCTTTATTGTCATTCAAACAATTAAAGTTTGAACGAAATTGCGTACCTTGCAGTCATGACAAAAAAAGCAACAATGCACACAATTAACACAGTTTAACAGAAACATCCATCACAGTGAGTCTCCAGTTACCTCCTCGCTGTGTGTTGAGGCCCCGCCGTGTGATGGTAAGTCCCGCGGCCGATTCCAAGCTCCGCGAACGGGCCGATTCAAACTCCGCGACCCAGAGCGGATGAAACTGCCACCCTCCAGTCCAGCGGACAAAGGTGTAGTTGCGGGAGCTCACGAGAATCGGTCACCAACCTGGGACCTGCGAGCTCCCGATGTTACCGTCCACTGGGCCCGCGGCCGAAGCCTCCGAAGCTGCAAAGTCGGGTCGCAGCCACAGCGCCACCACAGCCTGCGAAGTCAGACAGCTCTGCGATGGTAAGTCCACGGGCTCCGCCAACGGAGCCTCAAGGTCGATTGCAGTTGGAGGCCGCCAGCTCCTCGATATTAGGCCTCAGCGCAGACGGAGACGGAGAAGGACAGGGAAAAGGTCGCATCCGCCGTTGAAAAAAGAGGCTTAAAAAAAGTTTCCCCCCACCCCCCACAGATACGCAACTAAACATAAACTAAAACATATTTAACAAGACAAAAGAAAACAAAAAAAAGGAAAAGACATACGGACTGCAGGCAAGCCGCAGCTGCTTAGCAGCGCCGACACTTCTGGAATTTGAGGGCATGGTAGAAATTAGTGGTTGAGTTAATGATATCAACACTTTCGGCACGGGTGTAGGAGGCTGTCATGATGCAGTCGTCTATATGTCGAAGAAAGAGTTGGGGCATGATGCCTGCGTACATTTGGAACTGTTTGACGTAACCGACAAAAAGGCAGGCATAGCTGGGGACCCAGCGAGGGCCCGTGTCTGCCTTTAACTTGGAGATAGTGAGAGAGTCAAAAGAGAAGTTATTGTTGAGTGTGAGACAAGTTCCACCAGGCAGAGGAACTGACAGAAAATAGGGGTTGGAGTGGCTGGAGGAATATGGGTGGAATGAGATCCAAAGTAAAACTCAAAGATGGTTGGTTTTATCTGTGATTTATTGTCTTCAATGTAGATTACATCAAAATGAATTGGTTACCCTCGTGCTCCCAAAGTTTTTCATCCTCAGCTGAAGATGTTGTGAACATCCAAAACCAGAAAACTATAATCACTTTTTTAAAACTTGTGATTGAGATTTACTTGTGATCAACTCTGGCACAGGTGAAACTTATGTCTCTCAGTGAGAAGGGTACAAGTTTCATGCCAGAAACTTGAGCTAAATGATCATTACTTGACCACAATGAGCTGGTACATCTGTAAAGGAGTTCTGCACTCCTGGTGTTGTCCTCTTCGAGAAGAAGTACTAAATTAAAGTCCTGTCTGCACTTTCTCTTTGTAGAGCATAAAAGGTCTCAGGAGGCGGTATCAAACAAAATCAGTAGTACCTGTGGTCTCAAAAATAGATTATTTGTTATTTTGTTGACATTGAGGGAGCTTTCCTCACACAGATTGACTATTTTGTTCAGTCAGTCTATGGCCCCATAGCAGAAGCGTCCACGTCGCGGGGCTGGAAATTGGAAGTATCCCGAGCTAATTCTGGTACCACCATCATCTATTAGGATCTTATAGAAACGTACAAAATTCTTAAGGGGTTGGAGAGGCTAGATGCAAGAAGATTGTTCCCGATGTTGGGGAAGTCCAGAACAGGGGGGTCACAGTTTACGGATAAGGGGGAAATCTTTTAGGACCGAGATGAGAATTTCTTTTTTCACACAGAGAGCGGTGAATCTGTGGAATTCTCTGCCACAGAAAGTAGCTGAGGCCAGTTCCTTGGCTATATTTAAGAGGGAGTTAGATGTGGCCCTTGTGGCTAAAGGGATCAGGGGGTATGGAGAGAAGGCAGATACATGATACTGATTTGGATGATCAGCCATGATCATATTGAATGGCGGTGCAGGCTCGAAGGACCGAATGGCCTACTCCTGCACCTATCTTCTATGTTTCTATTGCAACAAGTGATGGGTCCGACTGATTGTCGCCGGAGCTTGCGTCCTTTTCAGGACGGACGATGACAGCGATGTCAACATTTGCAACATGGAAGATGGACACGAAAGAAGAAGTCAGTCCATATTTTCTTCTATGGACCATAAAGTGTTTAGTGCATGGATAACGTTTCCATCTGTTCTAGATAACGTTCTAGATAACGTTCTAGATAACAGATGGAAAAGTTCTGTTTTTCCAGAGGATTTGGTTTCCTAAAATTAGGTTTTAGAGGATAGGATTTCTTAAAACTATCACAGAATTGAATCTTCAGTTACAACGATTATTGATGCATTATATATATTGAAAATATGTGATTTCCCAAGTTAATGGTATTTATCAAGCTACGGGGTGGGAGATTGCAACCTTCATGTGGTCCGCCCTGTTTCGACGAATGCAATCAACCTGGCATGCACAATCAAATAAGATCAAATGAAACAAGTTGTCCTGCAACTTTAGGCTGTGCATACCATACGCAAGAAGAAGATCAAGCTATTTTGTCAAATAATGTGAAAGATTATATTTTAAAAGATTGGAATGGATGGAATCAGCTATTCTGAAAATAAATATAAAAGCCTGCAAAATAAACAAATAAAGTGGAGAAAAGAGAAATCCTTCCTTAGAAGGCTTAGGAAGTTTGGCATGTCCCCTACAACTCTCCCCGATTTCTACAGATGCACCATAGAGAGCATTTTATCAGGATGTTGGTTGGAAACAGCTCCATCCAGAACCACAAGGAATTGCAGCGAATTGTGGATGCAGCCCAGGCCATCACACAACCAACCTCCTTTCTATTGACTTAATTTATACCTCACGCTGCCTCGGCAAGGCCAGCAGCATAACCAAGGATTAGTTGCACCCTGGCCACATTTTCCTCTCCCCTCTCCCATCAGGCAAAAGGTATGGATGTGTGAAAATGCACACTACCAGATTCAGGGACAGTTTCTTCCTCACTGCTATCAGGCAACTGAATCATCCTACCACATCCTGAGAGCAGTGTTGAACTACTATCTACCTCTTTGATGACTCTTGGATTATCCTTGATCGGACCTTGCTGACTTTACCTTGCACTAAACGTTATTCCCTTACACTGTAAATGGATCAATTGTAATCATGTATTGTCTTGCTGCTGACTGGTTCGCATGCAACAAAAGCTTTTCACTGTACATCGGTATACGTGACAATAAACTAAACTGAAACTGAAAAATAATATGTGGAGATGGGTGTGGTGTGGGATGGGGATGGAGGAATAGAAGATTTTTCAAAATAAATCTTCTCTGTAATTAATATGAGATTATTAATTTTAACTTTGTAGAGAGCCAAATTTTAGATTCCTGTAATTGTATCAGCAGGTTCAGTAATTATGTCTCTTAGTCTTTATAATTAACGACCTACTGACACAACTGCAGGAACTGGAAACATGTGCATCCTGAAAGTGAAAATTAATTACTAGGTCATTCGATAACATATTTTACTCCCAATTTCCTTTCTTGGAAAGGAAGAATTTCAGATCTATGCATTGTATTTTTGTACCAGACAATTTATGTTGCCATTGCACACAGGACATTTTAAAAATGTTTCAAGGTTTCAAGGTCAGTTTATTGTCACATGTACCAATTAAGGTACAGTGAAATTCGACAGAACATGTGACTTATCTCTAACATAGTGAAATGGCAAATTACACAATCGAACCAGTGCACATAGATTTAATTCAATTGTCTTTAAAGTCATCTATAAAACCAAATTTGAAAGTTACTTGGTAATTTGGGAAGATGAGAGATGTAAATCTAAGACAATGAAATATCAGTACTTGCAGGATATAATTAAGTGTAATATTTAAATACGCTCTGCAAAAGGTGAGCATAAAGCGGGGAAGATGGAGCTATTCAATTGAGAAAGGCTCCAACTAAACGAAAATAGAATCAATACTCTGGCGGACGAAATAATTATTACAGCAGATTAAGATGAATAAATAAAGGAAAATTAAATTTGTAGGGCAGTTCAATGATTTTGATAATATAGAATGATCTGCATTAAGGAACCTGCAAAGATATAATAATATGTCTGACCCTCACCCTGAACACCGGCGTTCCACAGGGCTGCGTGCTGAGCCCCCTCCTCTACTCCCTCTTCACCTATGACTGCACACCTGTACATGGTACTAACACCATCATCAAGTATGCAGATGATACAACGGTGATTGGCCTCATCAGCAACAACGATGAGTCGGCCTACAGGGAGGAGGTCCAGCACTTAGCAGCATGGTGCGCTGACAACAACCTGGCCCTTAACTCCAAGAAGACCATGGAGCTCATTGTAGACTTCAGGAAGTCCAGGGGCGGCACGCACACCCCCATCCACATTAACGGGACGGAGGTGGAACGTGTTTCTTGCTTCAGGTTCCTGGGTGTTAACATCTCCGATGACCTCTCTTGGACCCACAATACCTCAACTCTGATCAAGAAGGCTCACCAGCATCTCTTCTTCCTGAGGAGACTGAAGAAGGTCCACCTGTCTCCTCAGATCCTGGTGAACTTCTACCGCTGCACCATCGAGAGCATCCTTACCAACTGTATCACAGTATGGTATGGCAACTGCTCTGTCTCCGACCGGAAGGCCTTGCAGAAGGTGGTGAAAATTGCCCAACGCATCACCGGTTCCTCGCTCCCCTCCATTGAGTCTGTCCAAAGCAAGCGTTGTCTGCGGAGGGCGCTCAGCATCGCCAAGGACTGCTCTAACCCCAACCATGGACTGTTTACCCTCCTACCATCTGGGAGGCGCTACAGGTCTCCCCGATGCCGGACCAGCAGGTCCAGGAACAGCTTCTTCCCGGTGGCTGTCACTCTACTGAACAACATACCTTGGTGACTGCCAATCACCCCCCCCCCCCCTGGACACTCCTCCCACAGGAAAAACACTATGTCTGTATATATGCTAATGTAAATATTTATTCAAATCATATGCTATGTCGCTCTTCCAGGGAGATGCTAAATGCATTTGTTGTCTCTGTACTGTACACTGACAATGACAATTAAAGTTGAATCTGAATCTGAATCTGAATGTTGTGATCAAAGCTACATCAGGTAAACATAATAAAATGTTTTGATTAAAGTTTCTCCATATGAATGCACATGATTTATGCACCATGATTAGTGAGTTGATGCCATGAATTTGTGATAAATAACTTCATCCATGTTTCCAGGTTGACCAGAGTGGGAAGCAAAATCTCTCCTGCATCCTCTCCAAAGCAATCACATCTTTCTTTATGTGTGACATTCAGAAATGATTACAATACTTATGTTATGGTTGAAATAGTGCTTTATAAAGGTCTATCATACTCTTATACTCTAGACCTTTTGTTTAATTGTCCTATCTGGGACACATGACAATAAACTCTCTTGTTTAAGAAGGAACTGCAGATGCTGGAAAATCGAAGGTACACAAAAAAGCTGGAGGTCTGAAGACTGGTCTGAAGAAGGGTTTCGGCCCGAAACGTTGCCTATTTCCTTCGCTCCATAGATGCTGCTGCACCCGCTGAGTTTCAATAAACTCTGACTTGACTTGACTTGACTAATGGACAGGGTTCTGTGTACATTTATTACGTTTCTCACAGTGCACTGCCTCTTTCAATAAACTATGTACATATATCCCAGTTGCACTGATCCTACATCTCTTTTATAATCTTGTTATATTATCATTCCTCATTAGTCTATCTGAATGTAACCATTCTCCTTTCCAGAGAACGGTGGCACAGTGGTAGAGCTACTGCCTTATAGCACCAGAGACCTGGGTTCGATCCTGTACAGGTGTTGTCTGTACGGAGTTTGTATGTTCTCGCCATGACCTATGTGGGTTTTGTCCGAGATCTTCAGTTTCCTCTTACACTCCAAAAATGTAGATTTATAGGTTAATTGGCTTGGTAAAATTGTCCCTAATGTGTTGGGTAGTATTCATATGTGGGGATCACTGGTCGATGTGGACTCGGTGGGCCGAAGGGCCTGTTTCCACGCTATATCTCTAAACTAAACTGAATTATATTACATCTGCCACCATTTCCACCATCCTGTATGTACCTCCTTGAAGATTATTAACACTCTTCTCCTCGTTCGCTGTGCCCCCAAGTTTTGTGTAATCTACACAAAAGCCTAAATTATGTTAATATATTATTATTCATTAAATAATGAATCATTAAAGCCCAAATTATGCTAATATATTAATATATGTATAACGAAACAAAATTGGTTACCAGTGTTATCGAGGATACTCAACGGAGGTGATGCTCATAATATGAAAACAGTTCAAGTTCCATTTAAAAGAGATGTGCTTGTCAAAAACTTGGGTTGAAAATGTAAGAAAATCCAATCACGCTATGAGTGATTAACCAGCTAAGAAATTAGTTTAAAATAGTTTGACGGGGCAAACATTTAAAGCCACAACTTTAATTAATAAATGTACAATCCTTTCAATTGTGGTGATTTTAGATGTCAGACCAATATGAATTTAAAGAGGCTCGTGAATCTGTTGAAATAGTAAGGTGCCGTCCCCATCACCTGCTACAATAGGAAAGTGAAGAGTCATCCCTACTACCTGCTGCTGAAGTTGATTTTTAAACACCAAATTAATTCAGGATACCAAAATTATAGATATCAACTGGTTTACAATGAATTGACCAATTTATTAAATGGTGGTGCACGCTCGAGGTGTGGAAAGGCCTACTCCTGCTCCTGATTCCAAAACAACAACCAAGAATATGGTGCTCTAATAATTACCGCCGCCGCCTGGTTGGGATGGTTTCATACAGTTCCCCCAAAACTATAGCTGACCCAAAACATGCTGCGTTATGCGATGCCGCGTGGAAAAACACTAGTGTCGGAAGGAAGTGCAGATGCTGGGTTTCACCCAAAGATAGACACAAAATGCTGGACTCAGCGGGTCAGGCAGCATCACTGGAGAGAAGGAATATGTGACTTTTCGGGTCGAGACCCTCACCCGTTCCTTCTCTACAAAGATGCTGCTAGTCCCGCTGAGTTACTCCAGCATTCTGTGTGACACATCTTCAGAGTAGCTTGCCTGGGTTGAGACCAAAGATAGTGGAATCTTTGGTTGACACCAGACTACAAGCCCCAGCAACGCTCGCAGTAAACAAGCACCATGGGGACGGCCCTGGTTTGAAAGGGCCGGCGGCGAGTGGCCCGGGAATCGTCACAAGCAGAGAGCGCGGCCGATTGTGAGCTCACAAAGCCGATGCGAAAGGATACAGCGTTGTCCGGGGAGCAGACGGCGACCACCGTGTCTCCACGTTCTCAGCCGCCGCTCCTTCCCCCCTTGCTCCAGCTCAGCTCGTCCCCACGTCCCCCACCTGCAGCGATGAACTGCGGCTCCCCACTCATCGCAGAAAGCCAAAGAAAAGCCTTCGGCAGTAACCAAGGCGACAGGTGTCTTGTTGAAACCAACCGCTCAGGCACCTCGATGTGCGCAGTGGGCAGACAAGAATTCATGAATAGTTATATTTTTCTTTGAGATTTTTGATTTTTTATTTAGGGTAACTTTAAAAATATATATTTAACGTCGTATATTTAATGTAAATATTTATTTTCAAGTAAAAAAATATCGTTGACGAACTACTAAGCCTTTAAAAAAAATAACAACGTCGATCGGGTTTCTAAGCTTTAAAAATGTCCACCGCTTTTGAAACTGACGCCAAGAGAAGGACGGAGATGTGCTGGAGCTTCGCGAAAGGTGAACCACTGACCAGAACATCGTCCTTTGATATTTTGGAAGCCAACCGATCACGAGAGAGTGAGTGTCTCGGTGAACTTCCCTCCAGAGGCAGCGATTTACGTTGTGTAAGGTGTAAAGCAGACAAAGGCGAGGTGATGCGAATAACGTTGTCAGACTAAAGCTGAACAATGCCGAGGCGGCAGGGAAAGGAAGCACTTTGTTCCCAAATCAGGCCCCGTCTCCTCCCGCAAAGAGGAGGGGTGTGGGATGCAACTCAGTGAAAGTGTCGCTATTATGTTGGAATATGTTGATAGTGTGGAGCTCGGGTCTCTGCAAGGTAGCTCTAGACTTACTTTGTGTAGGAAGGAACTGTAGATGGTGGTTTACACCGAAGATAGACACGAAATGCTGGAGTAACTCAGTTGGACAGACAGCAACTCTGGAGAAAAGGAATGGGTGACGTTACAGGTTGAGACCCGTCTTAGTGTCAGGGCAGAGGGAAATTAAAGGTATAGGGAGGTTGCAGGCAGTCGGGTCACGACCCGTGAACCATACTGTTGCCACGCTCCGCCAACTGGAGTACACGCGATGAACTGCAGGTAAGCGCTGACGATTGTTTCCAGCGTAGGTACACAAAAAAGCTGGAGAAACTCAGCGGGTGCAGCAGCATCTATGGAGCGAAGGAAATAGGCAACGTTTCGGGCCGAAACCCTTATTCAGACCCGTTTCGGCCCGAAACGTTGCCTATTTCCTTCGCTCCATAGATGCTGCTGCACCCGCTGAGTTTCTCCAGCTTTTTTGTGTACTTTCGATTTTCCAGCATCTGCAGTTCCTTCTTAAACATTGTTTCCAGCGTAGCGGGCCCGTTAAAACCCGCCGAAATGGTCAGTTTTTTCACTGTAAATAATTATGAAAATCAGGATAAGCGTGAGAGACATTTAGCCTACTTCAGAATTCCAAAAGTGAAGAGAAATGACGGTAGATAGAACCGAGAGCTCAAGGGACAACAACAGCCAAAGTGTTTGGCGAACATTGGCCGTTTGCCCACTGCCTTTCATCAACAGTAAGGCATTATTTGTGTTTTTTCTTGATTCCTTTGGCATCTAAAAAGTTTCAGAAGTGATAAATCTGGCTGTAAAATTTAAAAATCGCCCATGGTTCTCAAGTTCTTTTACATACAAAAAGAAAACGCCTCTGAAGCAAAATTTACAGCCAGATTTATCACTTCTGAGACTTTTTAGATACCAAAGGAATCAAGAAAAAACACAAATAATGCCTTACTGTTGATGAAATGCAGTGAGCAAACGCGATAATTCCCAATATTTTCAATTTTGACATCTGCACGGCCAATCTTCGTCAAGCACTTTAGCTGTTGTTGTCCCTTCAGCTCTCGCTTCTCTTTACCTTAATTTTGCTTCACTTTTGGAATTCTGAAGTTGGGTACATGTCTTTCCACAATTTTTTCAGCGCAAAACTTCAACATTTTGGCGGTTTTTAACAGGTAGGAAAGTATGCGTTTCGTGTATTAACAACATATACCGGAAGCTGCGATGTCCTCCAGATGGATTGAGCGGCTCCGTGCTTCAAGCTCTATGACCCAGTGACCTTACGTGGGTCTGAAGAACGTTCTTGTCCCAAAACATCACCTATTCCTTTTCTGCAGAGATGCTACCTGGCCTGCTGAGTTACTCCAGCATTGTGTGTCTATCTTCTGTCTACTTTTTAGTTTCTTGCTTTGGACCAGTTAATGTATGAAGGGACTCTGGGGACTACAGAGGCAATTCCTGGGCACTGTAACAAGCGATGTGCAATCTTCGTCGAATCTGCTGCACACTCGCATCTGGGGTATCGATTGCACTATGTGCCGAGGTGGACCCCGTGGTCTGAGCTCAGCTATGGTGGCCCAAATCTTATCTTGTTTAGCTTTTCCCGGGTGATTGGTAGGGATCGCGACTTCCTCACTACAACTTGGGCTGTGCGAGGACTTTAAGGTGCTAGGAATCAGATGTGGGCACGCCTGACTTATTCTGGCTGCGGTTCCGTGCCGGTCTGAGTGGGCCAGCTGGGTGGTGGGGGCTAGTATGCTGCTGGATATAGCAGAAACCCATTTGAGTGAGATGGCTGACTCAGAGGTAACTTCAGTTTTTGCTTTGAGGTTTCGGCCCGAAACGTTACCTATCTCCTTCGCTCCATAGATGCTGCTGTACCCGCTGAGTTTCTCCAGCATTTTTGTGTACCTTCAGTTTTTACTTTGTTGTGTGTTTTTAATCATTTACATGAGATACAACCGTTTTAATTTACAAAAGGACGCAAAGTGCTGGAGTAATTCAGCAGGTCAGGCAGCATCTCTGTACAACATGGATGGGTGATGTGTTGTGTCAAGATCCTTCTTCAGGCTGATTATAGGGGTGGGGAGGTTGGGCGGATGGTTGGAACAAATGTCAAAGACAAAAGCTGAAGCTGTGAGACTGGGTTTGAAGGGGGGGGGGGGGTGTTGGTAGATAAATAGGTGGGGAGTCCAGATGTGGCACAGATGGGGGGGGGGGGGGGGGGGGGGAGGAGAGTTTGCAGGCAGTTACCTAAATTTGAACAATTGAAGGTTCATACCATTCGGTTGTAAGCTACCCAAGTGGAATATGAGCTGGTGTTCCTCCATTTTGTATGCAGCCTCACTCTGGCAATGGTGAAGGCCCAGGACAGAAAGGTCAGAGTTGGAATAGGAAGGGGAATAATGATTAGCAAACGGGAGGGAGTTCCAGTAGTGTTCAGAGGAACGGCTGTGAGTCTGTGCTTGGTCTTGCCTATGTTCAGGTGGCCACTTTTGGAACACCAGATGCAGTCGATGAGGTTGGAGGAGGTGCACATGAACCTCTGTCTCACCTGGAAGGACTGCAGGCGTTTCTGATTAAAGGTGAGGGAGGAGGCATATTCCTATACCAGACTAAGGCCACATGCAAACTCGAGGAACAGCACCTCAAAGTTAATTTTGGTTGTGTAATACACAACAGTCACGGTGGCGGAGCGGTAGAGTTGCTGCCTTACAGCAAAATGCAGCGCCGGAGACCCAGGTTCGATCCCGACTACGGGTGCTGTCCGTACGGAGTTTGTATGTTCTCCCCGTGATGTGCGTGGGTTTTCTCCGAGATCTTCGGTTTCCTCCCACATTCCAAAGACGTACAGATTTAGATAATAGACAATAGGTGCAGCAGTAGGTCATTCGGCCCTTCGAGCCAGCACCGCGATTCAATGTGATCATGGCTGATCATCCCCAATCAGTACCCCGTTCCTGCCTTCTCCCCATATCCCCTGACTCCGCTATTTTTAAGAGCCCTATCTAGCTCTCTCTTGAAAGCATCCAGAGAACCCGCCTCCACCGCCCTCTGAGGCAGAGAATTCCGCAGACTAACCACTCTCTGTGAGAAAAAGTGTTTCCTCGTCTCCGTTCTAAATGGCTTACTCCTTATTCTTAAACTGTGGCCACTGGTTCTGGACTCCCCCAACATTGGGAACATGTTTCCTGCCTCTAGTGTGTCCAAACCCTTAACAATCTTATATGTTTCAATGAGATACTGTCTCATCCTTCTAAACTCCAGAGTGTACAAGCCCAGCTGCTCCATTCTCTCAGCATATGACAGTCCCGCCATCCCGGGAATTAACCTTGTAAACCTATGCTGCACTCTCTCAACAGCAAGAATGTCCTTCCTCAAATTAGGGGACCAAAACTGTACACAATACTCCAGGTATGGTCTCACTAGGGCTCTGTACAACTGCAGAAGGACCTCTTTGCTCCTATATTCGATTCCTCTTGTTATAAAGGCCAACATGCATTCGCTTTCTTCACTGCCTGCTGTACCTGCATGCTTACTTTCATAGACTGATGTACAAGGACCCCCAGATCCCGTTGTACTTCCCCTTTTCCCAACTTGACACCATTTAGATAGTAATCTGCCTTATTTTTGCTACCAAAGTGGATAACCTCACATTTATCCACATTAAACTTCATCTGCCATGTATCTGCCTACTCCCCCAACTTGTCCAAGTTACCCTGCACTCTCATAGCATCCTCCTCACAGTTCACACTGCCACCCAGCGTTGTGTCATCTGCAAATTTGCTAATGTTACTTTGAATCCCTTCATCCAAATCATTGATGTATATTGTAAATAGCTGCGGTCCCAGCACCGAGCCTTGCGGTACCCCACTATTCACTGCCTGCCATTCTGAAAGGGACCCGTTAATCCCTACTCTTTGTTTCCTGTCTGCCAACCACTTCTCTGTCAGCACTCTACCCCAATACCATGTGCCCTAATTTTGCCCACTAATCTCCTTTTCAAATGCGGTTAATTTGTAGGTTAATTGGCTCGATTAATTGGCTTGATAAATGTAAAAAATTGTTGAGTATAAAATAATTGTCCACTATAAAAAAATTGTTCATCTTCCAGTCTAGTCCCTGGTGGACTCTTCGGAAGGTGCAAGGTACAGTATGCTCCAATTGAATGCTCCAATTTTAGGTAACCTCCTGCAATATCCCTCCACCTCCCATAACTCTCTTGTTCTCCTCCACACCTCCCCCTTTATCTTCTCTTCCTCTTCTCCCGGTGCCGCACGTAGGCTCCCACCTATTTCTTCCCCCCCCCTCCTCCCCCCACTCTTCTCCCACGAGCTTCGCAATGCGCAACTCCTCAACCCTGTCTCACACCTTCTGCTTTTATTGGGGGCCTTTGCACCAAACACCTGCCCATTAACACCCCCCCCCCCCCCCTCACAAGCATGCACGAATTACTTACCATGTTTTGTCCTGCTTCTTCCTTTTTGTCGATCTCCCTTCCCCCACCACACCCCCGCAATCAGTCTGAAGAAGGGTCTTGAAAAATCACCTATCCATGTTCTCCAGAGATGCTGCCTGACCCGCTGAGTTACCCCAGCACTTTGTGTCCTTTTACCAGCAACTGCAATTTCTTGTTTCTGCATTTTATATTACTTCATTTTTAATTTTTTTCAGTTTTTAAATGATGTAACTCAGTTGGAATATCTCTGATCATCATTTAAAAATGGTGGACACGCTTTACCAATGCTACCTATGAGGGTGAATGGTGGACGGACGGGACCTTGAGTTCCAGCATATGAGACGCACCAGTTGCTTGTGAACAATGTTTGCACAGGCTTTGAGATTATTGAGAGTCATACAGCTGCAAGAGATTAATGCAGGAAAGGAAATTGTGTTCAGTTTTTTGGCACCATGTTATTGGAAAGATATTGTCAAGCTTGAAAGGGCTCAGAAAATATTTTTACGAGGATGTTGTCAGGTAGAGCAAGGGGGTTCCCAGCCTTTTTCATCCTGTTTACCCCTGGCAACTTTAATAGCACATAACAATGTTATTTCATTTATTTATGAACAGCTAATGATGAACAGAACCAAACACATTCAGTCAATGAAAAGAAATATGTACAAATCCAGAATTACCACTGGAGGTAAATTTACCTCAGGTTGGGAACCCTTGAGGTAGAGGGTGTGAGCTATAGGGAGAGGTTGAGTAGGCTGGGTCTCTAATCCATGGAGCGCAGGAGGAGGAGGGGGGATCTTATTGAGATATACAAAATCATGAGAGGAATAGCAGGTAGATGCACACTCTTGCCCATAATAGGGGAATCGAGGACCAGAGGACATAGGTTCAAGGTGAAGGGGAAAAGATTTAATAGGAATCCGTGGGGTATATTTTTCACACAAAGGGTGGTGCGCGTATAGAACAAGCTGCCAAAGGAGGTAGTTGAGGCTGGGACTATCCCATCGTTTAAGAAATAGTTACACAGGTACATGGATAGGAAAGGTTTGGAGGGATATGGACCAAGTGCAGGCAAGTGGGACTAGTGCAGCTGGGACATTGTTGGCCAGTGTGGGCAAGTTTGGCCGAAGGGCCTGTTTCCACACTGTATCACTCTATGACTCCATGCCTCTATGAAATGGTGTAGGGAAGGGGGAGGGACTATAAAACCCAGAAGTGTGGGCGTGGCTCAATCTGTCCGCAAGATGGCGAGGGAGAGGTCACGACTCTCTGTCTGAGCTGGGAAACCACAGAACTGTAAGTATGCAATGTACTTGAATGAATGATTTATTAGCCCTTAATGAAAATGAAATTAGTTGTTTGGCCTGCCCTGTGCTTGAAACTGCAATGGCAATGAAAATGAAGTGAAAATGCAATGAGCTGTTTGGCTTGAGCCTGCCCTGTGCTTAAAAGTGCAATGGCAATGGAAATGAAGTAAAATGCAATCAGCTGTTTGGCTTGAGCCTGCCCTGTGCTTGAAAGTGCAATGGCAATGGAAATTAAGTGAAAATGCAATCAGCTGTTTGGCTTGAGCCTGCCCTGTGCTTGAAAGTGCAATGGCAATGGAAGTGAAGTGAAAATGCAATGAGCTGTTTGTCTTGGCATGGCCTGTGCTTGAAACTGCAATGGCAATGGAAGTGAAATCAAAATGCAACGAGCTATTTGGCCTGCCCACATGAAATGAAATGAGTTGTTTGGCCTGCCTGAAACCATTAATTATGTCCTACAAGGCCCCTATTAGCCTGAAACCAGTCCCTTTTGCCCAAAATGCCCCTATTAGCCCTGGAGGAGCATTTTGGCCCAAAGGGCCCATGCCAGGCCAGAAAAAGTCCAGAAAAAGTGCCTTTCATTGATATCACACTCAGATTTTTTTTTAAAGCCCCTTCGGCCCATCAGGCCTGTGCTAGCCCAGGAGTCCCTTCGGCCCATCAGTAAGTATTCCCTCTGCAAGTATTAAACCTCACTCCAATATTTTTCTCCCTCTCTTCATTTGCTCCCTGTGAGATCCAGGCCAGGATAGACTTTCCTCCTTCATTGCTGTGATCTGCAAAAAAAATATGAACATTTTCTGAAATTGATTCTCCTCCCTCTCCCCCTTCTCTCTCACAGAATCTCTCATTTGTTTTGGGTAGAATTTCTGAGCTGCTAGCCCACCAGGCCTGAATGACTGAGCTGCCAGCCTGCCAGTCCTGAGTGAGTGAGCTGCCAGCCCACCAGGCCTGAGGGTCTGAGCTGCCAGCCCAAGAATCCATTCAGCCCACAATGTCCATACTAGCCCTCTGGAAACCAGTCCCTTTGGCCCACAACATCCATATTAGCGCTCCAGAAAGCCCCCCCCCCCACCCCACTGGCAAGCAGTATTGGAATTGGTGGAGAGGCAGAATATTGCGTTGGTGACTAGCCCTCCCGTGTGATGCTGGGACCCGAAGGGTCCCACTTAGTCTAGTATATATAGTTGGGTCCCATGTTCACACGGGAGGGCTGGTCAACAAAGCAATATTCCACCTCTCCACCAATTCCAATACTGCTCACCAGTTGGGGGGGGGGGGGGGGGGGGGGGGGGTAGGGGGCTGTCTGTTGCGCCAGTATGGGTGTTGCGGGCCGAAGGTACTGGTTTCCAGAGGGCTAGTATAGACATTGTGGGCCGTATGGATGCTTGGGCAGGCATCCAACTGTTGCAATGATTTTAAAAGCCAAGCCAAGGCAAAAATAGAAAACATAGAAAATAGATGCAGGAGTAGGCCATTCGGCCCTTCGAGCCTGCACCGCCATTCAATATGATCATGGTTGATCATCCAACTCAGTATCCTGTACCTGCCTTCTCTCCATACCTCCTGATCCCTTTAGCCACAAGGGCCACATCTAATTCCCTCTTAAATATAGCCAATGAACTGGCCTCAACTACCTTCTGTGGCAGAGAATTCCAGAGATTCATCACTGTGAAAAATGTTTTCCTCATCTCGGTCCTAAAATATTTTCCCCTTGTCCTTAAACTGTGACCAAACAATTGGGCTGCAGACATCAACAACCAAAATTCATTTTGTGATCACAAACTTATTAAAAAAGAAGGCGAGGCAAACAATTGGGCTGCAGACACCTGACAACCAAAATTCATTTTGTGAACACAAACTTGTTAAAAAGGGCTGCAGCCGCTTTACAGCCGCATCGGGGGGACTCACCGTGGAGTAGACGTGCGTTCAGTGTTATTCGCAGCTCAGTCTCTGCCAGACCCTCTCGCTTCCTGGGTCTGGCAGAGACTGAGTGAGGCATGACACTTCCTGGGTCTGGCAGAGACTGAGTGAGGCACGACATTTCCTGGTTTTATAGTCCCTCCCCCTGCCACCAGCGGCTGCAGCAGATAGAATGGGGAATTTTGTAAAAATATTAATATCTCTCTCATTTTTCATTGACGGAAAAAATCCTCCGCACTCATATGGCGGAGGGGGGCTCTGAGCGAGGTGGCCAAAAATGACAGCTGTAGGTGGCGGCGTTCTCTCGGAAGTCGCAGCACAGTCGGCCAAAAGCAGTCAAGATCAGAGATTTAGTAATATAGATATATATATATATATATACATACTGAACTTTTTTTTCTCTTTCGTTTATTATCTTGTTTGCAGTGTACTAAGTTTACATATTCTATTGTGCTGCAGCAAGTAAGAATTTCATTGTTCTATCTGGGATACATGACAATAAAACACTCTTGAGTCTTGACTCTTGAGAAATACTTTTTTTAATTGGAGAGAAGAATCCAATAGTCCTGGTAAATTTGGACCATTGCTTTTTGAGTGATATATGAATATCTTTGATAGGTTTAGAAAGTTAACTTTTGAAATTTTCAGCTAATGAAGATATAGTAGTACAGTGTGAAACAGGCCTTTCAGCCCAATTTGTCCACACCGGCCAACATGTTCCAGCCACAGTAGTCCCACCTGCCAGTATTTGGTCCATACCACTCCAAACCTGTTCCATCCATGTTCCCTTCTAACTGTTTCTTAAATGTTGGAATAGTCCCTGCCTCAACTACCTCTTCTGGCAGCTTGTTCCATACATCCACCCTTTGTGAGAAACAGTTACCTCTCAGATGCCTATTAAATCTTTTTCCCTTCACCTTAAACCTATGTCCTCTGGTCCTCGATCACCTACTCTGGGCAAGATAAGGTGCATCTACCCAATCTGTTCCTCTCATGATTTTGTACACCTCTATAAGATCTCCCCTCATCCTCCTGCGATCCAAGGAATAGAGTCCCAACCAACTCAACCTCTCCCTATAGCCCAGATCCTCTAGTCCTGGCAACATTCTCGTAAATCTTCTCTGTACCCTTTCCAGCTTGACAACATCTATCCTATAACACGGTGCCCAGAACTGAACACAATACTCTAAATGCGGTCTCACCAACGTCTTATACAACTGCAATATGACCTCCCAACTTCTATACTCAACACTCTGGCTGATGACGGTCATGGTGCCAAAAGCCTTTTTGACCACGTAATTTATCTGCGACCCCACCTTCAGTGGAGGTTGCAGAGATCCCTCTACTCTACAACATTACCCAGAGCCCTACCATTCACTGTGTAGGTTCTGCTCATGTTAGACTTCCCAAAATGCAGCACCTCACATTTATCTACATTAAATTCCATCAACCATTCCTCAGCCCACTTGGCCAATTGATCACGATCCTACTGCAATTTTTCACAAACATCTCAAAAATTGTAAATGGTTAGAGAGTGAAGAAGGAATATGCGCAATGGTAACAAGGGCAGATATGTGTCAGATGTGGTTTATGGTGAAAAGGTCTGAAGTGGTCTGGGGAAACAACCAATAAACACAGTATTCTTGTAGATGAAGAATTCACAGTAACTCACAGTAATCACAGTAGACCAAGAATTCACCAAACTCCAGCATTTTGTGTCTATCTTTGGTGTAAACCAGCATCTACAGTTGCTTCCTACACCTCTCTGCTTGTTGATCTTCATTGTTTCTCAATTAAGCAGTGGACCACATCCTTGTTTCTTGGCCACTTCCCAATCTCAATCGCTGTTATGGGATCCAGCCTTATAACCTTCAGTTATCTAAGGTACCTCTGTCATCCCTGAATTCAATGTTCTACCATTGGTTGCCCTGCCTCCAGCTGACAAACCCTAAACTTAGGAATTCCCTCCCTGGCCTTTTCTGTCTCTCTATTTGTATTTAAGACAATCCTCAAGACCACCTTCTTCGGCTAAGCTTTGAACGCTTGCCTTAATATTTCTTAATATTGCAAAGCATGAATATTTGTTTTATCATACACCTGCAAAGTACCTTGAGATGTTTTTTGTTTTATTAGAAGTTGCTTAATGAATGCAAATAATTTTGTTGTTAATCTTTGGGTTCATTTTCATTTATATTTGAAGGTAGCAGAGCCACTTAAGAAGGAGATTGAGAAAGCATAAACTATTGATTTTGTTGAAAACAGCACTAAATACAACTGCAAAAAAAATTGATTCGTCCTCAAGCAGATAATGATGTATATTTTTGGGCAAAACACATTAAGGTTCACATCAGGACCTCAGGAGTCAAGAGTGTTTTATTGTCATTTGTCCCAGATAGAACAATAAAATTCTTACTTGCTGCAGCACAACAGAACAGGTAAACATAGTACACTGTAAACAATATAAATGCGAGGAAAAAAAAAGTTCAGTGTATATATTTATATATACACTCACACGTACATACACACATACTCAAAAAACAAACAAACAGAGGATAAGAGGAGATTTATCAGGATAGCACCTAGGAACAGGGCCAACTGGTTTGCATTTGAAATGCATGATTGTGATTAATATCCCATGACTTTATGTAAAGAGTAGTTTTAACCATAAGTATTACTATGTCATCTATCACCACAAAGTAATGTGGAATGCTGATGGGTCAAAAAAAAGCAGTATTTTCTGAAGAAAAGTCACTGCATTTTGAAGATAAAGTGTGTCGCATGATATCTAGTATAAATGCAGGTATAACTACTAATAATTCACGATGAATTCTACCTAATTTATTTGAGCAGAATTCATCATGTATTCTTTGCAAGGTCACAGTTGTGAAGTGATATAGTAAGAGATGGTCAGGCATCACTTCTCTTCAGATTTGGATTTGATCTTTGTTAACGTTGCTCCTTATTGTTAAAACAATCACAACGTTAAAACTGTACTCCAAATGTCTCCATAAATAGCTGTGCAGGATTTCACCATCTCCCAAATCTGAACAAGTAGAATATCTATTCTACGATTACATTTTATCCTCAATTATATTTTATTTCTGTGTGCTTTGTTGTCACCTTCTCGTTTGATGTCTTGTTTTCACACACTACCCTTCCTTATCTCTGTGTTTCCCTCTCCCCTGACTCTCAGTCTGAAGAAGTGTCTGGAACCGAAACGTCACCCATTCCTTCTCTCCAGAGATGCTGCCTGTCCCGCTGAGTTACTCCAGCATTTTGTGTCTTATCTTCGGTGTAAACCAACGTCTGCAGTTCCTTCCTACACAGTATATTTATCTCAATGGTTTTTCCATCTCTGATCAAATGCTACCTTGCAATGACATTTCCTGAATCAAACAGTTTAAGAATTAACATTCTCTATTGAATATTTGATTTCAGCTTTTGTTCTGCATTTATTCTTTTGGTTCTCTAAAAATGATGATGATCATCAACATGTTTTGAGTGTTTATTCATACATCAGTGAATACTTTGACCAAGAATTTGTTCAATAAATCACAAACAGGGGAACACTTTTTTATTTTGTTCTGGAATGTTCTTATTTAATCCCAACCTCAGCCTCATTTAAACACAGTGGGGTAGAAATTGTATTTTATTGGCATGAGAGCAGTGTTATAGATCGTCCTAATTACTATACCTATTTCAGTCTATACCGGTATATATACCAAAATATTTTTTTAAAAAATTAGACTCTAACATTACAAATTATATTTGGGACTATAAATCACATAGAATCACAAAAAAACACTTATGTAAACCAAAAGAGGTCGGGGGACTTTCACTTCCGAATTTTATGTATTATTACTGGGCAGTGCATATTAAGAATATGATTTATTGGTTGGATAGTTCTACACAACAGACAGAATGGATAAAAATGGAGAAGGAGGATTGTCATCCTTGTAATATAGGAACGATCCTCTTTTCCCCCAAAAAACTGAATAACACAATATATAAGAAGAACCCAATTATATATGGTACAATAAGAATTTGGAAACAAATAAAATTATCTTTAAAATTAAGAAATCTATCACTGTTAATGCCAATTGCGAATAACCCTTTATTTAAACCATCTCTTTTTTATAAGGCATATAACCAATGGGAAAGTCTCGGAATTAGAAGGATCAGGGATATGTACGAAACAGGAAACCTACTATCATTCCAACAACTACAATTAAAATTTAAATTGAAAAAACAACCAATATTTTAAATATCTTCAGATTTGCGACTTTGTGAAAAAATATATACAAGGATATCAAAAAGTAACTCCTGACTTATTGGAAGAAGCAATGAATATTGAAGCTGACTCACAAAAATTAATATCCTATTTATATAATAGTATTCTAAATATAGACCTACCATCGACAGAGGTACTTAGAGAAGAGTGGGAACGGGAATTAATGATAAAAATTACGAAGGTTAAATGGGAAAAATACCTGATATATATTCACAAATGTTCAATTAATGTAAGACATAATCTAATACAATTTAAAATTGTACATAGATTATATTATTCAAAAACAAGATTGAACAAATTTTATCCAAATATATCCGCCACTTGTGATAAATGTCTAGCCCAAAAGGCAACTATAACACACTCCTTAGTTTCCTGCATAAAACTTTATAGATTTTGGAATGATATTTTTGAAATACTTACAAAATTATTCAAGACAAGAATGGAACCTAATACTGAAATGATTATATTTGGTGTAATGGAAGATGGGAATAAATTGAACCCGTCTCAAAATCTATTCCTTAATTATGGTTTAATAATAGCAAAAAAATTAATACTTAAATTTTGGAAGGGTACATCAATACCAACGCTTAAAATGTGGATTGCAAGTATGTTGGACACCGCTCATCTTGAGGAAATGCGATTCCTCCTAATGGATAAATCAGACCAATTCATAACGAGTTGGTCTCCATTCGTCGTTTTTTTGGAATCATATGGTGCAACACAATTGTAAAAAATAACTGTTTCAGGACTGGACGAGGGTTGGTCAAGACTATAAATAATGATCTCCTTTTCTTTTCACTATTTTCTCTCTCAACTTTCTTCATTTACTCGTTTTCTTTCTTCACACACTATATATTTCACATTTTTCTATCCTTTACTATCTAACCTCTTTTTCTTATTCTCATCTTTTTTCAATGTAACAAAAAATAAAGAAGTTGTACATAAAATGTATTATGAAAATATATATTAGGCACTTTGGTGCCATATGACTGTGCTTACTTCTAATAAAATAAAATTAAAAAAAAAAAAAAAAAAAAAAAAAAAAAAAAAAAAAAAAAAAAAAAAAAAAAAAAAAAAAAAAAAAAGCAGTATTTTCTGAAGAAAAGTCACTGCATTTTGAAGATAAAGTGTGTCGCATGATATCTAGTATAAATGCAGGTATAACTACTAATAATTCACGATGAATTCTACCTAATTTATTTGAGCAGAATTCATCATGTATTCTTTGCAAGGTCACAGTTGTGAAGTGATATAGTAAGAGATGGTCAGGCATCACTTCTCTTCAGATTTGGATTTGATCTTTGTTAACGTTGCTCCTTATTGTTAAAACAATCACAACGTTAAAACTGTACTCCAAATGTCTCCATGAATAGCTGTGCAGGATTTCACCATCTCCCAAATCTGAACCAGTAGAATATCTATTCTACGATTACATTTTATCCTCGATTATATTTTATTTCTGTGTGCTTTGTTGTCACCTTCTCGTTTGATGTCTTGTTTTCACACACTACCCTTCCTTATCTCTGTGTTTCCCTCTCCCCTGACTCTCAGTCTGAAGAAGGGTCTGGAACCGAAACATCACCCATTCCGTCTCTCCAGAGATGCTGCCTGTCCCGCTGAGTTACTCCAGCATTTTGTGTCTTATCTTCGGTGCAAACCAACATCTGCAGTTCCTTCCTACACAATATATTTATCTCAATGGTTTTTCCATCTCTGATCAAATGCTACCTTGCAATGACATTTCCTGAATCAAACAGTTTAAGAATTAACATTCTCTATTGAATATTTGATTTCAGCTTTTTGTTCTGCATTTTTTCCTCTGGTTCTCTAAAAATGATGATGATCATCAACATGTTTTGAGTGTTTATTGATACATCAGTGAATACTTTGACCAAGAATTTGTTCAATAAATCACAAACAGGGGAACACTTTTTTATTTTGTTCTGGAATGTTCTTATTTAATCCCAACCTCAGCCTCATTTAAACACAGTGGGGTAGAAATTGTATTACTTGCTTTTATTGGCATGAGAGCAGTGTTATAGATCGTCCTAATTCTAGAAAAAATCACATATTGATCAAGAACTTTAACTGTGATATTCACAGAAAACTGTATTGGTTCCCCCTGTCGGCACTGTGTTCCCTTTTAATGTACCAAAAGTTTTTGCTGCTGTCAACATTCAGCCCAGCAATCTTTGAAGCTAGGTCTGAAAAAGCCTTACCACCTCTAGCTGCTATGGAGTGTTGCTCCTAAATGAATACAAGCTGCAGTGATGAGGGTGTGGGAAAATTCTCTCGGGATCAGAGGGACCCGGACAAGCTGATGAATAACATTGCTTGCAGGAAGTATTACTTTGCACAAGAGAGCTCTGTAGTCATTCTAGAGCTAAGTACAACTACAACTTCTTGGACAGAAGTTGTAAGCATGGAGGTCTTTGCGAGCACACGTGTCCTATATGAGTAGCTGGACTTTGGGGATGCCTGCAATGCAGGCAAATACTCTGCCTGCTCTGTGGACTTAAGGTAAAGTAGATAAAGTCTCTGGTTGAGTATGGAGTTTGCATGATGAGGAAAAACTTCATCACCCAGAGAGTTTGAATTCTGTGGAATTCTCTGCCACAGAAGGCAGTGGAGGCCAATTCACTGGATATTTTCAGGAGACAGTTAATTTAGCTCTTAGGGCTAAAGGAATCGAGGGATATGGGGAAAAAGAAGGAACGGGATACTGAATTTAGATCATCAGCCATAGATGGCGGTGCTGACTCGAAATGCCGAACGGCCTACTCCTGCACCTATTTTTCTATGTTTCTATGATCTCTCTTGAACAGGATGGAGCAGAAAACCATGAGCCGTGGCAGCGATCAGCAGCCTGAAATGATCTCGAGGATAGGAAGCTGAGAGTGAACATGGCATTCATTGACTTCCATGGGCACGAGTCAGTGGATTTTGCGTGTTGTACTATGGTTGACCATTTGGGGGAGTCTTACACCAGAGAAAAGGCTATTACCTGTACTGCAAATGAAAGATTGGGAGTCAAATGTCTTGATAAATGTTATGATACCCAGAAATATGCACAATGTGACTCTTCTCCAGTTAAGTAGCTTTTTCAACTGCTCAGCATTTTTTTGAGGAATTGTGAATGAACGTCTTGTCCAGTGTTTGTGAGGAATCATGATCTTCTATAAGACTTCGACAATGATGCACTCTATTCTCTGGACATTCCCTCTGTGGCTCATCTGAAGCCTCCAATTAGTTTCACATAGGGGCTGTTAATTTCCTGTTTCTTCTTGTTCTGGAGTATCTTGAATAAACCAAAGTAGCCTTTTCCTTCTTCTTTTCCTGACATTTGAGATTTACTTACAGTCATAACCAGTGAATTGCAAGAAGCCAATTAGTTTTCTTTCCCTACCAATTCTCCTTTAAGATTTTCCTTCAATTGTTGCCATTGTGTTGTGTTAACTGCCTGTTAACATTTGCATGTTAAATTTCTCCAGTTTAGTATAGTGTTTTAATTGGGAATTACATGAGCTTCCTTGATTGGGCTGCACTTCAATTTCACAAATTGATAAGTTATAGGAGCAGAATTAGGCCATTCGGCCCATCATGTCTACTTTGCCATTCAATCATGGCTGATCTATCTTTCCCTCTCAACACCATTCTCATGCCTTCTCCCCATAATCCCTTACATCCATACTAATTATAAATCTGTCAATCTCTGCTTTAGAAATATCCATCGACTTGCCCCCACATCCTTCTGTGGCAATGAATTCAATAGATAACAGGTGCAGGAGTAGGTCATTCGCCCCTTCGAGCCAGCACCGCCATTCAATGTGATAATGGCTGATCATCCATAATCAGTACCCCATTCCTGCCTTCTCCCCATGTCCCATGACTTCACTATCTTTAAGAGCTCTATCTAGCTCTCTCTTGAACGTTTCCAGAGAACCGACCTCCACTGCCCTCTGTGGCAGAGAATTCCACAGACACAAAACTCTCTGTGTGAAAAAATGTTTCCTCATCTCCGTTCTAAATGGCTTACCCCTTATTCATAAACTGTGGCCCCTGGTTCTGGACTCCCCCAAAATCGGGAACATGCTTCCTGCCTCTAGCATGTCCAAACCCTTAATAATCTTATATGTTTCAATAAGATATCCTCTCATCCTTCTAAATTCCAGAGTACACAAGCCCAGCCGTTCCATTCTCTCAGCATATGACAGTCCCGCCATCCTGGGAATTAACCTTGTGAACCTACGCTGCACTCCCTCAATAGCAAGAATGTACTTCCTCAAATTTGGAGACCAAAACCGCACACAATACTCCAGGTGCGATCTCACTAGGGCCCTGTACAACTGCAGGAGGATCTCTTTGCTCCTATACTCAACTCAAATTCTACAGATTCATCACCATGGCAAAATAAATTCCTCCTCATCTCCATTCTAAAGGTTTTTTAATTTTATTCTGAGGCTGTGGCCTCTGGTCCTAGACTCTCCCACTAGTGGAAATATCCTCTCCACATCCATTTGGCCCAAACAGTTGTAGGATTGAAACACCATGCAGAAATAAGAACATAAGAAATAGCAGGAGCATGTAATTCAGTTTGTCGTGCCTGCTCTATCAGGCAGTAAGGTCATTGCTCATTATCATTTCCCCATATCCCATGATTTATTTTGTATCCAAAAATTGATCTATCTGTCTTGAATACACTGAGTGATTGAACCTTAACCCCTTTGTGTGGAAAACACTGGAAGAAATGTATTTTCAAACTCAGTCTTGAATGGGTGACCACTGATTCCAGACAGCTCAGTTACTGGGAAGCATAATTCCTGCACCTGCCCCGTCAAGCTGATGGGAATTTTGTATATTTCAATGATTTTTGCACGTGACAATAAAAGCAACATTAAACCACTAAGATTCCCCCTCATTCCTGCAACATTAAACAGACTGTATTAAAATGCTCTAATCTCTGCTCATGGTTTAATTGCCCCCTGCAATCCATCTATCATAAGCATATTCTTCCATTAAGAGAACAGACCTCCAGACACTATTTCAGTACAGGCTAATTATGACCCTGTATAAATGCACCAATACTTTTTTGGACTTGACCCCAGTCCTGCTGTGATGAAGGACAACAAGTATTTTACCTCTCAACTCCTTACTGTATCAATAGTTTAGCTTTCAGTGATTTGTGTAAAAGGACACAAGACTCATGGCATACTGGGAGTGGAAAAAGTTGCCTCTGAGGTCCCTATTAAATCTCTCCCCTTTCACGTGAAGTTTCTGCTATCTCAACGTAGAATTCTTCCACCCTGAGAAAATATCTGTAAGCATTCAGTTTATCCATGCCTCTCATGATCTTGCAAATCCTCAATAGGTTACTTCTCAGCCACCTATGGTCCAAAGTAAACAGTCCCAGCCCACCCAACTCGCTCTATAACTCAAGCCCAGGTAATATCATGGTGAATCTCTTCTGTACCCTTTCAAGCTTAATGGCAACCTTCCTATAGCTAGCTGGGTGACTAGAACTGCACATAATACTCCAAATGTGGTCTGACCCACAACTTGGACGGTGGCATCATGATGGGCCAATTTTTTAATTCAAATTTTGAAAAACACTTGAATTGCCAAAGCCTAGTAGGTTATGGACAAAGTGCTGGTAAATGAGATTAGTATAGATAGATACATAACTGATGATCAGCCTAGACACGGAGGCCGAAGGGCCTATTTCTGTGCTGTATTCTGTGCTGACTTGGATAAATCCAAAACTGTTAGATTATTTGAAAAACGGAGCCTGAAATCAGTGTGGAGATTAAAAAGACATGCCAATGAATAATGTTTTCAGCCTACACAACCTCACCTTATAACTCAGACCCTATGTCTGGCAACATCCTTGTAAATATTTTCTGCACTTTTTCCCACTTCTTGGCATCTTGTAGCAGGAGATTCCTCCAGGAACTGAACGCAATACTCCAAGTGCGACCTGCACAATGTCTTGTACAACTGCAACACATCGCCCCAACCTCTCCACTCAGCATCCTTACCGATGAAGGCCAGCATGCAAAAGGCCTTCTTCAACACTTTATCCACATGTGACACCACTTTCAGGGAATTACGTACTTCTATTCCAAGGTCCCTCTGTTCGAACCAGGAAGGTTTAACGTTCTGAAAGTTTCTTTCCTACTTTTTTATGGTTTACATTCCATAATCTATTCCCTGCAAATTCTCATGATGATTTGGTTCCAAATCACTTGTCATTCTTTAGCTGTCCATGGGATGTTCATGATTAGGCAAGGAATGTGGATGGAGTGGAGGGGTGGTTTGCAGTCGGATTTACATTCACATTCCATGTCCTCTTTCTCTGGTTGTGGTCGTGACAGCCGGGTTTGTGGGGAGGTGGCTGGGCATTTTGGATTTCAGGGTGCTTTTATTTTATGCTGCAGCAGAGATCAGTACCTCAAGATATGGGGAAACAGAAACCCAAACCCACATTCTTCCACTGCCACTGCTGATTGGAGATGTGACGAGTGATATTTAGAGGCTATGAATAGAGATGAAGGCAAGAAATGAATGTTATACATAGGGGAAGAACAGTGAAAGATAAGATAAGAATAAGAATAAGATAAGAATAAAGGGGAGGTCATTTAAGACTGAGGTGAGAAAAAAACTTTTCACCCAGAGAGTTGTGAATTTATGGAATTCCCTGCCACAGAGGGCAGTGGAGGCCAAGTCACTGGATGGATTTAAGAGAGAGTTAGATAGCGCTTTAGGGGCTAGTGGAGTCAAGGGATATGGGGAGAAGGCAGGCACAGGTTATTGATCGGGGATGATCAGCCATGATCACAATGAATGGCGGTGCTGGCTCGAAGGGCCGAATGGCCTCCCCCTGCACCTATTTTCTATGTTTCTATCTTTCTAAGATCAATCAGCAGTATAATTTAAAATAATTTCTTTAATTTGGTAGTAAATCATGAATTCCCAAGTTAATAATTTAATGTCATATGTTGCTGTGATCACAGACTGATTATTCTTTGTTAACTATGTCACAATACCCCATTACAACACAGTCGTTGCACCATTTTCTTCGGCTTTTGCCACTGTCGTCCGGCAGTGACGGTAAGAATGTCTTCACTCGTTTCTTAATCTTATTACTATCAACATGTCCACAAAGAAGTAAAATTACTAGTTAGCAATTGCCAACAAATGTCAATTGAAGTTATTGATTTTTAAAATTACACATTTTCTGTTCTCTGCTCATGTACATATGTGTTTTGTAATTTAAATACTTTTTACTTAAAGTTTAAATTGGGACGTTTGTGTAGACTTATCTATTAAAGTCTATCTAGCTTAACTGGGTTCACTGATAATGCACTATGTGTTATGGAATCACACTAGAAGTCAGCTAACAAAAGAGCATATTGTTTTGTAGCTTATTTATTAAAAAAAATAATGTGGAAGGGGTTTAATACTTAATAGAAAATGATTGTTCATGAGGTGATCACTTGCAGATTTTTGTCATGTAAAAACATTATATGTAGACTGCAGAAAAAAAATTGTCTTTATTGGAAAAATGATTTGTACTGCTTGACAATTGGTGAGGATGCATTTCTGATTAAAAAAAACAAACCCAATTGCATTAGGTTCATCAAGAATTATTGTGGATAGAAAATAACAGCACATCACACACCTGTGTTTTTTCCTGTAAACACCCAGTCAGCACCATTCAAAATCTCCAAATTATGTTCCATGCTGTCTGAAATCACGGAATAATTGAAACCTAATTTACCAATTATGCGAATGACTCCAGTTTATTTTGTCCCTCCAGTTAGATGCAGAGCTTGTATCTACTGCTTCTCATTTTTCCTAAATGCAACCAAGGCCCTCTCTCCTCACCACTTTCTTTTGCTTTCACCCACCCACCTTCTTTGCCTTCTCCCCGGCTTTCTTTGCCTCCCCTCGCTCCTTTTCTCTCACTATTTATTTCTCGCCACTTTTTCTCCTTGTCCCTCCCTTTTTCTTTTCTCTCTTCCTTTTTTCAGCCCTCCACTCTCACTCCCCCTCCTCTCTATTTTCTCCTCCCTACTCTCTCTTTGTCTCTCTTTTTGCTACTTGCAACCTCTCCCTACCTCCTTTCTCCCACTCTTCCCACCTATTTTCTCTCTCCCATCTCTCTCCCTCTCCCTTCCCACTTTCTTCCTCAATTTTCTCTCTCTGCTTCTCCCCTCTCTCCTCCCCCTCCCATCTCCTCTCCACTCTCCTCTCTCTTCCTCCCCTCTCTCCTCCTCCCCACTCTCTCCTCTCTCTCCTCCTCTCCCCCCCTCTCTCTCCCCCCCCCTCTCTCTCTCCTCCTCCCCTCTCTCTCTCCTCCCCCCTCTCTCTCCTCCCCTCTCTCCTCCTCCCCTATGTCTTCCCCTCCCCTCTCTCCCTCCCTCCCCTCTATCTCCCCTCACCTCTGTGCTTCCTCTCTCCTCTCCCCTGCTATCTCGCCCCACTCCACAAGGAGCTGTGGGTATTCTGCATCTGCCAACTGTATTCCAGATTGCTGCAGGTACAAGACAAGCTGAGTGACTGATGTCAATCCAGGCATTGGATCAGAATTCCCATTTGTTTGAATGAAAGTTCCTGACCCCTGGGAAAGAGAAAGAAAAGGACAAGTTCAGACAAAATGTGTCGGAAGGTAATGCAGGTGCTGGTTTATGCCGAAGATAGACACAAAATGCTGGAGTAATTCAGCGGGTCAGGCAGCATCTTTGGAGAAACGGAATAGATGACGTTTTGGGTCAGAACTCTTCTTCAGACTCTGTTCAGACTCACTGAATGAAGAAGGGTCCCGACCTGAAACGTTACCTAATCCCTTTCTATAGAATTGTTGCCTGACCAGCTGAATTACTCCAGCATTTTATGTCTATCTTCAGGATCAACAGGTCCATTAAAAAATTGTACTTTATTTAAATTTGTGTTACATAGAAAATAGGTGCAGGAGTAGGCCATTCGGCCCTTCGAGCCTGCACCGCCATTCAATATGATCATGGCTGATCATCCAACTCAGTATCCCATACCTGCCTTCTCTCCATACCCCCTGATCCCTTTAGCCACAAGGGCCACATCTAACTCCCTCTTAAATATAGCCAATGAACTGGCCTCAACTACCCTCTGTGGCAGAGAGTTTCAGAGATTCACCACTCTCTGTGTGAAAAATGTTACAATCCATTTGTGTTAATATATTTTTAAAGTATTTTTTAAAGTAATTTTAATAGCTTATCAATGCCTCGGTACATTGGAGATGTTTAACATAACATCTCTGACCAAGAGATGATCAGCTGACAATTTTGATAGGTGTAAAGATTGTCAGTGTGTCCTGGGCTGAGCCTCAGTGCATATTGGCTGAAGCCCGGTTGAGGAGCGGGGTGAGGGGAATGTGAGCCCAGGCTGAAGCAAGCACGATGTAGCCCAACATGATTATGGATGAATACCAGTTGCAAGGTTGCTGCTTTTGGATGAATACATTTTGTGTAGGACAGATTTCCAACTTACGAATTTTCAGTGTAATGTTACCGACTTTTTCAGGATTATGTGTCTTTGATTACTGAAGCTATCATTTTTGCTGTAACTGATAAATGTTACCGCTCTCTGCACAATGAAATACAGCATATCACAATGCACTTCACGAAAACTTGCCCAAGGAGAAATTTTCCAGAAATGTATTGAGAAATATCTGGTATTTTGCTGCTTTGCACATTTCCATTCGTGTTTAATCATTGTAACTTTCTTTTGCAATGGGGCAATTAATATAATGTCAGATAAAGCTATGTGCAAGGAGCAATGGCATCCACACAGGCTACAAGTGGGAGGGAGTACCAGTGTGAGTTATTTTCCATGCTGTGATTATAATGTTGATTGATTCCAGGGGCTCGTGGACATTTGTCATCTGCTGACTGTCGGTCTTGTCAGTCAAGTCTGCTTGCCTCAGAAGCTGGAAACAAAGCATTTACATCATATCAAAATAAAAGTAAGTGCAAGGATTATTCATGTCCTTAGGATATTTTAACTGCTATTTGAGTATTTTATCACAACACCAATTGAATCTTTGCAAAAAAAGACAGTAATGCAGGATGTAGAAAAAGGATAAGGCACAGTGAGTTAGTATTTATTCAATGTCGCTAACATTATTCAATGTCTAACCCATAGCTGACTTTTTTAGATGAAGAACTAGAAGTATGCCCAATCATTTTATAATTGGATTTCTTTTTTGCACCAGAATTATTAAGTTTTGGTTAGCTGTCATGGAATATTACCATACTTTCAGCATACATTTTTGTGAGAGTGTTATTATTTGATAAAAAGTTACAGCATGGAAATAGGTTCTTCAGCCCACTGAGTCCATGCCAACCATCGATCACCCATTGTTCACACTAATTCGATGTTTTCAAACCTTTGCATTCACTCCTTACACACTTGGGGTAATTTACAGAGGCCAATTAGCCTACAAGCCCGCATGTCTTTGGGATGTGGCACTTGGAGGAAACCCACATGGTCCCAGGGAGAACGGGCGAACTCCACACTGACAGCACCTGAGGTCAGGAACGAACTTGAGTCTGTAGCGCTGTGAGGCAGCAGCTTTATCAGTGGCACCGCTGTGAAGCTCGTGTCTCCTATTTTGCCACAGTTTCCCAACAATAACAGAAGAAATGTAAGGTAGAAGAAACACAAGGTAGTGTGCCTGAATGACTACTGTCCAGAGGCTCTGACATTCTATACTTCTATAATTCTCTGACACAATATAATACAGTATATTCAGTGGAATTTAGAAGGATGAGGGGATCTTATAGAAATATAAAAATCTTAAGGGATTAGATAGGCTAGATGCAGGACAAATGTTCCTGATGTCGGGGGAGTCCAGAACTAGGGGGGTCACAGTTTAAGAATAAGGGGAAGGCCATTTAGGACTGAGATGAGGAAAAACCTTTTGACCCAGAGAGTTGTGAATCTGTGGAATTCTCTGCCACAGAAGGCAGTGGAGGCCAATTCACTGGATGTATTCAAGAGAGAGTTAAATATAGCTCTTGGGGCTAACGGAATCAAGGGATATGGAGAAAAAGCAGGAACGGGGTACTGATTCTGGATGATCAGCCATGATCATTTTGAATGGCGGTGCTGGCTTGAATGCCGAATGGCCTACTCCTGCACCTATTTTCTATGTTTCTATGAGAGACTGGTAATGGTGCACATTAACTCCAGCCTCACAGCCGGCCTTGATCCATTACAGTTTGCTTATTGTCGTAATACGTCCATGGCAGAAGCTATCTCTGGGCCTAAACTCATCTCCGGAACACCTGGACAACAAAGACTCCCACATTTGACTCCTATTTATCGCCGTTATCTCTGCCTCCAACACCATCCAAACTCATCTCCAAACTCCAGTATCTATGAATCAGCTCCTCCTTCTGCCCCTGGATCCTTGCCATGGACCAATCACACTGATGCGCCAGCCAACAAGACACACCAACGCCTCTGGTTCCAGAGAAGACTGAGGAAATTCAGCATGGCTCCAGTGACTCTTACAAACTAATGCACCATAGAAAGCATAATGTTGGTTTGGGAATAGCTCAGGCCTAGACTATAAGAAAGTGCAGAGAGTTGTTGATATAGCCCGGTTCATCACACAGACCAGATTTCCCACCATTCTACACCATTCCATCTACACCATGTTGCCTCTGAAAAACAGACAAAATAGTCAAGGACTTCTCCTACCCAGCCATTCCTCCTTCTCCCTGCTCCCGTTCGGCAGAAGGTACAGTGGAAGCGGGCTCTGCCAGACTCAGGAACAGCTTCCTTCCCTCCTTTATCAGACTTCTGAACAGTCTGTCCATAGGCTAGGGTACTGACCGAATCACCCCTACCCCATTGAGGACGTTGGATGTTCTCTAATGAACTGATGAGCTTCAATGCTGAGTATTATATTCTGCACTCTGCACCTTCCCCTTTGTACTCTCTATTGTACTTGAGTTTGAACTGATTGTGTGTATATATGGTATATTTCATCTGTTTGGATAGCATGCAAAAAAAAGCTTTTCACTGTACCTTGGTACATGTGGCAATAATAAGCCTAAACATAGAACACAAACTAACAACAAAATGGTGCACTTTAGCAGGCACCTGAATAGTATCCAAGACCATCTTCTCCAAGAGGGCTCTATGAAGGGCAAGGATAGGTAGCTGGGATGAACCTGCTTTCCTGCCATCTTCCCCTCTCTCCCACTCCGCAATAATTATTAAGTATATTAAAGGAACAGCTTTATAAAATATCCCTGTGAAAGCAGTCAAAATTAAATGACTGTACGTGGCCTGTGCTCAAGTGTCATCAAGTTTGCATGACAAGAGATTATAAATGTTCTCTTAAAAGTCTGCTTGCGCCTGCAGAAAGTATACACACTTCATGTTTCTGTTTGCTTTAGCTCCTTCTCTGGGGTTCTTCTCTGATCAGTCGAGTTGCTACACTCCATCCATACTTAACTGATGACAGGCAAGTCAGGAAGCGATTCTGTGAATGTAACGCCTTTGAAAACTTCTTCCATATGAACCTAACTTATTATTGGATCGAGTTAAGTTGTGCCAAGTTGTCCCTGGTTGCTGACAAAATTGTGTGTCATGCCATGGTATGATAATGCTACATGTAAAATATAATGTGTACTTCTTTTGGGTGGCAGGAGCAGGGATTGGGCATAGGGTGAACGATGGTTCCATGAGTGAAGTAGGTTGGACGATATTGGAGAGCTCAGTGCCACATTTGGAAAATGCCTATGGAATTAATGGTAAGTAAGGGACGACCTATCGAGGTCCAGAAGACCCCCTGTTGTACCCAGAAGTGGTTGTGTGCAGGACAACTTCATCTAATTTCCCTGCAATGCTCTAAGGGGAATGTTGCTGGGGAAATTACATTGTCATATCTGCAACTGATACAGAAATCACTGCAGATGTGCAACGTTGAGACACATTGGGAAGTGGCTGCCAGATTTTCTGATTGGCTTGATTCAACTCCGAAATAGTCACAATCAAATTCGGCTCGAGAATTAAATTAATTTTCAATGGGTATAGTACATAAAAACAATGCTGTCTGAACATCTAAATCCATATGAGATAGATTCTGTAGCAGCACAGATATCCACAATTGAGTCTCAGAAGTGGGCTGACCTGTGCTTTCATACCTCTGGAACACCACCACTTTAAATCCTTTTCCTTTATGTATTTCTTTGCACAGAAGGAAAGCACTGATGAAAGTCTGGTTATGCCCATATGGTGGGAAACTGTAGATATGGTCAGATGGGATAGAAGATAGATCTGATGTCAAAGATTTGGGTTGCAGTGCAACATCAGGCCTGCAAGTCCTAGTTTCTTCTGTTTTGTTGCCTTGAGGTTTCTGATGTTGAGCATTTCTTGTGACAAAATTAATGGCTTTTAAGTTCATTGGAACTTTAATACTGTACCAATAGTGGATTTTATAATATTCAAGTTACAAACTATGAACATTATGCAAATGATTTTTCAGTGTAGTTCCATTAAGCTCTATGATCTGCTCCGTGTATATTCAGAGACGTAGGAAGCATTAGTATTTTCAAATTCTTGGTTAAATTAATTTCAATTATAATTCCGTTGATGTTAAGCAACAAATGTGTAAGTGTTAGATTTTCCTTTCAGGTAATTCTGCAAGTAAAAGACCGAGCAAGAACTTGGAGGAATTAAGGTTAGTTTACTAAATGTTAATAAGATTGAACCTACTCTGTAATATGATAAATTGTATGAACTGTATACAATGCATTATTTTTTTTCATCCACACATGGAAAAGTTAAGCTTTGATTTTTGCATTAGTTTAGAGATACAGCGTGGAAACAGGCCATGTGACCCTCCGAACCCACACCATCCATCGATCATCCATTCACAGAAGTTCTATGCCATCCCACTTTCGCATCCATTCCCCTTACACTTTGGACAATTAACCTACAAACCCGCACATTGTCGAAAGCAGATGTGGCAATGGTGTTTACAAGGCTTTTAGATAGGCACAGGAATGTGTATGAATGAAGGGATATGGATCATGTTTGTGTCAGAAGGGATTAGTTTAATTTGCCATCATGTTCAGCACAGACATTGTGGAACAAAGGGCCTATTCCTGTGCTGTACGATTCTGTGTAGGAAGGAACAGCAGATGCTGGTTTAAACTGAAGGTAGACACAAAAAGCTGGAGTAACTCAGCAGGACAGGCAGCATCTCTGGAGGGAATGAATGGGTGACGTTTCAGGTCAAGACCTTTCTTCAAGTCTGAGCACTGTCAGAGCAGTGTCAGACCGCCAGAGATGCTGCCTGTCCCGCTGAGTTACTCCAGCTTTATGTGTCTATCGTCTGTACTATTCTGTGTTCTATTCTTCATTGTGGACAGCTGACAAACACGCTTGAATAATGGCATTCATCATGCTTTGTTCAGACTTTTTGGGTGGGAGGTTAATATGGGGTGGATTTCAGCAGTCTTATAGTTATACCTTTTGTGTCCTTTGGAGTTTGTTAGCATGATCTCAAAAACTTTTTTGGAACTTTTTTTGAAACAATGAAAACATATTTTGGATACATATATGGAAGTATGATATTTTCACAATTGCAATTGCAATTCACAAATGAAATTACAATTCCATTGTAGATGAAATATTTAAAAGATCCCATTATTCATAATTATCAATGGGATAAGAAGAAGAAGAATTTTACAAGTTTTACTTCTTTAAATAGTTATTTACATCGTGCATTAGTGGACAACTACATTATGATGATTTTTTAAATGAAGAAAGAAATATAATTCAATTTGTTACTTATCTGCAGGAAAGAACTGGAAAGACAAACAAAAGAAACAAGGAAACTTCAGGAAGAGGTGGAGCTTGCGACCAAGTTAACAATGGACAAATTTAGTTGGACATTTAATGATGGTAAAAGTTGCAACCAGGATCAAACGTCAACTAGTCACAGTGACAAGCCAAAAACCGACCGTAAGTAAAGGCCCATGCAAACCTTTGTCAAAAGGTCGTCCTGATGATGAAACTGCTTTTATACATTGGTCATACAAGTGTCACTTTTGTGCAAGGGCCTCACCTGACAGATTACATGAACTTTAAAAAAGACATTGGTGGAGTTCACGGTTTGCATATACATGTTTCATCTTCCATAAACTTGAGGTTCAGAATATGCAAACTATTCCTTCTTTGGTTTTCTCTCTATTGAAATGGATCTTGACTTTAAATGGATTGCTTGTGTAAACTTTATCCTGTCATCTTTCCACAAGAGTTATACCATAAAACCAACACATATTAGCACTGACCTCAATAACATTACATAACTAACATTTTCAAGCTTTTGCAAGGAGGTTGTAGATACTCCACAGCAACTTCATTCAACAGTATACCATCAGTTTCTGTGTGTTTACTGAAACAATAAACAAATCTGAATCTGTGTGTGAGCAGGGATAAGACAGGACTAATGTTTTCACTTTTCTATAGTACCCGGACGTGGCGCTGATGGACGAGAAGCCGAAGCAACGAAATGGAAGCCAAATAACCGAATGGAAACAAAGCCTAAATGCCAACTAACGAAAGGGTGGGACGCCTAAATGCAAAGTAATCGGAAGGCTGCGTCGCCTAAAAGCCAACTCACCGAATGGCCGCTCTGCCGAAATGCCACCTACCCGAAAGGCCTACAAGCCAATGGACCGAATGCCGTTCAACGGACATGACGTTGCCGGGGGGGGCGGGACATGTCAGCGATTGGTCCAGACCCCCGCATCCATCACATCACTGTGGAGGGATGAACATTGTCTCAAACCTATGATCCACCAGACCCACAGCCCGCGAAGGGTGGCCGTGGGAGAGTGGGGGCTGTCCCGAGGGATGCACACTTTCAGCCGCTTACAACTTGGTGCTTGGGTTCAGATTGCCCAGTCACCTTTGGCTTGTGTGGGAAAATGGCCCCCAACCTCCCGCTGGTGGAGATGGGAATGTGGGGGTCATTTTCCCACACAAGCCATTAGTGACTGGGCAATCTGAATCCGAGCACCAAGTTGTAAGCGGCCGAAGGAGCGCAACCCTCAGGACAGCCCCCACTCTCCCACGGCCACGGTCGCCCTCTGCCTCATCTCTCCTGTGCGGTCGCACTGTGACGGGCTGTGGGTCGGGTGGAGCCGAGGTGTGGGACAGGCTGGTCCCTCCGCCTACCCAGAGTCACAGACCGTGATGCCATGCCATTGGACCCCAACCCCCACACCATGGCGATTTCGCCCTGGGTTCAGATTGCTAAGTCCCCATGTTTTAAAAGCCTCGCCCCACCCCGGCAACGTCATGTGCGATATTTGACTTTTCTGTTGAGCGGCATTCTGTTCATTGGCTTGTAGGCGACGCCGCCTTTCGGGTAGGTGGCGTTTCGGCAGAGCGGCCATTCAGTGAGTTTGCTTTTAGGCGATGCAGCCTTTCGGTTAGTTTCCACTTAGGCATCCCACCCTTTCAGTTAGTAGGCATTTCGGCTTCGTTTCCATTTGGTTATTTGGCGTTTTGGCTTCGTTTCCATTCAGTTATTTGGCTTCCATTACTTTGCTTCGGCTTCTCGTCCGTCGGCGCCATGTCCGTACACGTTTCTGTACAACTTATTCATCGATGGCACACATGCACAGTGCTTACACCAGTATTGGATGCAGTAGACCTGTGGAGATGACACATTCTAGACATCACTTCAATGTCTGCATCCTCACGGTGCGAGCAAACATAGTGTTGTGTTTGTGATATTAGCACTGTGATATAATTTTGGATTCTGTGTTCTGATAATAAGTAAAGTAAATTTTTTTTTTTGTTAAAATGCTTTAAAATCATTGTTTCAGGATCTCTTACTACAAACTTCCCAAATGTACGATCGCCTATTCGTAGCTCAGTTCTTCAGGCTTCCATCTCAAAATCCCCTCGTCACAGATCTCCACAGACTACTAAATATGATGTGGATTTAGTGGTATCCAGGAAGACCAGTGCTTTTGGAACGCTTGGTGGCGAGAGGTCACTGGACGACTGTGTAAATGAGGTAAACAGTTCTGCATTAGTGATGGATTGACACAATGTTGAAGAGCCATGAACTGACTGAATGTTGAAGAGCCAAATAGCCTTATATTTTTATGTAAAATGAAGTGAAAAATGCAAATTGTAGATACCTAGTGTCACCTACGCCTAGCGCAATTCCCTATTCCATGGTTGAATATATGGATAGATTATAGTTTAAGACCATTCCTACCTATGAGCTGACCACATGTAGTCATCGTTCGATAGTACCCTGGGATTTATAGGAAAACATTTTCCCTTCTGCCTTCTGGTCAGGTCTGTGGATATGCGTTTGGAATAGCTGTTCATGTGATCCCGATGTTTTCCCTTTCTATATGATTTAGTTTAGTTTAGAGATACAGTGCGGAAACTGGCCCTTAGGCCCACCGAGTCTGCACCGACCAGCGATCCCACACATTAACACTATCCTACAAACAATTTACACATATGACAAGCCAATTAACCTACAAACCCGTACATCTTTGGAGTGTGGGAGGAAACTAAAGATCTCGGAGAAAACCCACGCTGTCACAGGGAGAACGTACAAACTCCGTACGGACAGCACCCGTAGACAGGCTCGAACCCGGGGCTCTGGCACTGCAAGCGCTGTAAGGCAGTAACTCTACTGCTGCGCAACAGTGCCACCCCAAGAAAGAATTAGAAACATAGAAAACAGGTGCAGGAGGAGGCCATTCGGCCCTTCGAGCCAGCACCGCCATTCATTGTGAGCATGTCTGATCGTTCCCAATCAATAACCCGTGCCTGCCTTCTCCCCATATCCCTTGACTCCACTAGCCCCTAGAGCTCTATCTAACTCTCTCTTAAATCCATCCAGTGATTTGGCCTCCTCTGCCCTCTGTGGATTTTCTCACCTCAATCTTAAATTACCTCCCCTTTATTCTAACACTGTGGCCCCTGGTTCTGGACTCACCCAACATTGGGAACATTTTTCCTGCATCTAGCTTGTCCAGTCCTTTTATAATTTTATATGTTTCTATAAGAACCCCCTCATCCTTCTAAACTCCAGTGAATACAAGCCTAGTCTTTTCAATCTCTCCTCATATGACAGTCCCGCCATCCCAGGGATCAATCTTGTCAACCTCCGCTGCACTGCCTCAATCACAAGGCTGTCCTTCCTCAAACTAGTTGTATTGTATACAGTTTTAGGAGACCAAAACTGTATACAATACTCCAGATGTGGTCTCACCAGAGCCCTATACAACTGCAGAAGAACCTCTTTACTCCTATACTGAAATCCTCTTGTTATGAAGGCCAACATTCCATTAGCTTTCTTCACTACCTGCTGTACCTGCACGCCAACTTTCAGTGACTGGTGTACAAGGACACCCCAGGTCTCGCTGTACCTCCCCCTTATCTAACCTAACTCCATTGAGATAATAATCTGCCCCCTTGTTTTTGCCGCCAAAGTGGATAACCTCACATTTATTTATATTATACTGCATCTGCCACGCATCTGCCCACTCACTCAACCTGTCCAGGTCACCCTGCAAACTCCAAACATCCTCTTCACAGTTCACACTGCCAGTTCTACAAAGAATTATTATTGGTGGGTCAATATTGTGGAATTATCTATTTTTGCCATTTGTGGGAGCAAATTACGGTGTACACTGGGATCATGAAGGATCATTCCCACCACAAACCCCCGGAAAAAGCAATAAAATGTGACCTCTGGAGAAGGGTCTGGAGAAGGGTCTCGACCCGAAACGTTGTCTATTTCCTTCGCTCCATAGATGCTGCCTCACCCGCTGAGTTTCTCCAGCATTTTTGTCTACCTTCCATTTTCCAGCATCTGCAGTTCCTTCTTAAACAAAATGTGACCTCAGTGCATTCTCCAAATTTGTCTTCATAGTTCTATATACCGGTAGATAATTTTAATTAAACGGACATGAATTCAAAGCACATAAAACTTAATGCCTCGTATCCACTATTCATATGCAAGAATTTAATACTGGGTAAATCCAGGAATAGAATTAATGACGTTTTGAATTGTATGGCTTCATATATACTTCAATTACAGTATTTTTCATTTAACATTGCTATTTTTTTATACTGGAGCATACTGAAATTTACGGAAAATGTGAAATAATGTAAAGACAAAAATCATTTTCTTTCTCAATGCAGGGAGAACAAAGCCATGAGCAATCAAAGTTTAATGTTCGGCGGTCTATGATGGATCTGCAATCTAAATTACAAGAATTACAGGAAGAAAGAGATAGCTTGATGGATCTCAGGTAAGTACTGGCACAAATTAAATGTAATTTGCCATTTCCAGGTTTTATATAATTACATTTATTTTTTAATGCTAATCTGTTCATTGTGGCCAATGCTTAATGGCCTCTTCCATTCAAGAGCAATCATTGTAGGTTAATTACCAGTGTCATCCGCATTCGATGAATGGATTTATTAAAAATAAAATATATCAGTGTGACATATCTGTGTGAATAAACAAATCAAAATATGTCTGTGTGTAAATCTGCACTATATTGGGTGCTTTGACCATTGTAACTGCTCAGGCAAATTAACCTATATAACCGTGTAGGAAAAAAAATTTGAAGAGAAAGTCCAAATTATTCTGGTGTCAACCATCAATAATTAAATGAAAATTTACTGCTGCGTTTTATCCGTCCCTTTGTACATGTATCCATGTGGGTGTTACTGACAGGCCAGCATTTCTTGTCATTGGGTAGGTGATCAGGATAGTGTTTAACAGAGTAAAACACGCAGATAGTGGTGTACCCAAGTACCTGAAGCCCATGTCTTATCGTGAGAAAGGCTACAGGCTGTCTGCATCACTCTACAGAGTAATTGAGGTGTATTTTGTAGATGGCACCCATTGCAATCACCGGCATAAGTCGTGGAGGGAATGAACATTTAGTGTGATGCTAGGTCAAGCAGGCTGGCATTTTTCAAGTTTAGTTTAGTTTAGAGATACAGCACAGAACGAGGCCCTTCGGCCCACCGACTCCGCACCGAACTGCGATCCCTGCGCATTAACACTATCCTACACACTCTACGGACAATTTACACTTATACCAAGCCAATTTACCTACATAGCTGTACGTCTTTGTAGTGTGGGAGGAAACCGAAGATCTCAGAGGAAACCCACGCAGGTCAGGGGCAGAATGAACAAACTCCGTACAGCCAACATTCATAGTTGGGATCAAACTCGGGTCGATCCCAACTTTTTGTTGGGACCCAGCTGGCATTTTTTAAGTTTAGTTTAGAGAAACAGGCCCTTTGGCCCACCGAGTCCGCGGTGACCAGCAATTCCCGCACATTAACATTACCTTACACATGCTTAGGACAATTTTAATTTTTTTTTAAATACCAAGCCAATTAACTGACAAACCTGTAGGTCTTTGGAGTGTGGGAGGAAACCGTAGATCTCGGAGAAAACCCCCGCAGGTCATGGGCAGCATGTACAAACTCTGTATAGACCAGCAACCGTGGTCTCTGACGCTGTAAGGCAGTAGCTCTACCGCTACGCCACCGTGCCACCCCCAGTTTGTTCCTAACATCTGGTTGCCTTGATGACTGTGTACATAAGGATTCACGATCTTGATACAGTGGTGCACATGATGTCATGGAAGCTGCTTTAAAATTATGATGATGCTCGTGTCAGGACCCGCAAGGATCATAATTTAGTGCACCTTTTGCAGTGGAAAATATTCCAATGTTGTTACAAAGCTTGTTTGTGGAAAATTCTTGTAATCTTTCAGAGGACCTTATTTCGCACTAGGTCATGTTTTAATGCACCAAGAAAAAAATCTGTAATTCAATATATTGACTTTTCTATTCAAGATCTGAAAACAGGTAAAATCATAAACTGTTCAAACAAAGATATAATAATTTGAAGATATTTTTTGTCATTTGGACATGATTTGGTTTGTGGCAGTATTTGACTGCATCTGAACATATGAATTGTTACCTTCAGGAATCCAGTATTTCCCCTCAAAAATCCAATGATTGTAATACCATATCTGTAGATTTATGTAAGATATTCTTATGTAAAGGAGGACGGGACTAGCCGAGTTAGAGTTAATGCAAAGAATCCTTCACCTAAAACCTTCAACTTAGGTATAGGGACACTCAACAATTTTCTCCCCATTTCTTCTGAAGGTACCAGCCTCGTGTTGGTGGTCACTAGTCCATTGTCCATTCAGCCATCCATTCTGCCAGGCCATTTAACAAGAGTGATGATCTGGAAAAGTATCCTTTATCCTCCCCTGAGGTTTGTGCATTCTAGTGTATTGCAACCCATTGAATGTACAAAATCCAGTGGATATTTGTATTATTTTCCCTTATTCTTTTCTTACCCAAATCAGTATATAGAACACTCAGAATTGGTTGATTGGATTGACCAGGGATTGTAACTGAAGAATTTATTAACCTTGTGGCTTGGGTAGTGTATCAAGTTCTGTATGTTTCTGGTGAGGATAAAAGGTGGAAAAAATTATCCTTTGTTACACCCTTTAATATGCAGTAGAGCCTGTGCCTTTTACTCCTGAAATGTAGTTTCATAAGACTTTATAAACTTAGTTTCAATACATTACAAAATTCATCTAGATAGGTCTGTTGCCAAAACACAGACAAATCCACTTTATCAATTCCCACCCAATCTGCTTAGTCTCACTCATCAACAAAATCATGGAAAGCGTTACTGACAGATCTTCCAATTCCCACTTACTCTCAATGTACTTGTTCGGCAATGCTTAGTTTTGAATTCACTTGACTCAAGGATCAAGTGTGGCATTGCATCAACAAGCCTAATAAAACTAGTTATTCACGTCAGAGAGAAAAAAGATTCAATGGATATGGTCTGAAGTAGGGCCTCGACCCAAAACGTCACCTATTCCTTCGCTCCATAGATGCTGCATCACACGCTGAGTTTCTCCAGCATTTTTGTCTACCTTCGATTCTTCCAGCATCTGCAGTTCCTTCTTAAACAATGGATATGGTGATATCTCACACAGAGGAACATGATTATGGTTGTTGTATTCACTCTGAACATCACTACAGACGGCTGTCAGTGTCCATGGTCCTGAGTCCAACCCTCTTCAGCTGCTTCATCCATTATCTTCTTTTCCTTCATCATGTTATTAATTGGGAACGAACAATGCGGATAATGGCCAAATTAGGCCGAAGTGCCTGTTTCCGTACTTATGACTCTATAACTGCATAATGTTCACTTCCATTTATAACTAACAAATTGAGCAATCCTAACCTGCTTGCACAAAATTTTGATTTGGTAATTAATCTGGTGAGTAATGTTCATGCCACGACATGCCAGGCAATGCCAATATCCAATACAAGAGAGTTTAGTTTGTCAATGCAGTCTTGATACTCAATGGTATCACCATAAATCTGCACATATGACTGACCAGAAACTCAACTAAACGAGCCACATATGAAATGGTACCACAAAATCAGATCAAAGGCTGAGTATCCTGTGGTGAGTGACTCACCTTCTCACCTTCTAGCATCCAAATCCTTCACACTGTGGCGGCTCCCAAGGGTTGTGCCATCATACTGTCGAACCCCTCGGCACGGGAGTGGTTCAGTCCGGAGGCGGCCCTTAGCCAGAGGGTTTAAAGGCAGGGGTTTGGGTGCCATCTTTCTCTTGTTTGGTCTTCCCTACAACCGGGAGGAACATAATAAAAGGTGCCTCTCAAAACACTGGACTTTGTGCTTCCTTTTGAGACCCACGCACTACATTGGTGACCCCCGACGCTCCATTGGCGTCATGATGGAGAGAAGAGAAAGCCCTACCTCCTCACAGGCCGGCCCGGCCCTGTCTCGGGACGCGGTCTCGGTGAAACTGCCCAACTTCTGGACCACCCGGCCGCTCATCTGGCTCCAGCAGGCGGAGGCCCAGTTCAACCTGCGGGCCCCCACGGCTTACCACCCGCAAGCTAACGGTCTGGTGGAGAGGTTCCACCGGCAGCTAAAGGCAGCACTGAAGGCACGACTCTCCGGCCCGGACTGGATGGACGAGTTGCCGTGGGTCATGCTGGGCATTCGGACTGCTCCCAAAGAGGACTTGGCCTCATCATCGGCGGAGCTCGCGTACGGGTTGCCACTCACGGTGCCCGAGAAGTTCGTGCCGTCGGCGCCGGGGCAGCAGGGAACGCCCTCATCCACCTTAAAGCGCCTTCGCGAGCGAGTTGGCAGGCTCGCACCCGTCCCGACGTCCCGCCATGGGACATTTCGCCCACACGTGCCAATGGCCCTCACGGACTGCCCATACGTCTTCCTGCGCCGTGATGCCCACCGGACGCCACTCCAGAGGCCGTACGAGGGCCCGTTCCGGGTGCTGGAACACGGGCAGTCGACTTTTGTCCTGGACATGGGGGGCCGGCCGGAGGCCGTGTCGATTGACCGTTTAAAGCCGGCGCACCTGGACATTGACCAGCCGGTGCTAGTTGCACAACCTCAGCCTCGAGGGCGCCCCCCTTCACGGCTCCCTCCGCCTGTCACTCCACCTGTCCTCCCGCCGGTCCCTCGACCTGTCCCTCCACCTGTGCCTCCGCCAGCCCCACGATCGGCTGACTTCCACACGCGGGCTGGCCGGGTCGCGCGCCCACCGGTGCATTTCGTGCCTCGGCTTCTGGGGGGGGTCCTGTGGCGGCTCCCAAGGGTCATGCCATCATACTGTTGAACCCCTCGGCACGGGAGTGGTTCAGTCCGGAGGCGGCCCTTAGCCGGAGGGTTTAAAGGCAGGGGTTTGGGTGCCATCTTTCTCTTGTTTGGTCTTCCCTACAACCGGGAGGAACATAATAAAAGGTGCCTCTCAAAACACTGGACTTCGTGCTTCATTTTGAGACCCATGCACTACAACACTGTCTAAAATACATAATTCAAAGGTGTAATGGAATACTCCCCATTTGTCTGAATAATTATAACTCCACATCTCCCAGGGCAAAGCAGCCTTTTTAATTGGTGCTCCATCCAGGACCACAATAATTAATCTTCTCCACCACAATATATCCACCTTGTTCTTTATCTGTGAACATCACAATTATTCATCTGCACTACTCAAACTGGTGACTGAACCACCAAGAGACAAGAGCTTCAGACACATGGGAACACCACTGCCTGCAGGTTCTCCTTTAAGGTGCACATCATCTTGTCTTGAAAATATATTGCTGTTCCATCATCATCATTGGTTCTAAAGCCTGCAACTTCATCCCAATCAAATTGTAGGAATATCTTCACCAGAAGGACGGCAGTGGTTCAAGGGGACAAAACAGCTCCTCATCTTATCAAGGGCAGCTAATAAATGCAGGCCTGCCAACAGGCTCAGATACTGAAAAATGAATTAAAAATAGTCTGAGAAAGAATGTAGCCTTGCAAAGCTATTGTTTAAATCAATCAATATATCTTATGTTTCAGATTAAAGGAGAGCCAAGACCAAGGAGCATTGATAACCAAGCTGCATAGCACAGTGCAACAGCTGGAAACAGTCAACCGCATGCAAGATGAGACTGTTCGAGATGCTAATACTCAGATCGAGCAACTCAGGAAAAAGACACAGGTTTATGATTCCGTGCTAAATGAAATCCATCAAGCATTGATACATTATGAGGACCGTACTGGCAATAAAATATATGAACATGAAACTGCCTCCAGCTCTCACATCCAGAATATGGGCACAGCTGTGGATAAAGTTCTGAAGGACATGGATGCTGAAATTGCTTATCTCAAAGAAAGACTTGGTCCAGTAAGTTATTGCCTTTTTATCATTGTTTCACAGAGAACTGACAGAACCGTAAGGCCATAAGACATAGGAGCAGAATTAGGCCATTCGATCCATTGAGTCTGCTCTGCCATTCGATCATGGCTGATCTATTTTTCTCCTTCCCCCCATCCTCCTTTCTCCCTGTAACCTTTAACACCCTTACTAATCAAGAACCTATCAATCTCCGTTTTAAAAATACTCAGTGTAATGGCCTCCACAGTCATCTGTGACAATGAATTCCACATATTTACCACCTTCTGACTAAAGAAATTCCTACTCATCTCCATTCTAAAGCTAAGTCCTTTTACTGTGAATGTACCCGCTGGTCCTAGACTGTTGTACTGCTGGTATCATTACCAATTCTAGTTGGAACACAATGAAAGTGGGGTCCTGACTTTCACCACGTCCCATTGTTTACCTTAATTAATGCATTGACTGCATTAATGGTTCAACTCTTACTATTTCCTTCACAGCTGAAACATTTCCAGCAGTGGATTGTTTTCCTGCCCCTGCAACATAACTCTAGTCTCTCCCCCAAGAACATATGCCAAAACAACACAAATGTTCATAGCTGCTGCCCCTTGATAATGAAACATGGAGATCAGGTTCCACACTTCCACTGATACTTCACTTCCACTCATCTGTTCTGTGTCATGGTTTTGCGCTCCACAAAGCCACCTTCACTCCCCGGTGCCCCATGTATACACTGGAGGATGGATGATGGGACTGTTGGATGCCAGTGCCCAGAGACATGATGTCAAATGTCTGAACTCCTGCTGCACCAACTACGTGTTGGGTGGCTTCCGCTGTGTTGCTGTGGAACCAATGGCAACAATTGCTTTATGAGGTACTCTAGTGTATACTTTGTCCCTTCCTCTTCCATGCTTGATTGGATGTTCAGAGCTCTGTAATTTTGGTGCCAAATTATTTTGCATGCATGGATGTGAATGGGCATGGTAAATGCTTTAGGTGCCCATGTACATAAATCTTCTTCTTGCGTATGGCGTACACAGCCTAAAGTTGTAGGTCAACTTGATCTTTCATCTATTTGTTTGTGCACGTCGGGTTGATTGCATAAGTCGAAACAGGGTGGAACACGTGAAGGTTGCAAGCTCCCACCCCTGTACATAAATGATAGGATCTTTGTAGAAAGGCATTTATTGCATGAATGTTTTAGTATAAAAGTATGAAAGTCTTGCTTAATTCATCCAGGGGTTTGGTAAGAGCAAACCTTTCACTGAACTTGCCTCGTTGAAGTTCTCAACGCGTTCTTAGTGCTGGAGTTTGTGTTGGACTTCACTAACTCATGGGCCCGACTCGAAGCAGCAGATTACTATCTAAATGGCGTCAAGTTGGGAAAAGGGCAAGTACAATGGGATCTGAAGGTCCTTGTTCATCAGTCAATGAAAGTAAGCATGTAAGTACAGCAGGCAGTGATGAAAGAGAATGGCATGTTTGTTGGCTTTTATAACACGAGTGGTTGAGTATAGGAGCAAAGAGGTCCTTCTGCAGTTGTACAGGGCTCTAGTGAGACCATACCTGGAGTATTGTGTGCCGTTTGGGTCCCCTAATTTGAGGAAGGGCATTCTTGCTGTTCAGGAAGTGCAGCGTAGGTTTACAAGGTTAATTCCCGGGATGGCGGGACTGTCATATGCTGAGAGAATGGGGAGCGGCTGCGCTTGTATACTCTGCAGTTTAGAAGGATGAGAGGGGATCTTATTGAAACATATAAGATTATTAAGGGTCTGGACACGCTGAGGCAGGAAACATGTTCTCGATGTTGGGGGAGTCCAGAACCAGGGGCCACAGTTTCAGAATAATGGGTAAGCCATTTAGAACGGAGACGAGGAAACACTTTTTCTTACAGAGAGTTGTGAGTCTGTGGAATTCTCTGCCTCAGAGGGCGGTAGAGGCCAGTTCTCTGGATACTTTCAAGAGAGCTAGATAGTGGAGTCTGGGGATATGGGGTGAAGGCAGGAACGGGGTACTGATTGGGGAAGATCAGCCATGATCACATTAAATGGCGATGCTGGCTCGAGGGGCCAAATGACCTACTCCTGCACCTATTGTCTATTGTCTATTGTCAAACATACCTAGAAAATGGGAGACAAGCTGGACTGCGTGGTTTCAAGTCCCCCCTCCCCAGCATACTGCTAGCAAACATCCAAGCTATAGAAAACTAGCTGAATGAGCGTAAAGCTACTTTTATTGGGGAACTGAGAAACTGCGATGTGCTCTAATTTATGGAGACATGGCTCACCCCACATTCACCCGACTCTACCAAACAACCTGAGGGCTTCTGCCTTCACTCAGGCTAGGTCAGAGGTGGAGGGGTCTGCAACCTAATCAACTCTGTGTGGTTCTTGGACATGGCAGTCCTGGCAAACTCCTGCTCCATTAGCCTGGAACATCTAATGGTGAAGTGCTGTTCCCACTACCTGCCGCTATCCCACCCCATGCTAATGCCAACCTTGGACTTCTATCAGGCCAGCCTCAAGAGTGTGCTATCAAAATACTATCAGTACATCTTCTGTCCAACCAGAGGCTCAAACACTCCTGAGCACTGCTACACGACCACCAAAGACGCCTACCGCTCCATCCCGAATGCACTTTGGAGAATCTGACCCCACATTGCTGTACTTCTACTCTTTGCTTACAAGCAAACTGGAGCATCTGGTACAATCCTGGTGTGAGGAAACAGATGAGATCCTTTGCGACTGCTTTGAGTCGGTGGACTGGTCTACATTCAAGGACTCTGCGGCCAACCTCAATGAGTATGCCACTGCTATGTCAGACTGTCATCAGTAAGTGCGTAGAGGAATATGTGCCAAAGAAAACAATACAAGTGTTCCCCAACTGGAAGCCATGGATGAGGTCCACTCCAGGTGAGGTCCAAGTCTGCAGCATTCATGTCAAATGATACCGAGGAGTACAGAAGTCAAAGTCAACCTCGGCAAAGTCTCAAGGATGCTAAGAGGGAATTCCAGGTCAAATTAAAGTGTAGATTGTAGTAAAGCTTGCATGTTATAACAGGTTACAAAGTGAAGTTGGGCTGTATCACCAGCAACAACTGGACTCTTCACAACAAGAATGCATCTGAGTGGCATCTCAAGGGCACAATCCATTTTACGCTCGCTTTGAATAGAGGATGAGTGAAATTACATCATCTACCCCGACAGCCTCTGGTGTGCCAGTACCCACGGTCACAGTTGCATATGTCATATCAGCCTTCCTGAAAGTAAACTGTGGGGGAAAGCAACTGGCTGACGTTGAGTCCCCCGCCGTGTCCTCAGGATCCTTGAGGACCTGCTGGCGGACCTCCTGCGGACCAGATGTTCACAGGTATCTTTAACCTCTCGCTTCTCCATTCTGAGATCCCCCAACTGCTTCAAGAAGACCCCTATCATCCCGATGCCAAAGAAAAGCAGGGTGGTGTGCTTTAATCCAGTGGTTCTGACATCCATCATCATCAAGTGTTTCATGAAGCTGGTCATGGTGCACATTAACTCCAGCCTCACAGGCACCCTTTATCCTCTGCCTACTGTCTCAACAAGTCAATGGCAGATGACATCTCTCTGGCCCTACAACCATCTCTGGAACAGATAGATACTGTACATCGGACTCTTATTTATTGGCTACGGACCTGCCTTCAACATCATAATCCCAACCAAATTCAATCTCCAAACTCCTGGAACTAGGAACCAGCCAAAAGATCTATGAATTTATGACACATAGACCACAACTAGTGAGGATAGTTGACAACACCCTCTCCACAATAATTCCCAACACCAGTGCCCTATAAGAATGCATTCTCAGCCCCTTATTATATTAATCATAATCATAATCGTAATTTATTAGCCAAGTATATTTTGAAACATACACGAGGATTTTGGTTTGCCATAGTCATACCAAAAAAGCAACAAGACACACAACTACATAAAAATTGACATAAACACCCACTGCAGCAGCTCCTCCACTTCCCCACTGTGATGGAAAGCAATAGAGTCTTATTTTCTTTCCTCCTTTCCTACCGCGGTCGGGGGAGTCGAACCACCCGCAGCCGGCGATCAAGCTCCCTCGTCGGGGCAGTCTAAGCTTCCACATTGGGGCGGTAGAAACTCCTGCGGCTTGGAGTACCCAAAATCGGTCTCTAACCAGGGACAGCGAGCTTCACGATGTTAAAGTCTACAGCTCCAGCAGGTTGGAGCACCAAAGGCTGACCCCTGGCAAAGGGATTGCCTGCTCCGAGATGTTAAAGTCCGCAGGCTCCACCGTTTTGGCGGACTCTTGTTTGGCACTTCTGGAGCTCTAGAAGTCACAAACTAGAGGCCGCCAACACGATTTTAGGCCACAGTGTGGTCGGAGATACGATACGGAAAAAGTCACATCTCCGTCGAAGAAAGAGATAAGAAAAGTTTCCCCCCCCCCTACATAATACAAAACAGCATATAATCCTCCAACATTATCGCCACCTCCAACGGGATCCCACTACTGGCCACATCTTCCCATCTCCACCCCTTTCTGCTTTCCGCTGAGACCCTCTGAAACTCCCTTGTCAACTCGTCCTTCCCATCAAAGCCACCCCCTCCCCAGATACTTTCCCCTGCAACCGCAGGAGATGCAACACCTGTCCCTTTACCTCCACCCTCAACTCCATCCAAGGACCCAAACAGATTTTCCAGGTGAGGCAGAGGTTCACTTGTGCCTCCTCCAACGTCAACTATTCAAGGTGCCAACTTCTTTACATTGGTGAGACCAAGTGCAGGTTCGGCGATCGTTTTGCTGAACACCTCCGCTCAGTCCGTCTTAACCTACCTGATCTCCCTGTTGCCCTGCACTTTACCCCCTCCTTCCATTCCCAATCTGACCTTTCTGTCCTGGGCCTTCTCCATTGTCAGATTGAGGCCCAACTTAAATTGGAGGAACAGCACCTCATATTTCACTTGGATAGCTTACACCACAGCGGTATGAACATTGACTTCCCTAACTTCAGATAGCTCTTGCTTTCCCTCTCCATCCCCTCCCCCTTCCCAGTTCTCCCACTGGTCTTACTGTCTCCGACTACATTCTATCTTTGTCCCGCCACCTCTCCTGACATGAGTCTGAAGAAGGGTCTCGACCCGAAACGTCACCTATCCCTTCTCTCCAGAGATGCTGCCGTTCCTGCTGAGTTACTCCAGCATTTTGTGTCTACCTTCGATTTAAACCAGCATCTGCAGTTCTTTCCTACATAAAACTAAAGATAAACTAAAAGATACATTTTACAACATACTAAAACAACAAGGAAGGAAAAGACAGACCGTTGGCAAGGCAGCCATCATGAGGCACCCTATGGTGGTATTTCCTGCACACTCACAACCTAGCGACCAAATTCTACTCTAAATTCATTTACGAGTTTGCAGATGACACCACTGTAGTGGGCCACTTTACAAGCAATGACGAGATGGATTATAGGAAACGGATAGAGCTAAGTAACATGGTGTCAAGACAACAGTCTCTCCCTCAATGTCTGGAAGATGATAGAAACGTGGTGGAGTATATGCGCTAATCAGCACTAATGGTGTTGAAGTGGAAATGGTTGAGAAGTTTATTTTCCTACATCTACAGTAAATATCATCAACAATTTGTCCTGGACTGACTACATTGAAGCTAGGGCCAAGAAAGCACCTCAACACCTCTACTTCCTCAAAGTTAGATATGTCTCCAACAACTCTTATGAAAAGCATACTCTCGAGGTGCAGTCCAGCTTGGTTTGGGAACAGCTCTGTTCAAGACCGCAAGAAATTGCAGAGAATTGTGAATATTTTTCAGTCCATCACACAGCTTCCTCATCGCCACACTCCACGCAGCTTCGGAAATGCAGCGAATATTCTTAAGGACAATGTGGTCTGACCTGCTATTATAGGGTTCCAGCATTTCCTGCTTTATTTCAGTTGATTTAACTGGCATTTCACCTTTGGAGTCCGGAATGTCAATGCAGCCCCTATGGGTGGGATGTTGGTTTCCTTAGTATGCTGAGAAAGTATAAAGGTGTTGGGTGAAATGAGTTTGCTTCACAGTTGGTCTGAGCTTGTCATCCCGACTGTTTGGCCAATTGTTTGAGAGAGGCAATCGTGGCAGGTGTGGACGTTGAGATATGTCACTGCTACCATCGGAAGCAGGCGTGGTTGGGAGACAGACTCTTGGTGATTGGACTCCATATTGTCTGTGGAATTCCTGATGCCAAAAGTGGAGAAGGCAGCAGCGTCCCATCTCTCAGCGTATGTGCTTTTTTTGGTTAAAAAAAATGAAATTATATGCATATATTGAAAAAAATTATTGAAGATTGACGATACATACAAGCAGGCAAAGTTGACAGACTGATTTATAAAAAGGAGAATATAATAAAGAGAAGTAGACAAACTGGCAGAGAGAAAACAGTGAAAGTAAGTAACAGGCGGAGGGACAATGAGTGGAAGATGAACAAAACCGATAAGAGGCTGGGTGATAGAGAAACAAGCACCATCACACACAGGAGTGACTGTTTTTTCACATTTTGGTGAGGAGTGTAGTTCCAGGAATATTACTGGAATATTTCAACTTTAAGTAAAAAAATTAATCATATCCTGCCATAGAGGCTGTATAATATTTTTTAGAAACAATTCTGAATTGATATCTGGTTAAATTAAATAATTATAATAACATATTGATCCATGCTCTTTGGGTTTAGATTGAAGAAGAACTGAGCTGCCTGAGAACTGAATCGCAGAGCAAAACTGAGCAATTACTTAAACAACAAGAAGACCGGTAATTCACTTTGTCTTTTAGTAGCTATTGGTATCTTTCTGTTCTTCCATCCTCCTCTATCTTCCTCTTTCTGGGTGAGTGATCTCAGCTCGACTCTGAGTTTCCCTGCAACACGTGGACAGTTTTCAGGTACATTGTAGACTGCACTGGAATAAAGAAAGTACTGGGAAATTGCACCTAATTTAACATACATATTTCTGTTGAACGTATCTGAAGTATTGGTGTCTACAGCTAGAGATTCAGTTTCTGACTTTTACTCTCATTGCTAAAAATCCATGTTTAACCTAATTTATATCTTCTATCCCTGATCTATTGGATATTTTCATTTTTACCGTAATTTTACTTTTCATATTGCATCATTATTTGTGTTTTGAAGTCAGGATCCACAGAAGCATATTTTGTGGATGCCTTTTGTTTCCTCTTGCCTCTGAATTGTGGAAATTCTTACCCATCCAAAGATTTTCATGTACTTGTATATTATGCACATTTCACATGATGTAGAAGGACTATGTGGACTTTTTCAACATTTTCAGCAATTTCATTTCCTGGCATATTTCTTTGTAATTTATTCTCTCAAATATCAGTCAGCGCTCTGTGATTTTCCTACTACCCACCTATATTTAGTGGTAATTTACAGCACGCAACTCGCATCCAACTTCACGTCTTTGGAATATTGGAGGAAACCAGAGCACCCAAGAGATACTAACACCATCTCAGGAGAAATGGGTAAACTCTACATTGGCAACACCTGAGTTCAATTAAAAGAGATCCTTGGAGTTTAGAAGCATGAAGGTGACCTTAATGAAACGTGAGATTCACAAGGTGCTTGACAGGGTTGAAATGTTTTCACACGTGGGAGATTCACGAACAAGAGGAAATAAGTGGCCAGTCATTTATAATCGATGTGCGTGAGTGGAGATTTCTTCTTTCAGAGGATAGGGAATTCCTGGAATTCACTCCAGAGGATGGTGGAGGCCAATTCAATAAATATAGTTCAGTTGGAGATAGATAAATAAATATTTGATAGATCATGGAATTGGGGGCATTGGAGAAGTAGTACAGAAGAGTTATTGAGTCCAGCATAGATCATCCATGATTAAATTGAATGGCAGGTCAGGCTAGAGTGGCCTAGTGACCTACTCTTACTCCTGTTATCTTATGTTCTTGTATCTCCTGTGTTGGAGCAATGTTAACTTCACTTCTGAAATATGCAATTGAATTTTGGAACGGTGCTTGGCTTGGCTTTGATTCTGTTTATGCCCAAGGTTCATGGGCTAGAGAATGTATTTAGTATTTTTCTTTTTCACTTTCTGCAGGCTGAATTACTGAAAATCAGCGCAAGAAACTTTTGTCTAGAAGTTCCAGCCCATCCAAACGGATTTGCTGGATGTGGTGGAATAATAACTGTTTTGATTGCTGTTCACGGATTCCAAATTAATCTGCAGCCTAGTTCAGTGTCTGGGGTTCTGATTACGGCACTGGGTGTGGAAAGGAATGAGTTACAGTCAGAGTTATAAATCATACAGCACGGAGACAGGTCCTTCAGCCCACCTCACCCATGCCAACCAAGAGCCCCCATCTAAGTGCCACTTGTCTGCATTCACTCCATATCCCTCCGACCTTTCTTACCCATGTACCTGTCCAAATATCTTTTAAACACCCACAATCAGTCTGAAGAAGGGTTTCGGCCCAAAACGTCGCCTATTTCCTTCACTCCATAGATGCTGCTGCACCCGCTGAGTTTCTCCAGCATTTTTGTGTACCTTCCAAATATCTTTTAAATCCTGTCACCTGCTTCAACTCCCTCCTCTGCAGCTAGTTCTGTATACCCACTATCTTCCAAGTGAAAATGTGTCTTGTGTTTAATCTTGACCCTCCCAGCTTAAACATCTGCCCTCTTGTTTTTGATTCCCCTACCCTGGATATGGACCCACTTAAGGACAATGCAGGATGGGGGAAATAAATCCTTCTCTGTGGAAGAAACTGGCACTCTGCTTGTGCATTGAGGTGGGCGAAGGTGGGATTCAAGTTGGAATTCAGATGGGGGGGTTGAGGAGAAGGAATCTCAGTGCAATGCTGGAGTAGAATCTAAGGATGGAGTTCTTACCCAGCAGGCTTCCAGTTGAGCATAACAGACTTAAGACCAGATTGTTGTCCTGGGAGTGTCTGATAATGGGTCACCATGGACAAAATAATCCAACCATATTGATCCGTGAAGAGCATTGTAGGAGAATCAATGTCATCTCATGTGGCCCTGAGATAGAAATCGCATCAATACTGTGCAAGGGTGAATTGTGTCGCAAAGTGACCAGTCCAATTTCACCAATGTCATGCTCTAACTGGGAATGGCTGCAAATGTTCGATTAACTCAGTGTTCAGTTTTCGATTTTCAAAGACAACTCTGCTGTAGGATCTGATTTCCAGATGGGTGTGGAAGAAGAAGAAAATGGGAGGGTCAGTAAACAAATATTTTGCACCTATCTTCACAGTGGAGGACACCGAAATAATGGAAATTTGTGAGTGGATTGGATTGAATAAGAGTGAATGCTTTAAAGTGATTAATATTAAAAGTATTAAATAAATTAATGAGACAGTGAGCTGACAAATCCCCTCAACATATTGTCTACCTCCTCATGTTTTACAAGTGGAGGCTGAAGTATAGGAGGTGTTTTGGATTTGCCACATCTATATTTTGGAATGATTTCCCTAGATTGAATGGTTGTGATTTTGTTCCGTATAATTCACTTAATCAGTTACTTGAAGGGTCTGGGGACAATTCAAGTTTTCATACTTACTGCAAAGCAAGATGCGAAAGTAGACAGCAAACAAATGTGAGATTAGTCACACGAAAAAGAAAAAATATATATTTTAAGGTAAGAGCTAACAAGTGTCAATACTCAGTGAGATCTTATGTGCCACGGTGGTGCAGCATAGAGTTGCTGCCTTCCAGCGCTTGCAGTGCCGGAGACCCTGGTTCAATCCCCATTACGGGTGCTGTCTGTACGGAGTTTGTACCAGGCACGTGCCGTCAGGATAGGCAAGGTAGGCAGTGCCTACGCTGAATAAAATTATAAAATGGTAATTATTAAATATAAATAGTAACGGCACGGGAGAATTATGCTTACCTAAGACATCGATCTCTTAGGTATGCATAATTCTCCCGTGCCTATCATCCGGAGTACATGTAACACGTGGAAGTATGTGGTACTCATGTGCCTTCAACGGTGCTTCAAGCCATCAGTGGCAAACATGTATAAAGGCAGCTGAAATTCTGCCTTTACACCGTGGACTGCGTGCATATGCTGCGCAGCGCACTGCGTATGCACAGCAGCCTACTGCGCCTGCGCAGCGCATGTCTCTTGGCGGGTTTTTCAAAGATGGATAGTGATTATCTTAAGAGTCTCTCTAAGCAATCTTATGAGGAAAATACCAAAATAATTTAAAATGGCAGACCAATTCCGGAACTTAAAGAACTTCAACAGCACAAAGGAACAAAAATAATTAGAACATTTAAAACAGGTTTGTACAACAGGAAAGAGTGGCTATGCGGTTGTATTTGAACAAATAGAATGTGGCAAGTACATTTCTTTGAGCTATATGTTTTTAAATACTTTAGAAGACAAATTACATTATAAAAGTCGAGAGAACAATCTGCGCATGCGCGGTTTTCAAGATTTTTTTTAAACGCCGGCTGGCCAAAGATACTGACTGCCTACCCTGACTAATTATTCATGGCACGTGCCTGGTTTGTACGTTCTCCCCGTGACCGCATGGGTTTTCTCCGAGATCTTCGGTTTCCTCCCACACTCCAAAGACGTACAGGTATGTAGGTTAATTGGCTTGGTGTACTTGTAAAAATTGTCCCTAGTGGGTGTAGGATAGTGTTAATGTGGGGGATCTCTGGTCGGTGCAGACTCGGTGGGCCGAGGGGCCTGTTTCCACGCTGTATCTCTAAAATAACTTAACTAAACATAAATTACATGCAGAACCACAAAAATAATTGGGAAAGTGATATTTTTAGGTTTATTGCAGGAATTTAGGACCAAAACAATAAAAACCTGCTGAAATGATCATCTCAGCTCTTGGTGAGTTTTGAAATAAAACATACATTTTTGGTCCCTTTGATATACTTACCTGGGAAGATGCGCAAAAAAGATTCACTTTTATTATTTGTGAAATGGGAGAATTGTCTTATGGTGGAAGACTAAATAAACTAAGTAAATATTCCCCAAAGTTTGGAGAATAAAAATTGGCATTTTTGAAATTTATAACGTTTATGACAGTGGATGCAGAGAGATTATTTCCCCCGATAGTTTGGAGGGAACGTAATTGCTCATTTAGAACTCAGATGATGAGGAAACGACTTCACTCAGAGGATTGGGAATCGATTGAATTCTTTGTAAAGCACTGGATGCTCAGCTGTTGGGGCATTTCAGATAAAGATCTGTTGATTTTTGGACACTGAGGAAATCAATTGATTTGGTCTAATGGTGGGAAATGGTGGAACGGATGTAGAATCTTGGCCACAATCTCAGTAATTGGCAAAGTAGACTTGATTACGCCTGCTCCTATTCTTGCGTTCTTATGACCTACCTCTGATATTCAATGTTTGGCATCGAGGTTACTCAATAGTCAGCATGATGAAGCGTTGACAATATATTTACACTTTCCCTGCGGTAAACCTCGTAATTTTGGGCAAACCAATTACATGTAAAGCCACTAATAACGTATCAATGCTAGCTGGCAAATCTTCTTGCTTGCTTTGTGTAGTGGTGTCGACTGAGCAACTGGTACCTTCCTTGTATCAAGAGTTTGTCTGTTTTGCTTAGATAGAAGATGGCTGTTGAGTTCCACGCATAGTCGGTGAAGCAGAACATGGGATGACATTTCATGAAAACCTTCCTGTAGGAGAAGTACTCCCATAATGACAACTTGAAAGTTTCACCTGCTTTGGGAGAGACTTGACATTTGTAAGCATGCAAATCTGTGGAGCAAGATAATTGAACTGCATCACTACCAGCATGAGTGAGGTCATCAATTGTGGATTGTTGCAGTAGCAGAGCAGTTTTGTGCACTGACCTGGTAAATCAGCCATCCCTGACAATGATTTGAGGTTAGTTAACTTTGTCATAATTTTGAGTCACTTGTTGGTAAATAAAGTTACCATGTGAGTGTCATGGGCACTTGCATTCATAATCCAGGAAATCAAATCTTCAAATTTTTTTTTTTCCCCCCATATTCTTCAGAAGAAACCTTCAACATTTTGAGGGTTCGATTCTTGGGACACTCAACCTATTGAGGTTTTGGCTGCAGAGGTAAAGAATGAGTGGTTATTCTTCTGAGTGAAGGGAAACTCCAGTGGTATCACACATAGATCGGGGCTAGGACAGGAGTTAAACGGTTACTTATTTGGATTTGGGCCATACATGACATCATGAAACTCAAAACTGTGGTAAATATTGTCAAGGAACGTTTCAAACAAAAGGCACAAAATCTGGCATCTGAAATTTGACACAGTGCTGCAATGTGATTAATGTTGGTGGCAAGAACACGTAGAGGCAGGCGATACAAAATAAGCTTCCATAAGCGGCAGGAACATTTGAGTAAATGGTTTGATTCGTTAAAATGGGGCTTCTTGCATATTTGGATTAATTGGAACAAAAATAATCCTTTTGTACTAGTTTGTACTAATATGGTAGATATCACCCAGCTGGATTATTATGGTTGATTAATAAAGATGGTGACGGCTGCAGAGGACGCGGTGGAGATTTGTTTTGTGTGGTACCAGGAGTAAGTATTTTAATGTGTGTGGGGGATGAGAGAAGCTGGGCTGTTAAGCAAGAGCAGAGAAGGTTATGAGGATATGTTCCGAATCTCGAAGGTTTTGACAGTATATCAGCATAAATTGTTTACAATGACAGAAGGGTCAGTAACTAGAGTATTGCCCTTTAATTAAGGTAATTAAGGACAAAGGTAGTAAAATAGCCTTGTGTGCTTAGCACTTGTTTTGCTATTTTATAATGCAATGTCCAAACAAAGTCTAATGAAGAAGGAAACTGAACTAGACATGGATGGACATTTTCAGGAAGGAATTCAAAATTTTGGACGTTGTGAACTGAAGATATGTTTGCACGTGGAGGTCTAAAATTGGGAATGGTCAAATGGCAGAATTGGGAGCATGTATCTTTGAGAGTCGTAAGGTTGGAGGAGTTAGGAAGTATGGTGTTAGTGCAGGGATTTGAAGCGGGGCTGAGAATTCTAAAATAACATGCTGTAGGTTAGCAAGAGCAGAGAGAATGTCAGAAACATGACATGGCTTATTTGCAATACTGGAATGAAGCTGGCAGATTCATTGGTAAATTTCATATGAACTCGGGGATGTGTAGAATTCTTGTAAAGCGAAGATTTAAAGGACTCTGTGACTTACATGGTACTATTTCATTGAGCAGATGTACAGTAGTTACAATGGTCCAAATGCCATCACTCTGTGCCACGTTGAATTTAGTTGTAACACTATATTAGCACAAATAGGGAACATCTTCTGGTCTGCGAAATTGAAGTATATGCTCTTGTTACAGTCTAATAATTTTTTTTAAATCAGAGGTTTTTGAAGGCTAATTTCTTAATGCACAGTGTAAGGACAGGAACTGCTCTTTCAAACAGAGCCTGGGTACTCTTTTGAATGGCCATTTCTTTTACGACTTTCAGAAATAATTTTCATTCAGAAAACTGTTTCTCTCATGTGTCAATTATTTAACAACCAGAAAAAATCCATAAAAAATTGAAAAGTAATTTGACCCCATAAATCCCAATATCCAGCGATCTCAGTTATGTTTGGACCATTTGCTAGATGTTGGTATTTACATTTACAGGGTCATGTGAAACTGGTGAAACTTTAGTTTTTGTTTTGTCTCGATACATTTATCTTGGCCCATAAGCCTTGTCCTGTGCAAGTTCTTGCCCGATCTGCTTCAATTTTTGCTTCTATAATATTTTTCACTTTAGAATTGGTGAGTTTTGTGAGTTAGCCTTCATTCTGTTTAGTTAGGACATTCCTACTGTTGTCTCTGAAATATTGCCAGCAATCACATCTTTCCTCTAAAGTTAGAAAGATAATTTTGTTTGGGGTTTTGCATTCTTCAAGAAACAAATGAGCATATCCAGTACCAGCAATAGCAAAACATTTAAGAAAGGAATTCCTAATTCATAACGTATGATAAATAAGAATCCCATAAAATAAGTGATCCAGCTATACCAAACTGAAACGTTGTGTTAGATGATAGCAAGTGGATTTTGATGTTGACAAGAGCATTAAACCTGCAGAAGTTAGAAGTCAACAAAAGGCAATCAAGAAAATGATAAAGACGGAGAAGATAGAATGTGTCTATCTGCAAATGTTTTTACAGATATATAAAAAGTAATCGACTACTGATAGGAAGAGGAGACATTTTAAAGAAGTTAACTAAATAGACAATATTATACTTTATCTTCACAGCAGAAGTCAGAGAAAACATTCTGGAAGTTGTTTTTAAGCAGGTGTACAGTTAGAATGAGAAACCTGAATTAGAAATGGAGAGAGTTATATTCCTGGTCTCAACAAATTACAACCTCGTATTTTAACAGAGATAGTGAAAGCATTGTTTTGGACTGGACTGGACTGGACTGGACTGGACCAGCTAGATGCAGAAAAAGATGCAGATGCAAAAAGGACTGGACCAGCTAGATGCAGGAAAAAATTCCCAATGATGGAGGAGTCCAGAAGCAGGGACCACAGTCTAAGAATAAAGGGGAGGCCATTTAAAACTATGATGAGAAAATACTTTTTCACCCAGAGAATTGTGAATTTGTGGAATTCTCTGCCACAGAAGGCAGCAGAGGCCAATTCACTGGATTAATTTAAAATAGAGTTAGAGAGAACTCTAGGAGCTAGCGGAATCAAGGGATATGAGGAGAAGGCAGGCACGGGTTACTGATTGTGGATGATCAACCATGATCACAATGAATGGCGGTGCAGGCTCGAAGGGCCAAATGGCCTCCTCCTGCACCTATTTTCTATGTTTCTATGATCTTCCAGGAATCCCTGTTTTAGAATGGCCTTCATGGAAAGGAAGTTGCATCCACTCGTGCTCCTCTATCTTGACATAATATGGAGCTTAGACCGACACTGAAGTCTGTTAGAAAGCACAATTCGACATGATAGGTGATAGATTATGTCTGTTTGCTTACACTTAACCTTGAACTGCAAGATTTTATTCTACTTTACCTCCTGCAATATCATGAACTAGAATGCATGTACTTCATTGTTTATCTTCCTGAGGTTTGCTTAAAAATAGTCCTGAAAATTCACTTCTCCATTTCCTTGCTTGCGTTGGCTCAATAATAAAGTTATTAAATTACTTCTGCAAAGAATAAATGATGTGGAGGAATTAATTGTAATCATTAACTTTATTGACTAATGGGTGGTAACAACTAATTATAATAGTAAGTTATTCTTTAACTTTGAATATTATTGATTCTAACGTGGTTATTAACTGTGCAATTAATGAAAATTAAGTTATTAAATCAGTTTAATTGGAATTTATGGACAGCTTAGATGTGATCACAGCATAAGCACTAAATGCAATACACTAGATTGGAGGAAATGCCTAAACATTAATGAGAAAAAAGTTTTTAAAATGATGTTGAGATTCACAAAAAATATACATATTATTGTCAAGTACAGAAAAGTACTGTGGTTGACTACTGTCAACAAGCTGACTGCAGGTTAACCACTAACCATTTATTTTACAGAATAGTGCAGCTGAAACATGAACATAAACAAGAACTGTCATTACTAACAGGAAAAGTAAACCGTTCTCGCAGCTTTGCCTCAAGTTTCCAAAACCAAGTGGAGACCGTACAGTAAGTATGGATTTCCACCGAGCAACATTGGAAGACCTAAGGTTGTACAAAATAGTTTGTACTAAGTATTCTTTCAATTGATCTGTGGAATCCATGATATGTTATTGAAAACCATACAAGACACGCACAACCTATGTTTGGATTATATCATTATGTGCTTAACTTTGGATGTGTTTATTAACAAAAAAAGTATAATTAAGTGATTAGCAAGGTGTTAGTTGAGGCAATGCATATGTTTACAGAATGCTGCCATGTGTCCTTATGGCACACATTTACCGAACAGTGAAAGGCCTGGATAGAGTGGATGTGGAGAGGATGTCTCCACCAGTGGAAGAGTCTAGGATCAGAGACCATAGCCTCAGAATAAAAGGTGGTGCGGAGGAATTTCTTTAGTCAGAGTGGGTGGTGAATCTGTGGAATTAATTGCCACAAAAGGCTGTGGAAGCCAAGTTAATGGATATTTTTAAGGAGGAAATTGAAAGATTCTTGACTAGAAAGGGTGTCGGGGGTAATGGGGAGAAGGAAGGAGAATGGGGTTGAGAGGGAAAGATAGATCAGCCATGATTGAATGGTGGAGTAGACTTGATGGGCCAAATGACCTAATTCTGCTCCTATAACTTATGAAGCTTTGGTCACAGGCCTTCAGCCTGAAAAACATCCTCCACTTCCTTGTCTGACTCCATGCACAAGGCCCAATTTTGTATCCAATTGGCTAGTTATACGACATACCATGTGGTCTAACCTTATCAACCAGTCTACAAGGTGGGACCTTGTCAATGGCCTTGCGAGAATCCACATAGATAACATCCACATCCTAACCTCAGTAATCCTCTTTGTAACTTTTTCAAAAATATATAGTCAATCATGCATACCATCCCTAATCAGTTCTTGCTTTTCCAAATGCTGGTAGATCATGCAGTTCCCTGACTTGTCCTGCACGCCTTCCTAAACTAACGTACAACATTACCCTCCCTCCACTCCTCTGGTCCTTCACCTGTAGCTTAAAATGATGCAAATACCTCTGCCAGGTCCCCTGAGATTTCATCACTAGCTTCCTTCAGTGTCCTAGGATAGACTTGATCAGGTCCTAGGATATGCTTAATGTGATTTAAGCCCACGGTGGAGCAGCGGTAGAGCCTTGCATCACCAGAGACCCAGGTTCGATGCTTGGCTGTACGGAGTTTGTACATCCTCCCTGTGACCTGCATAGGTTTTCTCCAGGATCTCAGGTTTCCTACCACACTCCAAAGACATGCAGGTTTGTAGGTTAATTGACTTGGTGCAATTGAAAATTGTCCCTAGTGTTCATGATACTGTTAGTGTGCGGGGATTGCTGGTTGGCGTGGACTTGGTGGGCTGAAGTGCCTGTTTCTCCGCTGTATCACTAAACTAAACTAAATTAAACTAAACCCATGAAAGTCTTCTGTTCATTTATATCTGTTTATTTAGCTTTCTCAACTATGCCTATGCATATTGCCTTAACTCCTTGTGGTAATGAGCTCAACTTTCTCATCATTCTGGGAAAACATTGATTTATTCATTATTGTATTGGCTAATTCTTGTCATCTCCTGCAATCCAATACGTTTTTTTGTCTGTCCTATCAAAACTTCTGAACATTTTGTAACCCCCTCACCATGCAGTCACCCCTCAGCTCAATCTTCTCTTTTCTCATCAATCTCTCCTTCAGCAATAACTTTCCAATTCTGGTTTAACATTGCACCCTGTCCAGTTCCTCTATTTCTTTTTTACAATACAAGCAACAATTGTAACTGCAGGGTGACAAGACATCGTGTTAAAAGAAAGTTTGAAAGGTTTGTTTCGTTACGGTGCAGGTTTTTGAGGTTTTCAACTGAAATAATCAACTTGGTTGGAAGCTCAAATCCCAATTGACAGCAAATAAATATTACTAAACTAAGGAAAAGTAAAGGCCTTAATAAGGTGTAATAGAAAGGAAATGGAAAATAAAGTCAAGAAACTGAATTAATTGATTGAAAAGATTTACGATGCATTTCCAGATTGAGAAAGAACAGGAGAAAATTCTGAAAAGCTCAGTAGGTGCTGTTTGTTTGTTTGTTTGGCTTGGCTTAGCATTTTATGTTGGTAACTTGTATGTAAAACAATGGAGAGAGTTCATCTTAAAACAGGGTATTCATCCTCCAGACAGCAGCCTCTTCCAATGTTCAATAACAAGATACAATTCTAGGAACCTTGCTTGTTATTTTATTGCTTCACTTCAAGTGAAAGTTAATCAAATTGTCTCAGAGCTGACAATTAAAAAGGGAAGTGTTTCATTGGTTCTCTAATGACTTGGGGAATGTGGTATTAATGATAACATTCCACAAAGCAGGAGACCTTGGCCAGATACGTCATGGGCAACTACAGCACATTCTGCCCCATTGAAATTGTCACTAGGTGGTTAATTGTATTCACAATGTGAGAAGATATTTTAAATTCTCACAACATTTATTGCTGATATATAGAAGAAACAAATTAAACGAGAATGTTTCATGTATCTAGAGAACAAGCAAGGAATCAAAGCATAATGTACTCAAGACAGCTTACAGACCTAGAGTCCACCGTCTGCCACCTACGGACTGAATTACGGGAAGCTAGAAGGATGTACGAAGACAAGGTCAGTTGCACATTTGCCTGAAAACAATTCCTTTTATTTGCTTCGGACCAGAAAAAAATTTGTGAATTGAAACAGAAGAAGTTGAACTCTTGTTTGACAAACTATACTCCATTTTCCTGTCATGTCATTTAAAATTCAAAAGAGTAATGTAACAAAGGTGTAAGAGCACTTTGTCAATGTTGCATTTTGTTCTTCAAGCACCATCTGAAGTTGGCCTATTTCCTTCCAAGTAAATAAACTTGGGTAAGGTTCATAGAGCTTCCCAGCTGTCAATGTCTTCTATAGATATAATATTTATCATATAATTTGTGTAAAATAATGTAACATACACAGTATAGTGTGTGGCATAACAGTAGCTGCACTGTGCTTGCAACTAATGTTGATAAGGCTGCATTTATAGTATTGTGTTCAGTTCTGGGCACCATGTTATGGGAAAAATGTTGTCAAGAGTGAAAGGATGGTACAGAGAAGATTTACAATGATGTTGCCAGGACTAGAGGATCTGAGCTATAGGGAGTTGTTGAGTAGGCTGGGGCTCTATTCCTTGAAGTGCAGGACCTTATAGTGGTGTATAAAATCATGAGAGGAATAGATCAGGTAGATGCACAGTCTCTTTGTCCAGAGTAGGTGAATCGAGGACCAGATGGCATAAGTTTAATGTGAAGGGGAAAAGATGTAATAGGAATTTAAGGGGTAACCTTTTCACACAAAGGGTGATGGGTGAATGGAACAAGCTGTTAGAGGAGGTAATTGAGGCAGGGACTATCCCAACGTTTAAGAAACAGTTAGATAGGTACATGGATAGGACAGGTTTGGATGGATATGGGCCAAACACGGGCAGGTGGGACTAGTGTAGCTGGGGCATGTTGGGCGGTGTGGCCAAGTATCACGGTATCACTCTATGCCTCTATAACTCTATGAACTGACACAAATTAAAATGACTAGTTTAGGTGTATCACGGCAAATGTGGTTATATGCATATAGCTGCACACAATGGGAGACTAGAATACGACTTCAACAATGTACAACAATGTCTGTGTTTCAGACGTTTTGTTTAAACTTATGTCTAGTTTCTTTGCACTTTGTGCTGTTTCATCAGATAGAGAAGTTGGAAAATATATTAGAACAATCTCAGTCTGAAGTTTGTATCACCAAGAAAGAAAGAGATGAATTCAGGCAAGAGGTCGAAACCTTGAGTGGTCGAATCCAACAATTAATGGTAAGTCCAGCAGAGGTTTCACTTCCAAACTTATGTTTAATACATTAAAGAGGAGAGGCCTTTCATCTTTAATTAAAAATTGTAAAGATGGAAGAGACCACTGATAATTACATTTACATACGTCTTCCCCTTTTAAGGTCATAAGGAATAGGAGTAGAATTAGGCCATTCAGCCCATGAAGTCTACTCCGTCATTCAATCATGGCTGGTCTATCTCTCCCTCCTAACCCCATTCTCCTGCCCTTCTCCCCATAACCTCTGACACCAGAGATTTGTCAGTTTGTGAACAAAATTAAGAATTGCTGTCATCCCACAGGAGGAAATTGACCCAAAGAGATTGTTATAATTCAAACCATGTATAATTCTACTTTAGCTACCGTTTGATAATGTCTTAAGCAAGGTATGCTCCTGCTTCTTTCATTACTCACAGCTGGGTTTTACGATGTTCTACTTATATTTAAGTGTGTGTCCTGCATTTGATTTTATTAAGTCATGAAGATTTTGCAGTAAATTGCTTTTGTGAAATTTCATGAAGTCTTTGCAAGGTAAAGTGCTGTTACTCTTAATGGTATTGAAAATGTAGGCATATCAAAATTCCCACTTCAATCCTAGTTTCTGTCAGCACCTTGTTTGAGAATTGTAGCTAAAGTTGTGTGAAATCCAACTCACAAACATCTAAAGTTAAACACAAAATGCTGGAGTAACTCAGTAGGTCAAGCAGCATCTCTGGAGAAACGGTGTAGCCATTGGCACTTGCAGGTGCCCCAGCAATGCTTGTCTTTTTGTTGGTTATGTCGAACAGTTCTTGGTTATGTCGAATAGTTCTTGAATCAGGAATACACTAGTCCAATCCCCAACCTCTTTCTCCACTCCGTCGATGGCAGCGTGGGCTCATGGACTTTATTAACTTCACCACTGACTTCCACCCAGCCCTCACATTTACCTGGTCTATCTCTGACATCTCTCTCCCCTTTCTTGTCTGTCTGTCTCCAGTACAGGAGACAGACTATCACCTCATTGTAACCTACCGAATAATGAAAGGCCTGGATAGAGTGAATGTGGAGAGGATGTTTCCACTGGTGGGTGAGTCTAGGACCAGAGGCTTTTGCCTCAGAATAAAAGGGCGCACCTTTAGAAAGGAGATGAGAAGGAATTTCTTTAGTCAGAGATTGGTTATTCCGTGCTATTCAGACAGCTGTGGAGGCCAAGTCAATGGATATTTTTAAGGCAGTGATTGACAGATTCTTGATTTACTAAGTGTGTCAGGGGTTACGGGGCAAAAGCATGAGAATGGGGTTAGGAGGGAGCGAAATATCAGCCATGATCGAATGGCGGAGTGCACTTGATGGTCCGAATGGAATAAATCTGCTCCTAGAACGTATGAACTTATGACCTTTCTGGCCTGGGCCTTCCCCATTGTCAGAGTGAGGCCACACACAAACTGGAGAAACAGCACTTCATGTTTTGCTTGGGCAGCTGACAACCCAATGGTATGAACACTGAATTCTCCAATTTTAGGTAACTTCTACAAACACCTCCTCCCCCCACCCCACTCTCCTCAGAAAAGTTTATTAACCAGCTCCAGAGTTCAGAACTAAGTATCCCCCTTGAGCTCATACCTGTCTTTATCCAACACTCAGCCTATCAGGAAAACCCCTTGCCTGAGTTATCAATTACCGGCCTTATTTATCCTGTTACTTTTGTTTTCATTTTTTTCTGCGCTCTTCCTACTACAGGTGCACAACCTTTTATCCGAAAGCCTTGGGACCAGACACTTTTCGTAATTCAGAATTTGTCGGTCTTCGGAATGGAAATTTTTTAGCGTAGATTTTAATGGCTGGCTAAATGGTAGAGTGCTCGGCTCATATCCGCAAGGTCGCGAGTTTGCGCCTTGATCCCGGCAGTTACTCGGTCGCGAGTTTGAGTCTTCAATGTAGTTTTTTTCTTGCAGAATAAATGTTTGTATGAAATGCAGTGTAGGAGAGGTGTACTGACTGTGTGGGCAGAACTTTGGAAGTGATTGCCCACCAGTCTAAAACGCCGCTGTGTCTCCCTGTCCCTGGGATAGTAGGGGGCGATCAAACAGCACAATACCCCCCTCCCCCTCTAACTCCAGAGGAATCCTCTCCGCGATGGGCCGCTACGGCGACAAGTGGCAGTTTGCCCACAGCCCGAGCTGCGCCACCCCAAGAAGAAGACGTACCTTGCACACCATCAGCTTCTGCCCCTACGTGTTCCCCTGGAGTTGGAGCGGGGCTGGGCTGGAGTTGCTGCTGGCTGTGGGTCTCTGGGATCTCCGTGCTTGCAGTGGGCCTGGGGGTCGCTGTCCCGTTGGTCCTGACGTCTCTGGCCACCCCCCTGGACTGGAGCTGAGACTGGGAACTGTACCGCCCTTGCCCCCTCCCTCTGCAACTGCAAACAACCCCACTCTCCTGCAAGGGCGGTACAGTTCCCGGAGGGTAGCAGGTGGCCAGAGACGTCAGGACCAACAGGAACCCGCTCCCCGATGGGCCCCTACGACGCCCCGAGCTGCGCCCCGTCATCCGCAACCCAGGTTCCTCTGTAGTTGGAGCGGGGCTGGGCTGGGCTGCTGTTGGCTGTGGGTCTCTGGGTTCTCTGTGCTTGCGGTGGGCCTGGTGGTCGACGTCCAATTGGTCCCGACGTCTCCGGTGACTGCACTGTATGCTACCATCGCCGACATGAAGACAGTGCAAAGCCCCCGCGCCGGTGCAATGAGCGGGGAGCTGGAGAGGGGAGGGATGGGGTCACACACATGGCCAGGAAGCAGAGGGGTGTAGGTGGGGTGAAATTGAAGGGAGCGACAATCTGCTGCTGCCTGCACGCTGAGTTGAGAAGTTCCCACGCAAGACTCATGATACACTGTGTATCGTGAGTCTACCGTGGGAACGTTTTAACTCAGCGGGCAGGTAGCAGCAGATTGTCAATTATTAACCCTCCCGCGCAATATACCCTCACCTTCTCTTTTATGAATGGGGATTTAGTTCCCTTTTCTTTGAGGACCGACCGGAGGTTGCGCTGTCACCTCTGCGGGCCGCCCTCGGTGAACGTTTTCAAGGACCTTTCTTCAAGGACCGAAAAAATGTCGCTATTCGGAGGTTTTCGTTATTTGGATCTTCGGATAAAAGGTTGTGCACCTGTATAATCAGTCCGAATAAGGGTCCTGAACCAAATCATCAGCTATTCATTCTCTCCAGAGATGCTGCCTGACTCGCTGATTTACTCCAGCATTTTGTGTGTATCTTTGGTCTAAACCAGCATTACATTTTATTATTATATCAAGTTAGCTTGCTGCCAAAGGCAGGAGACAAATTGAATCTCTTGCATTACCTGCATGTTGTCTATAATCAAAAAGGATAAGTCTATCATCTCCATTATTTATTATGAGTGTCATTTACTACAGTGTTTTACAGAAATATCAAGCATAGTTTGACACAGCCAAAAGATACTAGGACATGTTTAAATACTTGATCAAAAAGTATATTTGAAAGGTTAACTTGTAGAAAGGAATGTGGCATGGCGGTGGAGGGAGATAACCAGAGTCTGCATCCTATGCAGCTGATTGCACTTGTGCCGATTGTGGAGAAATGGAAGTTGTCAATGTGCAGGAATCCAAACTCAAAGTAGCAGACTGTCTTTGAAGATAATAGGGCTGGAGGAGGTTATGGAGATAGGGAGAGGCAAGACAGGAAATACAGGATTGATAAGTGAATGGTACCACTGACATTTTTAGGAGATGGTTAACATTTTTAGAAAATGTACAATTCAGCAAGAAAATATTGCCATAGTCTCTACCCATAGGGAATCTTGTTCTTTTTCTCTTTTTATTTGTTTGCCAAATGAAAAATTATAATGGTTCTTCAGTTACCTTTGCCTGCAGAATGTAAATGAGGCAGGAAAGTCTGGGCTGACCATGGAAGGAGCACTAATGGGAGAGAGTTTTGCTGGTAGAATGCTAGATAGGGCTCTTAAAGAGAGTGGAGTCAGGGGATATGGGTAGAAGGCAGGAACGGGGTACTGATTGGGGATGATCAGCCATGATCACACTGAAGGTTGGTGCTGGCTCGAAGGGTCGAATGGCCTACTCCTGCACCTATTGTCTATTGTCTATAATGCCTTGCCACCGGAATGTTTTTGTGTGTGGGACCAGAATGCCCCATCTCCTTCTGTTCCTGTGGCTAGTTTCTTTAAATTCTGGTCTGCTTTATTTGTTTGACTTTTAGGCTGACAATTGTAAAGTTGAAGAAGACCTCAAAGTGGCAAATGAACAAAACCAGAAGCTGTGGGATCGGGGCACAACTAACAGCATTTCAGTTGAAAACATGCAGCATGAACTCGATTGCAAAAATCTGGAAATTCAACGACTAGATGGCGTGATAAACAGCCTTAAAGAACAATACCAGCATCACTTGCAATATCAGGTTAGTTAATGCTAAGCAAATAATGATGAATTATATCCCAGTTTAGCAGATGAATTAGTCTAACTTAAACAAAGTCACTTTGGTAGAGTAAAATACGTTGTTCTGTTTATGAAGGAAAAATAACATTTGGGTTCTCTGTCTGTCTGAGTTGTTGGTACTGTGCAAATGGAAACAAATTAATATTCCTCTAAATCACAATTTAAATTTATGTAATACATTTTGGGGAGAATTTCACATCTTTACCAAGGTGATCATTTGATCGCACCTTTCTCTCAGTGGCAGAGGATCAAGCTAGGAACTCTGGCTGTGTCAAAGAAGTAAATTATATATGTACTTCAATGTCTTTGCATGAAGCACTCATTGAACACGAGCCTTCAGTGCTACAAATTATGAAATGATCACATGCAATATAAAAGCTGAAAACTGTTCTTAATCAATAGTTTATCGAGATAAGATTTTGTGCGAGTATTATTTTATTGCTGAGGCCCTCATATGGTTTGATGCTGATGGTCAGGAGCTGCTACAATTGTTAACAGCAGATGGATCTTGTTGGATCCTGGAGAACCAATACAAATGACTGATTAAATGCACCATCGAATGCTATGCAATAAATTAGATTGTCAACTAATTTAACAGCCTAGTTTTTGTAATTTGCCTTACTATACCCAGTCGGCATGATTTGTGATTTATTCACTAGATCAATAGTTTCACTCCCATTCTGCTAACCAAATAGTTTCCAGTTATTCCTGTTCATTAGCTCCTTCTTGAAAGGCAGTCAATTCTGTCCCTCTCAAGACGGGACGGCAGATAATTCTGCCTTTTGTGGCCAGAGATACATTTATGACAAGATATCTGTACTGGTAAGAAATGTAAGCTACTTACGCCTCTTGTTGCAATGTTCTCGAAAATTGGGCCCAGTGGGTTTGTCAATTGATTGACAAGTTGTTTTAGCTAATTATTTTATTAGTATATATTTTTTCCCATCTAAACCTTGTTCCAAGTTCTTGATGTTGTGACCCCACTTTCTACCTCAGATATATCTTATGAATATAAGTTGCTGTAATCTTCGCAGCAGTCATTTTTATATGGCTTTCTGTGTTCATTTAAGATTATGATTCTTAGAATAAGATTCTTACAATAAAGGGGAGGTCATTTAAGACTGAGGTGAGAAAAAAACTTTTTCACCCAGAGAGTTGTGAATTTATGGAATTCCCTGCCACAGAGGGCAGTGGAGGCCAAGTCACTGGATGGATTTAAGAGAGAGTTAGATTGAGCTGTAGGGGCTAGTGGAGTCGAGGGATATGGGGAGAAGGCAGGCACGGGTTATTGATAGGGGAACGATCAGCCATGATCACAATGAATGGCGGTGCTGGCTCGAAGGGCCGAATGGTACCTCCTGCACCTATTTTCTATGTTTCTATTATTAAGGGTTTGGACACGCTAGGTGCAGGAAACATGTTCCCGATATTGGGGGAGTCCAGAACCAGGGTCCACAGTTTAAGAATAAGGGGTAAGCCATTTGGAACGGAGATGAGGAAAAGCTTTTTCACACAGAGGGTTGTGAATCTGTGGAATTATCTGCCTCAGAAGGCAGTGGAAGCCAATTATCTGTATGCTTTAAGAATTGGATAGAGCTCTTAAAGATAGGGGATACGGGGAGAAGGCAGGAACGGGGTACTGATTGTGGATGATCAGCCATGATCACAGAGAATGGCGGTGCTGACTCGAAGGGCCAAATGGCCTACTCCTTGATTATTGTCTATTTTAAAGTAAGAAATCTTGTAACATGGGTGTCTGGGGCACATTCCTCCATTTTCCATTGAGACCTAAACGAGGACTTTAGTTTCTTCCAAATGTTAGATATTGACCCAATTGTTCAGAGAGAACATATCAGTCTCTTGTACACATTGGTAGTTTTTTTCTACGTTTGCTGCTTATAGTTGGCAATGCTAAGAATGGTTTATTTATGGATGTTGCCAGAGTATTTGCTTAAATTTATATTTTTTAATGAATTGAGAACGACCATGATCTATACGTTGTCATTGAACTTAGCGGAGAAAAATGTTTAAGAAGTGGTCTTGATATGTTTCCGTGCTCTGTGCTAGGCATCTGCAGACGAGCAAAGGAATGAAGACCAAGAAAAAATAACAAGTTTAGTCAATCAATACGAGAACTGCAGAGAACAGCTTTGTAAAACTGGAGAGGAGCTTAATAAGAGGAAACAGCAACTCGACAAAACTGAGGGAAATACATGTCAGTTGAGAGAATGGCTAAAAGAAAAGGAAAGATGTCTGGAAAGTGAAGCAACGGAAAAAACCAAATTGCAACTTGAAATTGAAGATAAAAATCAGAAAATCCATAGAATGAAAATAGCAGAAGAGAGCATCTGTGATCAGTTTGAAGAAGCTGTTGCACACTTAAAGAAAATGCAGAATGAGAATGATTCACTGAAAATGGAGCTGAGTGAAAAAGCCAACATGCTGACCGTTTTGCGACAAGAAATGGAGAACATTGCGGATATGACATCCCAACAGAGTTCTGCATCTGAGGCGCTGCAAGCGGAGAGAAAACAACTGCAGAAGGACGTTGATTGCCAGAAGCAGAAGATTCAAGAGTTAAAGGTCAGATAACATTTATGTAGGGCCAACAATGACACCCTTTTATTCCCTTGTTCAACTCGCCCCATAAACTCGTTCTTTGTTTACTTAACATTTATTTACAATTCACCTGAATATTCCAGATGCCGCAAGTTTCATTTTCTAACCATTCACTGAAGTTCCTCAAATTATTTATTTAAATACTTTATATTTATCAACCCTGAGGTTTGAACTTTTAGTGAAATGTTTTGCCAGTACATTCCTCAACTAACCATTTCACAATCTTCAACTCCTCTTTGCAGTCTTCTTTTTCTTAGACAAATGCATGCCCGTCAATTCAGTATTGCCTAAACAGTACAACCTCTTCATTCTGGGTCTGGCTGTAGAATGGTCCTCAATCTACCAAATGTTTGATACATCTTTGATATAACTTCTCTTCAGTTCTATCCCAAGAGAAACAAATTCCTATTGGTTTGTTTTATTCATAGCCCAAAACCTGCATCACCACATTCAGTGATTTACAAATCTGGAGCCTTTGTTACCCATGCTCATTTAGTGTGTAGAGGTAAATGGGAAGTGATCAAAAGCCTCCTGTTGCTTTTTTGTGAGGCTTAAGACCAAGTTTAGAGTTAAAGTTTAGAGTTTAGAGTGAGCAATATTTGTCTTTATGAAGAATCAGTTCAGTAATTTTCAGGAATATATCAGTCATTTATTTTGTACATTTAGATTTCTGAGAGGATGTTGTATAGAAGATCGAGTAAAAGGATGTGATGCAAAGTCAGGGAAAGTTAGTGTTGGACCGAGGGTCATAGTCGACGAGGGCCTTGAATAATTGAAACACGTGGTAAATAGGAACTGGTAGTTAAGAGCAACTGCTGTCTGGTTGTCTGATAGTGGGCATTTCGAGGGAGAGTGGGTGGTTGGGAACTGGACAGTCAGGAGATGGAGTGGAGGGATATGGACCTAAATGTCGGTAAATGGGATGAGTGTAGACAGGCATCATGATTGGCATGGACGAGGTAGACTATACGTGCCTGACTCCACTGTTCATTTCTATGGTTCTATACAACTAAAGAAGAATGAATGGGGTCGAGGAGAAACAAAAAAAAATTGAGAGGACTGAATGGAACTGGAATAAATATTCACAATTAGAAGGTAGTGGGGTTGGGTGAACAAGGAGGCAATTTATTCAACTTAATATAGTCGGTATTTAAAGAGAGAAATTGGGAGAAACCAATCCAAGGTTTGACTTGCATGGATGTAATCGTTTTCTTCTGGCCAGGTGATGATGGGGTGGGAGGTGAGGTATATAGACTGGGTCCAGTGCAATATACTGTAGAAGGGAAGCTATCTTCACATGTTAGATCTGGTCAATGTCTGGAACAAATGTGTTATATGTTATATGGTTAAATGTACACTTGTGAGCGGTTTGAAGAAATGCTAAAAAGATGTCGAGAAAAGCATAGAGAAAAAAATCACAGAATCATTGGTAAGTAAGAGAGTGTGAACTAATAGTATATATGTTATCACTAATACGTGTGCTATTCTATCAATTAAACATATCAATATTTGTTGTTGCTTTTATGTTTGAATTTAAACAACTGAGTGGAAAAATGTACATCTGTGTTGGATGCTCGTAAATTGCTTGCTTTGCAATAAATGTGGCCTTGGGCATATCTTCTAAAAGCAGTTGCTGGAAATGTGATGACTTTATCTCATTTACTGTTCGCATGTTAAAATATAGATGGAAGTGTGCACACACCTCCACGGTCGTTTGATAATGCATGTCACTTTGCATGAATCTAATTTATCAGTGGCTGCCGTTTGTACTAGACTGAATTGGAGCACAAAGATATAAAAATGCAAGAGCTGCAGGCACATCTCAGTGAGTTGGAACGGGAGAAAATCAAGATGGTAAATTCTGCAACTGACCAAATGTCAGAGCTGGGAGAATTGTTGCAGGAAAAGGAAGAGCTTGCAACTGACCTAAAACACATCCAGGACCAGATGAGTTGTCTGAAAGGTATGAGAACACTCTTCTAACAAGACAGGTTCAAGGCTCATTTTCATTTTTAGGCTTCCTTTGTTTTCCAGTTAACACTGTAAATCAACGTTATTCTATCTCGTTTGCAAATGCATGTTTACAAATTTTGATAGCTTTATATCTGTGAGACGACCAATGAGCTCCAAAATGCCATCATTGAAATGCAGTTCCTGAGTATCTCACTTGAAGTTGTTAACCAATAAATACTCACAGCCCAAACAACATCTATTCAGAAGATAGAGACAAAATGCTGGAGTAACTAAGCGGGACAGGCAGCATCTCTGGAGGGAAGGAAGGGGTGACTGATTAGCATCTATTCAAATTGAGTTAAGGAATGGCAAGGTATTGGTCAAATTACTTGAGATGATTTTATAAATTGACAGACAGTGAAAAATTAATTAAGAATGAATTTCTCAGCTGTATTAGGAGTTTTTGCAGATGCTCACTCAAACTGATCCTCTTTCCCTACCCCCATAAGAAAACCTGGAACAGGGCACAAGAGACAATATTTTTGGAGTGCAGATGTTTTTATATCCAATGCGCTGCAAAAAAAGCTGGTTGCTTTTACTGGATCTGTGAAATAAAGCAGAACGTGAAGGCTCCCTAAAAACAGGAATTATCTCATACAATGACTGCAGCAAAGCCAGAGTCGGTTGTGGGTGCCATGTTTTGTGGGTTAACAAGGGTTTTTTTTTTAATCGCATAGAGGGGGATATTGGTAAATAGATCAACAATCACAATGGAACACAATTAAACAAGAGCATGGAATGACACAAATCAACTATATTCCAGCATAAGAAATGGGTCCAAAAAAAATTAATGACTAAATTAGATATCTGGAGAAAATTTGAAGATAAAACACTTGAAGTCAGTAAAAAGTTAGTAAAAACAAAGAACATGTAAAGATTTGAACTGATAATTAAAAAGACTGAGTGGAAGGGTGAGAGAAATAAAAATCAAAACCAAGACTTAAAATATATTGAAAAAGCCTGTAATACAAAACAAAATTGCAACAGTTGCAATAACAGGAAAAAGGCTAAAACAGATCAATGAAGGTGGTAGATTATAAAAGGGGGAAAAAGTTATTATTGAATTTCTATTATTGAATTATAGAAGAGTATTTGGAATATCCTAGTGTTAAAGAAATAATAATAATAGTATGGGTACACAAAAATGCTGGAGAAACTCAGCGGGTGCAGCAGCATCTATTGAGGGAAGGAAATAGGCGACGTTTCGGGCCGAAACCCTTCTTCAGACTGATGGGGGGTATAATAGTATGTTACAGTAGAGTTGGTAAATTTGAGAAGCTGGTACGTGTGATAGATAAGATATTTATGAAGAGATGTGCTGGAGTTAAGGATCAATCATTTCTTCTATTAGCCGATATAATTGTGCAAAAGAATGTCCTTGTAAAAGATGTGCAATTATGTGGAGAGTAGTTGGGCAATGGTCGATGATGGTGTTGCAACAGTTAGATTCAATGCTTTGTTATATAAATGTAGGTTGTACAATAACTGTCATTAAATGAATTTTTTTATTCAGTTCCCTTTTTTTGTTGATTATAGAGGAGTATAATAATTTGCAGAGGACCTATGCTTCTAAAACCAAAGAATATGAATGGTCTACAAACAAACTTAGAGCTCAGCTGAAATCAGCCCAAAATGACCTGGATCAAAACAGAGAGGCAATGAAAGTTCTCGAAGGAGCTGACTCCCACGGTACCAATTTTCAGTCCATTTTTACTAGACTATTGGCATTGGAAGTTACTTTGTTACTTTAGCTTTCTCCATCAAAATCTTGTTTATTTTTAACATGTTGTTGATTTTTTGAAAAAGTAGATTGGTGTGTATCTGCAAGATTTCATTTTAGGGAGTCACTATTCTAACATGCCCCTTCAGTTATCATTATGCTTTGCATTTCCTGGGAATTCTTTCCAATTTTCTTCTATAATAATTTTGGTTCCTTAATTTGTAGAGAAGTGATGGGTTGGGATTTTTTTGGCATGCTCAGTTATTACTTCAGTGAGAGATTGCTGGCGGACATGGAGAAATGAATGGAAAATTTCTACCATTTCCAACAATCTTCCACAGCATTTATGGCCATGAAATGTGAAAAACCCTTGGTTTTAACAAAAAACATGTTATTCGCCTTTAGAAAGGGCTGCAAAAGACCTTGTAGGACACTAATGAAAATATTCCTTTTTTAGATCGGGGTAGGGATTCAACTTTGAATTTTCCTATCCTACCTGCTTTGCAATCAATGTATGACCACATTTGTTTTATTAAAATATAAAATGTTATTCTTTACAGCAATGAAAGTTGCCATGGGAATGCAAAAGCAAATCACAGCTAAGCGGGGGCAGATTGATGCATTACAGAGCAAAATTCAGTTCCTGGAAGAAGCTTTAGAAAACTCTGAGAGGGTATGTTAGATAGCATTAATATTCGAGTTATATTCAAAAACTAGTTATTGATTTTCACAACATTGTTCTATAATAATGATAATTCATTATTTGTTTGGTTGTTAGAAAAGGAAACACATCATGCATGATTCCTTTTAATACCTTTACATCATCTCAGAGACCATTCTTTAACCTCTTGGGTTTAATGCCACATTTGGAAATTCCTACCAGTTATATTTTTGATGGTTTTGCCCTTTCACACCTTGCATGTCACAACAAATTAGTTGTAAATTGAACTAATTGAACTTTAAAAGTTTTTTCCATTGTTACTTTGAACATAGAACAATACAGCACAAGAACAGGCCCTTCAGCCAACAATTTAGTTTAGTTTGGTATGGAGATACAGCGGGGAAATAGACCCTTCGGCCCACTGAGCCTGCGCCGAAGAGCGATCCTCGCACATTAACACTATCCTACACGTACTAGGGACAATTTACACTTATACTGTGGCGCCACCTGGTGGTCAAGCCATTTACTGATCGAACCCTCGTCACCAGAACTGGAACAGTCACGTGACTGTGTTTGGCGGGAATAGAACGTCATCAGTCAACGGGTGTGTCGTACAGCAACAGCAGGGACCTTGCTTGAGATCTCACTTAGCGCGCGTGGGTTTAAGAGTTGTATTTGCCAATAGAGATCGTTTAATTGGTGACCTGATGTTCCCAAACAATATTTTGGATTTCTCGCTATGTCTGCAGCCGACAACCCAGCTCTACAGTGATTTCGTGCTATGGATACAGCGTCAACTCCGTGCTGCAACAAGATGCCGCCGACGACAGCCTCAATGCGCTCCTCTAACTTACCTTTGCGGCTCTGCCGCCGTGATCGGGCCGCTTGACTCCTGCCTATGACTGGTCTCGGTGGCCGCAGGACATCCGGGTCGACGGGCACGATCCAGGCCTTGATTGATGGCCGCCGGCCCTGCCTCCCGATCGAGCAGGTTTACCTGGGGCGGAAGCCCGATGACGTCCGCCTGCTCCTCGCTGGTGTGGATTTCGATAATCCCTGGCCACTGGCTGCACATACAGTCGAGCTGTTGCTGGCCCAGCTACAGGGTGGAGCCTCGGTCAGTCATGAGTCGGCGGTACCGCGATGGATTCCACGGCCCACGGCCGGGACGGCCCACAACCGAGTGCGCCCGCAGCCGCCAGGGTCCCGACCCACGGTTCCTGTTTTCACTGAGGGCGCGGCAGTGCATCTGGTGGGGTTTCCGAGGCCCGTCGAGCCGACCGACCTGCAAGCATCCAGGAAATGCCTCGGCCTGCCACCAGTAATGGCTTCTGCGGCCAGCCAGCAACATCGCCTCTACGTTGGTGACCGGCATTACGAGAGGCGTTCCTTTGTCGACATGGCAGCAGCTGTGAGCATGTTGCCCTGTCTGGGGGTGTCAACACTCGTTCCGGGCCACCGGGCCTTGCTCTGACCGCCGTCAATGGCAGCCCCTTCCAGACATCCGGTGTCTGCACTGTTTTTATTCGTTTTTGACTGCTGTTGTTTTTCCTTCTTCTTTCGTTATTGCTGCCATCTCCCAGCCGCTGCTGGGCGCTGATTTTTTAATTTTTTATTTCCTGGCACACCACCTGCTGGCGATGAGAAGGAACAGCGTCTCGCCCCTTCTGCGGCTTTTGCCTGGGTCTCCTTGCACCCCACGGCCCACAGCCGGAGCGCTGACTGCGCCCACGGGTCCCACAGTGTCGACCCAGGGCCGGGGTGCCCACGGACACACAGCAGGAGCCACCCTCTAACATGCTGGCGCACCTTCCGGATGAAACTCTCTTCTCTTTCGCCGTCCCGCCCGCTTCCGCCCTCAAGGACTGCCTGTGTGTCTACCTAACGTGACTTTTGTGCTCGACATGGGTGGCCCATCTTCAGCCCGCTCATTTGGGACATTGGTCAGCCCGTACAGGTGGCCCAGCCTCGTGGCTTTCATCCACAAACATGGTTGTGTTTCCGGGCGCGGGTGTTGTATTTATGAGTTCAGGCCGCCGCGTTTCGTCTGTCTGCTCGTTTTCAATCCTCCAGTTCTGGGGGTTCATGTGGCACCACCTGGTGGTCAAGCCACTTACTGATCAAACCCTCGTCACCAGAACTGGAACAGTAACGTGACTGCGTTTGGCGGGAAGAGAACGTCATCAGTCAACGGGTGTGTCCTACAGCAACAGCAGGGAACTTGCTTGAGATCTCACTTAACGCACATGTGTTTAAGAGTTGTATTTGTCAATAAAGATCGTTTTATTCACAACGCGTGAATTACTATAATACCAAGTATACAAACCCAGGCCAAATAACCTACAAACCTGTACGTCTTTGGAGTGTGGGAGGAAACCGAAGATATCGGAGAAAGCCCACGCAGTTACGAAGAGAACGTACAAACTCCATACAGACAGCATCCATAGTCGGGATCGAACCCTCATCTCTGGCACTGTAAGTGCTGTAAGGCAGCATCTCGACCACTGCGCCATCGTGCCACAATACCTATGCTGAACATGATGCCAAGACCATCTCTTATCTCCTTGTACATAATTAATATCCCTCCATTCTCTGCATATCCATAGGCCTGTCCAAAAGTCTCTTAAATGCCACTATCGTATCTCCCTCAACCACAAACCCTGGCAGTGCATTCTTGGCATTCATCACCCTCTGCGTAAAAAAAAAAAGTTGCCCCACACATCTTTAAACGGGACCACATTAACCTCCATTGTTACCTCTTATGAGGTGCGTAATGACTAGGGCAGAAATATATATTACTTGATATTACCTTTCCTAATATTTGTGGAGTTTGCTAGCGATGTATGACTTGAAGGAGATAGAAACAAATCTTGAAATTTGTGGTGGAAAAGCCCTGGCCCACAACATGAGTTTATGCTAACAGCTAAAATATTCGACAAGTTAGCAGGCAAGAAATCCCTGTGTGGTATTGGACCTCCTGAGAATTTGTTGAACATTTGACATTGTTCCTCACTCCCCTTTCTGCTACCACCCCCTTTCATATATCACATTCCCCTATTTGACGTGACCACTGTACATGTTTGTGCAAAGTAGTAATGGTATCTTTCTGTGCACTTCTTCACAATTTGTGCCGAGAATAAATATTTGGGAGTTTCTGCAATCAGCTGCCTACAGGGAGTCCTCTTGTTTTATATAACCTTCTGCAGTGCAGAAATGTTTGCTGTGGGCTAGCATCACACAAAAATGACCCAACACTCATTATCAAATTGAAGTGATTGATGAATTGCTTTGCTCTTCCCCTATAAATGTTTAAAGCATACATGCCGTGGCAAGGGTTTTTACATTTCCAGGCAGCTGCTTTTGGCAGGAGTTCGAACAGTTAAATTTAGCCGATTTCCATTGGAGCCATAGAAGGAATGGTTCAGATTGAATTGCCTCACTTGTTGTAATTTCCCAGTGCTAAATCAAAGACACCATTGCTGTTTTTAATTGGACATTAATATCTTACCCTTCCATAATGTAAGCTCACAATCCTTTATGAAAATATTCAAGTATTTTTCAATGGGTGGTTGTTGTTAGATTTTGTCCTTTAAGAGCAATAATTATTCTGTGTACAATGTGAGAAATATGGAAAGTCATTAATAATTTAAGTATTGAACAGGCACTAGCTTTTTTGATTATGTAAAACATTTTTATTATTTGTGTGATTATTCACACGCACATTCATCAGTTCATATTATTTATTATTTTGTGAATATTCGCACACACACATTCATCAGTTCATATTTTTGGATAAAGGAATACAATTTCCTAATATTTTAGTTCACATAAAGTCAGCTTTTATGAATGTTGTTATTTCATATTTTGAATGTATTAAAATTGCATTGTAAAGAATTGTCTTGGGATGAAATGATGAATGTAATTTAATTTTCCAATGAGAAAAGGGCAGAGACTTTCTTCTAGGTGTCACTGAGAGTCACCAAGTTAGCAGGAAGGTTAGGAACGACAATAAGAACAGGGATGGATGAGATGAGAAGGTCCAATTGTCATGAGGCAATACATGCAATGTCATGCAATTGGCATGATGCAATACCCTTGTATTGCAACACTACTTTACCGAATCAAGAGTGTTTAATTGCCATATGTACTGACAATGGAACAATGAAATACTTGGTTGTTGCTGTATAACAGCCCCATAAACACAATAAAACCCAGATAATATATATTAAACAAAAACCGAACAAAGTTATAATATGATAACCACAATAGTGTAAAAACCAAAGCCCCTGTAGGGAAACAGAAGCCCAATCCATGGAAGATCATGGTGTCTGTGATTAGTGTTGTGTAGTGTTCAGGAGTATGATGGTTGCTGGAAGAAGCTATTCTTGAACATGCAGGACATTGTTTTCAAGCTCCTGTACCTTCCTCCTGATGGTAGTGGTGAAATAAGACTGTGGCCAGGGTGGTGCAGGTCTTTGAGATTGGCTGACATTTTGAGGCAGGGATTACTAAAGATCCCTTCAATGGTGGAACGGTCTTTACCTGTGATGGACCAGGTAGTGTCTACCACTCTCTGCAATCTCCTTTATTCCTGAGCATTTGAGTTGCCGGACCAGGTTATGGTGCAACCATATGCTCTCCATTGTACACCTGCATAAGTTCAACTGAGTATTTATTGACATACACCTCAATCTGTGAGGAAATGGAGGCACTGATGAGCTTTCTTTGTGATTGCATCGATGTGCTGAGTACATGACAAATTTTCAAAGATATGCACACCCAGTAACTTGAACTGCTTATGGTGGCGTGTGATGATGACGTGTAATAGTGACGTGCAAATGCATGTCACTGCAGAGTTTGGGCTCAATGCCTTTAATTATATCAATAAGGGAATTATTGCTGGTTCGTTCTTTTTGCTCAGTTTGTCTTGTTAATCGTCAATGAAATTGAGTAGCTCTGTGCAATTTCTTACTTTGTAGACACCATAAGGCACCAAAGAATCACTATTTGTTCAAAATTGGGGAATCATGGCACTTATCCATTTTAGTGTTGCAGCTGTTAAGAGCAGGCCTGGGAATCTTCCCATCTCCCCAGTTTGACAAGGCCAAGGGGAAGGAGAGGCGCAGGCTGGTCCAGGAGGAAATGAGGGCAGTGGTGGAGGAGGAGAGGTGTACCAGAGCAGTTGGATTGAGGCAGCAGGGAGCCTGGACAAGGTGGGAGCAGGCCATGGACCGAAAATTCACATGGACTGAGCTCTGGCAGGCTGAAGCACAGTGCATCAAGTTCCTGGTCCAGGCAATGTATGATGTCCTGCCCAGCCCATCGAACCTCTGCATCTGGGGCAAAGCGGAATCTCCAGATTGCCCGCAATGCTCAGGCAAGGGGACGTTGGAACACATCCTGAGCTGTTTCCCAAAGTCTCTTGGGCAGGGCCAGTACACATGGCGTCACGACCAGGTTCTCAAACCCATTGCAGAAGCCATCAGCATGGGAATCAGCAGCTGCAGACGAGAACGCCCCACCACCCAGATGATCACCTTCGTGAAGGCCGGAGTGCAGCTGCCAAGAACCACAGTGGCCAGGAATCAGTCAGGAATCCTGGCGACTGCGCAGGACTGGCAGCTTTCCGTAGACCTGGTGAAACAGCTGAAGTTCCCACAGCACATTGCCACGACCACCCTGAGGCCAGATATCCTCCTGGTCTCAGAGGCGACAAAAAACACCGTCTTGTTGGAACTAACAGTGCCGTGGGAGGACCATCTGGAGGAGGACCACGAGAGGAAGATGGCCAAGTACGAAGAGCTGGTCATAGACTGCCGTAAGCAGGGCTGGAAGGCAAGGTGTATGCCCATCGAGGTTGGCTGCAGAGGTTTTGCAGGGCAATCGCTCTACAAAGCCTTGAATGCACTGGGCATCAACGGAGTGGCGAGGGGAAGGGCCATCAAGAACACCCCAGAGGCAGCAGAGAAGGCATCAAGATGGCTCTGGATCAGGAGAGGAGGTCCATGGGGAGGAGCGAATGCCACCTGTACACAAGTCGTGGTCTGATCAACCATGGCTGGGTCACCTGGGTGAGGGTGTCTGATGTTGAAAGACCCAAAACACCCAATGACCCCAGATTACATCACTGATGATGTGTTCAGGAGCATCTATCGATGTATTTGTATCAATGGATTTTCCATTCACCAAATGGCCAGTGCTCTAAATCGCATGATTTTTTCCTAGTCATGCGACAGCACTGCTGGCCCAAGAAATATTGTTTATTGCAGTGTTGCACAATTAGACTCTTCCTTCTTGTATCAAACTTCCAGTCAATGTACTTTATGTATTCTTTCATATTGAATATTCTATTTAAAATTATATATTATTGCTGTTGAAACAATGGAGCTGAAATTTCAAGTTTCATTGAATCGTTGATTTATTTCAGCACCAAAGGTGGCCAATGGTGTCAGAGCAACCTGGTTATTCCCATTCTCCATCTCCCTCACTGCACCCTTTTACAGCCTCCATGGTTTATCCAGCTTCCTTTTGAAAGTAGTAATTGAACGTGCTAGCACAACCTCGTCAAGGCAATGAATTCTGGATCATGACTACTTGCTAACTGAAAAGCCTTTTTCTCTATGTCACCCCTACTTTTCCCTGGTTCTGGACCTTCTGCCAATGGGTATAAATTATCTTACTTTCAATCTTACTTCCCCTTCTCCTGTCCCCTGCACTCACACACACACACACACACACACACACACATGCATCTGCATGCACTCATTCACTCATTCACACACTCACACTTTTTAACCTGTTTTTACATTTGATAGGAGAAATGCTACCTAAAAGAGGAGAAAGTACGTCTGACTAAGGAACTTGCTTGCATCGTATCGGAGAGAAATAAAATTGCTGGAGAGCTCGACAGTGTGAAGTCTCAGGAAAAATCTTTGAGGGACAAACTGATGAGGTTGGAGTCAGCATTGGAAAAGGTAATTGATCTTACTTTATTTTTTTCCCCTTCATTATTTGGGGTAAACCTCGTATTTGTTTTAATCCACCATGTCAGTGCTAGGGATAGTAATTCTTAAACTAATTTTGCCGCCTAATGTCTGTAGTTGAGTTATGAGTTCCCAAACATTCACAGGCTGACAGGTAGAGCAGGCATTTGTACCATCGGGATTGTCCTCGATCTGAGTTAACTCAATGAACCACGCATCTCTACTCCACATTTTACTGAAGACAGCAAATATGCATCAACAGAAATTGTAAAAGCTTTTACTGTCAGTTTTAATAGTACATAGTAAGAAACAAACGTTATAAGTAGGAGAAAAGGAAATAAGAGGTACCAGATATATCAAGCAACCTTTCTGCTGACCTTCCTCTTGGCTTCTGTTTGTTTATTCCTTTATTGTTATGATTAATCAGATTAGTGAACCCTTTCTGAAGACTCCTGTATGCTGGCGTTTTGCCTTTCTTTATTTTGGAAATATTACTTTTGATATTTTTATTGACAGCGCTTCATTCAGTTAATACTACACATTAGTTCAGTTTTAACCTTTTATTATCATTTCTAATTTTTATTATTGCTGCTTATGGGTAGGGGAAATTATATATAGTGACATTTACAAATTAGGAACACAAGAAACCTGCAGGTGTGCTTTATTCTTCTGTGTCATAGAGTGATACAGTGTGGAAACAGACCCTTCGGCCCAACTTGCCCACACCGGTCAACATGTCCCAGCTACACTAGTCCCACCTGCCCACGTTTGGTCAATATCCCTCCAAACCTGTCCTATCCATGTATCTCTCTAACTGTTTTTTAAATGTTAGGATAGTCCCAGCCTCAACTTCGTCCTCTGGCAGCTTGTTCCATACACCCACCTGTGTGAAAAAGTTACCCTTCAGATTCCTATTAAATCTTTTCCCCTTCACCTTAAACCTATGTCCTCTGATCCTTGATTCACCTACTCTGGGTAAGAGACTCTGTGCAGGAAAGTGCAGCAGATGCTGGTTTAAATTGAAGGTAGGCACAAAATGCTGGAGTAAGTCAGCGGGACAGGCAGCATCTCTGGAGAGACGGTATGGGTGACGTTTCGGGTCGAGACCCCTCTTTTCTCTGTGAATCTACCCGATCTATTTCTCTCATGATTTTATACACCTTAATGTCCTTAATGTCGCAATGTTTATTCTGTGTATATTAAAACACAAATTGTTGGAGTAACTCAGGAGTCAGGCAGCATCTGTGGAGGAAATGGACAGGCAACGTTTTGGGTTGCGATCCATCATTGAGTCTGACCCAAAACGTTGTCTGTCTAATCTCTCCATAGAGGCTGCCTGACCCGCTGAGTTACTCTAACACTGTGTTTTACTCAAGATTCCAGCATCTGCAGTTTCATGTGTCTCCATTTTGTGTAGAGCCATAGAGACATACAGCATAGAAATAGGCACCATCGGCCCAACCTGACCATGCCAACCAAGATGCCTCCTGACTATGTTTGGTCCATGTCCATCTAAACCATTCCTATCCATGTACCTGTCCAAATGTATTTTAAATGTTATTATAGTATCTACTTCAACTACATCCGCCAGCAGCTGATTCCATATCCCCACCATCTTCTGCGTCAAAAGTTTGCCTCTTGGCTTCCTATTAAACGTTTCCCCTCACTCATTCAACCTTTTTCCTCTGGTTCCTGATTCCAAACTTTGTGTAAATAACTCGGTTGCATTCACCTGTTTTAGTCTCTTCCTGATTTTATACACCTCTTTAATATCACCCTTCATCCTCCTGTGCTCCAAGGAATATAGTCCTAGCCTGTCCAACCTCTCCCTAGATCTCAGGCCCTCAAGTACTGGCAACATCCTCGTAAATCTTCTCTGTACCCTTTCCACAACATCCTTTCTAGGCCAGGTTGATTAAAACTGACCACAGTATTCCAAATGCAGCCTCACCGATGTCTTGTACAACTGTAACTATAACATCCCAACTTCAATACTCAGTACTCTGACTGATGAAGGTAAATGTACTGAAAGCCTCCTTGACCACACTATCTGCCTGTGACGCCACTTTCAAGGAACTATGTGTCTGCACTCATAGATCCCTCTGCTCTATCACACTCCCCAGGGCCCTACCATTCACTGTGAATGTCCTGCCCTGGTTTGTGTTCCCAAAATGCAACACCACCTCACACTTATCTGCATTAAACGCCATTCACCATTACTTAGGCCATTTGCCCAACGGATCAAGATTCTGTTGTAATTTTTGATAACCAGTCATATGTTGCAGTATTGGCTGTTGCTCCACTAGCATTCTTTTGTTTAACCTTTGGGTCTGTACCCAATTATGGAATCCTGTCACGCGACTGTGATTTAAAGCTGATTTTGTTTTTTGTCTTTCTAGTTAATTTAATTCTTGTCTTCTTGCCATCCTGATCCATAGATTTTGCTGAGGGTCATAGGTTGCTTCATGGTCAGGGTAACTGACAGATCCTTGCCAAGTTGGGGGAATTTATGGAATAAGATGGGAAATCATGCAAGATATAATTAGTTTAGTTTAGTTTATGGTCACATGTTCCAAGGTACAGTGAAAAGCTTTTGTTGCATGCTAACCAGTCAGCAGAAAGACAAAACATGATTACAATCAAGCCATCCACAGTGTACAGATAGATACATGATAGAGGAAATAACGTGAATAATGTGGGAAATGCCCCCTGTGTTGTATGTAGTTTAATGCTGAGGGAGGGAGGTAAATATAAACGTTAATGGGAGTGAGTTGCTGAGGACTTGATTAGCAAGATGTATATAATGCATCTTTCTGGAATTGCAGGTTAGACATCCCTGCTATAACAAAATGTTTTTTAGTAATTGAAAAATGTAGAGAAACATATTTTTGATTTATTAAGCATCTAAACTATGCAATAGTCCAGTTTATAATTGCTGTTAAATTGGGGGAAATATTGATAATTTGTACAAAAAAACATATCAAGAGCAATGATAAATTTGGCTGATAAATTTAGTATGCTTGTGGTTTCCATGTAAAACAGGCCTGCCTTCGGTTTTCTGATTGTCAATCGGTTATTCAGCGTCAGGAACAAGACTTCATGCGTTTAAAACTACAACATGCTTTGGAAGTAAAGGTATGGCTCGTTTACCCAATATTTGAATTTTCTTGGAGACTTTACTTCCAACATATCATTCTGCAACTGATCTGTTGAACCTGATAATCTGAATGATTTTACATCTATCATAGGTGGTATACTTTGAGACTGTTATTCAGTAGAAGATGAAGGTGGTTTACATAAGTGAGGTGAAGGAGGAGGGCTGAGAGCAAGAGGCAATGGGCATGGGGCTTGTATGAATAATCCCACCCATACACCTGTGCGTGCATGTGCAAAAGAGAAGAGGCATCCATGTACATGTCTAAGAATGTAAATATCCATATAGCAGATTCTAGTCCCTAGGTGTTTCATACCCCTTGACATCTAGCAAGACTCTGCCATATTCTTGTGGTCGCTGGTGTGCAACCAACATCCCACCTGAAAATATAATTATGCATAGGTTATCTTCCACTCCTCAGAATGAAGTTCAGGATCTTCATGGACAAGCCCAACATGTCGTTCTGCTGTCACAGATATTAACATCCCTGCCTTGAGAGAGACACAACAGGCAAGAGAACCCCGAGTCTTTTCATCCGGAGCTTGAGGAATCTCGATGAGAGCGGAGAAGGGTGCACACCATGTCCCGCTCTCTCTTTTCCCATGAAAACTCAACCGTTTGCTTACTCGTATTTTACAGTTCTGTCCAATATCTTGGCCACTAACCACGTTTCCCATTGTGGTTTGTTGCACTTTTGATCAGTAAATTAAAATTAATTAATAGATGTTGTCACTAGTAGATGCCTGTTTGGGGTTATAATATTGTAATTTCCTGATATAGTATGAATATATCCAGAAGGGATCTATCATTCAATTCAATGATTCAGACTAACTAATACAGATGGGGCAGCACATTGGCTCAGAGGTAAAGTTGCTCCCTCACAGAGACCTGGGTTCATTCCTGAACTCTGGTGCTGTTTGTACAGAGTTTGTATGATTGCGTAGGTTTTCTCTGGATGCTCTGGTTTGCTCCCACATTCCAAAGACATGCAGGTTTTTAGGTTTTGGTAGTGTGTAGGATAGAACTACAATACAGGTGTTGATTGTTGGTCGACGTGGACTTGGTGGGCCGAAAGGCCTGTTTCCACACAGTATCTAAACTACGCCTGAACTAAACCAAACTAGCAGATGGAAATAAACGTAACAATGAGGAACTATTCTAACAGGGGCAGCGTCCAATCATCTTGTGTCTGGGGTCAGCAGGGATGGCAGATTTGGTGTGAGTCAACCATCTCAGCGATCTGCTTACTATCATGGTGTGGTTCAGAACTGGTGTGGAAGCAAGCTTAGAGGTTACATTCAGTGTTGTGTCTGGTAATTTCATGGTGGAATTTAAAATATTCATGAAGGAAAAACAGGTTGTAGATTCCAGTGAAAGGCGGAGTTTTTTAAGAGAATGTACACATTTTACATACTACATGTAAGGGATTTTCTAATAAAAATAAGCATTAAGATTTGCTTTTGAACATTTGTGCGGCTTATTCATGACACTGACACAGTGCCAGACAGAATGTTTACTGTCAGCCAATATTTCCGCTGTGTCCACTGTCAACTAAATTCTCCATAATCCCTTCCAGAAAATATCAGTCACAAAATTTGAGGCCTTGAAACTTTAACTGTCCATTTCTCTCCACAGAACTGTCCATTTGCCTCCTGACCTGTTGAATTCTACCAGCAAGTTTATTTTTTTGCTTGAGGTTCCTGTATCTGCAGTCCCTTGTGTCTCGATTTTTAAAAGATTGCTATTAATAAACGTAGTTTCTGAATTTGCAAGATAGGACAAGACAGGATATAAAATGTTTACCAATGGTTTACTCGGGCTGTGAGGAAATCGTCTTCTATCAAAAGCAAGTAATGCTGTATTGATGGACTACTTTTGGAAAGGTTAAGAATGGAATGGAAAGCGATGAGTCAAAAATAGACATAGACAGCATACTGCATGCTCATTCCAGTCCTGCTGAGACTTTGAGATTGCACTCGAAAAAAATGTAAAATGTAGACTGCTCTGTTAGAATGTGGCTTTGCATGATTGCTATGTAGAGCAATTTTACTTCTCAACGCCGACCTTCCTCAGGTGACCTTTTTAACTGAATGAAGTTAAATAATTGTTCACTGGGACGTGATAGCTGGGGTTATGTTGGCTTCTAATTAGTAAAGGACTACTGTAACCTTTTAATTGAGAATGAATGTTTGCTGCAATTTGTTAGAAATTTGAACAGCATGCTGGGATTGAGAATGCTTCATGTTCATTGTGCCATTCATGAAGGAATCCAATGAGTGGGCTAGTTAAAGGTTTTCTGACAAACCAGCAGAGTAGTGTTGGATGAAGAGAATGAAAGGGAGGCTTGGTGGTGCAGTGGTAAAGTTGCTGCCAGAGACCTGGGTTCGATCCTGACTATAGGTGCTGTCTGTGTGGAGTTTGTAGGTTCTACCCGTAACCTGCGTGGGTTTTCTCCGGGGGTTCCGGTATCATCCCACAATCCAAAGACGTACAGGTTTGTAGGTTACTTGGCTTGCTATAATTGTATATTGACTCTAGTGTGTGTAGGATAGTGTTAGTGTATGGGGATCGCTGGTCGGCGCGGACTCGGTGGGCGGAAGGCCCTGTCTCCATCCGCATTGTGTCTAAACTAAAAACGGTTTGGGGATGTCTGTGAAGGGAGATTAACTTTGAAAGCGTAATGATTAAACTGCAATCAGGTTGGAGAACCTTTCCTTCTCATCCAAGATGTAACCCTAAACAGAACGAGCCTGAGTGTAATTTGTTATGTTGTGACATGAACTGGGATGGACTTGCATTGCAAAACATGTGCTGCAATCCTTCAAACTGAACATTATCAAGCTAACCTAAGCTGAACCTTGCTATGGCTGTCACACAAATTCTAAATTAAATTGAGATCATATTATCATGATTTAATAAGACACCAGAATTTCACTTACACTTAAGTTTGCAATTTACATTACTTTGGATAATTTAGCTCATTAAATAATAAATGACACATCAAGCTTCTCTCCTTGATACATTTCAGTTATGAGCCATGTGTTAAATATATTTAATCTAAGCAATGTTTGGTTGCTGCTGGTGATCTAGCTGTGTCTGAACATTTTTATTTGAGTTGGTTTATATGGGACATGTTGAGCCACGCAGAAACTGTTAATACAGATGTGAATAACAACATAGAATCATAGAGTGATACAATGTGGAAACAGGCCCTTCGGCCCAACTCACCAACTCCGGCCAACAATGTCCCAGCTACCCTAGTCCGACTTGCCTCCGCTTGGTCCATAACCCTCCAAACCTGTCCCATCCATGAACCCGTCCAACTGTTTCTTAAACAATGGGATAGTCCCAGCCTCAACTACCTCCTCTGGCAGCTTGTTCCATACACACACCACCCTCTATGTGGAAAAGATTCCCATTAAATCTTTTCCCCTTCACCTTGAACCTATGTCCTCTGCTCCTCAATTCCCCTACTCTGGGTAAAAGACTCTGTGCATCTACCCGATCTATTCCTCATGATTTTGTATACCTCTATAAGATCTCCCCTCATCCTCCTACTCTCCATGGAATAGAGACCCAGCCTACTCAGCCTCTCCCTTTAGCTCACACCCTCTAGTCCTGGCAACATCCTCGTAAATCTTTTCTGAACCCTTTCAAGCTTGACAACATCTATCCTATAACATGGTGCCCAAAACTGAACACAATATTCTAAATGCGATCTCAGTAATGTCTTATACAACTGCAACATGACCTCCCATCTTCTATACTCAATACGCTGACTGATGAAGGCCAAAGTGCCAAAAGCCTTTTTGACCACCTTATCTACCTGCGACTCGACCTTCAAGGAACCATGCACTTGTACTCCTAGATCCCTCTGCTCTACAATACTACCCAGAGGCCTACCATTTACAGTGTAGGTCCTGCCCTTGTCCGACACCTCACACTTCTCTGTATTAAATTCCACCAACCATTCCTCAGTGGTGAGTTTTTGAAGTAGCTATGCTACTGGAGAAATTATTGACCAAAGATAAGTCAATTTGTCATTTTGCAATTCAGAAGGTAAATTGCCTTAAAATGTTGTGTGCAGCTTCCAATGGAGAAGCTGTTCTATGTTACTCTTTGCTGTTTAGTTTTTAATTATTCATAAACTGAATAAGGGGGGTGGGGTGTCAAATGGGATAGTTGTGTATTTGTGGAATTCCCTGCCACAGAGGGCAGTGGAGGCCAAATCACTGGATGGATTGAAAAGAGAGTTAGATAGAGCTCTAGTAGATTCAAGGGATATGGGGAGAAGGCAGGCATGGGTTATTGATTGGGGATGATCAGCCATGATCACAATGAATGGTGGTGCTGGCTCAAAGGGCCGAATGGCCTCCTCCTGCACCTATATTTTACAATATATTAGTAATTTTTTTTTTTTAATGGGTATGCCATCTACAATTCTGTCTAATATATTTGTTTTCAAGGAGCTCCAAGGTCCAAATTTTGGTTCTACTACCTGTCCATATCCAAATCCTAGAGGCTATTCCCCTCCCACCTGTGTTAATCCATCACCTTCCCGGACTTCACCAGGATACCTTTCCAATGTAAGTGCTCATCCTTGCTAATACAAGTAATCAATACAACTTTATTTTTCAGTATTCAATTGTGCTTCATATTGTTTCATTTGTTTTTGGGGGTGCCCTGTGTTATTTTGTCTGTTCATGATGGACCAGTCAAATGAAGGCAACCATTTAAAGGCTCAAGTGTTTAAAAATCTCAGGATGGCAGCAGTGACAATTTTTTACAATATTTTTACAATAGGGAGCTCACAATTATTTTGGTGCTGGCACAAAGCTCCTTTGACTGAAAAAAGAGTAATGCCCCTGTCCCACTTAGGAAACCTGAACGGAAACCTCTGGAGACTTTGCGCCCCACCCAAGGTTTCCGTATGGTTCATGGAGGTTTTAGTCAGTCTCCTTAATGGTCGAAAGTGGTTTCCGCTTCTTCTATGTTCCGGCAATTATTTCAAAAAATTCAAAACCGGCCGCGACTGAAAATAGGTTGCCGTTTTAAAAATCGGTAATTTTTTAGTCGTAGCCGTTTGCGATGCTGGTTGAAGGCGGTTGCCGGAGGTTGCAGTTAGTGGAAGGTAAGACCTCCCTGGTGGAATAAAACTGGGTGAAATAAAGGTCTTCCACTACCTGCAACCTCCGGCAACCGCCTTCAACTAGCATCGCAACCGGCTTCGACTAAAAAATTACCGATTTTTAAAACGGCAACCTATTTTCAGTCGCGGCCAGTTTTGAATTTTTTGAAATAATCGCCGGAACATAGAAGAAGCGGAAACCACTTTCGATCATTAGGGAGACTGACAAAAACCTCCAGGAACCGCACGGAAACCTTGGGGGGGGGCGCAAAGTCTCCAGAGGTTTCCGCTCAGGTTTCCTAAGTGGGACAGGGGCATAAGACACAAAAAGCTGGAGTAACTCAGCGGGTCAGGCACCATCTCTGGAGAAAAGGAATAGGTGACGTTTCGGATCGAGACTCTTCTTCAGACCCAAAACGTCACCTATTCCTTTTCTCTAGAGATGCTGCCTGACGTACTGAGTTACTCCAGCTTTTTGTGTCTACTTTTGGTTTAAACCTGCAGTTCCTTCCTCCATGAAAAAAGGAGTAATCTCTTTTGAATGAATCTAACAAAAAATGCTGGAAATAAGTTCAGCAGGTCGAAGGGAGGGAATCCATGATAGTCTTTCAGATTGCTGAACTTGCATCATATATTGTTTTATATTGCATCAGACACTTTTTTTGTCATGTTTATCACAGAAAAGAACAGCACTGCAAACCTAGAAATAAGGTTAGAGGGGAATCAAAACAAAATGAACACACAGATTCCTTGTTTCAATGAGCATTGTGTGAATTAATCTCTGTTCTATTAAAGATTGATCATTAACTCCTGAAGTACTTTTACAACATGGGTTTCCTTCCAGGATCACACCTGCCCGAGGATCGACACCAAGCTTAACAATACTTGTGAGGAACTTGGAGCTTTCCCAGCTGGTTGTTCTTCAAAAGTATGAATACTTTTTATTTTAATTGTTAAAAAGATTGTATTAGTAAAAAAGGACACCAAATCAAAAAAAATAGTCAGAGACGTTCCAAAATTGGTCTTGGTACATTTTAACTAAAAATTGATAATCAAAAGTGGTGTTGTCTAAAAAGACCACTATAGTGATTGTCAGCGGGTGAGGCAGCATTTATGGAGCGAAGGAAATAGGCAACATTTTCGGGCCGAAACCCTTCTTCAGACTGAAGAAGGGTTTCGGCCCGAAATGTTGCCTATTTCCTTCGCTCCATAGATGCTGCCTCACCCGCTGAGCTTACTACCTGTCAATGGACTTCACTCGACTGACTTACCTGACTTCTCAAGAAGTACTGCTCAATGCGATTTCCCTGCACTTCCTCTAACAAGCACTTTTTCTTTCCCTGATGTATTTTGAGGCCCTTTGCTGTTGTTAGTTTCTGCCAACCCCAAGAACAGACCTGGTGATTTTTTCCCTCTACCACTGAACCGCTGTTTCCTTCATTGATGCACTAATCCTACTCGTAGTCTTTTCTCAAGTCAAAGTCAAGTCAAGAGAGTTTATTGTCATGTGTCCCAGATAGGACAATTAAATTCTTGCTTGCTGCAACACAACAGAATATTGTAAGCAAAAATACAGAACAGTTCAGTTCAATATACACATAAATAAACAGATAAAGTGCAATAGGCTGTTACAGTTCAGAGTCTGTTTGTTGGCGAGTTTAATAGCCTGATGGCTGTGGGGAAGCAGCTGTTCCTGAACCTGGATGTAACAGATCTCAGGCTCCTGTACCTTCTGCCCGATAGTAGCGGAGCGATGAGAGTGTGGCCAGGATGGTGTGGGTCCTTGATGATGTTGGCTGCCTTTTTGAGGCAGCAACTGCGATAGATCCCTTCGATGGTGGGTAGGTCAGAGCCGATGATGGACTGGGCAGTGTTTACAACTTTCTGCATCCTTTTCTGCTCCTGGATGCTCAGGTTGCCGAACCAAGCCATGATGCAACCAGTCAGCATGCTCTCTACTGTGCACCTGTAGAAGTTTGAGAGAGTCCTCTTTGACATACCGACTCTCCGTAGTCTTCTCAGGAAGTAGAGGCGCTGATGTGCTTTCTTTATGATTGCATCAGTGTGCTGGGGCCAGGAAAGATCTTCGGAAATGTGCATGCCCAGGAATTTGAAGTTCTTGTAAACGGGATTGAGGGTCCCCATCCTGCCCCATTTAAAAAAAAAAAAAAATCCTGTAGATGCAAGTATATCATTGGGATTATCAAGTGGGCACCTGGAATATTCGTAGAAAACCACAGTTCACAGGATATCATTACCCCTGTCACTGATGAGGAGGGAACAAGTGCTGTAGAGGGGGATGTAGGTGGTGGTGAGGTTAATCTGCCAGTCAGGAAGATGAACGGTGGGCTGAAACCTAGTTAAATGGCCGAGGGCAAGCGAAAGGAAGGAATGGGAAACTGTTAATATAGATTTGGTAAAGGTGTTGGAGAGTCTGAAAGGGACAAGTTAGATAAGATGAGAGAGTTTATTCACCAATATTGTGCAGACAGGTTTCGTGTTATTGAGAAAAAGAAAGTGCAGCTCTACAGGTGGTTAGATCTGGACAAGAGAGAGAAATCAAAAGATTTGTGAAGGAGAGGAGAAAGCAGTGGAGAAAGGCTACAGTTGATGAGAAGAGTTAAGAAATTGGTTAGAATATTAAGGAGGGCAGAACACCTTAGGAAGAAGAGAAAGAAGATGGAGCAAGATGGGTCTGCATTTTATAGGGATCCATTTAAATTTGTTAAAAGAATGTTTAGTCAGGAAAAATGTGGAAAACTCAAAGCTTCTAAGGAAGAGTTAAAGGAATCTTTAAAAAGGACATACTCGGATTCAGAAAAGAAATGGGGAATGGGTTTCCCACCAGATATACCACCCTTAAGAGAGACAGAGTATGTTAGATGTTTTGCCACCAAAGTGGAAGGAAGTGGAAGCAGTAGTAAGGCGTGCAAAGGCTTCTTCGGCCTCAGGGCCAAATGGAGTCCCTTACCGGGTATATAAAAATGCACCTGATGTGCTTAGATTCTTGTGGAGACTCTTGCGTATAGTTTGAGAGAAACATGCCATACCAATGGTTTGGCGTAGAGCAGGGGGAATTTTTGTTTCCAAGGAGAGAGAGTCTTCAGAGTTAAGTCAGTTTAGACCTATATGTTTCCTAAATGTAGAAGGCAAGATTTTCGTCAGCATAATGGCACAGAGGGTGCGTTATATAGAAAGGAACAGATTAATAGATAACGCAGTTTAGAAAGCAGGAATCCCAGGTTTCGCAGGTTGCTGACAACATATTAGTGTAATGTGGCATTTGACAGCCAAGCTCGAGAGTTGCATGTAGTGTTTTGGACCTGCCAAATGCATTTGGATCTGTGCCACATAGTCTTATTTAGAGTGCTTTTGATTTCTTTAAAGTTACAGGATCAATAGTAAATTTAGTGAAAGCATATTTCCAAGATGTCCGCATATGTTTTAGACCACAGACTTTAGGACAGCGTGGCAGGAACTAGATATGGGCATTATGGCAGGAAGTAGAGGTGCTGATGTGCATTCTTTATGATTGCATTAGTGTGCTGAGACCAGGAAATATCTTCGGAAATGTGCACGCCCAGGAATTTGAAGTTCTTGACCCTTTCCACCATTGACCCGTTGATATAAACGGGTTTGTGGGTCCCCATCCTACCCCTTCCAAAGTCCACAATCAGTTCCTTGGTTTTGCTGGTGTTGTGGGCCAGGTTATTGTGTTGGCACCATTTGGTCAATCGGTCGATCTCACTTCTATACTCTGACCCGGCCCCATCAGTGATTCGTCCCACAACAACAGTGGTGTCGTCGGCAAACTTGATGATGGAGTTCACACTATGTCCGGCTACGCAGTCATGAGTATAGAGTGAGTTTTCTGTTCCGTGGTCTGTAGCCGGGTAACCCACCTGTGAGTCATTTTACGCCCCAGCTCTCACAGACTCAAGGAGTATTGTTCTTTTATTTGTCGTAGCTTTTTAGGGGTGCAGTGAGACTGTTTACAATCTACTTCTCTGCTGCAAAGAGGTGCTAACCCAAAGCAGCTCCAGTGGGGTCTATTCCCCCCTGTCAGTTGTCTTTCCAAGCTGTTACATGGACTTTCCCTAGTTGTCAGCTGCTCTGTTCACAAGTCACTAGCTGGGCTGGATGTAAAATTCCAATTAAAACACAAAGAATTTGTTCTATAACTCCAGGATAAGTACTCAACTAAGAAAACCAAGCCCAAAACCAAAGTATTATCTAACCAAATATGCCAACTTACAATAAATGACTCCATATTAAAAAAACAAAACATTCACCGCCATATTAATTAGCTCTTTATAAAAATCAAAAAAAATCCTGTAGATTCAAGTATATCATTGGGGTCATCAAGAGTAATCAATCAAACAACAAGTTGAATGCCCAGTTGTTTTTGAAGGAGAATGTAAACACAAAAAACATCACTTGATAAAATTGGATCCCACTTTCATCTTCACCACAGGGATGGTAAATAATTGAGTAAATTCTTGATGTAAAACGCAATCCACTTCCATTACCTTCTATGTAAATGGTCATCAGGTGGCTCCTGTAGCTAGCTAATGTTCCAACTCAGGGGTTTATTGTCCAAACCATGAAGATAAAGGTTATTTCTATTTCCTCTCCCTAATTCAAAGTTTAAAACAAATTCAGGTTGCATATTATCATTCACTTTAGACTTTTTTTATTCGCCTCACAAAATCAGCCCCGTTTTGACTTGTTTCATTTTGTGTGTGAATTTCAGGCACCTTCAAGAACCTGTTGTCTCCAAGAGGATTTGAACCCTCACCTGACCAATATTTTAATGGACCTTAAGAATACTGTCTGTGATGGGTGCAACAGATCAACCAACATAAATTACAATGAATGTGAGGGAGAACAAAGATCAAGGAACATGCATGCAGTGTAAGATATGAACACTGGGTACATTTTCATTTATTCTTGCGGTTATTAAACCTCTTGTTTCCTGTAGTTGTTAAAATGTAATTGCTGACCTTATACCCTACTCCAACCGTGATTCAATGACATACCCAAATGAACATTTGTTCCCTTCATGTGCATCTTGGGCCTCATCATTTATAGTTAAGCTGCAAAAAAGCTCAGTTCCAGTGTAACATTGCAATGTTTTCTATTAATGAACAATGACTGTTTCTAGAATCGTCCTGGGTTTTCTAATGTCTTAAGTAATGAATATTCACAAGTTATAGGGTTAGAAGTAGGCCATTCAGCTCGGATCTACTCCGCCATTCAATCATGGCTGATAATCCCATTTTCCTGCCTTCTCCCCATAGCCCTTGACATCCGTTCGAATCATGAATTTGTCTATCCCTGCCTTAAAAATATCCACTGACAACCTCCACCAATAAATTCCACAAATTAACTACCCTCTGACTAAAGAGGTTCCTCCTAAGCTCCTTTCTAAAAGAGCGCCCTTTAATTCTGAGGCTATGACTTCTGGTCCTAGACTCTCCCACCAGTGAAAACATCCTTTCCACATCCACTCTATCTGTGCCTTTCATTATTCTATAAGTTTCAATGAGGTCCCCCCTCAACCTTCTAAACTCCAGCGAGTACAGGCTCAGTGCTGTCAAAAGCTCACCATATGCTAACCCACTCATTCCTGGAATCATTCTTGTAGACCTCCTCTGGGCCCTCTCCATATTGATAGATATTAAATTACAATGGTATGTATTTTGTCAGATTACTTTTATTCTTGTTTTCATTTTTAGTGACGACTTGGATACAGATGTCTGTAGGGAACGAGGAAACCAAGACTCTCTCTTTAGGTTTGAAAATATTACTGTTTTAATTATAAGGTAGACAAAAATGCTGGAGAAACTCGGGGTGAGGCAGCATCTATGGAGCAAAGGAACAGGCTGAAGAAGGATCTCGACCCGAAATGTCACCTGTTCCTTCGCCCCATATCTGCTGCCTCACCCGCTGAGTTTCTCCAACATTTTTGTTTACCTTCGATTTTTCCAGCATCTGCAGTTCTTTCTTAAACTGTTGATTTTTAAATATATTTTTCTCCGTTTTTGTTCATAAGCACACTGTTAGGAAAACAAATGAAAATTTATTTTCTGCCTTAAGTAATAGTAAAAAGATTCAATGCAGATCAAACGTTCCAAATTACTAAAATGAATTGCTTTTTGAAAAAACAAATTTCATTGAAGTTTGAATTATTTAATACAACCTTCGGGTTCACATATATAGTAACATTGAGTTCTCTCTAACATGATTCATTGGGAGAAAGAATTAACTTGTCGGTTAATATTCTTAATTTGTATGAAAATCTAGCACACAATTGTGTAAAACATTATTGTTTAGTTTATTGTCACATGTACCAAGGTACAGTGAAAAGCTTTTGTTGCATGCTAACCAGCCAGCAGAAAGATAATACGTGGTTACAATCGATCCATTTACATTGTATAGATACATAATAAGGGAATAACATTTAGCGCAAGGTAAAGCCAGCAAAGTCCAATCAAGGGTAGCGCGAGGGGCACCAAAGAAGTAGATAGTAGTTCAGCACTGCTCTCTGATTATGGTAGGATGATTCATTTTCCTGATAACACCTGGGAAGATACTGGGATCAGAAAAGTAATATACTTTTATGCTAAATCTTTACTGCCCACAAACCTTTCATAATAACCAGCGCATAGATAAATTTAGGCTTTACGCAAACTGCTCCCATTCCCTTTCTCTTTTAAAGAGGCTTCATTTCCTACTTCCTCACACAGTGCAAGGCACATGTGTTAGATCAAACAGGAGAAAGTTTTAGATTGCATGATGCCATAGTTGTGTAGAATGACAATTGAAAAGGAAACGTTCTCAGTTTACATCAACAATAAATGTCAATGCTGCTCCATGGCTTCAGCGACATGATTATCACTCAGTATCTTACACATAGTTCGATCAAGGATCATGAGAGGCATAGAAAAGTTTTAAAATCCTTATCAATGTCTTTCATTCCCAAATAAAAATAGTTCATCATTTCCATTAATCTAAAACTTTGAAATGTAGTAGATGCATGTGCGTAAATGTGCTTTGTGTTCTGATAAAATATGAGGACAGGTGTGAATAGCTGCTATAATTAACTGTCATGCAATTGCTACTAAATCTGTGTATGTTGCTTGCTACGTGGAATGCTCTGTGCATTTCTTCTGCAGGGAACAACTAACGTGTACTTCAGATGTGAAAGATCCTTTCAATATTGACCATTTAACTTGCAGTGGTGAGTTTAACATTATAACTGTCATCTCCATCTCTGTTGGCATTTCACTAATAGCTTGTGTTTTGCTATTGTTAGCATGCTTAATTTATGTGGGACTCCATTATACACTTCCATAGCAAATTGATGCAAATCTCGTTAATTGTTAATCAGCAAAATATTTTAGTATTAAGTATGTACAGTCCACAATTCATCATACTGAGTATTAATTTATGGGAAAAAATGGTTAAAATTCTCAACAATCCTATGACTTCTTTTGAACTAAGATTATGAATAACAGCAATTCAGAGTTGCTGCTATGTTAGAATCATATTCTGACTTGAAACTGAACTGAGAAGCATTCAACATATTATTTTTACAGAAGCAGATGGTAGATGGTCACCCTGTCACTTTGGGCTACAATAACCCAGGTCGTCAGTAAAAGGGCATTATCTAATAATCCATTGGAAATTCTGCCATTAACATAAACAGTGAGGAATTTGTGCCCGAATTTCCAACATGTGTTCACTTTGCAAGTGTTTTCCTGACAGGTGCAAGTACTTTAAAATAAATTCTATCATTAAATTGTAAGGTGGTTTCACATGACAATGGAGGTGCTTTGGTTTCAGTGTATTGGCAATGTGCAAAACTTTCTTTCCTCCTGTCGTACTTTAAATAACTGAACCAAGTTAAGGTAGCAACAGTATTTTTCAATTGAGTTTAACCTCAACAAAACCACACCATTCAAAAAGTCCCCCAACCTCTTCATTTAACTCAAACCTAGTAGGTGTGTTGCTTATTATGAATTGTAATTATTCTGTTGAGGTGATTTCAGTAGTTGGAACCCTTCTGCTTATTCTGAGGATGGGGCCCGACCCACACAATTATGCTGAACTATACCAAAATGAACCAATTATGCTGAACAAGCCCTGGAACAATACCATCAAAGATCCTTATGAAAGATTCTGAGGATCAGCAGGGAGGCCAAACGCACCAACATCAGCGTTTTGGAGGAAGCCAACATGACCAGCATCACCACCACAGTAATACAGCACCGACTTCGATGGACTGGCCATGTCATCCGCATGTCCAACACGCTGGTTGACATTTCCCAATTATTTCCATTCCATTTTGTGCATCTTTGACCCCTCCTCTCCAAAGCTTTACTTTGTCCTTGTCTTCTCATATCACGGCTGAACACCTGAGCAAAAGCCCAGTCTGACCTGACAACGTGTGTTGGAGTTGGGTGTCGTAAAATTAAAAGACTGGTTTTGGATTGGACCATGACAGGTTAGATCGCTGTTAAAAACATTGCATAGAAACGGTGCAGAGAAGAGTCACAGCCTACCAACTCATACGGAGTACTGACTGACTTTTTACAGTAGCTCTTTTGCTTAACCCACTGACTAACCACCATACTCTTGTAGGCAGCCCGAATGGTAATAGTTGCATACCTCAGTGACTGATATTGCACAAACTGGGAATGCCCTATTTTGCATGCTTTGTACCATCTCTGGATCGAAATGACTGCTTGTCTCATAGCTCTGTAGCATACCCTTGATCGGTAACCACGGTATGCAGCTTGCAGACTGACTACAGCCACCTTTTGTTTTCTTATAATGCACATCATTAAGAATTACTTAATATGGCGTGCTGCCTTGATTTTCTCAACCAATTCTCTGGCTTTGATCCCGCAGTAGAAGGCCTGAATACACGCCACTGCTTTTCTCAAACTATTATAATGTCTCACTTGGACATCTCTTATCTGGCAAGCTCGGTATTGTTGCTGTACCGCAATGGCAGACTAGCATAGTTTCTTGAAATACTGACGCTGTTTATGCATCTGATAATAAGTCTGTATGACCTTGGCATATTTGTGCATGCACCACAATTGTTTTCCTCGGCAGGCAGCCTGAAGCAGCACAACGCTTCTGCGTACCTTCATGTACGTTTTGCGATCACTTTCCATTTGAAGGTTTGCTCTATAATGGGTCTGTACTATTATAGCTTCCAATCTCATTGCCCTGTTTGGACGGTATACCCCGTGCATTCTAAATGCTGCTTGTATTACCGTTGCTGCCTTCTGTTTGTTCCGGATCTCTCTCCGTACCTTCATACCCTTGAATGCAGCTTGCATAGTTAGGGTTGCCCTCTGGATGGCAATGTCCCTTTTCATTTGACTTTTGTCCCTTTGCCTTTGATCTCTTGCACTTGGCACTTGACTTGTGTCACTTTGCCCTTGACTTTTGTCCTTTGAGGGTCTCCCTGCCCTCTTTAGTTCAGGCTCCTTGCCTCTGGATGCCTTTGGAGGTTTTGGCGAGAAATGAGCCATTAATGCCTCCTTACACTCCTCGTACGTTTTATCCGTGGGCTTTGCTGGCCACAGTAACGTACATAAGGTGTGATAATCCTCTCTTCCTTAGCCTAATATGAACCATGCTCTCTTCATCTCCTCCGCAGTGATAATATTGGAAATGAACGGCCTCCAAGACTTCAGTCCATTTCTCAAAATTACACCCAAAATCTAACTGGGGCAACTTTCCTACCATTTGAATAGCCATGTTACCTGTTCAGATTCAGATTCAGATTCAGATTCAATTTTAATTGTCATTGTCAGTGTACAGTACAGAGACAACGAAATGCATTTAGCATCTCCCTTGAAGAGCGACATAGCAAACGATTTGAATTAAAAAAATAATAAGTGTCCGGAGGGGGGGGGGGGGGGGGGGGGTGGTGATTGGCAGTCACCGAGGTACGTTGTTGAGTAGAGTGACAGCCGCCGGAAAGAAGCTGTTCCTCGACCTGCTGGTTCGGCAACGGAGAGACCTGTAGCGCCTCCCGGATGGTAGGAGGGTAAACAGTCCATGGTTGGGGTGAGAGCAGTCCTTGGCGATGCTGAGCGCCCTCCGCAGACAGCGCTTGCTTTGGACAGACTCAATGGAGGGGAGCGTGGAACCGGTGATGCGTTGGGCAATTTTCACCACCCTCTGCAATGCCTTCCAGTCGGAGACAGAGCAGTTGCCATACCATACTGTGATGCAGTTGGTAAGGATGCTCTCGATGGTGCAGCGGTAGAAGTTCACCAGGATCTGAGGAGACAGATGGACCTTCTTCAGTCTCCTCAGGAAGAAGAGACGCTGATGAGCCTTCTTGATCAGAGTAGAGGTATTGTGGGTCCAAGAGAGGTCATTGGAGATGTTGACTCCCAGGAACCTGAAGCTAGAAACACGTTCCACCTCCGTCCCGTTAATGTGGATGGGGGTGTGCGTGCCGCCTCTGGACTTCCTGAAGTCTACAATGAGCTCCTTGGTCTTCTTGGAGTTAAGGGCCAGGTTGTTGTCAGCGCACCATGCAGCTAAGTGCTGGACCTCCTCCCTGTAGGCCAGCTCATCGTTGTTGCTGATGAGGCCAATCACCGTTGTATCATTTGCATACTTGATGATGGTGTTAGTACCATGTACAGGTGTGCAGTCATAGGTTAAGAGGGAATAGAAGAGGGGGCTCAGCACACAGCCCTGTGGAACGCCGGTGTTCAGGGTGAGGGTTGAAGAGGTGTGCTTGTCTAACCTCACAGACTGGGGTCTGTTGGTTAGAAAGTCCAGTATCCAGTTGCAGAAGGAGGGGTCGATGCCCAGGTTACCGAGTTTGGTGATCAGTTTTGATGGAATAATGGTGTTGAATGCTGAGCTGTAATCGATGAACAGCATTCTTACATAAGTGTCTCTGTTGTCGAGGTGGGAGAGGGCGGAGTGAAGTGCCGTTGAGATGGCATCCTCCGTACTCCTGTTCTTGCGGTAGGCAAACTGATAGGGATCCAGTGTGGGGGGTAGGCAGCTTTTGAGGTGTGCCAGGACCAGCCTCTCGAAGCACTTGGTGATGATGGGGGTAAGTGCAACTGGGCGGAAGTCGTTGAGGCTTGCCGCAGTGGAGTGTTTTGGCACTGGCACGATGGAGGTGGCTTTAAGGCAAGTGGGAACAACTGCTTGGGCAAGTGACAGGTTGAAGATGTCAGTCCAGACGTCTGTCAGCTGCGCAGCACAGGCACTGAGCACGCGCCCGGGGATGCCGTCATGTTGCTATTCAGGTGCCCTATATTCTGTTCTCTCATTGTGTTTTCTGCCCTGGACTTAATCATTTTACATTCTAAGAGATTATCCAGCCCACAGACTATTACTTAATCTTATAATAATAGATTTATACCAATAACCAACATTTCAGGTTAATAGTCAACTAGAACATTTTAAACCATATTCCTGCTATGCACACAGATTTACTATTAATAACAGTGACCAATGCATTACATCCAAACCGTCCTGCTTTTACTGTGAAGGAATAGTGACCAATGCATTACATTCAACCAGTGCTTTTATTGTGAAGGATTTCACTGGTCCAGCTTGTCGGCCTATGGACTCTGGTGCATCCTCGACCTCTCGGATTCTCCAGAGGTTCTCCCAAGGACACTGTTGCTGCTGGCCACTCCGGATCTCCGCTGCTGCTTTCGCTGGCTTCACCGGGCCTCACCTTTACCTTTCAATAGTGCTGGCCACCCGTTGCTGCTGCCTCCGCTGTCTCAATGACTTGCCTGCCAAGTCGACTCCCGCTGTTCCGCTCACTTGCCTGCTGTTTCCCGTGGACGCCCTGCGGAAGGTATTTTTCTGGCTCCCCGCCGCTCCGCCCGTCGAGGCTCCAAAGCGCGGCCTTAATCTGCTGGGCACCGCTGCTCAGCTCGTCGCTGGCTCCACGGCCCGCCTGGCTGCTTGGCTCATCGGGACTGTGCCCCGCCGTCGGGGGCTGAGCAAGCACTGTGCGCCGCTTCTTTCACGGGGCCGGGTCCGCTTCCCTCTCGCGGTCGGCTTTCCCACTCGGCCGGTCTGCTTCTCTTGTGCGGCCGGACCCTCTTTTCTGCTCACGGTCGTGCTGACTCTGCTCCCGACCGGGCTTTCTCTGCTTCCCCCCCCCACTGGGCTGACTCTGCTCCCGGCTGGGCTGAAGACTCGGCTTTCGTCGGTGGCTTCTCCAGACCTGTCTGTGGCCTACACGGTACCATCGCTCCTAGCTTGCAGCTGCGCTCGGTGACCCTTACTGCTCCGCTTGTCTTCCCTGCGCTCTTGCTTCCCGTTCCGACCTTTTTTCTCTTTGGTGCCAATTCAAAACCATTTGGTGCCAAATCTTTTTGCTTGGTGCTGTTCCACTTTGTTTCCAAATACAAATCTCTATTTTAACTTGTTTTCTTTTTTTCTTGGCTTTTGTTCTTTTCTTCTTTGTTTTTTTATCCTCGTCGTAAATCGTTGCGTATTTGGGTGCTTGGAACAGACTTATAATAACACGTGGACACGGGAGTACACTAACAAACTTCTTTATTCCAGGACGCCACCTTGAGTCTCCCTCGAGTCTCCCCCGCGCATGCGGACTTGCACAAGAAATTCTAATTATATCACATACCAAACACTCCTCCCCCTTTAAATTGGAGGCAGGTAACACCATTTCTATTACATACCTAACATACTTCTTTGTATCTGTCTTGCTATCCTCAGAAGTCATCAAGCCACAGTTTATAACATTACACCTGTTTATGCTGCTATAGATTCTTCCATACTGGACATGGTCTTTTGTTATTTAAGAGTAAAGTGGTTTATAAAAACAAGATAAGCATATGAAATCTCCCCCAATCTCACATCGGCTTCATGAATGGAATTGTAACATGGCATTTAGTATTTGTACAACATACCTTATCGACATTTCATATGGAATTTTACAGGAAACAAACCAGGTATTTACACCTCGGTTGAATGGCAGACAGTGTATCCCGTGTTTAAATTTGATAACAAATTGTAATATTTTACTTTTGGAAATTGTTTGATTTGAATAAATGTAAAATTATTTAAGATGAACCAGTAAATAAACCAGGTTTTACCGGTCTCTTCAATTTTACAAGTCCTAATTTGCAATGATTTTTGCTCAGTATTTAGAAAGGTCATGAAGCTGCCAGCTTGAATATTAGATTGTGACGGTGGCAAGCAATGTACTGTATGGTCAAGCCCAAGCAATTCGATTGGCCTCCAAAAAATAAAGGTATAAGGAGCAGACAAGATGTCACGGTGACTTTTTGAATGATGGGGCAGGTTTTAGAGCATTTGGCCTGCTATTCCATATATCAGTCTCGGCATATTCAAAGAAAATATTCTGGCATTGAGGTTGTATAATATCAAAAATAAACTGGCTAATTGATCAGAAATAATTGTGTACTCACTAAATTAGATTTGCAATATAGGTTCTTGAGATCGTGAAGAACAACATCTGTGCAAATTCTGAGTCTCTTTAGTTTCGAAATTTAGATTAATTTATCTTCATATATACCAGGATGCAATAAAATTCCTTGTATCAAATAAAGAGTATACTTAAATATGTATAGAAATACTCCGACCAATATAACAGAATCCAAGTAGTGCAGAAGAATACTAAAGTACCATAATGGAATAACCAAATAAGGCAGAGTTAAAAGCAAACGTAAGGGCTGCCCATCCAACCACGAAATGGAAATAATCCCAGTATTTCACTTAACTGAATAGAAGTAAATTGTGCCATTGAGTTGGAGTAAAATGAGATTTATTTTTGCCATTTATAAGTCTCATACAGTTCAAATAACACATTATATAATTAAGTGCAAAGCACAAGATCAGTGTTCATGGTTAAATTAAGAGGAAATAAATTCTCAGTATACAAAAAATATTCAGGACTGGGATCTAAATGTAGATGGGTCGGTTCGTAAGTTTGCAGACGACACCTGAATTGGTTGGTGGACTGTGAGGAAGATGCAATATATATATATATATTTATAGTGTTATTGGTTGAGGGAAAACCTAATTTAAAAAAAAATGAAATTAAGAGGCATAGATAGGATAGACAGTCAGAACCTTTTTCCACCAGGGTGGAAATATCAAAGATTAGAGGGTGTGGATTTATGATGAGAGGGGAAAAGTTTAAAGGATATGTGTGCAGCAATTTTGTTTTAATTAGAGAGTGGTAGGTGCCTGGAATGGGATGTCAGTAGTGGTGGTCAAGGCAGATCTGATAGTGGCATTTCAGAGGCTTTTAGATAGGCACATGAACATGCTGCAAATGGAGGGATATAGATCATGTGCAGGCGGATGAGATTAGCTTACCTTTGCCTCATGTTTGGCACAACAGGCCCTTTGGCCCAATTTCCAGGCTAACCAAGTTGCATTCTGAATTAGTCCCATTTATCATTTGGCCCATGTCCCTCTAAACCTTTCATTTCTATATACTTCTCTTAATATCTTTCAAACATTATTATTGTACCTACCTCTACAGCTTGACTGGCAGCTCATTCTATATACCATACTTGACAGTTTGATTACAAGCACTTACCACATCACTGTTGATATAAACCATCAGAGAGCCAGTTTTGTAGAACACTTTCAAAAAATGCATTTCTATACTCAAAATAGCTGCAGGAAAATTGCCGAAGATGCATGTTACAAATTATTTTCTGCCTCACTGCCAGTGGCCCAGATTTGGTCCAGACCCAAGGTACTTTGTGTGGAGTTTGCACATTCTCCCTGTGACCACGTAGGTTTCTTTTGGGTTCTCCATTTTCTTCATATATGTCCCAACAATGTGTGGGTACTTCAATATTTAATCTTGGATGAAGAGTCATTTTGTAACAAGGGTCACAGAGTACTGATGTGTTATGTATTCAATTATAGAAATGCCAAACATTGATCTAATTTCATTCAATTAATTTTAATAATCAGAAAACTAATGTTTAATTTAATAACACTCTCCAGCAGATCACTCATCACAGATAGGTGGTCCATGTTACACCACCTGCAAGTGGGAACCATTGCCAGAGAGATCTCCAGTATCTTCCTTGCTAACTGGCTCTATATCTCAGGGTGAGCATGGAAGAGAAACCTCAGCCTTTAGCGAGTTGTGCGATTCAAGGATCAGCTACATTCCTGCACAATACGTGGAAAATGAACCTCGCTTCCAAAATAATGGTAAGAGCATTGGTGTTAAATAGCATTGCAGTCCAAGTTGGCTGAGCTCTGTCCTATTTCGTAACTTACTTGCATTAACATTCTCATCATGGAGCTCACCTCTTCATACCTTACCCTCAAACAGTAAAACGCCACCCATTATAAATGTATACCTTTAACCGCCTGGACATATAATTCCTTCCTTTAACTTTTAAATCCTCTATATTGAAAAGCTAATAGATGTTTCTAATATTCTCAAATGAATATTTAGGTGTGCTCATTTTTGATTTGCTTCAAAACAAGAATTTGTCCAGTTAATCTAATGGGGAAATGAATCAAAGATAGCCACAAAATAGGCATGGTGGACCATGGGTGGGATGGGGCGGAGGGAGGAAAATGACTGTGTGTGAGAAAAGGCCAGAACAAATCAGGACTGGCAATAGATTACCTCAGGAAGGGTGGATTGGTGGCTGGGGAAGGGGTGATAATGAGAGGGTTGTTGTCTAATTTAAAGTTTAGAGCTAAGTGGATTTGTTCTAAAACATTGCATCTCGAAATGTCAGGGGGGAGGGGGATAAAACGCTTTGACCTATTATCTTAAGTGGAAATTTAAAAACAATCAAATCCCACATGTGCAGATATCCTGCAATAGTGTCATCTGAAAATGAAAAATACATAAGTTACTGGTTCAAGAGATCAGTGAGTCATGGATGAGATGAATGATCTTAATTTTGGAAAATCATTTTAGAATTAATCTACAATTGATCACAATTCCAATGTACTGAAAAACAATATTAGAGAACCCTTCACATTCGGGAACAATGAGGTGATAATTGTATTTTGGATTTCTCCCATCAGGCGGTGAACAGACTGATGTCGCGGGGCAGGCTTGCAAAAAACTGCAGAACAAACTGGATGGTCTGCAAAACCTGGTGGAAGATCTTCAGCTGAAGAATCATGGTATAAATACTTGCCACTTGCTCACATTTCAAAATATTGAAATTATTATTTTGTATATTTCTCCATTCAGGAGAGCACATGATCTGTTAAATGTTATTAATGTATGCTTCCAATGCAGAAAATAGATTTGAAATATGTTTTTTTTTCAGCATTTCATTCATTAGTACAACCAATATAATGAATACAAGCTATTACAAATGTAAACCATTTGATTTGCAGAAATGTCCTCTATGATCAGAAGCCAAGAGAAGAGGATAAAGAGAGTAAAAGACAGAGAGAAAATGTTAAAGAAGTGACGTCCAGTTTCTGCATTTTATTGCTACGATGTATGGCTTTTGGCTCGGTGCAGTACAAAAATAAAATCTGCTGCTATTTAAGATCTTGTGAGATAAATTATGTCTATTCACTTGAAAATAGTTAAATGTTAGCACTAGAGATTAAAAGCCAAATGCCTATGTTTTGTATTAAATTGTTAGTTTCCATGCTCAATTTATTGTGTACAGGATAAAGTCTCCCATTGGAGAACCAAGACGGATTGGAGTGGGTAAAAATGACAAATATTTAATATACAAATTATTCCTACACGCACTACAGATAGTTATAGACATACAATTAACAAATCGGTATAAAAGCAAGACAAGTGAATAATTTGTTTCATTGTACAGTATTAACCAACCAAGGAGCTAATATAATTGAAGTAAATGTAATAATTTTTGCACTGAAAGCTTGTTTACCTTTTACAGCAGCTAGTTCACTGCTTAACACTTCTTTAATTGTAGCCCTTCACTATTACAGTGCGTAAGCAGGCTGGCATGTTATTCCACCACTGCTGCACCAAAGTCATAGAACAATAGGTTATCGGTCTTTATGCAGGGATATGGGAAAAGAGCTGAACATAGCTTACTGTAAAGGTGTCGGCTTCTGTCGTTATAGATGACAGAATAATATTGGTATCAGGTACTAAAGGACCATTTTAAATAGCTCTCAGGTCTTAGACGAAACATCATTCATTACGTCTTCCCACTTTCGGGATCTATTGCACAGACTTTGCACTTTCACTAATAGTGCTTGTTGCAATAAAGACAATCATGTCGACCATAAAGACTATATCTATCCCTTCAGCCTCCGGGGCCAGTCAATATTGTTTTAATTATTGGCAAGGCAGCTCCCCTATTTTATAGTCAGTTTATGTTCAGGAGCTGAATACACTCATCCCACACGATTCTTATGCTTTGCCCATAGTTCATAGGGTACTTGGACCAGAGCCACAGCAGGTAGATCCTCAGTAGACAGCTATTGCTTTTCATAGTGTCCCATTCCTTTCTGACCCATGTGATCTTTCCTTGTGTCATTGGCAACTTAAAACATGAATTGTGTGTTTGTCCTTCAGCCATTTATCATTTTTCTTATTTCTTTCGCTGTTGCTGGAGGTCTAGTCGTTACAATTAAGTGCGACTCAGAGGTGTCTCCCATCTCAAATCGATCCCTTTGGTTTTATCCTAATCCCGGGACCCCAAAAAACAAATAAGGGGTCACTGTTAATTGTTCAAGTTTATTCAACCAGGGTAAGTATCCAGGATTAGGGATGCATGTATATAATTCAGTGCAGTGCGTTCGCTTATGTTCATGGCTGGTTTTAACAAGATACTGTAAATACTGCCCTTTTTTATTTTTGTGTACAGCTTCCTTTTACCTCCAGTCTTGGTCATTGTTTTGTGGGACTTTAACAAAGCTAAACTCAGCCGTGACCTTCCAAAATACAGACTTCATGTTACTTGCCCCACCAGAGGGGAGAGAACACACGATCACTGCTACATGTCAATCAAGAACGCATATCGCTCTGTTCCCCGGGCGGGTCTGGGTCTCTCTGATCATTGGATGATCCGAGATGAGGAAAACATTTTTCACACAGAGTGGTGAATCTGTGGAATTCTCTGCCACAGAAGGTAGTTGAGGCCAGTTCATTGGCTATATTTAAGAGGGAGTTAGATGTGGCCCTTGTGGCTAAAGGGATCAGTGGGTATGGAGAGAAGGCAGGTACAGGATACTGAGTTGGGTGATCAGCCACGATCATATTGAATGGCGGTGCAGGCTCGAAGGGCCGAAAGGCCTACTCCTGCACCTATTTTCTATGTTTCTATTGTCTAGTTCACCTGATTCTGACCTACAGGCAGAAACTAAAAGCTGCTAAGCCTGTGGTCAGAACAACGAAAAGGTGGACAAGCGAGGGCCTTGAGAGCCTACAATCCTGCTTTGACTGCACGGATTGGAATGTGTTCAAGGAAGCAACAACAAGCCTCGATGAGTATACAGACACTGTTGCATTCCAACTAAGACCCGGACATGATTCAACAACAACAACAAGCCTGGTTTACTGCAGAACTCACAGACAGCTCCGACGGTCTAAAGAGGAGGCCTACAGGAGCGGGGGGTGCAGAACTCTACAGGCAGGCCAAGTACAAGCTGAGAAGAGGAATCAGAGCTGCCAAGAAAAGGCACTCTGAGAAGTTGAGGAGCAGGTTCTCAGCTAGTGACTCTTCTTCAGTTTGGAAGGGCTTGCAAGAAATTACCAGCTACAAGAGGAAAGTCCTCCGTTCTTTGGACAATCGTCAGCTGACCAACGACCTGAATGAGTTTTACTGCAGGTTTGAAAATCAGAAACATAACCCTGGTACCACCTCCCCAACCAACACCGCCAGACCCCAGTCTACAAAGAATGGACCCTGCACCATCTCCTTCCCATTCACCATTTCACACCTACTTAAGTCAAGACTACTTAAGAAAAGACTGGACCACTTCATACCCACTCACAGCCTGACGTCCGTCTGCAAACTCTCGTCAGCAGCGGCCTCTGCAGCCCGTCCGCGTTTTTATTATTTTTTTGTCTATGTTTCTGTGTAGTTTTTGTTATTTTTTGTTGGGGTGTGTGTGTGGGAGGGAGGGGGTAACTGTTAAATCTCTCCCTGCACGGGAGACCCGACCTTTTCTTGTCGAGTCTCCGTTATCGTTGGGGCTGCAACGAGGAGCGGCCTCCAACAGGAAGACCGGGGACTCTGGTGCCGACGACTCACCTCATCATCGCGGAGCTGGCTGAGTCCACAGCGGGTGGAGTGGTGGTGGAGCGCTGCTGCTGCTGCGGCCCGACCTCCGGAGATTCGGAGGCTGCAACTGCGGGTCTGGTGGACGGAGGCACCGGGAGCCCGCGGGTCTCTGGAGGGAGACCGCTTTTCAGGGCTCTCGCAACGGCGACTTCTCCCGCCCGAGTTGCGGGGTCGAAGAGCTCCTGGAGCGGGACCTGACATCACTGCCCCGCGCGGCTTGGAATGGCCGCGGGACTCTGCGAGCGCACACCGGGGGCTCTAACATCAAGACCCGGTGTGCGACCTCGCACCACCCGGCGTGGCTTTAATGACCGCGGGACAATCGCCATCGCCAGCCGGGGGCTTTGACTTTGACATCGGGGGGGGGGGGGAAAGAGTGCAGTGGAGAGATAGTTTTTTTTGGCCTTCCATCACTGCGATGTGATGGATGTTTATGTAAATTATGTTGTGTCTTGGGTCTATTTGTAATGTATGGCTGCAGAAACGGCATTTCGTTTGGACCTCAAGGGGTCCAAATGACAATTAAATTGAACCTTGAATCTTGAATCAAAGACTGGGCCTATCTACACCCACCCACCTCCAATCACCACTTCACACACAATCACCCACACCCTCTGTGCTGCACAACATCACTTATCCAATATCAACAATAAAAATAGAGGTGGAGAGGCTTTTCAAAAAACAAAAAGATCGGAAATCTCCAAGACCTGACAATGTTTCCCCCTCTACTCTTAAGCTCTGTGCTAAACAGCTGGCACCAGTCTATGCAGACATTTTTAACCAGTCCCTGCAAACAAGTACTGACCCTGCCTGCTTACACTATTGCGATCAGTCTCCACTATTGTCCCTGTACCCAAAAAGGCAAGGATTACTTGTCTTAATGACTACAGGCCTGTCGCACTGACCTCTGTAGTCATGAAGACACTCGAAAGGCTTGCGCTGGCCAAGCTGAAAAATATCACAAACTCCCTGCTGGATCCTATGCAGTTTGCATATCGGGCCAATAGATCTGAGGATGATGCTGTCAACCTGGGCCTGCACTTCATCCTGCAGCACATAGACCGGCAGAGGACCTATGCGAGGATCCTGCTTGTTGATTTTAGCTCTGCATTCAACACCATTGTGCCAGAGCCACTACACTCCAAACTTTCCGAGTTGACTGTGCCTGAATCCCTCTGCCGGTGGATCACCAACTTCCTGACAGGAAGCAGCATGTGAGGCTGGGAAAACACATCTCGGACCCGCAAATGCTCAGCATAGGAGCACCGCAAGGCTGCGTACTCTCTCCTCTCCTCTACACCAACGACTGCACCTCCAGCCACCATTGTCAAGCTTCTCAAGTTTGCGGACGACACAACCCTGATTGGACTGATCCAGGATGGGGAGGAATCTGCCTACAGACAGGAAGTGTCACAGCTGGCATCTTGGTGCCGTTGAAACAACCTAGATCTCAATGCTCTTAAGACAGTGGAATTGATTGTAGACTTTAGGAGAGCTCCCCCTCCCCTCACCTTCAATAACACCACAGTTACATCTGTGGAGTCTTAAGTTCCTGGGAACCATATCCAAGGACCTTAAGTGGGGGGCTACCATCGACCATATAGAAAAAGGCACAACAAAGGATTTACTTCCTACTGCAGCTGAGGAAGCACAATCTGCCACAGGCAATGATGGTCCAATTCTACACGGCCATCATAGTCTGTTCTCACCTTCTCCATCATGGTCTGGTTTGGCTCAGCCACCAAGCACGACACCTGGAGGCTGCAGCGAATCGTCCGATCAGCAGCGAAAGTTATTGGCTGCAACCTTCCATCCATTGATGAACTGTACACTGCAAGGACCAGGAAGCGAGCGGGCAAGATCATCTCTGACCCCTCTCACCCTTAAGAGAGCTCCCCCTCCCCCACTCACCATCAACACCACAGTCACATCTTGGAGTATTTTAAATTCCTTGGGACCATCATCTCCAAGGACCTGAAATTGGGGCCACCATCGACTCCAGTCAAAAAGGCCCAACGGGCCCAACAGAGGATGTACTTCCTGCGGCAGCTGATAAAACACATTCTGCCACAGGCAGTGATGGTCCAATTCTATACTGCCATCATAGAGTCTGTCCTCACCTTCTCCATCATGGTCTGGTTTAGCTCAGCCACCAAGCACGATGTCCGGAGGCTGCAGCGAATCGTCCAATCAGCTGAGAAGTCTGTTGGCTGCACCCTTCCCCCCCCCCACCACAACCCATCCAATCGACGAACTGTACACTGCAAGGGCCAGGAAGCGAGCAGGTAAGATCATCTCTGACCCCTCTCACCCTGGCCACAAACTCTTTGAAGCACCTCCCTCTGGGAGGCGACTCGGGACTGTCAAAGCCGCCACAGCCAGACATAAACAGCTTTTTTCCCCACGATTAGTAGCTCTACTCACTAACCAAAAGTCTGTAGCATCATTTTGCTCTGGTATTTATTTTATTCACATGTTTAAACTGTAATGTTTTATTTTTAATGTTTTATGTGTCATTTAATGGTACTGTATGTCATGTTGTTACTTGCGAGCAGAGCACCAAGGCAAATTCCTTGTACGTGTACATACTTAGCCAATAAACTTATTCATTCAAAACTATCGTAGCACCCATGTAAAGCACTGCCATGTGAAATAAATTCTAATCAAGCTCAAGACAGATTTCAACTTCAACCAGTTCCATTGAGCTTTGGTAGGAACATTGTATTTAGGAATAGAATCAAAATATCACAAAATTCCGCAATATAGTCAAATGACCCATGTCACTATTCACAAGTTGCAAGTCTTAATAATTGTTCAAGCATTTCTTCAGGTAGAGATGGAAATGAGCCAACTTCAATTGATCTTTCTCTTTAAATCTACAAGACTATTGCTTCATTTATGCTCAAACTGATTGCATACAAATTGTATTCAGTTAGTTCCACCTTTCATTGCATACCAACGCATTTTATGCACGAGATTGTCGAAGTTTAATAAATATTCAATAACACTTCATCCAAAAATATTTATTGAAATTCATCTTTAATTGAAATCATTTCTGACAATACAGATTTAAAAATTAGGCTTGTGGTCTTGTACATATTAATCATTAACAAATAACTGCCTGGATATTTTATGCTTATTGCCCTAGCTAAGTTACTACAGTAACTGTCCTCTGGTAAAGAAAGGAGATGACAGTTAAGAACATTGCAGGAAGCAGTAAATGGTTACAATAAAGCAGCCTGGACTTCAAGCAGTGAAAATGCCGACAAGTTATTAATCTGAAAATTGAAGTACAGAAATAAACGGGGAAGATACAGCAGACTCCTGTTAAACCAGTTGAGCCTGTGACAAGAGTTGAGTAACAGCAATAATTAGTCTTCCTTATTTGAGGAAGGGAAAAGTTCAATGAACAAAGCTCAACTTCAGCTCTGTCCTGCAATATCAATCAGTGCATCACAGCTGCCTTCTGCTGTAACTGTAACTTCTGTTGAGGGATTCAGGGGTAACCCCAACATTGATACATTTCCATATCTTCATGGCTGGTCTCCAGCCATCTATTCGGGCATTCCTCCCATCGCCACATCTTACCATTTTCCACCACCACATATTTCCATTCAAATTTTAAATTCACTGGGAGCAGGATAGAATTAGACCAGAATCCATCCTTGTCCGGTTTCAATGGGACATAATTCTCCCACTGTCCCAGGCACTCATGGCTGCCGGTCACTGCAAGGATCTGAGAATTTGAGCAGGTAACATAGTGAACATTAAAATTCACTGAAACATTATTAACAGGCAAAGGGGAGACTGCAGCAACTTTCTTGGGTGTATTTTCAGACTCCAAGCTTGCAGCTGTTCTTTCCGATTCATCTTTAAAAACCAACTTAATGCTTTTTCTTTTGTCTTTTTCCATTTTAGTTTCAATGATATTCAAGTTACTAAGCATATCAACATTAGTCTCACTGATGTCTTCATTAGTCTGAATAAGGAGAAGACTCTCAGTACCACCAAATTTCTGTTCAACCGCTGAAGCAAGATCCAAAGCTTTATCTTCATGGTCATATTGGTTGAACACCTCTTCAGTACTCAGAGTTGGCTTCAGTTTTTCACAAACACGTTTCTTTTCCTGACCCAAGCTATACTCAGTGAAGTGTACATTATGGACAGGACTTTCCCCACCACTAGTTGGTTGAGCTATGGGCTCAATTTGCATCTTGTCACTTATCTGTTCAGCAACAGACCAATCTTGCTTCTTTGATAGTTCAGGAGCAAAGTCATTTTCTCTCTGATCGCTGACCATAGTGTCCAAAATGTCTTTAGACTCCGAATCAACAGATTTCTGTTTAACTGAAGATGATTGCACACCAACTTTTAACTCTGTTCTTTCTTTGAACTCGAGTAAATTGTTCCTTTCAATATCAGCTCTAACTGTGAAGAGAAGAGAGATCAAATGTTAAATCCATTAATATTTCAACCACATGATCACTAGCAAACAGCTGGAGGTTTTCAAAATCCTTAGTTTCCCCCATCCAAAAAAAAGTCAAGACAATAGTTCTAATTTAATCAAGGCATTTAAACAAATAAGTCCTGGTCAATAATCTATATTACTAAAACTCTGATCTTGACCGCTTTTGGCCCACTGTGCTGCGATTTCCGACAGAACGCCGCCACCTACGGCCGTCATTTTTGGCCACCTCGCTCAGAGCCCCACTCCGCCTTACGGGTGCTGAGGATTTTTCCCATCGATGACAAATCAGAGAGATATTAATGTTTTTTTTTTAATTCACCATTCTCTCTGCTGCCCCTGCTGGAGGGAGGGGGAGGAACTATCAAACCAGGAAGTGGTGTGCCTCATTCAGTCTCTGCAAGATGGATGAAGCCAAGGGTCATGTCTCTCTGAGCTCTGAATAACACTGAACAAATGTCTACACAACTGTGAGTCCCCTTAATGTGGTTTGAAAATGAAAATATGGTTTGTTTGAAATAAAAAGGCACTGCCTGCAAATGGTTGTTTGGGTGTTTTGGCGTGAAGTTGAAAGGCACTACTTACTGCAAATGGTGGCTTGGGTGCCTTGGCTTGAAGTTAAATAGCACTACTGCAAATGCACTTACTTCCTGTTTGCACTGTATATTGATTTTAGATCAAACTCTACCACTTACGGCTGTGATTTTTGGCCATCTTACTCAGTCCCCCTCCGCTGAGCAGGTGCAGAGAATTCTTCCCATCAATGAAAAATAAAAGTGTTATTAGTGTTTAAAAAATGTTGAGAATCTCACTCCTGTCAATCACGCCATGAAAGCCACTCCTTTTCTGGTGGGAGGGGTTATAAAACCTGGAAGTGTGGGTGTGGCTCAGTCTCTGCATGATGGGGGAGGGAGAGGTCACGACTCTGTCTGAGCTATGAATCAACAGAACACACTGAATGTCTTGTGAACTGTGTGTTTGGTGTTTTGTGTGGTTTTATGGTGGTTTCACCCTGCATGAAATGATATGAAGCTGCATTTGAATTCGGTGGCCTTGCACCCTGCTTGAAATGGTAAGAACATGGATTTGAATTTGGTGGCCTTGCACCCTGCTTGAAATGGAATTTCAAGGAATAGTCACGAGTCAACTGCCAGCCCACCAGCCGTGATTGAGCTGCCAGCAGATCAGGCTTGAGGGACTGAGCTGCCACCCCAAGAACCCATACCAGCACTCCAGAAAGCCCCCCCCCCCACTGGCCACCAATATTGGAATTGGTGGAGAGGTGGAATATTGTGTCAGGGGACCAGCCCTCCCATATGAACATGGGACCCAACGGGTCCCACTTAGTCTAGTATCTAATGAAAGCAAATGCTACGGTAAATTGTTTAAGAATAATGGACTGCTTGCCTTAGTATCAAAAATTAGTTTCCCAGACAGTACCCGTTAAAGAGGGCTGTGTCTAATCGTGAAAGACTTGAGGAAAGTGCTCTGTAATAGTGGAATGTTAGAACATTATGAATAACCTCTTGACAACTGGCAACAGTTCAAACCTGTCCAGACAGCCACCGTTTCATCTGAAGCTCGAATCTTTGTGGGGCTTGCCCGGATACTATATTGGGTTCAGATTCTAATTTCAGCAATGTGCACAGTTTAATATTTAAACTCTTCAACAATTAGCCAGTGGATTCTTTCAATTTGCAAACATTTCCTTGTCAGGGAGTGTTGGTTCAGTATTAGTTGGCCCTGGAGCAGTATATGGACAGTCTTTATGAGGATTTTGCCAGGACTAGAGGGTGTGAGCTATAGGGAGAGGTTGAGTTGGCTGGGTCTCTATTCCATGGAGCATAGGAGGATGAAAGGAGATCTTATGGAGGTATACAAAATCATGAGAGGAATAGATCGGGTAGATGCACAAGCTTTTGCCCATAGTAGGGGATTCAAGGACCAGAGGACACAGGTTCAAGGTGAAACTGTGAAGGGGTCACAGCTTAAGGATAAGGGGGAAATCCTTTAAAACCGAGATGAGAAGAACATTTTTCACACAGATAGTGGTGAATCTCTGGAACTCTCTGCCACAGAGGGTAGTTGAGGCCAGTTCATTGGCTATATTTAAGAGGGAGTTAGATGTGGCCCTTGTGGCCAAGGGGATCAGAGGGTATGGAGAGAAGGCAGGTACGGGATACTGAGTTGGATGATCAGCCATGATCATATTGAATGGCGGTGCAGGCTCGAAGGGCCGAATGGCCTACTCCTGCACCTAATTTCTATGTTTCTATGAAAGGGTAAAGATTTAACAGGAATCCGCAAAGTAACGTTTTTCACACAGAGGGTGGGGGGTGAATGGAACAAGCTGCCAGAGGAGGTAGTTGTGGCTGGGACTATCCCATCGTTTAAGAAACAGTTTGACAGGTACATGTATAGGACAGGTTTGGAGGGTTATGGACAAAGCGCAGGCAAGTGGGACTCTGGTAGCTGGGAACATTGTTGGCTGGTGTGGGCGAGTTGGGCCTGTTTCCACACTGTATTAATCTAATCCATGACTCAAGACTAGCGTTGTTCTGGCACAGACAGACACGGACACAGATAGACATGCTTCCTCGAAGGAAGCGGCTGGACTCGCCGACCTGATCTGTTGCTAAACCTTATTCGCTCCTCCAACACTAAATAATCTGGTGTTTGAACAGATTCATAAATGTGGAGTTCAAACTGTTGCAGTTCATGATCAAAATCGCTCCCATGAACTGTTGCCAATTATCATTAGAGCAAGGCGGCAGTGTGAGCTGCGAGGAGGACTTGGATAGGTTGGGTGAGTGGGCAGAAGCATGGCAGATGCAGTATAACGAGGATAAATTAAGTTATCCACTTTGGTGGCAAGAACAGGAAGGCAGATTATTATTTGAATGGTGTCAGATTAGGAGAAGGGGAGGTGCAACAAGACCTGCTGTGCTTGTACATCAGTCACTGAAGGTAAGCATGCAGGTACAGCAGGCAGTGAAGAAAGCTAATAGTATGTTGGCCTTCATTGCAAGAGGATTTGAGTTTAGGAGCAAGGAAGTCCTACTGCAGTTGTACAGGGCCCTGGTGAGACCACACCTGGAGTATGGTGTGCAATTTTGGTCTCCTAATTTGGGGAAGGACATTATTGCTATTGAGGGAGTGCAGCAATGGTTCACCAGGTTAATTCCCAGGATGGCAGGACTTCCAGAAGGCTTTTGACAAGGTCCCACATAAGAGATTAGTATACAAACTTAAAGCACACGGCATTGGGGGTTCAGTACTGATGTGGATAGAGAACTGGCTGGCAAACAGGAAGCAAAGAGTAGGAGTAAACGGGTCCTTTTCACAATGGCAGGCAGTGACTAGTGGGGTACCGCAAGGCTCAGTGCTGGGACCCCAGCTATTTACAATATATATATTAATGATCTGGATGAGGGAATTGAAGGCAATATCTCCAAGTTTGCAGATGACACTAAGCTGGGGGGCAGTGTTAGCTGTGAGGAGGATGCTAGGAGACTGCAGGGTGACTTGGATAGGCTGGGTGAGTGGGCAAATGTTTGGCAGATGCAGTATAATGTGGATAAATGTGAGGTTATCCATTTTGGTCGAAAAAACAGGAAAGCAGACTATTATCTAATGGTGGCCGATTGGGAAAGGGGGAGATGCAGCGAGACCTGGGTGTCATGGTACACCAGTCATTGAAGGTAGGCATGCAGGTGCAGCAGGCAGTAAAGAAAGCGAATGGTATGTTAGCTTTCATTGCAAAAGGATTTGAGTATAGGAGCAGGGAGGTTCTACTGCAGTTGTACAGGGTCTTGGTGAGACCACACCTGGAGTATTGCGTACAGTTTTGGTCTCCAAATCTGAGGGAAGGACATTATTGCCATAGAGGGAGTGCAGAGAAGGTTCACCAGACTGATTCCTGGGATGTCAGGACTGTCTTATGAAGAAAGACGGGATAGACTTGGTTTATACTCTCTAGAATTTAGGAGATTGAGAGGGGATCTTATAGAAACTTACAAAATTCTAAAGGGGTTGGACAGGCTAGATGCAGGAAGATTGTTCCCGATATTGGGGAAGTCCAGGACAAGGGGTCACAGCTTAAGGATAAGGGGGAAATCCTTTAAAACCGAGATGAGAAGAACTTTTTTCACACAGAGAGTGGTGAATCTCTGGAACTCTCTGCCACAGAGGGTAGTTGAGGCCAGTTCATTGGCTATATTTAAGAGGGAGTTAGATGTGGCCCTTGTGGCTAAGGGGATCAGGGGGTATGGAGAGAAGGCAGGTAAGGGATACGGAGTTGGATGATCAGCCATGATCATATTGAATGGCGGTGCAGGCTCGAAGGGCCGAATGGCCTACTCCTGCACCTAATTTCTATGTTTCTATGAATGGGTCATCATTCTTGTATTCATTGGAATTTAGAAGGGTGAGAGGGGACCTCCAGGGGTCCAAATGACAATTAAATTGACTCTTGACTCTTATAGAAACAAATAAAATTCTTAGAGGATTGGACAGGGTGGATGCAGGAAAAAAATTCCGATGTTACAGGAGTCCAGAACAAGGGGTCCGAGGTAGGCTATTTATGACCGAGATGAGGAAGGAGAAGAAAAAAAAATCACCCAGAGAGTTTTGAATCTGTGGAATTATCTACAACAGAAGGCAGTGGAGGCAATTCACTTAATGGTTTCAAGAGAGTTAGATTTAGCTCTTCGGACTAAGAGAATCAAGGGATATGGAGGAAAAAGCCAGAGCGGAGTACTGATTTTGGATGATCAGCCATGATCATATTGAATGGCGGTGCTGGCTCGAAAGGCCGAATGGACCTATTTTCTATGTATGTTTCTCCGGGTTGTATTCCAGAGTGGGTTGAATTTCACGCCACTGGTCTGTAGGTTCTGGGTTGTTTCCACAACTGAGTAACCGTTCAGACACCGAAATCCAATAAATATAAACCAGTGGAAGTAAGCAATGCAAATGAGCACCAAATAGTCAAAAGCTGCGTGTGTTTGTTTCTTAAATTAGCGCAGTATCCGCACTTGTTGCGCATTAATGGCGAAGTTCCTTCAGCAAAACCAACTGTAACCGCTCCGAGCAGGGACAGAGAGGAAGAGGGGGAGGTAAAATAGCAAAGACAGAGACACACACACGTGTGGGTGGGGGAAGGGAGTCTGTTCAGTCACTGAAATGGGGAGAAATATGGAGCTTGTGAAAGCTCAACCACGTTTGGTGCAGCTCTCTGGCGGGGCAGTCTGGAGAAGTCCAGGGGTCTGGGCTGGAAACAGCCATCGGCAGTGAACCCGCCGGACACGCTGGGATACAGAGACATTTATTAATTGAGTTGGTCCGGCAGTTCCTCTAGAAAACGACATGAGGTCAACGTTTGAAATGTCACCGTTCCTCCCCGCGGGTGTTGCCAAACCTGTTGAACGTTCCCAGTATTTCCAGTTTTGGCTTCATACTCGTAGTTTTTTTTTAACGCGTTGTATTTGAGTCGCGGTTTACCTGCAGCGCCGATCCCAGGGTGGCCGCCCTTGTCCTTGGCTGCACTGCCGGCGGCAGCAACAGCAAGCAGCACCAGCAACGCCCGGGGTCTCCCGCTCCCGCTCCTCCCGGCTCCTGCCTCTGTTCCACCACATCCAAGTGGCCAGGGCCACGACGAGAGCCGCGGGCAGCACTGTCCAGGAGCTGCTCACCATTGTCACCAGCTCCAACACTACACTCATCAAACCCAATACCATGGCCGCACCTTTCTTCCCTCCCTCTGGGACTCCAATTCACCTCTGATCCTTTTCAGCTGCTGCTGCTGTCGACAACTCCTCAGCCCAGGCTCCACCTCCTGCCCAGTCTCTCTCTGCAGTGCGGTAGCGGTAGCGCTGCGCTTAAAGCTGCACTTTTTCGCCAAAGTTCGAGCATCTCAGCTTATGATTGTCACAGGTGGTTCTAGTTTGACTCGTTCACCAGTATCGGTGGAGCTACAGGTTGGCTCCTGACATCCAAGATACCTATTTGATTGCATGTTGTGTCTCTAGCGTTTAGTGTCTATCCCCAAAGATTCTTCTAACCTTACCTGTTGTAACCAAAAACAATTGATGAGGGCAAAGCTGTAGGCATTGTCTACATGGATTTCAGCAAAGCATTTGATAAGGTTCCACATGGTAGACTGCTCTGGAAGGTTAGATTGCATGGGATCCATGGAGAGCTAGCTGACTGGATAGAAAATTGGCTTCATAGTCATAGAGTGATACAGTGTGAAAGCAGGCCCTTCGACCCAACTTGGCCACACCTGCCAACATGTCCCAGCTACACTAGTCCCACCTGCCCACATTTGGTCTATATCCCTCCAAACCTGTCCAATCTATGTACCTGTCTAACTGTTTCTTAAATTCTGGGATGTGATTAGTGCAATGAGAATCTCATTAGTGTGGGTGTTGTCTTGCAAGAAGATTTTCTCATGGGTCCACTTCTTCCAGTGCATTTGGCGAATTCTGCAGATACCAGTGGTGAAATATTTTTCTGGTGCATATGTCTTCTGAACGTGGGTCCAGATTTTAGAAGCACATGGGAGGACAGGGATCACTTCTTCATGAATCCGAGATCATGATCTTCAATTATAATTCTCCCCATATCCCTTGACTCCACCAGCCCCTAGAACTCTATCTAACTCAAAACGTTGCTAAGGTGCGGTTCCCTAATCTTGCTATGGTGTGGTTCCCAAACTATGAAAATGTCCTGTTTTCCAGGGTTTTGTTGTATACCTTTTTGGGAGAACAGCCTGATGCAGGAGGGGCAAGTTAGCAGAGCACTATAGTGTTGCGAACATTGAGTGCAAAGCTCATCCTCTTGCATATGTTTCGGCCCAAAACATATGTTCACTGTTCGTGCACATTCACACAGTTCCTGGCTTCTATTCTACTTTTTGTTCATAATTAAACTTGCATAGAGCAGTACCTTGAAAGGCAAACTTTTCATATTGTTGTTTCTGTGCATGTTCATTACTGGTCTTTCAATTTTCACAGGTTACCATTTAAGCCTCTGAGATACATGTACATACATACACACGTTGTCCATATTTGGGTCCATTATCAGGGCTACCAACAGATCTGTGCATTCATTCTGTGCAAGAGATGTGTGCATCGGTGCATACCACTGCTCCAGTTTAGCAGTGCTAACTCGTAAAGTAAGGGGCACCTGTGTCAAAGAGGAAACATTTGTATAATTTATTGGCTTACTTTTTGTGTAATGGAATGTATAAATTGTAGACCCTACCTTGCCTAGCAATAGCAAGGTGCCCTTACTTTCTGCTTCTTTACACACGAAACCTGCAAGGACCTTCAGTGAATCTTCCAGCAGCAAGTCTCTCATGTAGTCAGTAGACCCTGCACAATGCAGGCCTTCCAGTTGTAAATGACATCCCCTGGTGGGGCTGGAGAAAGGGAGTTGGCCTTGCAGTTTACCTGGAGCAGATTCAGCAGGCAGATTTTGCAACAAACCATAGTCCTTAACATTAATAGATCTATAAAAGTAAATGTTTCAGTTTAACGGTCTTCAGCTCTCCACTGCCCACATCCCATCAATGTGGACAATGTCGCAGTCACCACAAATTCATATATAAAATAATTTCTATAAATGACAGATACAATATGACATTATTTTCTTTCATACATATTTCCTCTAAAATACAAATACATACAAATTAGGTAATTTCAAATGGTTAATAATTTCATACAAAATTGCCCATTGTGGAATTTATCTGTGTATGTAAGACAAAGTGGGCTATATATTTTTTTTTTAAATGTATTGCTTCACAAATTAAACACACACCAGTACTTTGGGGCAATTCCATTTCCAAATATTGCTTGGGAAATTATTAACCTAGCCTATCTTCTGCAACCATCTTTGGAATTTTGGGATGAAAGCCATCACTGCCTGTTTATATTTTCTCTATTCTGGTACTACAAATGTTTTGAAGATTCCTTTTGAATGTTTATCTTTGAGAGCAGCTCGTTTATGTTCTCCTCAGCTACTCCTGCAGCCATGCACATCTGTATGGATTGAGACTAAATCTTCATTGACATCTCTATCTCATTGATCGCAATCGCATGACATTGACAGCATCTTTAACTCTTAGGCAGACTGATCTTTTCAATTTCACTCCTGTTTCTTCTCAGTAATGAGAAGTCTGTATATGAATAGGTGGCACCTCACTACATTGCTCATATCTCCTTCCGTCATTCCGCTGATAATGGAGAACAAGCTCCATTAACCAGGGTTAGACTGGTCCACTTTTTGCAGATGCCACAAACTCTGGCAATTTCACACATTGTCTGGTGATTTGCAGCAATGGAACAAGTTAGCTGAAGGTCAGTTAGTTAGTTAGGTTTTTCACAAATACCTTTATTATTGTCAAATTCCCTCCATCAAATCAAAATTGGACCATTCAGACTTTGAACTGAGTGAAAGGTGAACCATGGCACAAGAATGCTGCAGTTAAAAGCAAATGAGAAATGATTTGAAATATTTGTCTATTTCACTAATAAGAGGAAAGAAACTAACCGAGATCTCCAGGAAATATATAAGACATTAGTGCAAGAACTGTAAATTCACATTACTTTAGACTAAACTTTGATAGCAGAAAATCAGATTCAAACTGCAAGTCGAATCGGTAGTAAGGAAGATAAACGTAATGCTTGCATTTGTTTCAAGACGGCTAGAATACAAAAACAGGGATGTAATGCTGAGGCTTTATAAGGCGCTGGTCAGGGTGCGTTTGCAGTATTGTGAGCAATTTTGGGCACCATATCTGAGGAAGGATGTGCTGCCTCTGGAGAGGGTCCAGAGGAGGTTTACAAGAATCATCCCAGGAATAAGTGGGTTAACATATGGTGAGTGTTTGCTGGCACTGGGCCTGTACTCGCTGGAGTTTAGAAGGATGGGGGGGCGGGGGGGTTAGGGTTAGGGTTAGGGGGGTGTCCCTCATTGAACCTTACTGAATAGTGAAAGGCTTGGATGGAGTGGATGTGGAGAGGATGTTTCCACTTATGGGAGAGTCTAGTGCCAGAGGTTATAGCTTCAGAATTAAAGGACCTTCTTTTAGGAAGGAGATGAGGAGGAATTTATTTAGTCAGAGGGTGGTGAATCTGTGGAATTATTTGCCACAGAGGGCTGTGGGGGCCATGTCAATGGATATTTTTAAGGCAGAGATAGATACATTCTTGATTAGTATGGGTGATTCTTGATTGGTACGGGAGATGGCTGGAGAATGGGGTTAGGAGGGAGAGTAGGCTTGATGGGCCGTATGGTCTAATTCTGCTCCTATCACTTATGAAAAATAAATTTCAGGACTAAAGTCAACATTATTTTTGGAATGGCATTCTGGGCAGGAGCGTTGAGTCAGGAACCTGGAGAGCACGTGAGGAGCAGCTGGCTGTGTGGGGGCAGGAATAGATTATTACTAGATTACTGCTTTAGCTGGGCTGAATGCTGACCCTCATGTATATCAATCACACTGGCAAGCTGACAACTTGACAGTAACAAACTAAAAACAAAGCATTGCCCTCAGTGAGATTGTTCATTATTGGACTCATGTCAGATCAATCAACAATTTAAACAGTTGCAACAAATTATTTTATGTTTCTGCCCCCACACACTTTTTCCCTGGAACTGCAGATACCGGTTTACAAAAAAGGACACAAATTGCTGGACTAACTAAGCGGGTCAGGCAGCATCTCTGGAGAACATGGACAGGTGAGTTAGAGTCTGAACGGTCCCGACCCGAAACATGGCCGACTCGGAGCGGAGACGGCGTTCCGGCTTTCGGCAGCGGCGACATCACCACGGAGGTCCGCTGGACTGGAGGGCGGCATCTCCGGCCTGGATCGATCGCCTCAGCGCAGAGGGAGAACAAGGAGGGAAGAGACAGAGACTAAGACTTTTGCCTCCATCACAGTGAGGATGTGCTTGGTGAACTCACTGTGGTGGATGTTAATTTGTGTTTATTGTATGTTTTGTTATTTATTGTTACTGTGTATGACTGCAGGCAACGTAATTTCATTCAGACCGAAAGGTCTGAATGACAATAAAGGAATCAAATTCAAATTCAAATTCAAATGTTCTCCCGAGATGCTGCATGACCTGCTGAGTTACTCCAGCACTTTGAACCTTTTCCCTTTATTTGCACTAATTAAGCATTAAATAGGTGCAGTCTGTTCCAAATAACTCTTTGCCGCAGAACTTGTTCCGTCACCTAATGGCCAAACTGCACAATATCCCATTAGAAGTAACAGCTTACTCATAAATATATAAAATAAGAAAAATGGTACAATTTGTCTCAGACGTTGAATAACAGTAAATATATTTTTGCAGTCAGGCTATGGAAATCTTACCCTGGCTCAGCATTAAAGAGTTAACAGGAACTTCTTCAGATCCACCAAGCACAATAATGGATTTGCCTGCAGAGGTCACTTAATAATTTACAGATATTGTTAAATTGAGTAATAATTGTTTAAATAATGGTCACTCACCTTTGCCCACCCATTGGATCCGGGATATGCTTTTGATAGGTTTGTGTGGTGAGAGTTGGAAACCAGATAATGTCACTGAATATCAACGTGGCTAAAGTGCTTGGTATACTTTGTCAATACCTAGCAACCATGCTCTAGTAAGTGCCATTGTTTTCTCTTATCATTGTGTCCTCTTGCTTGAAATGTTGAAATCTTAACAAATAACTTTGTTATCTTTGCCGGACTGACAGACTTTATAGGTTGCACATGGATGGAAACACATTCATGCCACCTCATGAATTTGTTATCTGCTATTTATCGTTCACCCGGCACTTGCGATCTCATCCTCTCATTCTTCAAAAAGTATAACTCAGCTGGTCCATACAAAACTGCCATAGCTGCCCTGTAAAAAATCAAGTTATTATCGAAGTGCGATTCATGCACATATTTTAAAATGAATACAGAAGACAATTTGAAAATTCCACTTTATCGAATCACTCAATGACCTCAAAGCAACAGATGAGGCACAATCTCAGGATAAAGCGTTTACCAGTTAAGATTTAGAAGAATTTTTAAAAGGGTTAAAAATCTAACCTCAGGATGTTGAGATAAAGGCGAGACTGATGTATTTTCAGTCAGGAAAGGAAGGAATGAAGGGCAATGGCTATTGGGTGGGGAAAATAGACGATGTACAGAGCTGGTCAGTATTTAATGATTGGCCAAGATGTTTGAGAGATGGAATGCCCTCTTAATTTTTATATTTCTTATGTTCTTAAATGGTTTCAGTAACATTGGGATACATTTTGGCCAAAACAGTGTAAATGATGTGTGACAAAAAATGTTGTCAAAAATTATGTTCAATACAATGTATTCATAGTTAATTACAGCCGACTTAAAAATCCACATACAGGCTCCCCCAAACCACACAGATACTTATTTTCTGTTCCCTCAATATGTAGATCAATTGAATTTCCTAGTGGTGAATACTATGTTCAAGATGATTCCTTTACTGTAAGGAAGACTGTACTATCCAACACTTCATGTCACTGGCATTGCCTAGAAAGATGTTTCCGAAGAAACAAAGGGTGGATTTGGCTACTTACTCTCAACAACAGTAGCTAAACACATGTTCAAGGTGAACCATCAGAGCACAAGGATTGTAACTGAAAGTATCATGTCTTCTGAAGATGAGACCTTGTTACCAGCTTTAGTTCGAGGCATCCTGGAGTGACTTCATGATTTGACTTTATCTGCTGCTTGATGCACAACATTGCCAGCTGAAGACAACGGCAGCTACCAGAAGAAGAGAATGGACCCTCAGATTCTAAAAGCCATAAGGCAGAGTCGGGAATATGGTGGAGTAAGAGTAGCAGGAGCAAGTATGTGACATCTGGGGATAGATGCCATGCTCAGCTTCCATAGTCTTATCTCAAGAGACAGGAGTGTTTTATTGTCAAATGTATTAAACCAGGACAATGAAATTCTTACTTGCAGCAGCAACACAACCAGTTTGTAAGCACAGTACTCCATAGATAATATAATCAAACTAATGAACAAAACAAAATTAAAGATCAATACATTTTTAAAAATCAATATAATGCAAAAACAAAACAAAGCTTGATGTCCCTAGTCCAACCAACACAGTTTGCAGTTTAGTTGGAGTTTTTCGTGTTCAATAGCCTGATGGGAAACAGCTGCTCTTGAACCTGGAGATGAAATATTTCAGATTCCTCTACTTTCTTCCCCATAGAAGAACTGAAATGAGTGTTGCCAGGGTAGTGTGGGTCCTTGATAATACTGGCTGCCTTTTTGAGACCCTTATAGATCCCTTCAATGGTGTGGAGGTCAGTATGTGTGATGGGCCGAGCAGTGTTCACCACTTTGTGACTGGTCAATATGCTCTCTGCCATACACCTGTAGAGTTCTAGAGAGTGTGTAAGAAAGAACTGCAGATGCTGGTTTAAATCGAAGGTAGACACAAAATGCTGGAGTAACTCAGTGGGTGAGGCAGCATCTCTGGAGAAAAGGAATGGGTGACGTTTTGGGTCGAGACCCTTCTTCAGACTGATGTCAGGGGATGTTCATGCCGCTGGGGTGTAAACTACACAAGCGAAATATGAGGTGCTGTTCTTCCAATTTGCGCTGGGCCTCACTCTGACAATGGAGGAGGCCCAAGTCAGAAAGGTCAGATTGAGAAAGGTAGGGGGAGTTGAAGTGCTGAGCCACCGGGAGATCAGGTAGGTTAAGACGGACTGAGCAGAGTAGTTCAGCAAAATGATCGCTGAGCCTGCACATGGTCTCGCCGATGTAGAGAAGTTGACACCTGGAACAGCGGATACAGTAGATGAGGTTGGAGGAGGTGCAAGTGAATCTCTGTCTCACCTGGAAAGACTGTTTGGGTCCTTGGATGGAGTCGAGGAAGGAGGTAAAGGGACAGGTGTAGCATTTCCTGCATTGTAGGGGAAAGTACCTGGGGAGGGGGTGGTATGGGTGGAAAGGGACGAGTTGACATGGGAGTTTTGAAGGGAATGGTCTCTGCGAAAAGCAGAAAGAGGTGGTGATGGGAAGATGTGGAGGATTATATGCTGTATGCGACGGCTGATGGGGTGGAAGGTGAGGACAAGGGGAACTCTGTTCTTATTACGAATGGGGGGAGGGGGAGTAAGAGCGGAGCTGTGGGATACCGATGAGACCCTAGTGAGAGCTTCATCTATAATGGAAGAGGGGAACCCCCGTTTCCTAAAGAATTAGGACATCTCCGATGCCCTGGTATGGAACACCATAACCCTGGGCGCAGATGTGGTGTAGACGGAGGAATTGGGAGTAGGGGATAGAGTTTTTACAGGAAGCAGGGTGGGAAGAAGTGTAGTTACGATTGCTGTGGGCATCTGTGGGCTTGTTGTAGATGTCTATCAATAGTCTGTTTCCTGTGATGGAGAGTATTCGTCAACATGCCGAATCTCCTCAATCTTTGAGAGGCATTGAGAGACATTGTGAGCTTTCTTTATGATTGCATCAATGTGCTGGGTCCAGGACAGATCTTCGGTCATATACATGCTCAGGTACTTGAAGTTGTTGCCTCTCTCCACCACTGACTCATTGATGAAGATAGGTTTGTGGATCCTCATCCTTCCTCTTCTAAAGTCGACTATCAGTTCCTTGGTTTTACTGACATTGAGAACAACGTGGTTGCTCTGGCACCATTCAATCAAATGCTCAATCTCCCTGACATACTCTGACTCATCATTACCTGCAAATCATCCAATAACAGGGGTGACGTAGCAAATTTAAAGATGGAGTAAACTGTATTCAGCTACACAGTCACGGGTATAGAGTGAGTTGTTGAGGAAGCATTGCTGCCAATTTGTACTGATTGTGTTCTGTTGATCAAGAAGTTGAGGATCAAGTTGCAAAGGGATGTGCCCAGATTTACCCAGTTTGGCGAGCCAGCGAAATCACATCCCTCGTTGATTTATTGTGGCAGTAGGCCAATTGTAGTGAGTCCATGTTCATGCTGAGGTTGGAATCGATACGTGCGTAACCAATGTTTCAAAGCACTTCATCACCACGGACATTAGTGCCACCAATCGGTAGTCATTGAGGCGCGTCATCTTACCCTTCTTGGGCACCGTTGTTTTTATTAAAGTTCTGTCAAAGCAAGTGGGGATCTCAGACCTCAGTAATAAAGAGGTTAAAGGACACCTGAGTGAACCAAGGAAGCAGGCATTTACTGCACGGAATGCAAGGGACTCTTTAACAGAGAGACATTTTCATAGAGCCTGCAAAATAAAATTCCTCAGTGCAAACCAAGCAATGCTCTCTGTGCTGGACCACTTTCTGTTTACAGGTATTAATGCCACCTGCTGGATGTTCAGGTTCCTACAGCTTTGGGTTACCTTTCCTGTTAGGCAGGAAGTTGTCATAAACCAGGAAGCCCAGCTCAGGGACAGTACCGCATGGTGCAGACTGTAATTCTAGTGTGTAATTTGCTGCCATCCCACTGCACCAGTTTGTTAGATGCATTGTCTGTGAGTAATCATGTTTGTGTAACAGCAGCTTTAGTTACGTTATTGTGCAGGATTGCTATTATTAACAGTTAAGAATGTTTCATGTGCCCTGGCTGGTTTCTTACATAACAGCATTGTATTTAGTGGTGGCATCATAGTTTATGTTTCTATACCAAGTGTATAACGTTACTAAATATGCGGTTTCTCTTTCTGCTTGTATGTTACAGTTTTACAGTTGAATACAGTAAAGAATCAACGACATCTCGTGTCTACGGGTCTTTATTGGATTAATTGTTTAACTTGCTAGATAGCTGGATAGGGACATCCAGCGAGTCCAGTATACTCTCCATACTACAATCTAGCCCTTCTGCTTAGATTATACACAATAATCAGTCATGAGAACCCAGATGACACATAAAATATTTTCACATCTGCTATGACTGTTAATAGGTCAATTCTAAGTGGTCAATTCTACACTGAATTGACCACTTCACTGAATAAATATCTGTCCCGATAACATCTATTGCTTGGTGCACATTTCTAATAAGTGGCACCTTGGTTAAACAAGAATGTATTAAACACTTTCATTGGATCAGCTTCACTCTGCAGGCAAACATTAGAAGAGTTCTTAATCCCAGTGGATTACTGCTCAAAATTGATTAAGGATAGTCAGTAATGTAGCTGGGAGTAATGCACGTAAAATATTGATTTTTCGTCGATTTTTTATCCATTATGTAGTGGATAAACAGGCCCTTCAGCCAACTCATCCATGTCTACCAAGGTGCCTAATTATGCTAATCCCACTTTCCTGCGTTTGGTCCCATATCACACTAAATCTTTCCATTCCACATTCCTGTCTTATTGTCTTATAAACATTGTTTAAAAAAGAACTGCAGATGCTGGAAAAATCGAAGGTAGACCAAAATGCTGGAGAAACTCAGCGGGTGAGGCAGCATCTATGGAGCTAAGGAATAAGTGACGTTTCAGTACAAGACCCTTCTTCAGACTCATTAACTTCTTCAGACTCACTTATAAACATTGCAATTTTACCTGCCTCATTAACTTATTTTGGCTGCGTGTCCCTTATACCTACCCTGTGCGCAAAAGTTACTCCTCAGATCCCATTTAAATCTTTCCCCTCTTACCTTAAATCTGTCTTTTAGATTCCCCAACCCTGGAAAATTCACTGCTTTGACTGTGCCTCATAATTGTTTTAACGTTTACAAAGTCACCCCTTAGCTTCCTTTGTTCCAGGTGAACAAATTATCCAACCTCTCCTTACAATTCAAGCTCTCCAGTCCAAGCACCATTCCTGTGAATCTTCTCTACACCCTCTCTAGCTTAATCACATCCTTCCCATAACATGGCGATGAGAACTGCGCATAATTCTCCAAGTTTCTGGTCTAACCAACTCCCTGTACAACTGCAGTGTGATGTACTAACTCCTGTACTCAATATCTCATAAGATAAAGGCAAACATGCCATACTCTTCTTCATCAATCTATCCACCTGTGTCACCATTTTCAGGAAACGACGTAGTTTGTCCATCCTTTCACCCTTTTTGTTATGTTTACTCTGTCAGAAAGTGTTTTTGGAGGTTTCTTAGTATTTCTTATGTGGCGGGTGTAGATTAGTGTCACTCATACCATGACTCATACACTGTGGCTCTGCCCACAGGCTTATTAGAAAGCTCTTTCTCTCTCTCTTTTAGTCTAGTAGCGCATGCTGAGATGAAGTAACCACTGTAGAGTTGCTAATAAAATACTTCTAATCATTTTATGTGAGCCTGATCAATTCAACAGTGGCAGAAGTGGGATGCGAACCCACGCCTCCCATGCGTACAGTGGAAGAGACTGCTGCGCAGCTGGCCGAAGCGACTGTATTCACAATACTAGATGCCAAAAGTTCATTCTGGCAGATTCCTCTGGAACCCAACTCCTCCAAGTTAACTACCTCAGCACACCATTCGGGCGGTACAAATTTCTTCGTATGCCGTTTGGCATAAGCTCTGCTAGTGAAGTATTTCAACGGGCTATGGAACGATTGTTTATGGGTTGCCAGTGCTCCATTATGGTTGACGATACCCTCGTTGCTGGACGAACTATTCAAGAACACAACGCACATTTGAAAATGGTCCTGGACTGCGCTAATGCAATCAATCTCAAGTTAAACCCTCAAAAGTGCAAATTCAGAGTAAGTGAGGTGAAATACGTATGCCATGTGTTCACTAAAGTAGAGTTGCTAATAAAAGAGTTTGGATTCTAATCACTTTGTGTGAACCTGATCAATTCAACAGAGGGTGGGGAGGGGGGAGGGGGGAGGAGGGAAACTGTTTCCTAGTCACTTCCTGGTCGAGGATGCGTCTTTTCTCCGAGTTGAATCTTCATTCCCCCCTCGCAGCCTACCAACTGGATTGGTGCGGCCTTTCCTGCCGGAGACTGGCCAGAGCTTCAGCAGCAGTACAGCACTGAATTACCATTGCGGAGTGGCCGATGACCTACCAGGGAGGCTCCGGAGTGTTGGGCCTGCTGCTTTAACATCGTGAAGCTGTGGTTTGCGGAGCTTCTAGACGCGGGCGGCGCTGACTCTAACATCGCGGAGTCCTGGAACCCCCTTGCCGGGGATTGCCAGTATTGGAGCTCCGCCCAGCTTGCCCTGTGGGAGCCGAGGTCTCCGGTAGGAAGCAGCCAATTCGGAAACTCCAAGCCGCTGAGAGTGTTCTTCCATTCCGACGTCGGAATTCCAATCATCCTGGCGAGAGGGCCTGAACATCGGGCTGCCGTAGCAGCGACTGCAGAGGGCACAAAGGCCCCGACCACGGGTGATCAATGAGGAAGATGATTGAACTTTATTGCCTTCCCTCACAGTGGGAAACGTTGATTCCACTGTGTGGGGATATTTATGTTCAACTCTATCGTGTATTGTGTTCTTTTTTATTCGTATGGCTGTACAGTAACTCAAATCTCACTGTACCAACTGGTGCATGTGACAATAAATGTAACTTGAACTTGAACTTAATTATTTTTAAATGAGATATAAAGGAAAATGAACAAAAACAGCTGAACATACTTTTCTCATAGTGGTGGGCAATCCCATTGAAATTAGTTGAGTTGTATGAAGTGAAGGCCAGATATGAAGTGTAGGCATCCTCTTGGCTCAGTCGGTCAGGGAAGATCCCTCCACTCAGGAATGAGTGTAAGAGTGAAGTGAGATTGTAGTTGGCCTCCAGCATGTACAGCACTGGGACAGACAGCTACTAGAATCTGGGGACCACTGTCGCATGCACTGCAACTCCCGGGCATTCTTTGTGAGCTGCAGTTGGGCCAACGGTGCAACCTGATCATTGTGTTCCTGATAATATCTAGTATTTGTAAAATAAGACACCACAACAATTGGAGCAACAGATTTGAAAATTCACATTTATTACCTTCACTTAGGTCCATTCTATAAACTTAACTGATGTTAGTACTTGGCAATTCTTGAAGTGAAGTAATTTTCTTTATTTCAATTTAAATGTTCCATGAGTATAAACTAGTGGGTAAGTTTAAAATGAAATCATAATATTACAGGGAGTGTGTCAAGTTAAAATAATGAAATCACATTTTAATTAACAATGACCCCATGTACAGTAAAGAATAGAATCCTTGCTCCTGGGTTTCCAGCTTTCAGTCAGGCCCAGGGAATGAACGTTCCATGATTGTCAACTGTGTCAAATAGTTTCTTCATAAACTGAAATATTTAAATCAATAATAAATTAATTATCGGGATTATTTTACTGCACAAATTTTAACAGTGTACCAAATCCCATAGACAATGTATTTTTTCAATCTGGTTATCTTGTCTGGTCCTACATGGTCCTCCAGTCAAGGCTAATACCGTTAATTATGTTTTTACTTCCAAATAGTTACCATGTCACAACAATAATGTCAGATCTTTTAAATGCCACCCACTGTGTCTACCAATTGTCTCAATTTACTTAAAAAACATTTTTTGTTGCGTTCATACTAATACGTAACTTTTAAGAACGTATGTGGGCCTGAAGACTTAAGGGCATGAGGTACAGGGAGAGGTTGAGCAGGCTGGGGACCTTATTCCTTTGAGCGCAGGAGGATGAGGGGTGATCTTGTAGAGGTGTATAAGATAGGGTAAATGCGCAGAATCTTTTACTCTGAGTAGGGGAATCAAGAACCAGAGAACATAGGTTTAAGGTGAGGGGGGAAAAATGTAATAGGGTTCAGTGGACAACTTTTATTTTTACACAAAAGGTGGTAGGTATATGGAATGAACTACAAGATGAGGTACAGTAGTTGAGGCAGGTACTATCACAACATTTAAAAAACATTTGGAGAGGTGCACAGATAGGATAGGGGCCAAATGGAGACAGGTGGAACGAGTGTTCACAGGACATTTTGTTTGGCGTGGGCAAGTTGGGCCGAAGGGCCTGTTTCCATGCTGTATGACTCTATGGCATGTAAATTGCAATCCAACAACATTGTGTCTATTTGTTGGCGTAGGTCATCAGTGCCAAATCTTTTCCTCATTCATTGACCTTCTCTATATTTCACACACACTCTCTTATTTGGTAATATTGTTGACCGAGGCTATAATAATGCTGCAATGAACTATAGATAATAACTACTGTACTGGTACAGTACAGGCACAGCTGCTATGCGTGTGTTGACATTTTTGGGTTTCCTCTTCATGGGAGTTAATAATACTGACAAAATATACTTTAGCCAACTTTGATAACCTTCACAAAATGTCACCAGAATAAAACTTAGCAAATGCTGCAAACCCAAATCCTTGATGTTTTATACTGATAATAAAATGACTACACAAATTTATGATAATCTATCAGAAACTAACTAAATTTCTATCACAATATAGTCACATTAAGCAGCACAGCAATAAAACACGTTTTAGAAAGACATACACTTAAGACAAGAAAATAAATGAATCGGCATCTCTGCAATCAACGTAAGCATTGAAGTGGATCTTGGAAAGCAAATAACTAATAATCAGTCTTATTTTATGCAATATCAAGGCTGGGATTTGATAGTGACTCAGTTTCATAAATCACCAAATGTATCTGAATTTACAATCTTATTCTGTTTAGTAACTTCTTCAGAATCAGGTACTTAGTTTGATTTCTCTTTACCTCTGGTTTTCGAAGTCCCTTGGTTTCAATGAATTTCTTGAAAGATAATATTGCATGAAGCCTTCTCAACTCTTTTTTCTTCAATGAAAAGAAAACAATGTTACAGTGGAGAATAGATCATGAATTCCTTTCCCAATTCCTAACCCAGTTCAAACCCAGATCCTTGTCACAATCTTTAAGTACCACCATTATCCAACTGTGATGTATGATTAACCTAACTACATAAAGTACTGTTAACATGGTGCCCAGCATTTGAAATGCTCCTTATCAAAAGACTGGTGCTCTAATTAGATATAGGGACTAACATTAACATTTTCAATGATATACAAATATAAATCCTTCTCATTTTACATTCCATACACAAAACCATACCAACCACAGTAAATCATGCGATTATTTGCAGTAGTTTTGCATTAGCATACTCAGTTTTAAGATCTATCTGAGTAATGGATTATTACCTGTTTATTTGATATCCAGTAAAACTGCTGGTTGAAATTTAATATAAACAAAATATTAGGGAGACATGAACTCAGTACACACCGCAAACCATCTACGAGACAGAGTCCAATCCTCGGCTTGAGAAAACTTTGAAAATGAACCAAACTTCATCCAAATGTTGCATTATGTTTGATCCAGAACACACACCCGCATTACCATTATCACTCCTCATTTCTATCTTTGAAAAATGCCTGATGCCTCAACACATCCACTACTGAAACAACAATGGTTCTGATAGTCCAGGCTCTGATGCTTCACACATGGACAATTCAGAACATATGTCTAGAAGTTCACAACTCATGTTCAAAAGACCCATTCACATTTAGATTAAATTCATGCATTGAGCATACATCCCATGAACACAAAGAATTCCTGGTCTCGGGCTATTAATTGGAGAAGAGCAGGATTGCTAAACCAATGCCACCTGGTGGATACATTATATTTATTTATATCAAAATGTTCTGCCTTAAAACAGAAAACGAAATTATTACAGTATCTCAGTTTTGCAATACACATATTAAATAAACAAACCAGCCATCAAATTGCAAAAATTAGTAGGGTAAATTGTTACCTTTTCCTTTTCTGCTTCAGATAATAACTTATCTGTGCTGGCCACAGAATTAGGATCCACCAGAGGTTCATCAGCTCTTCGTTTTGCCCATATCTTTGGGTCCAAATACCATGCTCCATATTTAAATTTAAACCCAGCTTGGTGGATGAATTCCTGTAAAATCACAAAGATAATGATGGAATTCTTTTAAATATTAAGATAGCTTTAAATTGGAAAATGTTTTTATAGTTCATTTTTTTATTTAATTTTCAGAGCTATGCAAAAACTTTTCACAAAATGGAACAATTTTGACCATATAAACAATCTTGTAGATCTCATACAGAATTTTGAGTCCACTTTTGGTCTCATCACATTTGGAATATTGTTTTTTTGCTAAAGGTACAAAGTGGGGCAAAAAGCAAAAATTATGTTTGGAACATCTTTTTTACTGAGATGGGAATAAAGAGCAAGCTGCAAACTTCAGAAAAATGTAGGCAATTCTATTAACATTAATAAATTATGGTATTACAAGGTGTTTGTGTTGACAAAATAATCTCAATTGGATATGTTTGTGTGGACAAGAGATCAGATTCAGATTAGTTTATTATCATGTGCACCAGGTTGCAATTAAATTCCTTGTTTCCACAAAGCTTACAGTATCCATACATAATCATAGATACAACAATATGACTATTGAAGTACAATAACGGAGTTACAAGAAAGAGTATCTGACAGTGCTTCTGGCAAGGGGCTGTGGAGAGGTGATGGTTCATGATTCTGACAGCATTGGGGGGAAAAAGCTGAATGTCCGAGCTTTCAAATTCCTGTATCTTCTAACAGAATAGCTAGAATGGCTGGCAACCTTGATAACACTTCCAGTCTTTCAGGTGGAATACAGCATGACTATGGATTGGAAGGAAGTAACAAGTCTGTGATGGACTGAGCTGTGCTCAGCACACTCTGTAGGTGTAAGTGGTCAAGAACAAAGCAGTGCCATACCAGGCCGAGATGTATTGTGTCAAAATACTCTCTAAAGTGCATCTGTAGAAGATCAAGAGAATCCTCGTAGACATGCCAAATAATCACAGATATCCAAAGAAAATAAATATGCTGACATGCTCTCTTAATGACTCCATCAGTGTGAAGAGATCCTAATCACCAGCAACGTAACCTAGGCAAGATCGAGAAAATAATACGATCAATTCTAACCGACTGAAGTCTGCTGGTTGGACGGAGAACTGGAAAGATATCGGGAGCCTAGTTCCATGTCGCGGAAATGACGGCCAAAGTGGGACAGGCCCAAGACCCTGGCGTGACGCAACATCTCACCTCAAACAGCAGCAGAAGCAGGCAAACGATCACCGAACTCGGCCTGGGGCTCACGGCCGTTGCGGTCCGGATCCGCCCCCACTTCTACTCCCAGAGCAGGGCCAAGAAAATTGAAGATGGACACAAAACGCAGGAGTAACTCAGTGGGACCGGCAGCATCTCTGGAGAGAAGGAATGGGTGACGTTTCGGGTCAAGACTCTACTTTTCAGACTGAAGAAGAGTCAAGACACGAAACGTCACCATTCCTTCTCTCCAGAGATGCTGCCGGTCCCACTGAGTTACTCCTGCTTTGTGTCCATCTTAGAATGACGTCGCGCACTCCAGACGGCTGTGCATACGCGTGAAAGCGCGCGCGACCTTCGCGGACCATCGCGGCCCCACGAGGTCGCGTAATTTGCATGCCAAGGACACGTAAGTGTGACAGGCCCTTTATTGAAGTCCCTAGCCATGATGAGAAGGGTGTCGGGGTACGCCATCTGGTGGCTTTTCATCAAGCACGCACAACTTTATGTGGAATTCAGAATAGTTGACCTGCAAACATAATGTCAATTACTTCTGCATAAGTTCTGGTTAAAGAAATTATTTTTTGTATGCTGTCACTCATATTACCTGCTGCGTTACTTATAAGAATAGTGGAAATCCAAAATTAGCAATGGAAGCTATGGTATATCAGGAGAACACTAGGGAAATTTTCTCCCAAAATATTCTACATGGATTTCAATCTCACTTATAGAATAAATTGGTGAAAAATTTCACGAAATTAATATAAATTTGCATTTATATTAATCGCAAATAAGCATGCTTACCTTGCCAATAGTTTTCCTGATTTTAATTAAAGGTGGTGGAGGAGGTGTTCCAACAGTTTTCCTCAACTCTGGAGGTATATCGACCAGCGCCAAGACCTGGATTGGTATTGCAAGTGCCGAATGGGACTCATAGTTGCTGGCAAACAGACTCATGACTGTTGCTTCTTCTATGTTGTTGTCTTCGCCACCCTTCATAGTACAAAAGAATGATAAAATAAGACAAGTTTTTAATCATTGCATATATCCTTTAGTTTAGTTTAGTTTATTATCACGTGCACCAAGGTACAGTGAAAAGCTTTTGTTGCGTGCTAACTAGCCGGTGGAAAGACAATACATGATTACAATTGAGCCATCCACAGTGTACAGGTACATGATCAAGGGAATAACATGAATAGTCAAGTCAAGTCAAGACAAATCAAGTTTATTTGTCACATACACATACAAGATGTGCAATGAAATGAAAGTGGCAATGCCTGCGGATTGTGCAAAAAATTACAGAACAGAATAGAACAGAATCAGTATTTACATATTAGAAAAAAAAACAGCAATTAAAAAAAAACACAACAGTAAATTGGTACAGTAAATTAGTCCCTGGTGAGATAAGAGTTTACAGTCCTAATGGCCTGTGGCAAGAAACTCCGTCTCATCCTCTCTGTTTTCACAGCATGACAGCGGAGGCATTTGCCTGACCGTAGCAGCTGGAACAATCCGTTGCTGGGGTGGTAGGGGTCCCCCATAATGTTGCTGGCTCTGGATCTGCACCTCCTGGGGTATAGGTCCTGCAGGGGGGCGAGTATAGTTCCCATAGTGCGTTCGGCCGAACGCACTACTCTCTGCAGTGCCTTCTTGTCCTGGGCAGAGCAGTTCCAAAACCAGATTGTGATGTTGCCGGACAAGATGCTTTCTACAGCCCCTGAGTCGAAGCACTGAAGGATCCTCAGAGGGACTGAATTTCCTCAGCTGCCTGAGGTGGTAAAGGCACTGCCTTGCCTTACTCACCAGTGTGGCAGCGTGTGATGCCCATGTCAGATCCTCTGTGATGTGGACTCCCAGGTATTTAAAGCAGCTCACCCTGTCCACAGTAGCCCCATTTATCTCCAGTGACATATACATCCTCGGATGTTTTGCCCTAAAGTCCACAATCAGCTCCTTAGTTTTTATGACATTCAAGAGGAGGCTGTTGTCCTGACACCAGTGCCAGATCAGCCACCTCCTCCCGGTAGGCCTTCTCATCGTTATTGGAGATCAGGCCCACCACCACAGTGTCATCTGCAAACTTGATGATGGAGTTGGAGCTGAACCTGAACCTGTACATGGAGTGCAGTAAGGGGTTGAAGATGCAACCCTGGGGGGACCTGTGTACAGGGTGAGGGTGTTCGATGTATTTCCTACCATCTTGACTACCTGGGGCCTGGCGGTGAGAAAGTCCAGGATCCAGGCACACAGGAAGTGTTGAGCCCCAGTTCCAGCAGCTTCTCAGCCAGTCTGGTGGGTACTATCGTGTTGAAGGCTGAACTGAAGTCTATGAACAGCATCTTCACATAGCCCCCCCCCCCCCCCCCTTCTGGCTGTCAAGGTGAGAGAGAGCGGTGTGCAGAACCTGGGAGACCGCATCGTCCATGGATCTGTTTGGACGGTATGCGAACTGTAGCAGGTCCATGTTGCAAGGGAGGAAGGCGCAGATGTGGTTCTTGACCAGCCTCTCGAAGCATTTCATGACTACCGAGGTGAGGGCTACTGGACGGTCATCATTCATGCAGTCTGGAGAGGCATTCTTTGGTACAGGTACAATGATACAATGATGGATCTTTTGAAGCAGGCATGGACCACGGACTTGGCTAGGGAGAGGTTGAATCTTGTGGTGAGCACTGAAGCTAGCTGAGTAGCACAAGACTTAAATACTCGCGCAGATATGCCATCTGGGCCTACAGCTTATCTCGTTTTCACACGTGTCAGAGACCTCCTCATGTTGTGCTTGGACAACAAGAATGTGTGTACATTCCCAGCGGTGGACCTCCCTCCAGCCTCGCTAGCTAGCGCGCTTGTGGTGTTGTTGTTAGCCGGTGAGCTAGGGGTGATGTAGCCCATCTCGAATCGTGCGTAGAAAGAGATCAGGTCATCAGCTAGGGTTGTGCCGGCACTTCCGGTTGAGGGGGGGCTGCTCCGGTAGTTAGTTATAGTCGTAGCCCCTGCCAAAGGCGTCTGGTGTCCTGCTGCTCCATCTGCGACTCCATCCTGTCCCTGTACCTCCTTTTTCCGTCCTTCACCGCCCTTTGCAGTCGGTAGGACTCGGCCTTGTAGTCATCCATATTGTCGGATGCCAGGCCGGAGTTGTAAGCAGTGGTGCGAACATTCAAGGCCACGAGAATGGATCTGTCCACCCAGGGTTTTTGATTAGGAAAGATGCTAACCCTTACCGTGGGGACGATGTTATCGGCTATTGTTGCAATGAAGTCCGTGACCGCTTCCGTGAACTCACTGACATCACTGTAACTTGCTTGGAATCTGACTGGTCGGACCACCGCTTTACATCCCTCGTCACTGCCGCTTCCTGTACTATCCATTGTTTATACTCCGGCAGCAGGAAAATGTCAGCGTGGTCAGATTTTCCAAAAGGAGGCAGTGAAACGGCCTTGTAGCCTTTCCTGAACGGCGTATAGCTGTGGTCCAAAGTTCTTTCCCCCCTGGTGGTACACGTGATGTGTTGGCAGAAGTTAGGCATGACCTTTTTGAGATTTGATTTATTGAAATCTCCAGCCACCGCCATAGCCGCATCAGGGTTCTTGTTTTGGTGTCGACATAGCACATCGTGTAGGGCCGATAGTGTTTAGCACAATATAAAGCCAGTAAAGTCCGATCCAAGTTAGTCCGAGGATCTCCAATGAGGTAGATAGTAGCTCAGGACTACTCTCTAGCTATTAGTAGGATGGTTCAGTTGCCTGATAACAGCTGGGAAGAAACTGTCCTGAATCTGGAGTGTGCGTTTTCTTATTTCTGTAAGAATTTCAGTGTTCTATCTGGGACAAATTATAATAAAACACTCTTGACTCTTGACGTTTGCCCGATGAGAGAGGGGAGAACAGGGAATGGCCAGGATACGGTTCTGTCTTTGTTGAACTACCAACAAAGTAATTTACAACCAATTGAGTTGGAGGTGGGAACAAAGGAGCACCAGACTAGTTAAGTAAATGCATTGCATGGTGTGCTGAAGTGTTACATAGAGCAAAATGATCCTTGAATGAACCGTGTGTAGGAAGGAACTGCAGATGCTGCTTCAGAGCAAAGATAGACACAAAGTGCTGGTCAGGCAGCATCGCTGGAGAAAAAGGATGGGTGACGTTTCTGAAGAAGGGTTCCGACCCAAAACCTCACCCATCCTTTTTCTCCAGCGATGCTGCTTAACCCACTGAGTTACTCCAGCACTCTGTATCTATCTTTGAATGAAACCCTTGTCTTTCCCAAGATCCACTAACATAGAATTAATGGTCAAAGGATATTGGGATGGTGGGACTGTCATATGCTGAGAGAATGGAGCAGCTGGGCTTGTACACTCTGGAGTTTAGAAGGATGAGAGGGTATCTCATTAAAACATATAAGATTGTTAAGGGTTTGGACACGCTAGAGGCAGGAAATATGTTCCTGATGTTGGGTCCAGAACCAGGGGCCACAGTTTAAGAGTAAGCCATTTAGAATGGAGACGAGGAAACAATTTTTCTCACAGAGAGTGGTGAGTCTGTGGAATACTCTGCCTCAGAGGGCAGTGGAGGCAGGTTCTCTGGATGCTTTCAAGATAGGGCTAGATAGGGCTCTTAAAAATAGCGGAGCCAGGGGATATGGGAAGAAGGCAGGAACGGGGTACTGATTGGGGATGTTCAGCCATGATCTCATTGAATGGGGGTGCTGGCTCGAAGGGCCGAATGGCCTACTCCTGCACCTATTGTCTATTGTCTATTGTGGTACATTCTTGAGACAATGCGGGTGGTAAATGAACTATCTTCCACAGCTTCTAATCCAGTCTAGTTTAGATGGATGTTCTCCGCTGGCAGGGAAACAAATCCCATACTTGTTAAGTTTATAATGATAATGATTGTCATCAACTCAACAGCCTGACGAAAATCAATTCTGCGTTCCACATCGCTCCAACAGCTCACCACTTTGCCAGCCACAAACCTGAATTTTGTTCATTTCTTGTTATATTGCTTTTAATAAAGAGATGACCCAAGCGTCCAATAATAGTAAACAATAAAACCATAAAGAAGAAATTCCAGAATTCCAAAGTTTAAGCATAAAGGGCCTATCCCACGAGCATGCGACTCCATGCGGCAAGCGCGACCTAAAGCCCGCAGCCGCCTCAACGCCGTACGCATGCTCGTGGGACAGGCCCTTTACTGTTGGGCTTACTGAATGGCCAGCATTTTTACAGTTTGGACCAATTCAGGCTGCCGGAGGATCAGACAAAAAGGGCATTAATTGGGCAGTTCTCACAGCCACGGGAAGCTTGAGAGCTATTCATGTCCAACAATGTGTCTTTGAACTGCAATCACTGTTTTAATATGAGCCGCAGAACCTTTATTATTGAGGAACTACTGGGCAGAGCATTCAGTTCATCCAGAAGTGATGCACTCAGAAGTGCAAGATTAAGAGGATTAATTTCCTTTAGGTTTTTCATCCTCCAGACATTGAAGATGGTGGTTTGTTGACAAGAACTTCTGTTCCAAAACATGTTACAACATGGTTTCCATCAATGTTCCACAGTGGAGTCCAAGGGAAATCAGTTCAAAAGCTAATTATTTCATTTTGCTATATTTATATTCCTCATTTACACTTAATTACTAGTTTATAGTTTGAAATGCATGGCTTAGTAATTTAATATTTTTCACAAACTTTGGAGTGACCAGCTTTTACTCAGTTCTATGAAACTATAGTTGTTATCACATGCGTGCACTGCCTGCCTGAAGAGTATTCAATCTTTGCTCTACACAGGTCCACAAACTTCCAAAGTTCACAAACGCCTTACAAAATATTTTGCCAAGCAAGGTGATTCAGAAAAGCTGTCCTTTTGAATAAAGGTTGAAGCGTTTGACAGACAAGTTCAGTGAAATAGACAGTAAACACCTCTAGGGAACTGTAAACAATTATATTGCTGGTTATCTAATTCTTTACTTTAAAAACCACGATTGCAGGTGAATGCTAGTTTCTCAGACATTGCTGCAATAATGGCAATGAAAAATTCATGGCACATGTGATGGACTCTTAACTGCATTCTCAGTTCAGGAATAATTTGGGATGGCCAATAAAATGACAGCATTGTCAGCAAAATTCACATTCCACGAACAAAATACAAAATATACTGTGCAATTTGGTTCTTGTTACTTTTTACAGCTTTTTAGAACTCACTCTTATGTTGTAATTGTCCTTTAAATAAACTGTTTTCTAGGTATAACAAATAGCTCAAATGAAAAGAAAAGCATCAACAAATGCATAAACATGTTCCAGCAACCTGCACTTCACTAAAATGGCCTTTGGAGCCGTTGGATTTTTGTAGAGCTCATCTAATCCATGAGCAACAACAGCATGATCAACAATTATTTTTTAAACTCTATTAGCTAACTTGCTCATTTATTTATTCTACATACCAGAGAAGCAACCCAGTCACAAAATGCCTTTGTAACTTGTTCTATTTCTTTATCTTGCTGTGAAGGCATGTCCCTTATTAGTTTGACTTTCTTGTCTTCTTTTTGTACCCCTTTGGTTAGAATCCATTTGTACGGGTTTCTTTGCACCGTTTCTTCACTGCTGCGTAATCCAAGCACAAGTAATTAGCCCAAAAGAAACAAATACAAAAAGCAACATCTGTGGGAAAGGGAGAACTCTTTCTCTTTGTTTGATTTACAAGAATTTCCAGCATTTTTGTACCAATTTTTATGATTCTTATTAATTAGCTCAATTGATTGTTTTAATATCATCATAATCTTAAATCTGAATAACTGAATGCAAGGTATTTTCCATCAAAATATAATTTGAAATATTTTTAATGGAGTTTTGGCATTGGAAAAAGCTTTTATATTTTATTTGATCACTTGTTCACCATTCACCATTGTTTGGGATAGTAAACAATCTAATTTTGTAGTACACCAGCCACTGAAGAGGTATATATTTTTCCTGACTGTCAAGAAATAGTTTCTTCCTGTTCTGCTCTAACCTCTTCATCCATCCTTTGTGGTGTAATCCAGCCAGAACCCCACTGCACAATACTAAAGCTAAAACATAAATCAAATGTATGTATGTATGTACACAAGGATAACTTTTTATATCTCCCACACTGATTTCCTAAATGGTTTTTAACAGCAGATTTGTGGCAAAGGACGAGCATGAACTTCACCCGGAGAGTATATCTTTCAAGGATATGATAGGGTAGGCATCAGAGACCACTCATCTCTATCGGCTTTTCTTTTTGGAATATATTAATTAAGAGAAAATCAAGCTGCAAAATTTGTGGGCCTTTACTCTGAGCTGGCGGAGTTAACAGGACTGGATACAACTCAATTACCAGCCTGCTTTGACCCTGACCCTGCTTCTAAAGATCTAGTCCAGATCCATTTCAATACGGAACCATGCTTTTCTGAACCATGTTTGCAACTATCTGCTAGCAGAGCACAATCATTTTTCATAATTTAAACGCTATAGCCATTTGATCTAGGCAGATTCCTCAACAAACAATCTCCACCATAGGTGAACACATTGCAGGAGCCATTCATGCTAAGGCTAGTTACTGTTAGCATATTATTATTTTGTCTAGATATTTCTAGCGGTATTATTTTGAACGCTTGGGGGTGGGCTTTAGATATGTACAGTAGATGAACGTTACATATATCATACCATGGGAGTGAGTGGCCAGATCAGACCAGCCACAGGATTTGGACAGAATACAGTTCTTACCAGATAGTAAGAATGGAAAGTTATAAGAATAAAGGCGATCGCGTATGTTCACTTTTTTACCTGTACAGCTACTTCAATAAAGAACTGGGAGATCCGTTTTTGCTTGACTGCATACGATCACTCCCACCTACCCATGGAGAAAAGTTGGACATTGGAAAAGTTTGAAATTGTCATTACATTTAAGTAAGAACTTGTCTTTATGAGTGAAACTGGAGCTTGGAAACCTGGAACAAAGGATCTGCCTGATGCCATCAACTTGACACGGTCGACTCCTGCGCTATCTGAAGAACGACGATTGCAAACTTCGGAAGCCTACGTGCAGGGAATTAGTGAGTAGTACAGCATTACGCTTTATTGAACGGCTGCATTAAGCTGTATTGGAAAACGGCTGTTATTATGGAGATTTGAGGAGTGACCTTGAGAATGTCAACGCTATCTGCTGTTTTGAATTCCCGCTCGGTTGTTTTGAATTCCAGTCTGGAACAATACAGCATTACGTCAACACGTCTTAAAGGGATAGTGAGCCTGTATGTCTATAGCTCAGCCACAAGAGGGCGAAGTGGAACAGGATTCTGGAAAAGAAAGAAGAACCATTAAACTCACCGACAAAGGCCAGGTATTGTTCGTGCAAAGATGTCAGAAGTCAAGTAACACGGTATGCAAACAAGCTGACAAGTTAATTGAACAGCTCAAGAAGTTCATAAAATCAGATGAAAAGGCGAATGAAGTACAATCTAACCTGTTTCAATTAACTGAGCTCTGCTATGAAGACAGAAAATAACACGTCATTGCTGGAAATACCAATGCCTGAAAAGGAGCTTGAAAGGCAAGAACAGTGGTTTCAAAAAAGAATGGAATCTTTTAATGGTTTTATACAAGATGTAGATAGGTGGTTATCTGAAATTGGACAACAAACTACACATTCTATAGTTGGAAGTGCCATACAACAAAGTGTCGTAGCCACAGAAGAAATTGGACCTGAAGTCAGTGTTTCAAATGTCTCAAAAAGATCAAGCCTCAGAACGGGAAGCCAGAGGATTGGGTAACATTTAAAGAGCAACAAAAGATAACTAAAAAGGCAATACGGGGAGAAAAGATGAGGTAAAGGTAAACTTTCAGAAAGCATTTGATAAGGTCCCACATAGGAGATTAGTGGGCAAAATTAGGGCACATGGTATTGGGGGTAGAGTGCTGACATGGATAGAAAATTGGTTGGCAGACAGGAAACAAAGAGTAGGGATTAACGGGTCCCTTTCAGAATGGCAGGCAGTGACTAGTGGGGTGCCGCAAGGCTCGGTGCTGGGACCGCAGCTATTTACAATATATATATTAATGATTTAGATGAAGGGATTACAAGTAACATTAGCGAATTTGCAGATGACACAAAGCTAGGTGGCAGTGTGAACTGTAAGGAGGATGCTATGAGAATGCAGGGTGACTTGGACAGGTTGGAAGAGTGGGCAGATGCATGGCAGATACAATTTAAAGTGGATAAATGAGAGATTATCCACTTTGGTAGCAAAAACAGGAAGAAAGATTATTATCTAAATGGTGTCAAGTTGGGAAAAGTGGAAGTACAACGGGATCTGGGGGCCGTTGTTCATCAGTCAATGAAAGTAAGCATGCAGGTACAGCAAGCAGTGAAGAAAGTGAATGGCATGTTGGCCTTCATAACAAGTGGAGTTAAGTATAGGAGCAAAGAGGTCCTTCTGCAGTTGTACATGGCCCTAGTGAGACCTCACCTGGAGTATTGTGTGCAGTTTTGGTCTCCAAATTTGAGAAAGGACATTTTTGCTATTGAGGGAGTGCAGCGTAGGTTCACGGTTAATTCCCGGGATGGCGGGACAGTCATATGCTGAGAGAATATGCTGAGCGGCTGAGCTTGTATGCTCTGGAATTTAGAAGGATGAGAGGATATCCTATTGAAACATATAAGATTGTTAAGGGTTTGGACACACTAGGGGCAGGAAACATGTTCCTGATGTTGGGGGAGTCCAGAACCAGGTGCCACAGTTTAAGAAGGTAAGCCGTTTAGAACGGAGATGAGGAAACATTTTTTAACACAGAGAGTTGTGAGTCTGTGGAATTCTCTGCTTCAGAGGGCAGTAGAGGCTGGTTCTCTGGAAACTTTCAAGAGAGAGCTAGATAGGGCTCTTGAAGATAGCAGATTCAGGGGATATGGAGAGAAGGAAGGAACGGAGTACTGATTGGGGATGATCAGCCATGATCACATTGAATGGCAGTGCTGGCTTGATGGGCCACATGGCCTACTCCTGCACCTATTATCTATTGCCTAAATTCTTCATTATGTGCATCTTCAACAGTCTCTGCTCGTATTGAAGCTCAGGCAGATAGGGCTGCTCTCTTGAAACGAGCTGCTGCTATGAGAAAATAGCACAAGCTTGAAGCAAAAAAGGAGCAATGGAAAAGAGAGCGTGCTGGCAGCAACCTATGCCAAGCTTGAGCTTGAGGCACAAGAGAAATATTTAAAAAAAGAGTTGGAACAGTTGGAACTAGAGACGGAGCTGGTGACAACTGATGTAAGGTTTAGTGTACTTGATGACAAGGGGTCAAAAAGCAGCTCTTGAGTATCTCACGGGAGGAGCTCTTATGTGAGAAAAGGAGCTGCTCAAAGGGAAGCAACAGCTAAATTAATTCTACAGGCAGATGAATACTGGTCTGATCAAGTGAAACAAAGACAGAATGTATTGATGGGAATCGAGGCTTCCTCTCAGCAACAGGTTGTTAGACCAAAACAAACAACTCATGAAACACCTGCTCGGATTCATCTTACGACACGACTAACTCAACACTCTTTTCAGAGGCAAAATGGACACACTCATATGATTAAGTGTGTGCAGAGGCATGAGAGCACTACTCCCCCTGTACGGAATGATGGAAACCAATGTGAAATCTGGAAATTAATGGAAAAGCAGAATGAGATTACTACTCTTCTGGCTCAACAAAGTCTCTCTGCTACCTTATCTCCAAGAGACATTCCTGTTTATGATGGTGGCCCTTTGCAGTATGAAGTTTTCATTACGGCATTTGAGAAAGAAGTGCAAAGGAAAGCTACTGATAAGAGTGATTGCTTGCATTTTCTAGAACAATACACAAGAGGGTATCCTAAGGAGCTAGTCCACAGTTGCCGACATTTGCCTCCAGCCGAGGGCTATCAAAAGGCAAAAACTGTGCCCAAAGAATTTTTTGGTAATGAACATAAGATTGCCAATGCATGCATGAGCAAGATCTTTGCTTGGTCAGTGATCAAGCCTGAGGATGTGAAGGCATTGCATGTGTTTTTGCTGTTTCTTAAAGGTTGTTGCAATACTATGGAACATCTCACCTATATGGAGGAAATGAATGTTACTGCCAATATGAAGACTATCCTAAAATTGCCTTACAGGCTTAGAGGCAAGTGGAGGGATAGTGCATGTTGGATACAGAAAATGCATGGATGTCGAGCTAAGTTTCCTGATCTGGTGCATTCCATGGAGTGGCAAGTGGAGGTAGTGTCAGATCCACTTTTTGGAAGCATTCAGGATCCGACCAATTGCAACTGTCAAAGATTCTACTTTTGCTAAAACAAGAGAAAGGTCCGGACCGAAAGGAAACAGTTTTGCAACAACTATAATACCTGTAGAAACAGCAGTGCAAAGAAATCCGACAACAGGTGGAACGAGAAGAAATGCGTCTACCATTAATACTCAAGGTTTTTGTTTGTTCTGTAATAAAAGTGGTCACACATTAGGGCGGTGTCTACTGATCAAGAAAAAGGGGCATAAAGAAAAGATGGACTTCTTAAGGGAGAAGGAGTCTGCTTTGGATGTTTGAAGAAAGGACACATGAGTAGAGACTGCAAGAGTCGTAAGACATGTGATGTGTGGAAACAAGATCTTCCTGAAATACTTCACACTGAACAGAAGAACACAGAGAAGAAGTCGGAGCATACAGAACAGAATGAGAAGCCAACTGTAAGTGATGCTGTTCCCTCATCTAAGATGTGTGCGCATATTGGGACCGGTGATGAAGTCTGCATCTTCTCCATCTTACCAGTACAGGTAAAGAGCCGCAAGGGGGAGACGGTGTTGCAAACATATGCATTTTTAGATCATGGAAGTTCAACTACCTTTTGCACAGAAAGCTTGATGAGAAGGCTGAGCATTACAGGATAAAGGACTAAGATTCTCTTGTGTACCATGAATGAAAAGAAGCCTGTGATCAGTCATCATATCTCATGTTTGGAAATATCCAGAATGGACAAAGACAATTATATACAACTGTCTGATGTGTTCACACATAAGGCCATGCCTGTTTCTTATCTAAACATTCCCAGCCAGGAAGAGCTGAAACAATGACCTTACTTCAACTCTTCTCAGGAGAGCATAGATGACCCATCCCATGCCAAAGTCTGTTTTAGGAATCTTGATATCCTTCATGTAAGAAATGAAAAAAAATGAAATGATTCAATAAATTGAATCATTTCATTTTTTTCATTTCTTACATGAAGGATATCAAGATTCCTAAAACAGACTTTGGCATGGGATGGGTCATCTATGCTCTCCTGAGAAGAGACAATAAAATCAGGGATGAAAATGACTGCCCTGCTGCTGCTGTCAATCGAATATCCACTGTAAACGTAGAGGAGCTACTGGTCAAGCAATACAATCACGAGTGCAGCAAAAGAACCAGCAAGGAAGCAGAAGAAACGTCCAGAGAAGAGTTGAAGTTCTTGGATATTATGAATCACTCAGTAAAGATGATAGATGGACACTATTGTATAGATTTACCTTTTAAACAAGAAAGTGTCAGTTTGCTGAATAACCATTGCAGTGCAGCACATCTAGAGCACGAAATGCAGGTTTGGCAAGAATAAGAAATGTCATGATGAATATACATCTTTCCTCATAGAAATGATTGATAATGGTTATGCTGAAATGGTACCAGTGGACCAGCTGAATCGAAGTGAAGGAGTATATCCCACACCATGGGGTGTATCACTCAAGGAAAGGAACCTTGAGGATGGTCTTTGACTGTGGGGCAGCCTTCAAAGGAACATCACTTAACTGCCAACTGCTGCAGGGTCCAGACCTTACCAACTCACTCGTTGGAGTTCTCATCAGATTCAGACAAGTACTGGTTGCTTTGATGGCTGAAATCAAAGCAATGTTTCATCAGGTCAAGGTATCAGAAACGCATATTGACTATTTGTGGTTCCTGGAGTGCCCTGAGGGTGATGCACAGCAAGATCTTGTTGAATACCGGATGAAGGTACATTTGTTTGGAGCAGTGTCATCACCAAGTTGTGCAAACTTTGCATTAAGGAAGATTGCTGAAGACAACAAAGCTCATTTCCCAGCAGAGGTGACTAACACAGTAAAGAACAGCTTCTACGTAGATGATTGTTTAAAGTCCATGCCTTCGGAACAGGAAGCAATTCAAATGGCAACACACCTGACTTCCCTCTGTCAAATGGGAGGATTCATGCGGTCGAAGTGGATCAGCAACAGCCGTGCTGTATTGGCATCCATTCCACAAGAAAACAGAACCAAGGAGACCAGGGAGTTGGACTTGGACAAAGACAATCTACCTATGGAAAGGGCACTGGGATTGCACTGGTGCATTGAAGCAGATGTGTTCAAGTTCAGAACTTCAATAGCTCCTTTTAATGTTTATTGGTAATTGTTTTGTTATATATGTAGAACTATTTGGGGGCGGTGTGTCAGAGCCATTCATGCTAAGGCTAGTTACTGTTAGCATATTATTATTTTGTCTAGCTATTTCTAGCAGTATTATTTTGAACACTTGGCGGTGGGCTTTTGATACGTAGATGAACTTTACATATATCATACCAGGGGAGGGAGTGGCCAGATCAGACCAGCCACGGGATTTGTAGAGAATACAGTTCTTACCAGATAGTAAGAACGGAAAGCTACAATTTGTATAAGAATAAAGACGATCGCATATGTTCACTTTTTTGTCTGTACAACTACTTCAATAAAGAACTAATTAAGCTGGAAACACGACTGGGATATCCGTTTTTGCTTGTCTGCGTACGATCACTGCGTACGTACCTCCCAGTGGAGTAATGGCAACGGAAAGTTGGACATTGGAAAAGTTTGAAATTGCCATTACACACAGCAGGGGGTTATTTGTTAGATAGATTGTTGGAGAAAGGCCAGAGATGAAGAGACAGGTGCGAGCCTGAGATTCCAGGTCTGCATGATATAGATCCCGACCTCAAAGAATTCAAGGCCTGCCATAATGTAGAACATTTCGCAACTCTTTATCCCCTTGAGCTCATACTTGTCTCTTCATCTCTGGCCTTTATATACAACAATATGCCTTTCAAATAACCACTCGCCCTGTTCACCTATTACTGGATACACTCTGTCCTGCACCTACACTCTCCCAGTTTTCTTTCCCGCTCCCCTACGATCAGTCTGAAGAAGTGTTCCGACCTGAAACGTCACCAATCCGTGTTCCCCAGAGATGCTGCCTGGCCCACTGGGCTACTCCAGCATTTTGTGTCTATCTTTAGTGAATGACATGAACTTTTTCTGCTTCCTATCATTTGCTTTTTCTTTAAATGTAGGCTTCATGAAAAAAAGTTTCATTAGTTACCTTTCTGAACATTTTGCTTCTTCCATCTTCTTCTTCTTCATCTTCTTCTTCTGTGGTTTAGGAGGCTTCTCCATTTCAGCAAGTTCCATGGGAACTACCCGATCCTCCTCACTGGGCAGGAGCATCTCAGGGTCCAGGATATCTATAATTGTCTCAAAGAGCTGTCGAAGGAATATTGTGGTTATTACTTCTAAATGTGTGCAATTCATAGTTAAATAAACAATGGGACTGACTGGTGGTAACACTATTTTTGAATTCGAAAATTATAGGTTCAAACTTCATGTTCCATAGCTCAGTCTGTGCTGACAATCCATTCCAAAACAAAACAAAGATTGTAATTGCAGCAGTGCCACATTTTGTATGGAATCCTGCCTGCCTGTTTCAGTATTTAGAGATTGTATTCAAAACTCTCAATCCATAGCTCTTTCCGTCACCCACCTCCCAAATATTCACTATGGAGCTTGAGACTATGTACCTAATTAACTTGAACAAAATTTCATATTTGGTATGCAAATGAAGCAAAAAGCAGGATTTTGTTGAAAGGACTTTTTGATCTCAGAGGACAGTATTAAAAAGTCGCTAGTTGGAAATTGTCAATTCACCATTGGAATTGGAATTAGGAGCACTTTGTGAATGGAATAAATGTAGTCCTGTGCACATTTGGAAGGGAGCTTCAATAATGCAGAACGAGACTCAAAGCTACAAAAATTATCGTAAACGTCCTTTCGTACATTACAGAATGCTAAGACACTTCAATCTTGTTCCCAGGTGTTTAAACTTCAGCATAAACTTCAGTGTAACAAGAAGATCACCAGTCTACCTATCATACATTACATTGTAAAATCAAATAATCTAAATTGCAGTAGAACTGATTTGTAGAGGATAATTACTTGAGAAGATAACATGTCCTTCATGTGAAAAACAGTACATTTACTTTTCAGTGAAGATTTAATGTGGAAAGTGCAGAATTTTGTTCCAAGTTATTTCCTACCTCTGGAGGCACTCCTTCTTCCAGGTGTGGATAAAGAGCCAATGGATGCTGACTCAAGCCATATTCAATCTCTTCAATCTGCTCCCTCCTAATCTGTTGTGATGGTAAAGCCTTGGAATAACATATTTGTGATTTAGTGAGCCTTTTTGATACACGTTGGGCAGGCTTGAAAGTTTCTGCCACATTCACCAGTGAGGGACTAAGGCCGGCACCTTTCTGATACTGTATTATGGCTAAATCCTCTTGTGACGATGGTGGTAATCCATCACGAAAATCATCCAGCCCATTTTTCAAGAAGCGCCATCTATGTCCATTCAAAGCATCAGACTGCAGTTTCGGATTCTTCTTTAGATACTTGGTCTTTAATCTCTCCTTGTACCTACAAATTGAAATAACTTTTCAATGTTATTACTGCCTGGAGCAATGCCTCATCACATCTTCTCTCTTCCTCAAAACCATATTCTGCGTTTACGAGTGTAGTACATGTAATTCTGGTTATGAATCAGAATTGTTTCTTTAATGATTGTGTCATATAGTCATGTATGTTGAAAATTCCAGCAGCAGTCTGTGAAATGTCCTTACATAAACACAAGCATTGTTTTTATTATGTCCTGAACTCAAAGATTTTGAATTGGCCTTATGCAAATGTAGGAAGGAAATCCTATTAATATAAATAAGGCAATATAAGGATACATATAAATCTGAATGATGGCCGATTAGGAAAAGGGAAGATGCAACGAGACCTGGGTGTCATGGTACACCAGTCATTGAAAGTAGGAATGCAGGTGCAGCAGGCAGTGAAGAAAGCAAATGGTATGTTAGCATTCATAGCAAAAGGATTTGAGTATAAGAGCAGGGAGGTTCTACTGTAGTTGTACAGGGTCTTGGTGAGACCACACCTGGAGTATTGCGTACAGTTTTGGTCTCCTAATCTGAGGAAATACATTCTTGCCATAGAGGGAGTACAGAGAAGGTTCACCAGACCGATTCCTGGGATGGCAGGACTTTCATATGAAGAAAGACAGGATAGACTCGGCTTGTACACGCTAGAATTTAGAAGATTGAGGGGGGATCTTATAGAAACTTACAAAATTCTTAAGGGGTTGGACAGGCTAGAGCCCTTGTCAATTCTTCCCTTCCCTCCCGCACCACCCCCTCCCCGGGTACTTTCCGTTGCAACCGCAAGAAATGCAACACCTGTCCCTTCACCTCCCCCCTCGACTCCATTCAAGGACCTAAGCAATCGTTCCAGGTGCGACAAAGGTTCACCTGCATCTCCTCCAACCTCATCTACTGCATCCTCTGCTCTAGGTGTCAGCTGATTTACATCGGGGAGGGTAAGCGTAGGTTGGGCGATCGTTTTGCCGAACATCTCCGCTCAGTCCGCAATAACCAACCTGACCTCCCGGTGGCTCAGCACTTCAACTCCCCCTCCCATTCCCAATACGACCTCTCTGTCCTGGGTCTCCTCCATTGCCAGAGTGAGCAGCAGCGGAAATTGGAGGAACAGCACCTCATATTTCGCCTGGGGACCTTGAGTCCGGATGGCATTAACATTGAATTCTCCCAATTTTGCTAGCCCTTGCTGTCTCCTCCCCTTCCTTAACCCTCTAGCTGTCTCCTCCCACCCTCCTATCCGCCCGCCCTCGGGCTCCTCCTCCTCCCCTTTAACCTTCCTTCTCCCCCCCACCCCCCATCAGTCTGAAGAAGGGTTTTGGCCCGAAACGTCGCCTATTTCCTTCGCTCCATAGATGCTGCTGCACCCGCTGAGTTTCTCCAGCAATTTTGTGTACCTTTAACCTACAAACCTGTACTTCTTTGGGATGTGGGAGGAAACTGTAGCACCTGGGGAAAATCCACGGAGGTCACGGGGAAAATATATAAACTCCATTCGACAAGCACCCATAGCCAAGATCAAACCCGGGTCACTGGCACTAAAAGGCAGCAACTCCACTACTGTGCCACCGTGCCACCCAATGTCCTTAGATCATACACTGGGAGATAATCTTACGTGGGACTAGTTCTTCCCTTGAGTGAGCAATAAGCAAGGTGACCAAGGTGCTGGTATACACCGTAGATAAACGCAAAATGCTGAAGTAAATCAGCAGGTCAGGCAGCATCTCTGGAGACAAGGAATAGGTGACGTTTCTGTTTGAGACCCTTCTTCAGACTGGAAAATGGTCTGGACCCGAAACATCACCTATTCCTTTTCTTCAGATATGCTGTCTGACCCGCTGAGTTACTCCAGCATTTTGTGTCTACATCAGAAGAGCATCAAGGACATTTCAGGAACAATATAAGATCTGTATATGTATTTATTTAGGTATTAAAGGCAATCAACCAAATATCTATTGCATTAAAAGTCAGCTCATCTCTTCTAATGCAAAACTGATATTACATGCATTGCAAGTTGAGTCTGAAGAAAAGTCAAACAAATAAAACCAACACTGGGTATTGATGAGTGCCATGGAGTAATTGGATAACCTAAGACAGACCAATGGATCTTGTGAGATTTAATAATGAATCAGACATTATTTGGCATAATATCCACAAGGGATTGTACTCTTATACCATATGTACTTAAACTATCACCAAAAGTATTCCAGATAATAGTGGTTAAGATATTACAGGAGATCCAGCACTATCCGTGTATCCGGCAGATGTTCTGGGAACAACCTCAAGCGAGGTGAAGAATCTTTGGATATGTGAGGAAGTGTTTAGAATAATTTATCAACATAATATCAAGCATATGTACATTAGTGCAGAAGTAATTAACTACTTAAGTCCCTGTCCCACTTAGGACATCTGAACGGAAATCTCCGGTGACCTTGCGCCCCAACCAAGGTTTCCGTGAGGTTCCCGGAAGTTTTGGTCTCTCTCCCTAATTGTCGAAAGTGGTTTCTGGTAGTTGAGGCTTCTTCTATGTTCCTGCGATTATTTCAACAAATTCAAAACCGGCCTCCACTAAAAATAGGTTGCCGTTTGGTCGAAGCCAGTGGAGTGGGGTTGCTATTTATTTACAGGTGGTTGAAGGCAATCTCTTTCGCTGACCGGCCATTTTGATTGGCTCATTGGAGTGTTCAGCAAAGATCCTATAGGATCTTTGGTTTTCAGAACCTAGAAGATCCGCTGGAAGGTAAAATGCCCGCTAACTTTATTAAACTTCTTAAAACTGTCTCCACTCCTTCTCTCCCCCCCCCCCCTCTCTCCCCTCCCCCCCCCCCCCCCCCCTTCTCTCCCCCCTTTCTCCTCTTCTCTCCCCCTTCTCTGTCCTTCTTCCCGCGCTCTCTAAAGGACTTACCGTGCTCTGTGGCAGCCGTTTCCCTTCCTCTTCATCGCGCAAACAGCGCTCCTCTGCTGTCCCTGGCCCCCGTGCTCTGTCGATGATGTGTGTGTGTGTGTGTGTGTGTGTGTGTGTGTGTGTGTGTGTGTGTGTGTGTGTGTGTGTGTGTGTGTGTGTGTGTGTGTGTGTGTGTGTGTGTGTGTGCGCGGTCGGCAGCAAAGATCCTGTAGGACCTTTGGACTATAGATGCAGCTCATGCTTCGGTCGAGGCTTTCCAGGCGAGTGACCAAAACCTCTGGCGACTCATGGAAACCTTGGGTGGGGCGCAAGGTCACCAGAGGTTTCTGTCCAGGTTTCCTAAGGGTAGATTAAAACAAGCTGCAGCAAGTCTAAGATAGAGTTAAGAGCGTCAGAGGCAGTAAACCTAAAAATGTTACTGAGTCTCCATCAATCAAAGCAACATCCAATTCTTGGCTCCAAAATGATCAGTGGCAAAAAAATCGAAGGTAGACAAAAAAGCTGGAGAAACTCAGCGGGTGTGGCAGCATCTATGGAACGTAGGAATAGGCGATATTTCTGGGTCAAGGCCCTTCTTCAGATTGATGTGGGAGGGGGGGGCATGAAAAAGAAAGGAAGAGGCGGAGACAGTAGGCTGCGGGAGAGCTGGGGAGGGGAGGGGAAGGAAGGTGAAAGCAAGGACTACCTGAAATTGGAGAAGTCAATGTTCATACTGCTGGGGTATAAACTACCCAAGTGAAATGTGAGATGTTGTTCCTCCAATTTGCGGTGGGATTCACTCTGGCCATGGTGGAGACCCAGGACAGAAAGGTCGGATTCGGAATGGGATGGGGAGTTGAAGTACTGAGCCACCGGGAAATGGCTTTCTCCCTCCTTCCCCTCCCCTTCCCAGCTCTCCCACAGCCCACTGTCTCCGCCTCTTCCTTTCCCCCCCCCAACGTCAGTCTGAAGGGTCTCGATCGGAAAGGTTGCCTATTCCTTCATTCCATAGATGCTGCCTCACCCGTTGAGTTTCTCCAGCTTTTTTGTCTACCTTCGATTTTTCCAGCTTCTGCAGTTCTTTCTTAAACAGTGGCAAAAAAATGATCAGCACAATGTATTTGATCTGTGCAAAGAAAAGCCTCAGCAGCAAATTATTATTGGTCAATTATAATGCTAACAGGGCTGCCTACTCTCACGCATATCGACAAATTCTCATGCTCTCACGCTGATCACAAATTTCTCATGCTCTGTCGTGAGAAATTCTGTGATCAACGAGAATTTCAAAACTGCATGGGCTGCGGGTGTTGGAGAGCCGGGGCGGAGGGACGGATGGAAGCAGAAGCAGCGGTGGGGGAAGGTGTGGACTGGGAACCGGAGCTGGTGAGTGTTTGCCGGGCTGGCGAGTGTTTGCCGGGCTGGCCAGTCGCTCGCTGCAGCTCTAGCCATGGAGCAGCCTCAGTGCAAGTCCCGGGACGTCGGAGGCATCGGAAGCGTTGCTCCCCCGCCGAATTCGCCCTGGTGACCGGCATGGATCGGGCAGCATCTCTGGAGAGAAGGAATGGGTTACGTTTCTGGTCGTGACCCTTCTAAAGCCCCTGTCCCACTTTCACGACCTAATTCGCGACCTCTGCCGAGTTTGCCCTTGAATCATACTCGCAGCATGGTCGCCAGAAGGTCGTAGGTAGGTCGTAGCAAGCTGTGATGCTAGTCATAGGTACTCGTGGCATCCAGTAGGTCGGGCGTTTTTTCTAGCATGATGAAAAATGTCCACAAGTAAAAAAGGTCATGAATTAGGTCGTGAAAGTGGGACAAGCCCTTAAGGGTCTCGACCCAAAACCTTTAGAAGTGTCTCGACCTGAAACGTCACCCATTCCTTCTCTTCAGAGATGCTGCCTGTCCCGCTGAGTTGCTCCAGCATGTTGTGTCTCTCTTTGGTTTAAACAGGCATCTGCAGTTCCTTTTCACACAATGAGACCCAACAAGACGACTTTGAAGCTAATACCACTCGGAGGCAGGAGGGATGGAGAGAGAGGGGATGTTAAAGAAATCGATATTCATACTCAATTGGGGAAATTAGTTGATATCTGTCTTTAAATTGATATTTTGTTCATCTTTAAATGTAAGTCTTGGATTCATGTATCACGGGAACAAATAAGCAAAGGCAAGATGGTAAATATAAACTACAAATTAATTTCAGAAAATGAAACTTGTAGAGATTAACTTTGCCCTTACTTTACAAAGAATAACCTCAGGGATTATGCAGTAAATGCCATTCAAATACTTTGCCACCTTGGGATAATATTGTTCATGTTCAAATCCGATAGATAAGTCTTGATTTGTTCAATATTATAATTAGTTCAAAGATACAGCGTGGAAACAGGCCCTTCGGCCCCTCGAGTCCGTGCTGACAATCGATCACCCATTCACACTGGTTCTAAGTTATCCCACTTTCTCATCCACTGCCTACACACCAGGGGGCAATTTACAGAGGGCCAATTAACCTACAAACCCACACGTCTTTGGGATGTGGGAGGAAACCGGAGCACCCGGAGGCAACCCACGCGGTCACAGGGAGAACGTGCAAACTCCACGCAGCCAGCACTCGAGACCAGGATCGAACCCGGGTCTCTGGCACTGTGGGGCATTAATTGTAATGCTAATATTTGGGCCTCCGCTGATATGCCGGGAGGGTTTCCCAATATTACTGATTATTAATCCATTGTATTATTGATTATATATGTTGCGCCCATTCTCCTTTATCTGTACATTGTGAGCGGCTTGCTTGCATTTACCGGATAGCCGCAACAAAAGCTTTTCCCTGTACCTTGCTACAGATGGCAATAATGAACTAAATCAATCTATTTACATGTATCTGTGTGTTGTTGCTTTAACCAACCTGTTAAGGTGCAGCAACTGAGAGTGGGCGGCGCGACTCACGTCTCTGGCTCTGTTCTCCACAAGCGGCCTCTGCAGGCCGTCTGTCTATTTTTTTTTGTTGGCGCGTTTAAATGTAGTTATAGTGGGTTTTTTTTAACTGAGTATGTGTGTGGGGGGCAGGGGGGGGGGGTGGTGGGGGCAACGTGTAAATCTTTTCCCTGTACGGAGAACCCGACCTTTTCTTTGTCTGGTCTCCGTTGTCGTTGGGGCCTAGCACTGTGGGCGGCCTCCAACTGGAACGATCTGGGGCTCCAGTCGCGGAGCCTGCGGACTTACCCACCATCGCGGAGCTGGCCAAGTTCGGAGCGGGAGGAGCTGAGGTGGCGAGCTGCTGCGGCCTGACCCCGGAGATTCGGAGGCTCCAACCGCAGGTCTGGTGGACAATGACACCGGGAGCCCGCGGGTCCCTGGTGGGAGATCGCTTTTCGGGGCTTCCACAATGGCGACCTTTCCCGCCCGAGTTGCGGGGTTGAAAAGTACCTGGAGTAGGGCCTTACATCACCCGGCGCGGCTTTAACGGCCGCGGGACTTGCAGCGCCTGCCGGGGGCTCCAACACCAAGACCCGGAGCGCGGCCTTGCATCGCCCGGCGCGGCTTTAATGGCCGCGGGACACTTACCATCGCCCGCCGGGGGCTTTGACTCTGACATCGGGAGGAGTGCAGGGGAGAGATAAGACTTTGCCTTCCATCACAATGAGGAGGAGATTCACTGTGATGGAAGTTTGTGTAAATTGTGTTGTGTCTTGGTTCTTTTTCTTGTGTGTATGACTGCAGAAACCAAATTTCGTTTGAACCTCAAGAGGTTCAAATGATAACAAATAAATGGTATTGTATTGTATTGTATTGTATTGTTCTGATGTTGCTGCTCGCGACAATTAAACACTCTTGTCTTCATTCTACACTTGAAATGACCACAATGACATTTAAACGGCATTTGGACAGGTACACGTGTTGGAACGAACTGCAGATGCTGGTTTAAACCAATAGAAACAAAGTGCTGGAGTAACTCATAGGGACAGACAGCATCTCTGGAGGGAAGGAATGGGTGACGTTTCGGGTTGAGTCCCGTCTTCAGACTGAAGGTCTGGTTAATTGGCTTGGTATAAGTGTAAATTGTCCCTAGTGGGTGTAGGATAGTGTTAATGTGTGGGGATCGCTGGTCAGTGTGGACTCAGTTGGCCGAAGGGCCTATTTCCGCGCTGTATCTCTAAGCTGAACCCTGTCCGGCTAGCAGGGCTGTGTAGGGCCGAGTGCTGGGACACGGTGACATCTGGCTCTGTTCTCCACAAAGCCAATCACATATCGAGCAGCGCACTGCAGAACAATGGCCCTCTGGTGCTTGGAGTAGTTCCACAGACACAGAGAGGATATTGGATGTTACTCCGGCTTTTAGTGTCTATCAGTGATGGAGAGTGGGCTGGACAACGAGTGACACAGCTGGTCGTGGCCCCCCTGATCTACGCTATTCCCATGCACTTACGGGCCTGTCCCACTGAGGCGACTCTTTAGGTGACTGTCAGGGACTAGTTTTACTAGCATTCACCTTCAACACCTCACGACAACCTATGACAACCTCTGACAGCAAAAATTGTTGCCACTGTCGTTTGTAGTCGCCCAAAAGGATCAGTTCCTGTGGATTGAGTGGTAGCTAATGTTATCCCACATGTTAAGAAAGGCGGGAGAGTGAAAACAGGGAATTATAGACCAGTTTGCGGTGGGATTCACTCTGACATCAGTGGTGGGAAAGATGCTGGAGTCAATTATAAAAGATGAGATAGCCGAACATTGGGATAGCAGTAACAGGATCAGTCCAAGTCAGTGTGGATTTACAAATAGGAAAATCATGCTTGACTAATCTTCTGGAATTTTTTGAAGATGTAACTAGGAAAATGGACAAGGGAGAGCCAGTGGATGTAGTGTACCTGGACTTTCAGAAAGCATTTGATATGGTCCCACATAAGAGGTTAGTTGGCAAAATTAGGGCACATGTTATTGGGGGTAGAGTGCTGACATGGATAGAGAAGTGGTTGGCAGACAGGAAACAAAGAGTAGGGATTAACGGGTCCTTTTCAGAATGGCAGGCAGTGACTAGTGGGGTACCACAAGGCTCGGTGCTGGGACCACAGCTATTTACAATATACATGAATGATTTGGATGAGGGATTCAAAGTAACATTAGCAAATTTGCAGATGACACAAAGCTGGGTGGCAGTGTGAACTGTGAGGAGGATCCTATGAGAGTGCAGGGTGACTTGGACAGGTTGGGGGAGTGGGCAGATGCATGGTGGATGATGTTTAATGCGGATAGATGTGAGGTTATCCACTTTGGTAGCAAAAACAGGATGGCAGATTACTATCTAAATGCCGTCAAGTTGGGAAAAGGGGAAGTACAACGGGATCTGGGGGTCCTTGTACATCAGTCTATGAAAGTAAGCATGCAGGTACAGTGGGCAGTGAAGAAAGCAAATGGCATGTTGGCCTTTATAACAAGAGGAATCAAATATAGGAGCAAAGAGGTCCTTCTGCATTTGTACAGAGCCCTAGTGAGACCACACCTGGAGAATTGTGTGCAGTTTTGGTCCCCTAATTTGAGGAAGGACATTGTTGCTATTGATTGCAGCATAGGTTTACAAGGTTAATTCCCGGGATGGCGGGACTGTCATTGGCTGAGAGAATGGAGCAGCTGGGTTTGTACACTCTGGAGTTTAGAAGGATGAGAGGATATCTCATTGAAACGTATTAGATTGTTAAGGGCTTGGACACGTTAGAGGCAGGAAACATGTTCCCGGTGTTGGGGGAGTCCCGAACCAGGGGTCAAAGTTTAAGAATAAGGAGTAAGCCATTTAGAACGGAGACGAGGAAACACTTTTTCTCACAGAGAGTGGTGAGTCTGTGGAATCCTCTGCGGTGGAAAGCGAGTTCTCTGGATGTTTTCAAGAGACAGCTAGATAGGGCTCTTAAAAGTAGCGTAGTCAGGGGATATGGGGAGAAGGCAGGATCGGGGTACTGATTGGGGATGATCGGCCATGAACACATTGAATAGCTCGAAGGGCCGAATGGCCTACTGCACTTATTGTCTATTGTCTATTGTCTATAAAAGATCGCCTAAGTGGGACAGGCCCTTCAGGCCTGCGTCTCGGTGCATCCTGGAGGACAACCAGTGGCTGCTGGAAGTAGGTACCAAGCGCTGGATAAAAACGGTGGAAGATAGTGGCATTCAAATGGGGGTGGTTGGAGAAAGCATCCTGCTTGCCTGTTAGATTTTCACTTACTTTAACAGCAGGAAAAATGTTCCTGATGTTGGGGGAGTTCAGAACCAGGGGTCACAGTTTAAGAATAAAGGGGGGGCCAGTTAGGACTGAGATGAGGACAAACTTTCTTCACCCAGAGAGTTGTGAATCTGTGGAATTTTCTGCCACAGGCAGTGGAAGCCAATTCACTGGATGTTTTCAAGAGAGCTACATTTAGCTCCTGGGGCTAGTGAAATCAAGGGATATGGGGGAAAAACAGGAAAGAGGTACTGATTTTAGATGAACAGCCATGATCATATTGAATGGCAGTGCTGGTTCGAATGGCCGAATGGCCTATTCCTGCACCTATTTCCTATGTTTCTATGCTTGAGTATATGGCAATAAAACTCGACCACTTGATTTTGAAGCATTCATACATGGTGGAGGTATAATATAGTCATAGAGTGATACAGTGTGAAAACAGGCCCTTCGGCGCAACTTGCCCACACCCGCCAACATGTCCCAGCTACACTACCTGCTTTTGGTCCATATCCCTTCAAACCTGTCCTATCCATGTATTAGTCTAACTGTTTCTTAAATGTTGGGATACCCTGCCTCAACCACCTCCTCTGGCAGCTTGTTCCATACACCCACCACCCTTTGTGTGGAAAAAGTTATCCCTTAAAAAGTTACCTCTTAAAAATACTTCAAATAAAAATCATTGAAATCATACTTCATCAATGCACTAAAACATGATTTTAATACATCAAATGTTTAAAAGTCCCTGCCATGGAACTAGGATAAGTCTAATAAGGATTTAAAGCATTATAATCAGCTGAGTTTTAACAACAATCCTGTAGTTTCCGGATTACAATTGCCATTTAAAACAATCTTAGTTACGTTTTAATTAGTTAGCGTGGAAGAAGAATCGCTTCGCCTTAATTTCAGAGGTATATCTGTCTAACGCTGGATCTTAACCCCGTCACCACAGCATTTCACAAGCAAAAATCCGAGTTAAATCTGCGCCCCACAAACCAAGAGCAGGGCGCTGACCGGGTGGTGGGTCCTCTCCTCACTCACCAGGGCTGAAGAAGCGGATTCTTGTCAGGAAGCATTATGCTCAAAGGGGATTTCTCGGCGAGGAGCGTGTCGTACTTGTGCGCCATGCTGGCGGCCGGCGTTAGCTGTTGCCAGGGGTTACCGCCGGGAGCACCGGCCTGTGTTAGCCGTTGCCAGTTACCGCCGTTGCCAGGGGTTACCGCGGCGTTGGGTTTCTAGGGGGACGCGGGGGGGGGGGGGGGCTGCGGCCGACGTTGCCGGGGGAGTGACGCGACGCGGGGGGGGCGCTGCGGCGGCGTTGGACGTTGCCAGGGGAGTGACGACGGGGGGGGGGGGGGGGGGCTGCTGCGGCGTTGGCGTTGCCAGGGGAGTGACGGGGGGGGGGGGGGGGGGGGGGGGGGCCAGGGGAGTGACGCGGGGGGGGCGCTGCGGCGGCGTTGCCGGGAGTGACGAGCGGGGGGGGGCAGGGGTTGGGGCAGCAGCCTGTGTTAGCCGTTATCACTCAAAGCAACTGATCTCCTGGGCCCATGACTACTAGAGATAGGAAATTTGCATTCTGGAAGGTATTGACCATCTCAGCACCATGTCTTAGGAGCACATAAAGACTCCATGAAAGCTAAAAGAGAGAGCATACCACTTCATAAGCTACACACAAAAAGTGCAGGAAATATTTGTGAGGATATTGCCAGGACTCCAGGAAATGTATTATAGGGTGATTTCAAAGGTCAAAAGCGCTAGATCCCCCCTCACACCAAAAAGTGCAGGACATCTCTCAGTTTGTGAGTGATATTGCCAGGACTCCACGGCCGAAGCTGATATTTCTGTATACCGTGAAGCACAGCGACCTAAATTTTCAGGCAAAAAAAAAGATAGAAAGTACAGCGGCGGAAGTGCTAAGATCCAAAATATCGGAATTATCGCGTTTGCTCGCTGAATTTCATCAAAAGTAAGTTAATAATGCCTTACTTTTGAGAACCTCAGCGAGGTGCGATAGCAGCATCTATGGACTTCCGCCGCGAAGGTAAAATAGGCTGAAAATTTAGGTCGCTGTGCTTTCGGGCCGAAACCCTTCTTCAGACTTATATTATAGGGAGGTTTCACGGCAGTTGGGTCACGACCCATGACCCGTACTGTTGCTACACTACTCCAAATGAAGTACACGCGATGAACTGCAGGTAGGCACTTACCATTATTTCCAGCGTAGCGGGCCCGTTAAAACCCGCTGAAATGGTCAATTTTTGCGCTGTAAATAATTATGGAAATCGGGATAACCGTGAGAGACATTTAGCCTACTTCAGAATTCCAAAAGTGAGGAGAAATGACGGTAGATCGAAGCGAGAGCTGAAGGGACAACAACAGACAGAATGCGTGGCGAACATTGGCCGTTTGCTCACGGCATTTCATCAACTAAGGTGTTTTTTCTTGATTCCTTTGGCATCTAAAAAGTTTCAGAAGTGATAAATCTGGCTGTCATTTTTTAAAATCGCCCATGGTTCCCAAGTGGGTTTTTACATACAAAATGAAAACGCATCTGAAGAAAAATTTACAGCCAGATTTATCACCTGAGAATTTTTAGATACCAAAGGAATCAAGAAAAAACACAAATAATGCCTTACTGTTGATGAAATGCAGTGAGCAAACGCGATAATTCCCAATATTTTCAATTCCGATATCTGCACAGCCAATGTTTACCATGCACTTTAGCTGTTGTTGTCCCTTCAGTTCTCGCTTCTCTTTACCTTCATTTCGCTTCACTTTTGGAATTCTGAAGTTGGGTACATGTCTCTCACGCTTACCCCGACTCCCACAATTTTTTTCAGCGCAAAACTTAAACATTTTGGCGGTTTTTAACAGGTAGGAAAGTACGCGTTTTTAGCATTTTAGCATTAATAACATATACCGGAAGTGACGGGCGTCCTCCAGATGGATTTACCGGCTCCGTGCGTCAAGCCCTATGACCCAGTGACCTTACGTGCAACCCCCCTATAGGGAGAGGTTGGGCAGACTAGGAGTTATCTTATACTATAGAGGTGTATAAAGTCATGAGGGGCGTAATGAAGGCATACGATATTTTCCCCAGGTTAGGGCAATCAAGAACCAGAGGGCATAGGTTTCCATAGACCCCCCCCCCCCCCCCTGTCAAGCTTCTCAAGTTTTCGGATGACACAATTGGACTGATCCAGAATGGGGAGGAATCTGCCTACGGACAGGAAGTGACACAGCTGGCGTCCTGTGCCATCGCAACAACCTGGACCTCAATGCTCTCAACACGGTGGAATTGATTGTAGACTTTTGGAGAGCTCCCCCTCCCCTCCCCCCACTCACCATCAACAACGCCACAGTCACATCTGTAGAGTTATTTAAGTTCCTTGGAACCATCATCTCCAGGGAATCCACAATCAAAAAGACCCAGCAGAGGATGTACTTCCTGCGGCAGGTAAGAAAACACAATCTGCCACAGGCAATGATGGTCCAGTTTTATACGGCCATCATAGAGTCTGTCCTCACCTTCTCCATCATGGTCTGGTTTGCCTCGGCCATCAAGCATGACATCCGGAAGCTGCAGCGCATCGTTCGATCCGCCGAGAAGGTTGTTAACTGCAACCCCCCCCCCCCCCCCCCCCCCCCCCCCCCCCCCCCCCCCATCGACGAACTGTACACTGCAAGGGCCAGGAAGCAAACGGGTAAGATCATCTCTGACCACTCTCATCCTAGCCATAAACTATGAAGGACTTCCCTCTGGAAGGCAACTCGGGGCTGTCAAAGCCGCCCCAGCCAGACATAAAAACAGCTTTTTTTCCACGAGCAGTAGCTCTACTCAACAGCCAAAAGTCTGTAGCCTCCTTGTGCTCTGGCATTTTACTTCATTCTTCATATGTTTAAATCATAATGTTTTATTTTTAATTGTCTACTGTATATCGTGTTGTTACTTGCGAGCAAAGCACCAAGGCAAATTCCTTGTATGTACACATACTTGGCTAATAAAATGTATTCAATTCAATTCAATTCAATTCAATTTTCACACAGAGGATAGTGAGTTTATGGAACAAGCTGCCAGTGGAGGTACTATAAGAAGATTTAAAAAAACATTTGGTCAGGCAGATGGATAGGAAAGGTTTTGAGGTTTATGGGTCAAACATGGGTAGATGTGACTAGCATAGATGGGGCATCTTGCTCAGCATAGATTTTATTTATTTAGCGAATGCAAAGTCCTTTAGCCAAGCAGTTGCCTCTTGATTTGCTGTAGGTGCTCTTGAGGCTGGTCGTTGTTGCTGCTTTCGGCTTTGGGATAATGACTAGGATTCTTTGACTTGGCTCTCAGGCGTCGTCTTGTAGAATTTAGTCTGCTGGAAGGATCATTGGCTTCCCCAGGCGAGCCTGGGTACTGACGGGGGGCGCGACGAGAATGCTGATCCATTGTCCCCCTCAGCATAGATGAGTTGGGACAAAGGGCTTATTTCCATGCTCTAAGACCCACGTTCCTGTTCAGCCACTCCCTGTTCCATCTCTGGAAGAGACTGTTTTTTTACTTTAGCATTGAATCCACAAAACCAGAGTGAAAGCAGATCATTGTTGATCCCAGGCTGTTTAAGAAGCAAAATGTTGCCATTGGATCATAACCTCGTGTAAGGTGTAACTCCCCAACCATAGTTGTCACATCACTCAAGTTAGTGCATGTGCATTTCAAAATTCATCCTAATCTGTTTATATTTATCTCCTGACGGCTCTCTATCTGGACTATTCTTTATTCTAATTCTGTTTGTTTCGCCTTGTTTATATTGTTCATTTTATTCTGGTGCTTCATCGAGTTCCTCATTTTGCTGCTGTGTGTGGATCCCCACAAATACACAATGTTAACTAACTTAACCTCTCATCAAAGGCATTGCTCTCAGACAAGCAGCCCAATTCTTTGTACAGACCTCCCTCGCACCTGAAAAAAAATTCAAATTTCCCTGAATCTCAAATCCTCCTTTCCACACCATTCCTGCTGAATGCATTAAACTGATTTATCTTGTTGCACCTGTACCCTGATCCTTCTGCATTCTATAAATGGCACTTCTCCTCTGACGGTTTCAAGACTTTTGTATTTCCAATGATTAAATCATTCTTTTATTGAGTGAAGAATATTATTTCGGGGAAACTTCCTCCTTCTCTTTGAAATTGTAGAAAAATTAAAATCTACATTTACTTAATTATGGTTGGAATTAAATAAGGTTACAAAAGGGTGTGCGGATGTGGCAATTGGCATCTCTTGTTGACTAGCTGCAGAGAAGATCATGTGAATCGTGCAAAATAAGTTTCAGACACGTTATCTCCTAGAATTGACTCCTTCCTGTGTTTTCTGTCCGGGAATGCATAGCGTTGATAAACAAAATACAACAGCAATAGTTGGGTGGACCACCCATGCCCCCTGCCACTGGTACTACAGAAATGTTGCAGACAATGGGAACTTATGATTGTCTCGGGGAGGAGGCAGTAGCGCCGTCTGCTTGAAAAATGAGATAGAATAATGTCCACATGCCCAGGTATTATGTTTGACATATTACCATCCGTTGTTGAATAAGATTAATATAAACAAAAAGTATATTATAACTAATGAAATAATTAATACTCATGTTGTAGATAGTAATAACAGGAAAACATATAGCCAAGGATGAAGTATATTTTCTATAATTGTATCTAACAGAAAAAAAAAGTTATTTACTGCCCTGTATAACTTCTGCTGCAAAGCTAATTTGGGTAATTCTGCTGCAAAGGCAAAGAACTGGTGAGCAGTAAACTCCCGGCATCTCATGCAATAAAGCCTCTTGAACCGAAACTCAGTCGCCGTTTTTCCTTTAATTTTCCTCTGTCAATTTCCTCAACAGAAACGTACCATGTAATGTCATGTTAAGCAACATCCTTTTTCCAGATAATTTTATTACTAGCTGTGTGTTAGTTTAGCTTCGAGATACAGTATGGAAACAATACAAATGTGTACAATCTCTTTTAGCTAATGTCTTCTAATCCAGCCTAATGGTAAACCTGTTCTGCACCTTCCCCAAAGCCACAATATCCTTCCCATGATGGGAGTCATTTAAAGACCAGTTGATCGATGTTCAGAACTCGCATGCTCCAGTAAGGAAGAGGGTTACAGATGGCAAAGTAATGGAAATTGGATGAAAGATTGTTCATTAGGTCAAAAAGAAAGAGGAAGTGCATCATGGTTTAAGATGTTAGAATCAGACATGGGTTTTGAAGAATATAAAGAAAGGAAGAAATAATTCAAACGGGCTATTAAAAGGGTCAAAAGTAGTCACCAAATGGCTTTCATAGGTCAGATTAAAGAAAATCCTAAAGGTTTTTGTACCTGCATTAAAACCAAGAGGGTAACCAGGGAGAAGGCAGGACTGCTCACGGATAAAGGAGGAGTGCTTGAAGTCTGAAAACATTGACGAGGTACTAAACGAGTATCAGTTTCCACGAAGCAGAATGCTTTGTCAGGAAGCTTTTGGAGAAGATTCTTTGGGATAGGATTAATTCCCATTTAGAAGAGAATGGGTTAATTAGCGACAGTCAGCATGGCTTTGTACTTGACAGATCATGTCTTACTAACTTGATCGAGTTGTTTGAGGGAGTGACATAGGTGATCAATGAGGGTAGGGCGGTGGGTATTGTCTACATGGATTTTAGTAAGGCATTTGATAAAGTCCCCCATGGTAGGCTGTTCCAGAAGATTACAATGCACAAGATTAACAGTGACTTGGTCATATGGATTCAGAACTGGCTTACTGATAGAAGACAGAGGGTTGGGATGAATGGACAATTTTCTGGCTGGAGGTCTGTGACCAGAGGAGTTCTGCAGTGATCTGCGCTGGCACCTCTGCTGTTTGTGATGTGCATAATGGACCCAAACATAGATGGGTTGGTTAGTAAACTTACAGATGACACAAACATTGCTGGGGTTGCGGTCTGTGAGAGAATCTGTCAAAATATACAGCGGGTTATAGATCAGCGGGTGGAGAAATGGCAGATGGAGTTTGATCCAAGCAAGTGTGAAGTGCTGCACTTTGGGAGGTCAAATGTATGGTGAAATTAATGACATGACCCATAACAGCATTGATGCGCTGCGAGGTCTATAATTCCCTAAAACTGGCAACTCAAGTAGATAGAGTGGTTAACATAGCATATTTTCCAGGACAAGGGGTCACAGCTTAAGGATAAGGGGGAAATCCTTTAAAACCGAGATGAGAAGAACTTTTTTCACACAGAGAGTGGTGAATCTCTGGAACTCTCTGCCACAGAGGGTAGTTGAGGCCTGTTCATTGGCTATATTTAAGAGGGAGTTAGATGTGGCCCTTGTGGCTAAGGGGATCAGGGGGTATGGAGAGAAGGCAGATACGGGATACTGAGTTGGATGATCAGCCATGATCATATTGAATGGCGGTGCAGGCTCGAAGGGCTGAATGGCCTACTCCTGCACCTAATTTCTATGTTTCTATGTTTCTATATGGTGGTGTTGTTTTCACAGGTCAGGGTATTGAGTATAAGAGTGTAAGCATTTGCAGTATTGTGTGCAGTTCTGGTTGCTTAATTACAGAAAGGATGTAGAGGCTTAGGAAAGGGTGCAGAGGAGGTTTACTAAAATGATGCCTGGATTATGGGGTATTAGCTGTAGGGAGAGGCTGGGCAGATTTGGATGGTTTTCTCTGGAACGCCAGAGGTTGCAGGGAGACCTGATAGAAAGTTATGAGAGGCATAAATTGAGTAGCCAGTCAGACCCTTTTTCCCAGGATGGAAACATAAATACTAGAAGGCATAGCTTTAAGGAAAAAAGCTAAAGTTCAAAGAATATATGCTGAGCAAGTTTTTTACACAGAGGGTGGTGAGTGTCTGGATTGTGCTGCCTGTGGTTGAAGCAGATAGGTTTGTGGCATTTAAGAGACTTTAGTCACAAGGGCCACATCTAACTCCCTCTTAAATATAGCCAATGAACTGGTCTCAACTACCTTCTGTGGCAGAGAAGTCCACAGATTCACCATTCTCTGTGTAAAAAATGATTTTCTCATCTCGGTCCTAAAAGACTTCTCTCTTATCCTTAAACTGTAACCCCTAGTTCTGGACTTCCCCAACATCGGGAATAATCTTCCTGCATCTAGCCTGTCCAACCCCTTAAGAATTTTGTAAGTTTCTATCAGATCCCCCTCAATCTTCTGAATTCTAGCGTGTACAAGCCGAGTCTATCCAGTCTTTCTTCATATGAAAGTCCTGCCATCCCAGGAATCAGTCTGGTGAACCTTCTCTGTACTCCCTCTATGGCAAGAATGTCTTTCCTCAGATTGGGAGGCCAAAACTGTACGCAATACTCCAGGTGTGATCTCACCAAGACCCTGTCCAACTGCAGTAGAACCTCCCTGCTCTTATACTCAAATCCCTTATACATCTCTTATACATCACATGACCCCCCCCCCCCTTTTTTTCCCTTAAGAAAAAAGTCACAAAAAAAAAAAAAAAAAATCGGGGAAAAAATAAATAAACGTTTCCACTTTGGAAACGGCCAGTTCTCTGTTCTCTCGTCCCCGGGCGGGAGTGGCTGAATCTGAACCCAACGGCTGTAACCCCAACACAAGTCGCCACTACGGTGGAGCCCGCTCCCCTCGCCTCCCCCCGCCGCCGGGGCCCAAGCCATCTTCACCCACACCACCCCCGCTGGGCTCACGCCACCCCCGCTGGGCCCACGCCACCCCCGCTGGGTTCACGCCACCCCTGCTGAGGTGGCCTAATCGATAAAGCGCTGAGAAGAGGAATCTGAGCTGCCAAGGAAAGATACTCTGAGAAGTTGAGGAGCAAGTTCTCAGCTAATGATTCTTCTTCAGTTTGGAAGGACATGCAAGAAATCACCAGCTATAAGAGGAAAGCCCCCCGCTCTTTGGGCAATTGTCAGCTGACAAACAACCTGAATGAGTTTTACTGCAGGCTTGAAAATCAGAAATATAACCCTGAAGCCCCCTCCCCAACAAACACAGCCAGACCCCAGTCTGCAAAGAATGGACCCTGCACCCTCTTCTTCCCATTCACCACTTCACACCTACTTAAGGCAAGACTCCAGTATGAAAAGAGTGGAACCTTTCTAATCCCACCCAACCACTTCACACCCACTCACAGCCTGACCTCAGTCTGCAAAGACTGGGCTCTTCTACACCCACCCCACTCCAATCACCACTCCACTCCAATCACCACCTCCACAGACACCTCTGTCAAGCTTCTCAAGTTTGCGGATGACAAAACCCTGATTGGACTGATCCAGGATGGGGATCCCTGTACTCTTTTCAGTTTGACAGCTTTCCTATAACATGGTGCCCAGAACTGAAGACAATATTCTAAATGCGGTCTCACCAACGTCTTATACAACTGCAACATGACCTCCCAACTTGTATACTCAATAATCTGACTGATGAGGGCCAAAGTGCCAAAATACTTTTTGACCACCTGATATACCTGCGACACGACCTTCAAGGAACCATGCAACCATCAACCATTCCTCTGCCCACCTGGCTAATTGATCCAGATCCTGCTGCAATCTTTCACAACCATCTTCACTATCTGTAAAACCACTCACTTCTGTATCATCAGCAAACTTGCTAATCTTGCCGTGTTCTGTGATGTTTCAGAATGCTGGAGTAACTCAGCGGGTCAGGCTGAGTATAGAAGTTGGGAGGTCATGTTGCAATTGCATAAGAAGTTGGTGAGGCCGCATTCAGAGTATTGTGTTCAGTTCTGGGCACCATGTTATAGGAAAGATGTCATCAAACTGGAAAGGGTACAGTGAAGATTTATGAGGATGTTGCCAGGACTAGAGGGCCAGAGCTAGAGGTTGAGTAGGCTGGGACTCTATTTCATGGAGCACAGGAGGATGAGGGATAATCTAATAGAGGTGTATAAAATCATGATTTGAATAGATATGGTTGAGTCTTTTGCCCAGAGTAAGTAAATCGAGGAGCAGAGGACATAAGTTTATGGTGAAGGGCAAAAGATTTAATATGAATCTGAGGGGTATGTTTTTCACACAAAGGGTGGTAGGTGTATGGAACAAGCTGCCAGAGGAGGTAGTTGTGGCAGGGACTATCACAACATTTAAGAAACAGTTAGACAGGTACATGGATAGGACAGGTTCGAAGGGATATGGATCAAACGTGGGCAGGTGGGACTAGTGCAGATGGGACATGCTGGGCTGAAGGGCCTGTTTCCACACTGTATCACCCTATGACTATCTTTCCCTCTCAAACCCATTTCCTGCTTTCTCCCCATTACCCCTATCAATCAAGAATCTATCAATCTCCTCCTGAAAAATGTCCATTGACTTGACCTCCACAGCTGTCTGTGGCAATGAATTCCACAGTTCACCACCCTCTGACTTAAGAAATTCCTGCTCATCTCCTTCCTAAAGGAATGCCTTTTAATTCTGAGGCTGTGGCCACTGGTCCTAGACTCTCCAACTAGTAGAAACATCCTCTCCAAATCCACTCCATCCAGGTTTTTACCAGGCTGGGACAGACGGCAACAGCTTCACACCATGTCCCTAATCTTTAGTCTTGTCCTGCATCACCCAAGGCAGCAGAGATGTTATAGGAGAGGACAAGCAAAGTAGCTCACGATGGTTTGGGTAACATTCAGGAATGACTATGCATGGCACATCATGAATATTACTGAAGAACGGTCTTGACCCGAACTATAATCTATACCTTTTCTCCAGAGATACTGCCTGACTCACTGAGTTACTCCAGCACTCTGTGATATGTCACCTATCCATGTTCTCCACAGATGCTGCCTGACTCGCTGAGTTACTCCAGCATTCTGTGAAACGTCGTCTATTCATATTCTCCGCAGATGCTGCCTGACCCGCTGAGTTACTCCAGCACTTTATGACTATTTTCCCTTCACCCATCTGCCCAAGCCCACTCTCCCCCCTCCTTTCCTATGTTCATTTCCACCCATAAACCTCTCTCTGCCTTTACATTTCACTCCTCTTTCAAATCTGCTCTGCTTATCTACATGCATTTTTCTTCTTCACTTTTTAGTCACAGAATGATGCAGTGTGGAAACAGGCCATTCAGCCCAACTTGCCCACACCGACCGACATGTCCCATCTACACTAGTCCCACTCACACGCGTTTGGCCCATATCCATCTAAATCTGTCCTATCCGTGTACGTGTCCAAATGTCTCTTAGGTACAGGATACTGAGTTGGATGATCAGCCATGATCATATTGAATGGCAGTGCAGGCTCGAAGGGCCGAATGGCCTACTCCTGCACCTAATTTCTATGTTTCTATGTTAAACATTAGGATAGTCCCAGTCTTAACTACCTCCTCTGGCAGCTCGTTACATACACCCAGCACCTTTAGTATGAAAAAGATTCCTGTTAATTTCTGAAATATTGGTCATAAATTTGGTGCAAAAATGCTCCAAAACAAGGCTCTGAATGGATCAGAGAGCATCTAAAACCCCTGAGCTTCCAGGGCCCTTATGCGGGCCCTGGACCCCGGCATCGAGGGACTTCACGCTTCGCGCTCGTGATGTGTTCAGCGCACATATTATTTCACATTAAGTTTTTTGTAATCCTGTCATGCCACCCCCCTTTTTGAAAAGCTTTGTACGGGCCTGCATCAATCACCTTCGTCACCTCCTCAAAAAACGCGATCAAGTTCGTAAGAAATGGCCTACCACATGCAGAGCCATGCTGACTGTCTCTAATTATCCTACCCTCTTTCATACGCAAGTAAATCTTATCCCGAAGAATCCTCTCTAATAGATTCCCTAACACTGTTGGCTCACCAGTTTATGACTTACTGGATAATTTCTACTTCCCTTCTTAAACAAAGGAACAACATTGACTGCTCTCCAGTCGTCCAAGACCTTACCTGTGGACAGAGGAGATGCAAAGCTCTTCATCAAAGCCCCTTCCACTCCTAAAAATATAATTCCTGACAACCTATTTAAAAATATATATTTCTTGTTTATAAACATGATGTTTAAACGATTTGTGCATATGACCTTTGAACCTCTTTATTTCTACGTTTCTACCATTTGGGAAGTATTAGGTAAATTGGGTTGGAACTTGCTTTTTGCCTAGACTCGTTAAGCACAACAAGTCTGTACCTACCTTGGCTGCTTGAGAGGACCAGCTCTCCACGCCCAAGAATCACCTGATGAGGCATAGTGAGGCCTAAGTCATGAGTAACCGTTTGGCACAAGGTCCTATGACAGGAAGCAAAGCTCAAGGTGCAGCTTTGTCAATGCAAATTGTTTTTTTTAAATAATTTTGTTTTTATAAGTCTTTGACATTGAAATGTGTGAAAAACCCTTTACTTTCTAATCTCCAGGTAGACAATGCCCATTAAAATAAATGAGGGCTACGATCCAATTTTGCTGTCACCTAATATATCCCGGACTGAAACAGGTTCCAACAGATCCAAGACTCATTAGTGGGTAATGCTGGTAAGGTTGGAAGGGTTTCAGCCCAAAACGTTGCCTATTTCCTTCGCTCCATAGATGCTGCTGCACCCGCTGAGTTTCTCCAGCATTTTTGTGTACCTGCTGGTAAGGCTGTTCCCTACAGGATTTTTGGCCATTTCCAGCCCTTGATATTTTTATTTTTGATCCTTTATTTTTCATCTAAATTACATTTGCCAATGATGTAATTCACAATTTTGCCCATTCACAATCTATCGCATATAAATGTTTTTTTCCCCCATCCATACTGTTTACAATGCTATCTATAATTCTATCATTGACAACCTTGGATACATGACTTTACATCTGATCACATAAATCATTTATAAATATGGTGAATGGATATTCTTCCGAAAGATCTTTCCAACATATCATGTTATATTCAGCAATTTGAATGATCCACCCTGATTCTGAAGAAGGGTTCCCACTCAAAATATCACATATCCATGTTCTCTGCAGATGCAGTCAAATCCACTGAGTTACTCCAGCACTTTGAATCATTCTTGCTGTTGAGCTCTGCAACAAAGGCCAACACACCTTTTGCACCCCTATCATTTGCAGCAACATTCTGAGACTAGTGTGTAAAAGTAGCTGAGTCTCTTTGCAGACCAGTGTTACCCAATAACTCACCTTTCATAAAACTGCAAGGTGACTAACACCACTTTTTTTTTGTGAGTCAGTGTTGCTTTCTAAATGAAGTGAGATGAAAGAGGTTGGGCAACTGTTATAGAAACATAGAAAATAGGTGCAGGAGGAGGCCATTCAGCCCTTCGAGCAAGCACTGCCATTCATTGTGATCATGGCTGATCGTCCCCTATCAATAACCCGTGCCTGCCTTCTCCCCGTATCCCTTGACTCCACTAGCCCCTAGAGCTCTATCTAACTCTCTCTTAAATCCATCCAGTGATTTGGCCCCCACTGCCCTCTGTGGCAGGGAATTCCATAAATTCACAACTCTCTGGGTGAAAACGGTTTTTCTCACCTCAGTCATAAATGACCTCCCCTTTATTCTAAGACTGTGGCCCCTGGTTCTGGACTCGCCCAACATTGGGAACATTTTTCCTGCATCTAGCTTGTCCAGTCCTTTTATAATTTTATATGTTTTTATAAGATCCTCCCTCATCCTTCTAAACTCCAGTGAATACAAGCCTAGTCTTTTCAATCTTTCCTCATAATACAGTCCCGCCATCCCAGGGATCAATCTCCTGAACCTACGCTGCACTGCCTCTATCACAAGGATGTCCTTCCTCAAATTAGGACAAAACTGTACACAATACTCCAGATGTGGTCTCACCAGAGCCCTATACAACTGCAGAAGAACCTCTTTACTCCTATACTGAAATCCTCTTGTTATGAAGGCCAACATTCAATTAGCTTTATTCACTGCCTGCTGTACCTGTAAGCCAGCTTTCAGAGACCGGTGTACAAGGACGCCCAGGTCTCGCTGCACCTCCCCCTTACCTAACCTAACCCCATTGAGATAATAATCTGCCCCCTTGTTTTTGCCGCCAAAGTGGTTTATCTATATTATACTGCATCTGCCACGCATCTGCCCACTCACTCAACCTGTCCAGGTCACACTGCAACCTCCTAACATCCTCTTCACAGTTCACACTGCCACCCAGCTTTGTGTCATCCTAATTCCCTCTTCCAAATCATTAATATATATGGTAAACAGTTGCAGCCCCAACACCGAGCCTTGCAGCACTCCACTCGCCACTGCCAGCCATTCTGAAAAGGACCCGTTCACTCCTACTCTTTGCTTCCGGTCTGCCAACCAATTTTCTATCCATGTCAACACCCTACCCCCAATACCATGTGCTCTAATTTTAGTTACCAGTCTCCCGTGCGGGACCTTATCAAAGGATTTCTGAAAGTCCAGATACACTACATCTACTGGCACCCCTTCATCCATTTTACTTGTCACTTCCTTGTTGTAAAGTTGTAGGAGGAAAATGCTAAAGAGATGGGGTGAGGGTGAGGATGATCATTGTACAATCTACATCCTTATCTCTCTCATTCATTCTAAATGCACATAATTTGTCCTTTACTTTCTGTTAAGAACATGTTAGAATCATTCAGTAACTGCATTCAACTCCTTGTCTTCCATTTCCATATTTTTTATGTGCCAGTTTAGGCAAATGGAATCAAGCAAGACCCTCACATTTATCTAAATTATACTACATTTTCCACCCACTCAACCTCTCCAAGTTACCCTGCAACCTCCTAGCATCCTCTTCTCAGTTCACACTGTCACCCAGCTTTGTGTCATCTGCAAATTTGCTAGGTACTTTTAATTCCATCATCTAAATCATTAATATATAATGTAAATTGTTGCAGCCCCGGCACAGAGTCATGCGGCACTCCACTCGCCACTGCCTGCCTGCCATTCTGTTTAGAAATATTTCAGGCTTATGTTTTGTGATATCTATTTAAGAAAGAACTGCAGATGCTGGAATAATCGAAAGAAGATATCTATGGTCATTTGTAAATTACACCATTAGGCCCACAGACAAGGGAAACCAGCCACTGATCTGGCTGTGAACTCCGCTCAATGCTGAGATCAATATAAAAGATCATTTACTACCTCACCCAAAGAGTGAAATGTACTTCACAAATGCCTTTTACACTCATGAAGTACATGCTAGAAGTGTTTGTGTCCCATTTTAGCATGTAGGAACACTGTGATGTGAAAATCCAGGATTTATGCAGCGACTTTAAACTGACCAGACCTAGTTTGCTAAGAGGTATTACAGACGCTACCTGAAGAGCAACCTATTTAATCATTACACTAAAACACAAGATAAAAAATGCTGAAAATGCTCAGTTTGTGAGGTAGCATCCGTCAAAAAGACAAACAGAGTTAATATTTTATATCAAAGGGCCTTTACTTGCATTTACAGTATTTTGATTTTCATATTTAGTCACTTCCTCTTACATGCACTCGATTCCTCTTTTCCGTATCTATTTTACGTATACCAATGCACAATGTACTTGTATTTCATTTAGTAATAACTGAAAAACAGCACGGGGTTTTCTTGGGTTTTCTGCTGATGATTCTCCCGGCGTATCCAGAAATGAAACAATAATCCCCATGACATTGCTGCAAACAGTCTGGATGGAACAGGACCAGAGACATTGTAAAATGTATTTTTATTCTTTTTTGTTTGAATACTTAAAAGGCTTTGATTTGGCAAAAAGTTATGCAGCGATGAAATCATGAGCATATCCCACCAGAACAGGTAATCTGGACCACTTCTCAAATCAGCTGTTCTCTAAACCTACAACAAATATAAGTAAGGCTGGATAGAGAAGTGGGAGCATTTTTAGGACCTTAATCTGATTTTTTTCAATAAACGACGGGTGAGTGGTGTTACTGGAGAACGCAGTAAACCTATAGGGAGGTTGCACGGCAGTCGAGGTCACGACCTGTGACCCATAATGTTGCCACGCAACGTCTTCTGGAGTACAAGCGGTGAACGTCAGGTAAACACTTACTATGGCTGCCAGTACAGCGGGCCCGTCTTCTGTCCCAGCATCCGGACTCCACGCTGACTGGTTCCACATTCGCGGACCCCGGGCCATCTGTCCCCGCGGTCGGTGTTCGGCAGCTGAATCGCCCGACAACCGGGGGGGAATCACCCCGTGTGGTGGTCGGGGGGTGAATCACCTCATGTGGTGGTGGGGGACCGGGGGTCGGGGTGAATTGGGGGGATGAATCACCCCGGTGTGCGGGTCAGGGTCCGGGTCTGGTGCTGGTCAGTGACTCTGGGTGGGAGGAGGGACCAGACTTTTCCGAACTCCGCTGTAGCTGACGGGGACGTTGCCAGGGTTATGGCCCCATTTGTCCGCAGCCCGTCACAGTGCGGCCGCACATAGGGAGACGGGGCAGAGGGCAGCCGTGGCTGGATATCTCTGACCCCGGGGGGGGAGAGTGGGGGCTATCCCGAGGGATCCGCTCCTTCGGCCGCTTGCACCTTGGTGCTCAGGTTCAGACTGGAGGGTGACTCCAGCCCCGGGGCGGTCGTGGCCTGGGACCTGCCCTCAATCCGCCGGCACGCTGCTTTTTCGCAAGGCAGTGAGCAGCAGTGATTTTGGCAGTTTTCTCTCACGGTTACCCCTATTTCCACAATATTTTACAGCCCAAAAATGACCATTTTGGCGTTTCTAACAGGTAAGAATGTAAGTGTTTTGTGTGTTACTAGTGTATGCAGGAAGCTGCCTTGTACTCCAGAATGATTGAGCTACTCTGTACGTCACGCTCTTTGACCTGATGACCTTACGTGCAACCCCCCTATACTTGAAAATGCAAAAGCCTGCACATGCATGACTGATCAAACAATTCATGCATTTCTGGCGAAGCTGCCTCTGTGACTTTAACTGAGATATGTTTGTTTGGATGCTGGAGTAACTCAGCGTGACAGGCAGCATTTCTGGAGAGAAGGAATGGGTGACGTTTCGGGTCGAGACCCTTCTCACTCAGTGCCACCTCCTCCCTGGACCCAGTCAGGGTGCATCAAACACCATAGAGCGGAGCGCACACCCCAGATGTCCAAATGCGGATGTGTCAGTCTCTGCTTGCTGTGCGCAGGCGCAGTGAAGCGGTCTGGTCCCCGCTGACAACAATTGCAGCGTCGCGCGTGCGCCGGGTTCCTCCGGGCTCTGGATCTGGATCTGGATCTCCTGTCAATCTGGACCCGGGACCGGGAAAGCGAAACCGAAAGCTGCAACTGTGTCCGACCCGCTCCTCACGATGGGTACCCGGCCCGCGGTTACCTACACACTCGGTATCCTTTGTATTATCCTATTGATTGTCAGCATCGCACTGCTTGTCACCAAAGTATTTCCGCACACCGTCGATAATTACATTAAGAAGGTAAGGGTTAGAATATCCGGGGGAGATTCGTGTGGTATTGAACTGCGTTTTACTAATCCCATTTTGCACCTGTTTCCAACTTTTCGATATTCAAATGGTTTGCAAAATGTGGTGATTTGAAGTGGTACCGAGTAACACGCCCAGATTGTTTTGCCATGATGCTGACATCGAGAAATGAATAATAGGGCCCGAGGCATTCGTAATTACGTTCTAGACAACGAATACGTTTGTTTTTGTTGGGCTCTATTCCAAACTTTTGAAATCATTACCCGCACACACTTATACAACACAATATCCCACCCAATTAATTGTGCGCAGAAATCCTGAAATGGAAATTGCACAATGCAGAACTGATTTAAAATGTAATAATGTAAAAAAAAGTATTGCATTTGAGTGTTTTGTTCGATCTTTCAGTTCGAGGGTTTAGTTTTAATTTTGATGCTCTTCTACTAATAATGTGCACGCAAATAGGTAAGGGGTAATGTGATAAAATAGGTTTTGGTCAATTGGAACATATAGGACTGCTAAGTCATTGTGGTAGGCTGATATGTCCACCATATAACAATTTGCATTGATAAACATTTACGTTTAAAGGCCCAAGCTGCTTCATCAGAAATTAAGTGAAATTAGATAAGTACATGAATGGTGGTCTTATTTTTGAATTGCTCCACCATTTCTGTTCATATTTATTTCCCGACCAACATCACTACAGCAGAATATTGGGTTATAATTTGTTGACAATGGGAGCTTATTGTGTTTATAGTGCATAGAATATTTATAGTGCTTATAATGACTACACGTTTTATTATACGAACTTTCATTTGACTGTAAAGTACCTGGATGCATTTTAATGTTTTGTATTAGTTAATAGTCATGCACATCACTTTTTGTATCATTTGATTGCCTTGGTTTTGAAATTCCTCCCGCTATCTCTCTCCCTCCTTTCCTCTTGAACCTACTTCCTATCCACTTTGATCAAGCTTCTGTTTTGGGACCTCGTTGCCAAATTTTAGCTGGATAATACTCCTACTTTGTTATATTAAAGATGCCATATCATATTGGAACTACTTGAGAAAATAATGTTATTTTGTATGAATATGATGGTGACATGTTTAATGCATTAGGTTAGTGGTAGACTAGTGAGGACCCAAAGAACATGAGTGTGAATGGGCTCAACGCTAAACTTAAAAAAAAAAAAAAAAAAAAAATAATAATTGCATGCAAAATATATTGGTTTTGTTGCACCTTTCAAACAACACAGACTTGCATTCAGATGGCATCACATTGAGCAGGTTGCCACCCTAGTGGTAAGCCTATATATTGTATGAGAGAAGATAAATTAGACCAAAGTTAAATCTGTACTGTAAAATCATATGCACTCTAACAGAAGAACGTTTTTGGAACATTTAGGATATATTGCATACAATTTTATAATGCCTTCACTGATATTTAGTACATGTACACTTGCTTGTTTGCAAAAGTGACTCAATTATTGTTCATCCTTCTCCAAAGACTACTTGAAATGGTTGCCCATGTGAAGCTATCTACTGCTTTTGTTCAGTATTCGTGTTCAGCTGTTTCGCTTTAATGTTTTGGATTGATTATCTCTATAATGTTATGGAAACATTTAAAAAAAAATCTCACTAATGGATAAGACAGTATTATTAATTAAGCTGAGATCCTATCAATGCTGCAAGTTTTACTAATTAGTAGCAGGGCTATATCGGTCAACAATCCCAATGTTTGGGTTCATCACCATGGCCCAAATGACCTGGGCTCAGTAATCCCACCTCTCTTTAATGGCCTGTCGGTACTTGTTGTCTAAGGTTGTACAACATTAATGTTTCCTCAAACGACACACTTTCCTATAGTCTATGTAATGCTACCACACATCAGAAATTTGAAGTCTGTTTATAAAGAGAAGAAACTTTGTAATGGTGGGGATGTGGGAGAAAGAGCTTTTATTTCCTTGAACCGCATGTGAAGTTGAATGATTTTTAATTGGTGGTATGAAAGATTTTGTGTATATGGGACTTTATCCTGGAGTTTGTGCTTCTTTCGAGGATGAGAAAATTGTACAACTAGATCTCTTGACCTGACGCTGTTGTTGTGAATACTATCTTTAACTTGCTGTAGAAATGCTGTTATCAGGAGATACCAATATTGAATTGAAGAAAACTGCCTTCCTTGTACGAAAAGCTCTTATTATTTTATATGCAATTGTATGGGGAATAATGGATAAGTGCTACCTTAAACTTACCATATAATTGTATAGAAACTATAAGGAACCTACTTCATCCCGATTTCTGTGCGACCTGAAAGTCTTGAGAGCACTTTAAAGATTTATTCAAAGGAAGTACCAAAATCTTTTTTTTGAGTTAGTAAGATTTTTTTAAATCCTGAGGAAAAGAAAGCTTGTTCTTCTGTTAACACTTGTGATTTGTACAACAGCGAGTGAGATCTGAGGGACATAGGAAAACCATGAGAACTTTTTCCTGACCACTTACTTTTGTAAAATTGAAATTAGTGACATGTCAATGAAACAGTGCCCTTGCTGGAGATTGCATACTCTACCTGTGGTAGATAAAAGCAGTTTCTCAAATCTACAGTTGTTTCCCTTGCTCTTGGTCCCTTGATAACTTTTTTGGACGTGTAATGCAGAAGAAAAATGAATTTATTAAGGGAGAGTCGGTAATTTTTGTTTTTGTAAATGTTAAATTTAAAACTTGAAATGCAAATGATCAACTAAGCAAACCTATTGATCAATTTCTCTTTATTGTGAAAATCCATAGCAATCATATGGATGCTGATTGACATCTAGACATTCATTGAGAATGAAGAGAAATCAGTAGGCATCCATATCACTCACAAACTAACCTATTCCCTTCACACTGATGTGACCAAAAGCACATTATCAAATGTACTTTCTTTTGTGTCTGAGAAGAATCAGCATGACCACATGGATTCTCCTGAACTTCTACAGATTCATTATAGAAAGCATTCTAATGGGATGAATCACAGCCTGGTATGACAGCTGCTCTGTTCTTGACCGCCTGAACCTGCAGAGATTTGCAAACAGTCCATTCCATCATAGGCTCATTACTTTCTTACTTCAAGTCCATCATCAGAGCGTGTAACTTCAGGAAGCCTGGACGTATTGTGAAGGATGCCTGTCTCCCAGCCATTTCCTTTCTCTTTTCTACCTTTTGGGAGAAGATACAGCTTTGAAAGCCCAGACATTCAGGCTTGAACAACTTCTTCCCAAATCCCAAATCAATCGCCTCTTTTAGTATTCCATCCTGGAGGTGCGCCCACGTGCTGTTGCTCTTAACTCTACTTCGTTCTATTATTTCATGAATATTCTTTTGCACTTTCATCATTCACCATCTCTGCTTTGCACTCATTGTGAGACAAGTTTAACATGAGCAAACAATTTACACCCTGGTTTAGATGACAATAAACTAATCTAAAATGAATAGAAATCAAGAGTGGCTTTGAGAATTTTGTCACAAGTGTTGTGGAAAAAAAATCTTAAGGTGGGATTTTAATTTTGCTAACAGTGAATAGCTGTGAACAACTTAGTCTGAAAATGAAGAAAAACTGCATTTGCTGGAAATCTGAAATAGAAAATGCAGGAAACATTCAGCAAATTGGGCCTCTTCTTTGTGGAGAGGAACATTTTGATCTGAAGTATTAATTCAGCTTCACTTTCTGATTTATTCAACATGTACTCAAGATACACTCTGATGTATTCAAGATACAAGATACATTTATTTGTCACATGTGCCAGTTGGCACAGTGAAATGTAATCACCATACAGCCATACAGTAAAAATAAAGAATTGAGTAAAGTATTCAAGAGAGAGTTAGATATAGCTCTTAGGACTAACGGAATCAAGGGATATGGGGAAAAAGCAGGAATGGGGTACTGATTATGGATTATCAGCCATTATCATATAGAATGACGGTGCTGGCTCGAAGGGCCAAATGTTCTACTTCTGCACCTATTGTCTGTGTTTCATACATGCTGCTTTTGAATTATTTTTGAATTATGCTTTGTATTTAATGGCTTGTAACCAAAATCAATTTAAATGAGCTATAATATATCAAATATTAAGTACATTTCAATGTATTAATTCAAGCTGGGTCACATTTTTAATTTGATATGAAGCATACTAGTACAGCGATTGGATCTGTCTCAGGATTCTTCTCATTTGCTTTCAAGGGGGTGCAATGACAATTCACTGGACTGGTTCCTGAAATGTAGGATCTGTAGACTAGTTCTCACTGGAGTTTAGAAGAATAAAAATTGACCCTATTGATATGTACAGTAACATTTTGATAATCCAGCACTTTGTTGCTGAAGTGTAATCTTACTGTGACTTTTGGAATTACTTTCATAACATACTTTTAACTCGCATTTAAATGTTGTGAGTGGCTTCAAAAAAGTTTCTAGTGAAAGTGGTAAGATTTGACGGAAGACAAGAGACAATAGGAGTAGGCCATTCAGCCCTTCAAGCCAGCACCGCCATTCAATGTGATCTGGACTGATCATCCACAATCAAACAAGTACTGGAAAAAGGGTGTAGGTACTAAATCACCAGGATTTCTGAATAATGGGATAGTGATTATCGAGTCATTATACAAACTTCTAAGAAGAATAAATGTGAGCAGTGTATTTTCCTGGTCTGAGGAGTCTGGAGCTAGGTGACACAGCCGCAAGGAGGTTGTTATTTAGGACACGTGGATAATTTGTTTTACCACTGGATTGTTGTAAAGGTTCATTTGTTGATTGCATTCAACAACAGTCAATATTTTTTTTTGGGTGGGAGGGGGGGGCTGTGTGAACTTGGAGAGAAAGGCAGACCAGAGCCCGAAGTGCTCTCCACCAGTATTCTGCATTTGATGGTGTAGGTATCTCTCTGTTGAGGAACAATTACAAACTCTGCAGTTGCTCTTAGTGCAAATGCATCTTTGAACTTCCATTTGCATGCCTATCAGTCTTTTGCCCCACTCCTACTTTACCCTTTGATGCTCTGTGCTCTTTCATCTAATGCAAAAAGAGGAAATGCAGCCACTTGATCATTTTGGTACCTGTACTTAGCAATGTTAGGCCTTCAATATAAGCGTGTTCGGTATTACAACTGCGCATGCCCAGGTCATAGGTCATTCGGGATAAACATTCTCGCCAGCTGAGCTACTGTGTGTGTACGGACCTACGTGTTCATTTCAATGAGATATATAAATAAATGTATCCGTCAAATATGTCAGCAGTAGGGCACAGCGTCCTGCAGGCTGCACAAATCCACAATTGCATCTATTCATAATTATTGACTAAATACAGCACCAGCCTTGAAAATGCAAGAATGCCTGGAACGAATCTTTCAATTAACAAATTAGCATTAGCCTGAGTCACAACCATTCAAATTCAATGTTGATATACATGAATTACGTTGTTTGTTCAACCAATTTGAGACACATGCCTATCTAAACAACCTTCCTGGATTGAAGGAAACAAGGAGAATGTGCTGTGTGGGGGTAGGTTGGAAAGCACAGATTGGATTCGACCAGGCTAGTTAAACCTTCGAGGTGGGTTGGCTAAAATAAAGATGCTGTCGGTTATGCTGCCTCTGAGGTTGGTTCCAGCCTGTCAGGGCACACAGTTGGGAGCCGGGTCCGGGTGACCGGGCGGTGATAATTATGAGAATTTGCAGCCATTTGAACTGCAGCCAAACTAGAGGCTTCACTAAGGAGTGGGTTGCCGCTCCCCAGCTGACGGGACCCGTTCTCGCTCTCTTTGAAGGAGGCGCCGCCCACCCCAGCGAGTGGGCAAACGCGGAGCCAACCCGTAATATGAGTGGGAGCATTTTCTCGGTCAGACTTTGTCGACAGTTGGGGTTAGGGATCTGTGAGAGAGAGAGAGAGAGAGAGTGAGCTGGCAATGCCACACATACGGAACTTGAAGATATGAGATTCGTCCTATCAGGCAAATCAGACCAATTCTTAAAGATTTGGTCTCCATTTATCGATCTATTACAAGCATGTGGTGCAACACAACCGTAGAAATTAAGTCTTTCAGAACCGGGTGAGAGGTGGGTAAAGATATGAAGGAGGCATATCCCTTTCTATTTCTTTTTCTTTCTTTTTCTCTTCTCTCTTTTCTCTTTTCCACTCCTTTTTGCTTAGTTCACATCACAGCGGTTTTTCTTTTTCGAGCTATACAATACTTTCTCTATTTCTTGCTTTTCTTACCTTTATTTCTACTATTAAATTTAAAATAAGAAGTTGTACATGAAATGTAATATGTTATTCATGTCATTATTATTGTACATCACTTCTAATAAAAATATATTTTTTTTTAAAAAGACTGAACAGTTTAATAACGACCCATTAAAATCTGCTCTTCGGCCACTCGGCAACTTGGGCTGATCTGATCTGATGGCCCTCTAGTTAGCTCGCTGCATGCCCGCTCGCTGCATGCCTGATCCTAACGCAAAACCTCCACAAAACCATTGGGCTTCGGGTAACACCTGCACAAAGAGCCTCTGCTAACAAGGGCTGGCGAACTGTGCTGGTCAACATGCACTGGGCGAGATGGCTGGGGAAAGCACATCGCAACCACTGCAAACTTGGAGCAGCACAGACCCTCCACTCAATCTATCCAATACTAAAGGACATTTCGCAGTTAAACGTCTTATATCGGATTGGCAACTCCTTCACAGGGCCAACCCTGTACTCAATTTTCCTCGGAGATTAATCTTTACTTTAACAGTACATTCACACTTTTTTGTAAAATAATTGACCTTTCAAATTCACCTCTGATCTTGCAGAGGTGTACAAAATCATGAGAGAAATAGATTGGTTAGAAGTACAGAGTCTCTTGCCCAGAGTGAATCGAAGACCAGAGGACATAGGTTTAAGGTGAAGGGGAAAATATTGAATAGGAATCTGAGGGGTAACCTTTTCACGCAAAGGGTGGTGGGTGTATGGAACAAGCTGCCAAAGGAGGTAGTTGAGGCAGGGACGATCCCAAAATTTAAGAAACAGTTAGACAAGTACATGGATAGGACAAGTTTGGAGGGATATGGGGCAAGTGCGGGCAGGTGGATCATGTTGGCTGGTGTGGGCAAGTTGGGCCGAAGGACCTGTTTCCACACTGTTTCACTCTGAGACTCTACGTGAGGTTAGTGTGACTATAGATATCATTGTAGCATTTGGCTAAATAAAACAAGTAACTTTTGTAAACTGTAAGCTCGAGGGGTCAAAACTACATTCAGTCACGCCTTGCACAAACAGTGATGGGGTGGTTGGAAGTTGGCCTCCTGAGCCTTGAGCTATGGCCATAACAGATCCACTGGGTTGTTTTCTCGACTTTACCATCTTCACCGCTTTATTAATGACTTTCTTGCCATTATCTGATCTGCAGCAAGGATCTTTACTGTTGACAATGCAATATTCAGTTCTATTCAGGAATCTTCAGATAATGGAGCAGTTCGTGTCTTTTTGCACTATGGGCTGAATGTCGTTTCAGCAGGTCAGGCAGCATCTCTGGAGAACATGGATAACCTATAGCATGCTCTCCAGAGATGCTGCCTGACCTGCTGAGTTAGTCCAGCACTTTGTCTTTTTTTGTAAATCAGTATCTGCAGTTTTTGAATCGAAGTTCTTTGAACTTGTAGCGAAGACAGACACAAGAAGCTGGAGTAACTCAGTGGTTCAGGCAGCATCTCTGGAGAAAAGGAATAGGTGATGTTTTGGGTCGAAATCGTTCATACCTTGTACTTCTAGTAGAACCACTGTAGTACTTGTTAAGTGTAACAGTCGGTGACGGTTCCTAAGAGGCTCAACAATCGATCTTGACATTTAACAACATTCCATTCATAAAGTCGGCTGCATTGGCAGAGAAGGGGGATGAGGGGTGGAATCTTCTATTTTTAGGACGATTTGGAACACATTCTTAGCTCTCTGCCCCCATTCTCTCTCTGTGCTTGAATGGCTAGCTGTGCAATTTAACCAAGATTATTCTGTTTCCAAATGTTTAATTTCATTTGAGACATTGCCCCTGCTTGTTATCTTACCCCAGTGCACAGTAATAATTCTTCATATCAGGGTTTCAGCCTGAGGAATGAAACATAGTTATATTTCTTTCATTTGGAACATCTTGTTTGTAGGATTTACTGCAAATGCTATTTTAAATCTTTTTTTTTACGTTGAACAGTCCCATTAAATAATATTGTTATCCAGAGTTTGGATAGAGTTATCGTTTGAAAAATAACACTCAAGTTGCTAACTTTTATCTGCTTGTTCCTGTTGCAGGATGTACAATTGAAGAATGGGACAGCTGCCTTTGAGACTTGGGAAAATCCTCCTCCCCCAATTTACATGCAATTTTACTTCTTCAACGTCACAAACCCTGATGAGGTGTTAAAAGGACAAAAGCCTTTCCTTGAAGAGAGAGGTCCTTACACTTACAGGTAGGATAGGTGGAATTCTAGAGAGAGACAGACTGTAGTAGCTGGAATCTGGCACAAAATACAAGGAGTTGGAGGAATCCAGCAGGCCAGGCAACATCTGAGGTGGGATGGTTGAGGCACAATTGCACAGCTGGCAGAGCTCCACCCAGATCAAACCCGGGTTTGATCCTGACCTTGTGTGGAGTTTGTACGCTCTCCGGGTGCTCCATTTCCCCCCACATCCCACAGATGTGTGGGTTCATAATTTAACTGGCCTTTTTTAATTGCTGTATGTGTATGGGTAGTGGATGAAAAAGTGGGATAACATAGAACTAGGGTAAATGGGTGATCGACGGTTGGCATGGACTCTGTGGGTAGAAGGGTCTGATTCCATGCTTTATATTTAAACTAAACCCACAGGTTTTTTTTCCCCAACTGAAGCCACTTCATTGTGTTGATTAAACCTTGGGTAGTTTTGGAGAGATTCTGATGGTTTTTGTTTTACTATTGTATTGAATCTCACAAAAAAAAAACAAGGAATGGAAAGCTGTTTGATTGATGAACCAAGTTCCTTTCTATGAGCTTTCAATCGTGTGTGTTGGGGGATACAAAGAGACAAATTTGTATTTGCACCAGAAAAGTGCCAGACAATTTCCAGCAAGATTACTCTTGATTTTACAAACCTGTAAAATGCGAAGAGTTCCTGTAATTTGTAATTAAGATGTGGGTTTGCACAAAATTGTTTAATTAGTAACTGGGCTCGGTTTGAATGAGTGTCCTCTAGTTGTTGGTGGTGTGGCCTGTTTCAGTGCATTGTTGGTGCAAGGGAAACAGTTTGACACAGAACAAATGGGGGATTACAGGGGAGAGGGGTGGGAGGGGATCTTGGGGTTGGGACTTGGACTTGTAAAATGTAAGCTTTTAATTTTAAATTTATGTTTTTGTGTTATAATAAGCATCCTGGTTAAATCTGAAATGCTACTTTTTCCCCCCTCAATGGGAACAACGTGTGTAAACTAAAAAAAATGCCAAGTATATTTTGGAAATGTCTGTAGTCACTTTGAACTTCTCCCCATCTGTCCCATTTAACAACATTCCATTCATAAAGTCAGCTGCATTGGCAGAGATGGGGGGGTGAGGGGATTTCCGTCCACCCCCTCCCCACAACTCTATAACTCTAATGCCCACCCAACCTTCCCTGGTGTCCTGCAGATCTTTTTACAACAAATTGGACCTAATCTTATTTACCCCCTTGACTCCATCCAAGGATTTCAGCTTTCCGCAGAGACCGTTCCCTCTGTAACTCCCTGATCAATTTGTCCCTTCCAACCCAAACCACCCCCTCCCCTGGTACTTTCCCTTGCAACTGCAGGAAATGCTACACTTGTCGTTTTACCACCCCCCCCTTGACTCCATCCAAAGATCCAAGTAGTCTTTCCGGGTGAGGCAGAGGTTTACCTGCACCTCCTCCAACCTCATCTATTGCATCCGCTGCTCTAGATGTCAGTTGCTATACATTGGTGAGACCAAGCGTAGGCTTGGCGATCGCTTCGCCCAACACCTCCGCTCGGTTCGTACTAACCAACCTGATCTCCCGGTGGCCAAGCACTTCAAGTCCCCCTCCTATTCCAAATCTGACCTTTCTGTCCTGAGCCTCCTCCATGGCCAGAGTGAGGCCCACCGCAAATTGGAGGAGCAGCACCTCATATTCCACTTGGGCAGTTTACACGCCAAAGGTATGAACATTGACTTCTCCAATTTCAGGTAGTCCTTGCTTTCTCCCTCCTTTCCCTCCCCTTCCTAGCTCTCCCACAGCCCACTGTCTCCGTTCCTCTTCCTGCCCCCCACCCACACCTCCACATCAGTCTGAAGAAGGGTCTCGACCTGAAACGTCAACTATTCCTTCGCTACATAGATACTGCTTCACCCGCTGAGTTTCTCTTTCTTCCCAATAATCCTTTCTGGCTTAAGCCCTCCCTTCACCGCCTCCAGTTTAAATTCCATTTGGAATATTTTGGAGGACCAAGAACCAAGCTTAAATTGCTTTAGTTAGCTTCAGTGTAGAATTCTTCATTTTACTTTTCCTGGAGCTGTATATATGTTGGACCACGTTGCTCATTGTGATTTATTTTCAACGTGTCAACTGTTTAGAATCTTCAGTTCTTGCAAAAAGTCATATTAATATATAATCATAGCACATGTAAATTCAGTTAAAAGACATTAAATAAATTGTGTATTTTGTAGCCTGTGGTACTGTGACCCACCTAAACCACAAATAACCATTGGGGAAGGAAATCCTCCCACCTGTTCTGGTGTCTCCAGCCCTACAGGAAAGTGGCCTCTAAAATGGAAATGTGGGCTTTGTCACTATGGGGGGGAAGAAGCAGGTGGTCAGTTAGTAATCACAGGGCCAATGATACCTAATTCCTGTGAATTCCTGTGAATTTAAAAATACCTTGCTGAATACTGCAACTTTTAAATAAATTCTGTACCTATTCAACACGGCATGCCCAAGAATAAGTTCAAGATTCAATAGCAGATAGAATTTGGGTTCTGCAATAATCTGCGGTATTCTAGAAAACGCAAGGAATCATGTAATTTGTCAAAGGTCACACGCGATAAAAACTCTCGGCAGCCTTGCCATGGACACAGACATGCGCCTCATCTGCAGCCAGGATCGATCCCGGGTCTCCGGCGCTGCAATCGCTGCCGATCCGCCATTGGATCATCCCCGTCCCCTCCCGAATGCCCCCCCTCCCCCCAAGTCCGGGGGTGGCCAGAGACATCGGGAGTCAGACGGGACCAGCGCCCCCAGGCCCACAGCCAGCGCAGACAAGCAGTGCTAAACCCAGCTCAACTCTGCCTGTCTCACGGGTTAACCTACCAGCCCTACCTGGACTTCTGGGAACGACTGCTCAGACTAACAGCCAGCACTGAGAAGCAAGGCTAAATCCAGCTCAACTCCCTGTTAACCTGCCAGCCCTGCCTGGACGGACGGGAACAACGACCCAGGTTTACAGCACGGAGAAGCAGCGCTAAATCCAGCTCAACTCTGCCTGCCTCGCCGGGTTAACCTACAGCCTCGCCTGGACTGACTGGACACCAGCCCGGAGCCGTGGAGTTAGCCCTGCTTCTCCGAGCTGGCTGTAAGCCTGGGGCGTCGTTCCCGTAAGTCCAGGCAGGGCTGGTAGGTTAACAGGCAGAGTTGAGCTGGACTTAGCTTTGCTTCTCAGTGCTGGCTGTATCTGATTCTTAAGACTGTCTTAAGAGTTTGCAGCAGTGAAATGGGTTCCCGAGCCCACCACGACCATGGTGACCTTTATTGGCCCATTCACACTGATCCTATTTGCCTGCATTAGGTCCGTTTCCTTTCCTTTATGATCCTGTGATACGGGTAGAATTAGGCCATTCGGTCCATCAAATCTACCCCGGCATACAATCATGGCTGATCTATCTATCTCTCCTTCCTATTCCCATTCTCCTGCCTTCTCCCCATAACCTCTGACACCTGTACTAATCAAGAATCTATCTATCTCTGCCTTAAATATATACGCTGACTTTGCCTCCACAGCCGTATGTGGCAAATAATTCCACAGATTCACCACCCTCCTCATCTTCTTAAAAGAACATCCTTTAATTCTGAGGCTATGACCTCTAGTCCTAGGCTTTCCCACTAGTGAAACATTTGCTCTACATCCACGCAATCCAAGCCTTTCACTATTCATCACAGATCCCACAGTGAAACCACTGGATTTTGACCTCCATCGCAAGCAATGGCTAACCCTGAACAGAATCTGCAACCTCCGTGCAAGAACAGCCCATCACCTGCATAAGTGGGCGATGACAAACAGCTCTGCTTACAATTGCGGACATCCAGACCAGCCCATCCCACACATCGTGAATGACTGCCCATTGAGGCTTTTCCCTGGGGGCACCAAAGCCATCCACCCAGTAACTGATGCTGTCCTGGCCTGGATGTCTACCCTTGATCTACAACTTTAGGCTGTGCACCCCATACGCAAGTAGAAGACTATTCTGTACATTTCAATGAGGTCCCCCCTTATTCTTCTAAACTCCAGCGAATACAGGGCCAGTGTCGTCAAACGCTCATCACATGTTAACCTACTAATTCCTGGAATCATTCTTGTAAACCTTCTCTGGACCCTCTCCAGAGCCAGCACATCCTTCCTCAGATATGATGTCAGGGCTTAACTTTTTTCCCCTGTTGCCAGCCGGGCAACCTTGGCAGCTTTTTATGTTGCCAAATGACAGTTTAGGTGGTCATTTAAGACTGCGCGATAATGTGCTCGGACGAAGTGCATAGTTACCAGTCGGAATTATACTCAATGAAGCATTCACATATTATTTCTGCTTCAAATAAAGTCACAAACTAAACATATTCACCAATCAAGACATGATATATCCCACAATGACATGCAGCAAAATTATAAGACAGTATCTCAACTCTTTTTACACGTTGCGATTAATGCAATTTCTATTAGTTCTTTCCACTTCCAAACAAAAATGTGGTTGGATTATTCAGCATATGATCAACCTGTGTCAATAAACCCTGGACCATGGTAACATATATGCATACGTATAGTTGTGAATGTTGCTCATTAAATAACTACAGGACTGATACTCCATAATGATTTGCCGTTAAAATGAATTCTGTAATAACGTGTCAACGGCAGCAGTGACAATCGAACACTGCGGTTTTAATGTTTCACGTGTTCACAATATAATTAATCTACCTTTATGGATTAAAACAAATAATAACATTGGGAATTAAAACATATTTGGTTGCATTCCGTTATCAAACATAGTCAATGTTTGCTCTGAAATTTCCAGGACAATTGGGTCAGGGAATTAGTGCGTGTTGGTTGGAGTAGGTAAAATTGTGAGGGGAGAGCACGGGGGATGTCAGTGGTGTTGAATGGGGGGGTTCAGTACGGGATGGATGGGGGTAGACAAAAGTGCTGGAGAAACTCAGCGGGTGAGGCAGCATCTATGGAGCGAAGGAAATTGGCAACGTTTCGGGTCGAGACCCTTCTTCACACTGTTCCCCTCCTTCTTCTTGAATGGGAGGATCAGTACAGGATGGATGGGGGGGGGGGGGGGGGGAGAGATCAGCGCAGGATGAATGGTGTGGGGGGGGGGTCAGTACAGTGTGGATTGGAGGGTCTATGCAGGATGAATGGGGGATCGCTGCAGGATGAATGAGGGGAAGGTGCAGGGTAAATGGAGGGTGGGTCAGTACGGGATGAATGTGTGGATTAATACAGGATGGATGGGGAATCAGTACAGGATGGATGGAGGAGAAGTGCAGGATGGATGGGAAAGGGGTAAGTACAGGGTGAATTGAGGAACCAGTGTAGGATGGATGGGGGGGGGGGGGTGGCAGGAGAATCAATGCAAGGTGGATAGGGTGATCAGTGCAGGATGAATAGATTTGGGCGGGGGGGGGGGGAGATGGGGAGGGGAGCACAGGGGAAATCAGTGAGGACTGAATAGAGGTGGGAATGGGGATCAGTGGGGGATGTAGCGGAGGGGTCCCAGGATAAGGGGGGGGGGGGGTGGCGGGGGCGTACAAGAGGGAGAAGGGGGGCGAAGTGGGGAGGAAGAAAGGTCAGCGCTCCTTGGACAACATCGCCCCGCTGCCTTGGCCGTTGGGAACTCCTCGCCACCGCCTCCCTCCTCCGCCAGCCAACAGCAAGGTGCGGGGCCGAGCTGTGCAGCTCAAAGATCCTATAGCTATAGGATCTATGGTGCAGCTGCTTCAGAAGTGTCGAAGCGAATGACGGGTCCCGCACAGCGGCCCCATCTCCTCCCCATCCCTGATAGCGGCCGCTGCTTGTAAACCCGCTAACGGCGATAACCGCTTTTTTAAAAAAAAACCCTCCCGCACGCCGAGACCTCCCCCTCCCTCCTCCCGGCCTCGGCGTGCGGGAGGATTTTTTTAAAAGTGCTGTTAGCGGGTTTGCAAGCAACGGCCCTTATCAGGGCGGGCGTGTGGGGGAGGAGGAGGAGATGGAGCCGCTGTCGTGGCCGCTGCTGCCGCTGTTCGGTGCCCGTCATTTGCTCCGACCCTTCGTCACCACGCACCTAGTATCTTTCCCACGCAATACAACCGTCACCGCCGACACAAAACGTTGCGTTCTTTTTCTCCAGAGATGCTGCCTGACCCGCGGAGTTAATCCAGTTTTTTGTGTCTACGGTACAAACCAGTATCTGGTTGCCAAGCCGAGCAAAATGACTCGGTATTTAGGTTGCCCGGCGGCGCTTTGAGTGGTCAGTGGCACCCGGGCAACCATTGATTTCGAGCCCTGGGTATCCAAAATTGCTCACAATATTCCAAATGTGGCCTGACCAGTGCCTTATAGAGCCTTAACATTACATCCCTGTTTTTCTATACAAGCCCTCTCAAAATAAACACCTTGTCAGTCTAAATGCCCCTGAGACAGAGTAATTGTATCTGATTCTACCACCCTCTCTCGTAGCATGTTCCAGACACCAATCTCTTTGAGGATAAACAAACTTATCCCTCCTGCCTTTTTAAATCTGCTATTCTCACCTTGCAGCCTATTGCCTCGTATGTTTGACACTACTACCAGGGGGAAATAATTTTGACTAATTTTGCTCTCATGATTGTATCATAAATTTTGCAATAAAAAGTATGTGCATCGTGCTATGTGCACAAATTTGTTTCTGGTCACCTGAACAAACATACAAGATGTTGACGTAGTGCTTCATGTAATGAGAAACAGACCACTTCAGTGCCCGGCACCCCTCTCTCATCGCAAAGGATTAACTAACCAAGGATCTACTTAACAAATCCAATTTTTTTTCCAAGACAGTAACTAAAATTCTAAATGAATTTATAGGTGAATTCGTCATTTGTCATATCCAGAAATTGTAAGAGGCAGCAAATGAATTTTCCTTTTTCCCCTCTCCTCTTCCTGGGATTTGTTGGCTGCAGGTGTGATTACCCATCAGGTACCTCCGTGGTATTGACGAGATCTAGTTTTTATGCACTCTGGTAGTTGTCCATTGAGTGTACTTTGAATCAATTTGTTCCCTAGTTAATAATCAACATTGGTATAATCTTTCAGGGAGTATAAACCTAGAGAAAATGTGTCGTTTATGGATGATGGGAAGATTGTGTCTGCTGTGACCCCAAAGACTTATGTGTTTGTTCCTGAGCTATCAACAGGAGATCCTGAAATAGACTTGATTCGGACAGTGAATATTCCAGTTGTGGTGAGTTACCAACTCAAACTTTAAAAAAAATGATCAAACTGCATTGTAAGGTCAGATTTATGAATTGTTTTAAAGAAAATACTTTATAGATGGACTTTGGAAACAAGCTGCAGGTTCGGTACCTTTGTGTCAGACCTACATCACTACTGGACTTGGCACAATGTCTTTAACAGAGGGTGCTACTGGCCCTTGGTTTTGTACCAGTAGAGGCTGGAGTGTATGGTATTTAAATGTGGATTTCAACCTTTATTGATAAGGTGTTTTGAGGCTCTAAAGGGTTTTAGAAATAACCTAGATATAGCTGCCAAATTTTGTATATTGTATGGGTTTTGCCAACACAATAGTGCCGTGTATCTGAAGTGCATTCCAGCTATGCCCACTGACTCAAAAAAATCCAGATTAGGTCTGATCTTAAAAGAAACAAACGAAGGTTAGGACTATGCCCTGAGCATAGGGTGGCCTTCCTTTCTGAATACAATTACTTTTTCACGTTTTATTTCACCTGGAATGCTTGTGTTCAGCCTAAAATGAGAGTGGGTATGGTGAGATTAGGCTTTGGCAAAGCCCATGTTAATACTGCTGCATTGTGATGCCAAATGCATAAATATTGAACATTGGACTATGAGATATTCCTTTTGGCTCTGCTAAAATAGCCAGGTTGGGTCTGTGCTACAAATGGGAACGGTGTGCAATTGAACGGCACGTCTGGAGAACGCTTGGTAGAGCAAAAGGAAGAAACCTAATGGGTCTTAGCTTTTATTCTCCTTTGTTCCCTTGAAGCTGTGAAATGCAATCTTCTGCCTGAGTCCTTATCAGCACAAGATGCTGGACATTAGGGAAGATGTTTCCTATGGGTCAAATTGTACAGTTCTTCGGCTGGTTGTTCCTTTGGAGAACTGTTAGTAAAGCAGTATTCAGTGAGTTGATCCTGACATTGAGTGCCTGCCCATTGCAATGTAGAAACCAGCTGCAAGTTTGGTACCGCACATTGAACCTGCTGCACCACTACTGAACGTGACACCAACGTCTTGAATGGAGGTGGTTATGGTCTCTTGGCTTCAATGGCTGAACTGTGTGGCATTTAAATGGGGATTCAAACCTTGATTGAAAACTAGTTGGTGTTTTCACCTTAAAATTAACTTGGAGTAGTTGTTTTAAGTACGATTGTTGCATTTAAATTCTTGGTAAATTCTGAATAGTTTTTAAATACATGTGCCAATTAATACGGAACATCGGGGGGGGGATCTCTCTGGAGGTGAAGGCATATTTGCACTTTTGCTGGATGGCTGTGGCAGCCCAGAGCTCTTTGCAGCCAAGTGTCACTGAAAACATGGGCAGGTGTGGAGTGGATCAAGCTGAGTTAGAACGATGTACTTTTCCAGTATATACATGAAGTATTATTTCTAGATCTACAGCTGAATGTTGGAAACTTTCACCATGATTAGAGCTTGCGTTAATCGAGATGTTTTTGTTACAAATAGACTGTCATCAATATGGCCAAATATTCCAGTAGCTATATCTTGCTGGCAGAAGCTCTGCTGACATTTGAATCAGAGGGTCTATTTACAACACGAACGGTACACGAGTTGCTTTGGGGCTACAAGGATCCAGTACTCGCAACCGTTCACAAGTTCATGAGTGATGTTGATGAATACTTTGGACTCTACTATAAGGTAAGTTATTCTAGCCCTTGGCTTTGTTGAGGGGTGGTAGCCGACACGTTAAAAAAACAAAACTGAAAATGCAGGTGTTAAGGCAACATTTTGGAAAGGAAATATTGGGAATTATTCAAATTCAGTTCTACAGAAAGATTCAAGTCAACATTAGCCACCTTTCCTTTTGGGTGCCATTAATGGTCAGTTTGTTTTGGCCCCTGTTTGTTTTGCCCATTAGTCCCTGAAAATCCATACCGGCACCAAGTCTGGTATTCCCTGCATTTTTGTTTGAAGTCTCCAATCTCATTTTGAATAGGTTCCAGAATTATTGATCCCCCAAATGCTAATAGAGAGGCTGCAGTGAGACTTGTAGGATTGTTCTGGATTAATGAGAAATAGGAATATAGAACGGAAACAACTATGGTGGAATACTTAACCCTCGAGCTGTCTCCTCCCATCCCCCCGCCCTCGGGCTCCTCCTCCTCCCTTTTTCCTTCCTTCTCCCCCCCCCACCCACCATCAGTCTGAAGAAGGGTTTCGGCCCGAAACGTCACCTATTTCTTTCGCTCCATAGATGCTGCTGCACCCGCTGAGTTTCTTCAGCATTTTTGTGTACCTATGGTGGAATACTAACAGGTTAACCATATAACCATATAACAATTACAGCACGGAAACAGGCCATCTCGACCCTTTTAGTCCGTGCCGAACACATAATCTCCCCTAGTCCCATATACCTGCGCTCAGACCATAACCCTCCATTCCCTTCCCATCCCATCCAGGTTTACAAAGCAAATTAATTACTTTTGCTGACAATTAATGTGGTGCAGTGAGGAGGGTGGGGGGAGGGAGAGTGCTGTGGTGGCAGGTGCATTCATGTTTTCCTTCTTGAACATGGATGTGAATTCAAGGGGTGCCAGTAAGTATGGTTAACCGCAGACTTTTTAAAGAAATAAAAATTGATTTGCGCCAGTTTTTCCATGGCTAGTGCATGTTCCAAACCAAGATCCTTTGTGGTCTGTAACTTCCTTCACTCCACATACCCATTATTGGTATTTCAGCAAGGGAGTTTTCATATAGGAATAAATTAAATGACCAGAGCAACACTCGGAGGGTCTGACAGGGAGGTCAGAATATTTATGTATTTAAATAATTTCTGATGCATTGCCTTTAGATGAATGGAACAGATGATGGCGATTATCTTTTTCTCACGGGAAAAATGAACTATAAAGATTTTACGCAAATCATAGAATGGAAGGGTAACAAGTAAGTTTTTATTTCAAAATTTAATTGGAAACTAGGTGTTTCCCAAAAAAACTAATTTGCATTTCTGAAACTTTTAACTGCAAAATTAATTAACCAGTTTCATCTTCAGCATCACCATTTGATGGAATGACGCATACATTTGTTGCTTTTCAATTATGTAGAGACTGTGGTTTTTGTTCCTTTTGTGCGCTCTTTTGTTGCTGCTGTAATTCTGATCTTTTTCTCCTCTTGTCTCCTTGTCATGATTTGACCAAAACTAGGTCATTAGATTGGTGGACAACTGATGCGTGTAATATGATAAATGGTACTGATGGTACTTCCTTCCACCCATTAATATCCAAAAATGAAACGGTCCATTTCTTTTCTTCAGACCTTTGCCGGTAAGAATGAATTTTGTTTATTGCGCTCTTATCAAATGTTGATTGCTACACATCGGTTGCTTTGGGTTGATAGTTAATTTTAAAGCAGCAATCACTTCACAGAATGTTTTTTAATCTAGGAAAATGTCCTGGAGTACATAAGAGTGTAGAACAGTACAACACAGGAGCAGGCACTTCAGCCCGCAATGTGAAAACCATGGTGTCAAAATAAAATAATCCCATCTGCCTGCAAATGGGTTGTATGAATGAGCCTGTTCTCTGCATGTTTAAGTATCTCTATAACTACCTCTTAAATGATGGAATCCTATCTGCTTCTAATACCTAACCTGACAGAAGGTTCCAGGCACCACATTCTGCATGGGGGGGAAAGCCTTCCTCTCAAATCCTCCTTTTCAATTTTCTCCCTCTCACCTTAAAGCTATTCCGTTTAGAGTGATATATACAGTGTGGAAACAAGCCCTTCGGCCCAACTTGCCCACAACAGCCAATAATATCCCAGCTACAATCGAATTATTCAATTGATCGACTGGTCAATCAGTTTGACATCACTGTTCACTGAGGCTCCCAAGAATGACCACTGTTGGGAGGTCCACGCTGCAGCCAGTTGAAGCTTTGTCAGTAGGTTTAAGGTTAGCAATGACTGCTACCTCTTTGCTATTAACTGGAATACTGGGCTAGTGTCTGCTTTTAATGGTTTTTTCATTTTGGACTCAGATCTCTCTATGGTACTTTTGAGCAGGAGCTCGCTGTCAAAAGGATACCAGCCTATCGGTTCGTGCTCCCAAGTGAAGTTTTTGCCAATGCGTCTGAGAACCCTGCAAATTCTGGATTCTGTGTTCCAGCTGATGACTGCCTGGGAACAGGTTTACTGAATGTGAGCGTATGCAGGCAAGGTAAGTGGCTCACGCACCATTCAGCTAATTTAGACCTTCAACGAGCTTTAAGATTTTACTGGTTTTGTAGAATTTTAGACTTTTTCGGTGCTAATCTCGTCACAATACAAGATTTCAATCATTGCCCATTGTCTTCAGGGCAAAAGTGATCCCCTAGCCTGCTTTATAGCTGGACTGCCTGCAGCTGGAGGCTCAAGATTCCAGACTGTGAAAAATTCCTTTAAATCTTCTAGCTGGCTGTACAAGCAAACATTCTCTCCCGGGTCAAGTTCCACGGAATTAACGTCCTAATTATAGGACGTGGCTAAGTCAGACTGACAATGTCATGCTCATTGCAGGGCTCCCAAAACGGGCAGGAAAGGCATTTATCAGGTAGGCCAATTTTTTAAAAGATTTGAAAGGGATGCTTTCAAAGCTTTGGGAAAAAGTGAAATCTTCCCACCAAATCCTGTGAAATTCTGGCCCATGACCATTCAAAATGGGAAGGGTCACTTGGAAGGCAGACTTTACTCAGAATTGCTGTAGATTTGGGAGCAACAGCAGGAGGAGATTAGCAAGAGATAAGACTGATTGGCTCTAGCCCGAGTGGGAGAGAAGTGAGTCAGTGCCGGGAAAACAGTTGAAAACTGAGGAATTTGGTTTGTAAATTGGTAAATCAGGCAATTTATCAGAATTTAAGCAAGACTGCTCTTAGAGAGCGGCAGTGAGTGAGCGGCCTTGTGAGGGAAGTGCGAGTCTTTGGCTCGAGAGTCTTAGGAGAGGAGACCACGCAATACGCTTGAGAGGTAGAGACGAAAGAAGGAGATGTCAGGCAAGCTGATTCAGTGCGATGCTTGCAGTATGTGGGAGGTCAAGGACACCGCTGGTGCCTCTGGCTGCTACAAACGCGAGAAGTGCATCCAGGTAGAGCTCCTGAAGGACCGTGTTGGGGAACTGGAGAAGCAAGTGGATGACCTCCGGTTCGTCCGAGAAACGGAGTCGTTCCTCGACAAGTCCTACAGTAAGATTGTTACACCTAAGGTACTGGAAGAGAGAAGGTGGGAGACAGTGAGAAAGGGAGGGAAGCATGGAATGCCAACGTCCCCGGGTGGTGTACCTCTTGTAAACAGGTTCACCCACTTAGAAGCTGTTGGGACCAAAGACGTGTTTACACTGAGCGGCGGACTGGCTTGCGATGCGAATAGGGCTGTTGAGCCAAAACTAAAAAGGCCTAAGGCAGGCAACGCCATTGTAGTGGGAGACTCCATTGTCAGAGGTACGGACAGGGGTTTCTGCGGCAACAGACGGGATGCGAGGATGGTGTGCTGCCTTCCTGGTGCCAGGATCCAGGATGTCATGGACAGAGTACAGAAAATCCTCAAGGGCGAAGGTGAACATCCGGTAGTGCATGTCGGCACAAACGATGTCGGAAAGAAGGGGATGCAGCGTGACTTTAGAGAGCTCGGAAAAATGCTGAAAGCAGGACCTCTAGGGTGGTTATCTCCGGCTTGCTTCCAGTTCCTCGTGCTGGCGAGAGCAGGAACAGGGAGATACGGGACCTGAACGTGTGGCTGAGGAACTGGTGCACGGGGTAGGGATTTAGATTCTTAGATCACTGGGATCTGTTTTGGGGTAAGGGGGAACTGTACAAAAGGGACGGATTGCATCTTAACAGGTGTGGGACCAGCATTCTGGCAGGCAGGTTTGCCACTGCTACACGGGTGGTTTTAAACTGAATAAGGGGGGTGGGGTGTCGAATGGGATAGTGGAGGATGGAGTTAAAGGGAAAGGGTTTCTTAAATGTGTGAGCGTAGAGACCGAGGGGTGTAAAATGAGGGTAGAAGCAATAGGTAGCAAGGTGAAAAGTAAAAGTGGCAGGCTGGCAAATCCAGGGCAAAAATCAAAAAGGGCCACTTTTCAGCTTAATAGTATAAAGGGTAAGAGTGTTGTAAAAACAAGCCTGAAAGCTTTGTGTCTCAATGCAAGGAGCAGTCGTAATAAGGTGGATGAGTTAAATGTGCAGATAGCTATTAATGACTATGATGTAGTTGGGATCACGGAGACATGGCTCCAGGGTGACCAAGGCTGGGAGCCGACCATCCAGGGATATTCAATATTCAGGAGGGATAGACAGAAAGGGAAAGGAGGTGGGGTAGCGTTGCTGGTTAGAGAGCAGATTAACGCAATAGAAAGGAAGGACATTAGCTTTGAGGATGTGGAATCGATATGGGTAGAGCTGCGAAACACTAAGGGGCAGAAAACGCTAGTGGGAGTTGTGTACAGGCCACCTAACAGTAGTAGTGGAGTTGGGGATGGCATAAAACAGGAAATTAGAAATGCGTGCAACAAAGGTAAAACAGTATTAATGGGTGACTTCAATCTACATATAGATTGGGTTAATCAAATTGGTAAGGGTGCTGAGGAAGAGGATTTCTTGGAATGTATGCGGGATAGTTTTCTAAACCAACATGTAGAGGAACCAACGAGAGAGCAGGCTATTCTAGACTGGGTATTGAGTAATGAGGAAGGGTTAGTTAGCAGTCTTGTTGTGCGTGGCCCCTTGGGCAAGAGTGACCATAATATGGTTGAGTTCTTCATTAGGATGGAGAGTGACATCGTTAATTCAGAAACAAGGGTCCTGAACTTAAAGAAAGGTAACTTTGAGGGTATGAGACGTGAATTGGCCAAGATAGACTGGCGATTGATTCTTAATGGGTTGACGGTGAATATGCAATGGAAGGCATTTAAAGACTGCATGGATGAACTACAACAATTGTTCATCCCAGTTTGGCACAAAAAAAAAATCAGGGAAGGTAGTGCATCCGTGGATAACAAGGGAAATCAGGGATAGTATCAAAACAAAAGATGAAGCGTACAAATTAGCCAGAAAAAGCAGCCTACCAGAGGACTGGGAGAAATTCAGAGACCAGCAGAGGAGGACAAAGGGCTTAATTAGGAAAGGGAAAATAGATTATGAAAGAAAACTGTCAGGGAACATAAAAACTGACTGCAAAAGCTTTTATGGATATGTGAAGAGAAAAAGATTAGTTAAAACAAATGTAGGTCCCTCGCAGTCAGAAACGGGTGAATTGATCATGGGGAACAAGGACATGGCAGACCAATTGAATAACTACTTTGGTTCTGTCTTCACTAAGGAAGACATAAATAATCTGCCGGAAATAGCAGGGGACAATGAGATGGAGGAACTGAGTGAAATCCAGGTTAGCGGGAAGTGGTGTTAGGTAAATTGAATGGATTAAAGGCCGATAAATCCACAGGGCCAGATAGGCTGTATCCCAGAGTACTTAAGGAAGTAGCCCCAGAAATAGTGAATGCATTAGTGATAATTTTTCAAAACTCTTTAGATTCTGTAGTAGTTCCTGAGGATTGGAGGGTAGCTAATGTAACTCCACTTTTTAAAAAGGGAGGGAGAGAGAAAACGGGAAATTACAGACCAGTTAGTCTAACGTCGGTAGTGGGGAAACTGCTAGAATCAGTTATTAAAGATGGGATAGCAGCACGTTTGGAAAGTGGTGAAATCATTGGACAAAGTCAGCATGGATTTATGAAAGGTAAATCATGTCTGACGAATCTTATAGAATTTTTCGAGGATGTAACTAGTAGAGTGAATAAGGGAGAACCAGTGGATGTGTTATATCTGGACTTTCAGAAGGCTTTCGACAAGGTCCCACATAAGAGATTAGTATACAGACTTAAAGCACAAGGTATTGGGGGTTCAGTATTGATGTGGATAGAGAACTGGCTGGCAGACAGGAAGCAAAGAGTAGGAGTAAATGGGTCCTTTTCACAATGGCAGGCAGTGACTAGTGGGGTACCGCAAGGCTCAGTTCTGGGACCCCAGCTATTTACGATATATATTAATGATTTGGACGAGGGAATTGAATGCAACATCTCCAAGTTTGCGGATGACACTAAGCTGGGGCACAGTGTTAGCTGTGAGGAGGATGCTAGGAGGCTGCAAGGTGACTTGGATAGGCTGGGTGAGTGGGCAAATGCATGGCAGATGCAGTATAATGTGGATAAATGTGAGGTTATCCACATTCGTGGCAAAAACAGGAAAGTAGATTATTATCTGAATGGTGGCCGATTAGGAAAGGGGGAGATGCAACGAGACCTGGGTGTCATGGTACACCAGTCATTAAAAGTAGGCATGCAGGTGCAGCAGGCAGTGAAGAAGGCGAATGGTATGTTAGCATTCATAGCAAAAGGATTTGAGTATATGAGCAGGGAGGTTCTACTGCAGTTGTACAGGGTCTTGGTGAGACCACACCTGGAGTATTGCGTACAGTTTTGGTCTCCTAATCTGAGGACAGACATTCTTGCCATAGAGGGAGTACAGAGAAGGTTCACCAAACTGATTCCTGGGATGTCAGGACTTTCATATGAAGAAAGACTGGATAGACTTGGTTTATACTCGCTAGAATTTAGAAGATTGAGGGGGGATCTTATAGAAACTTACAAAATTCTTAAGGGGTTGGACAGGCTAGATGCAGGAAGATTTTTCCCGATGTTGGGGAAGTCGAGAACAAGGGGTCACAGTTTAAGGATAAGGGGGAAATCTTTTAGGACCGAGATGAGGAAAACATTTTTCACACAGAGAGTGGTGAATATCTGGAATTCTCTCCCGCAGAAGGTAGTTGTGGCCAGTTCATTGGCTATATTTAAGAGGGAGTTAGATGTGGCCCTTGTGGCTAAAGAGATCAGGGAGCATGGAGAGAAGGCAGGTACAGGATACTGAGTTGGATGATCAGCCATGATCATATTGAATGGCGGTGCAGGCTCGAAGGGCCGAATGGCCTACTCCTGCACCTATTTTCTATGTTTCTGTGTTTCTTACATTCCCTTGGGAGCATAGAAAAGCTCAGTATACCAGCCAAATGATTTCCCAAGCTGCCTACCATCCTCATGTTAAAATAATTCTGCCAATTCCATATTGGCCTCACCAACCTTCTGAGAACCCACAGAACTGGAGTGGAAACAATTTGTCCTCAACAGCTAAAGAAGGCCAGGCAGAAGTAGTTGTTCCTGGGTAACTGTTTTTGTATCCATGCCATATAAATATATGCAAACAGTTGTTTCATGTCATCTTTGTATGGTACAACAATCTCCTTCCTTTATTTGAAGGTAAAGTGTCCTTCCACTAGTAAAGCAACAGAAATGTTATACTTGAACGTATATGTGCACAGTATTTTATCCTGTTTACAAAATACACTCCCCTGACATCAGTCTGAAGAAGGGTCTCGACCCGAAACATCCACTCGCCTGGCATCAGTCTGAAGAAGAGTCTCGACCCGAAATGTCACCCATTCCTTCTCTCCAGAGATGCTACCAGTCCCGCTGAGTTACTTCAGCATTTTGTGTCTACCTTCGATTTAAACAGCATCTGCAGTTCTTTCCTGCACAAATACACTTCCTTGTCAGGACTCAATTGTTATTTTTTCTCCTTTGCACAGGTGCTCCTATTATTCTTTCTTCTCCACATTTTTACCAGGCAGATCCAAAATATATTGATGATATTGAAGGAATGCATCCAAATAAAATCGACCATGAAACTTATTTGGACATAAATCCTGTAAGTATAGTCTTGAATCAAAAAAACTAAAGCTTGGCTCTGCGTAGTATCTGGTGAAGTTAGAAAGATGGCATTGTACAAAGCAAATTGTGTATAATTAATAAAGTGTTTGAAAGAAACAGTTTGGAAACAGGCCCTTCAGCCCACTGAATCCATGCTGGCCATTGATCACCCATTCACTCTAGTTCTATGTTATCACACTTTCACATGCACACACTACACTCTCGGGGCAATTGACGGGCTAATTAACCTACAAATCCACATGTCTTTAGCATATGGGAGGGAACCAGAGCATCCTGAGGAAACCCACATGGTCATGAAGAATGTGCAAACCACACAGACAGAATCTGAGGATGAGGCCTTAATCAAACCTGGCTCTGGCAGTGAGACAGCAGCTCTGCCACTTTTTATTCTATAAACTACAATCTGTAATTAGAAGAGAAAAATAGTTGAGTAATTTCTTTAGTTATGCTATATCAATAGATTTGCAATCACATTTGAAGTATAATTATTCTTGAAACTATAGATTCATGTACTTGGTTTGCGTTTAAGACGTCTTATTTTTATGGTGGCTGCCTGATGCCACCACCTGGTAACAGTTGGGACTGCAATACAACATATTTTAAACATTCTGGATAGTTGCAATTTTAGTATTCAGTTTGAGTCGATTCAATTATGTTGTGATATGTACCAGTGATCTGAGGTACAGTTACAATAAAAGTCTTGCTCATAGCATCATCACAGGCATGTAGACTCAGACAACACACAATTATAAACGACACATAATTATACAAGAGTTGGGCAGCATGGTGGGGCAGAGTTGCAACCTTACAACGCCAGAGACCCGGGTTCTATCCTGACTACGGGTGCTGCCTTTACGGGGTTTGTATGTTCTTCCAGTGACCTGCGTGGATTTTCTCCGGGATTTCCAGTTTCCTCCCACACTCCAAAGATGTAGAGGCTTGTAGGTTAATTGGTGTGGTATAATTGTAAATTGTCCCTCCTACGTGTGTGTAGGATGGTGTAAGTGTGCAGGGATCGTTTATTGGCGCAAACTCGGTAGGCCGAAGGGCCTGTTTCCACACTGTATCTCTAAATTAAACTAGTGAGTTTGTGAGACTGAACTCTGAGTACTGTATGCAGTTCTGATCACTCGGCTTATAGGAAGGACATCTTTAAGTTGGAATGGCTGCAGAAGAGATTCACCAGGATGTTACCTGCGTTTGTGGGCGTGTATTATAGGGAAAAGTTGGACAGGCTGGGATTTTTTTTCTTTGAAGTGCTGAAGGCTGAGAGGTGTCTGTTGAGGTATACAGTATCATGAGGGGCATGGATAAAGTGAATGTTTTTTCCCCAGGGAAGAAGAATCTAAAACTAGCGGGCATTGGCTTAAGGTTGGAGGAGAGAGATTTACAAGGGAATCTCAGGAGCATTCTCATCCCTCGGTAGTTTGTAGCTGTTATGAGTTGCCAGAGAAAACTATAGAACTGGATACAACTATGATTTCAAAAGGCATTTGGACAGAGATGGATAGCAATGGATTTGAGAGCTATGGTCCACGTGCAGGCAAACGGGCTTAGTCTAGTCTGCCCACTTGGTTGGCATGGTCAGAATAGGCCGAAGAGCCTGTTGCCATGCTGTATAACTCCTTGACTTTAAGACCGGGTAAAAAGAAAAAGATGAGTTCAAAAACACAATTGGAAAAACTAGTCCATGGCAAGAGCTAGCCCATAGTGTTCCTTTAGTGAAGTATTAGGATTGTGCAGGACAATTCAAGAATCGAGTGGTTGTAGGAAAGTAGCTGTCGCTGAATGCTCTGGTGATGGAGTTCAGGCTTCTGTTCCTTCTTCTCGATGGTGGAAGTAAGAAGAGGGCATGGCCTGGATTATGGGGATCCTTGATAATGGATATGCTGCTTTGAGGCAGTGCATCATGTAGATGCTTACAATGTGGGGAGGGCTTTATGTGCGGTGCCCTGTCTGCACCCACTTGTGTTCCTCCGCATTGAATCTGCCCTACCTGGCCATGATGCAACTTGTCAGCATACTTTATATGGTATATCTAGTGGCGACTGGCCAGGGTGTCAGCTTGCCCGATGGCAAGTGGGCCCCTGATGAAGTGATGGCAAGTGGGCCCCTGTTAAATGATAGCATTGTAGTTGTGGGTGGGCTCCCTTTGTCTCCTGGCAACCAATATTTTTAGACCCAGTCCGCCACTGGGTATATCTGTAGAAGTTTGTTAACGTATTTAGTGACATGCAGTATCTCTTTCTGCTTCTAAGAAAGTGGAATTCATTTTGTGTAATTCATGATTACATCTATGAACAGGGTCCATGACTGGTCATCTCAGATGTTAACATCAAGGAATTTGAAGCTGCTAACGTTCTCCATCACCCCACCAATTAAAACTGGCATGTGGTCTCTGGCCTTCACCTTTCTGAAGTCATTGAGCAAAAGGTTGCAACACCCTCAACCAGATGTTCTATATCTTTCCTGTATGCTGAGTTATCAACACCAATGATCCTGCCAAGAACAGTGGCCTCGTCGATGAATCTGTAGATGCCATTAGAGCTGTGCTTGGTCACAGTCGTGGGTGTAAATAGTCGAGGATGGAGCTTAGCAAGAAACTCGGGTGCACCTGTGTGTGGTGCTGGTCACTGAGCAGGAGATGTCATTGATCCGCATTGATTGAAGAAGCCGGGGATCCTGTTGCAAAGGGAAGTAGAGAGATCCAGGTCATGGAGCTTGTTGATTAGTTTAGAGTGGATGATGATGTTGAACACTGAGCTGTTGTTGATAGGCCTGATGCTTGCGTTCCTATCGTTCCGATAGTCCAGAACAAAATGGAGAGCCAGTGAGATAACATCTGCTATTGACCTGCTTTGGCGATAGGCAAATTGAAGTGGATTCAGGTTTAATTTAGAAATACGATGTGGAAACAGGCCCTTCGTCCCACCGAGTCCATGGTGAGCATCGATCACCCGTTCGCACTAGTTCTATCTTATCCCAGTGTCGCATCCATTAGAAACAAAACGTTGGTTTGGAGGTGAAAGTTTTATGGAACACTAGACCAAGTGCAGACCCGTTGGGTCTGTTCCCGCAACGCGAGGTTGCGAGGGGAGGGGGCAGCTCTCATCATTTTATATCCTTCTATCAAGCCTCCCCTCAACCTCTGAAGTTCCAGAGCAAACAATCCAAGTCTAACCAACGTCTCACAGTAGCCATACCCCCCGAAAGCAGGCAGCATTCGGGAAAACCACCTGCACCCTCTCCAAAGCCACCACTTCTTCCCTGTAATGGGATGACCAGAACTGTTTTATTAAACTGAAAATATAAAATTGCTGATGGAAAGAGGTGAGGGGGATTAACCATGGTATTATTGATTATGGAATATTGAAAGTAAAGCAAATGGTGAGGAAATGTCCTTGCACAAAGTTACACATAGTAAAGATATGTAATTTATAATTTGAACAGTGCTGGTCAAGACTTAAACTGTACATCTGAGTAAATGCATGTTTTGATTATTACTTTTACTATTTAGCTCACAGGACTTCTCGTAAGGGCTGCAAAACGAGTTCAGGTCAATATTTATGTTGAACAAGTGATTGGATTTCGGTAAGTAAAATGAAATGTTGTGTTTGGTTTGGAGGTGAAAGTTTTATGGAACACTAGACCAAGTGCAGACCCGTTGGGTCTGTTCCCGCAACGCGAGGTTGCGAGGGGAGGGGGCAGCCTGAGGCCACACACACACACTAACCATCCTCACACACACACGCGCGTACACTAACCACCCCTCACACACTAATTACCCCCATTGATATTATATTAAGCAGGGAGGGAGGAGAGGGGGGAGAGGGGTAGGGCCGCCCAGCAGCCGTCGGCCTCAGAGTGAGCGTCAGCTCCATGGCCTCGCATCCTCGGCGCTTCAGACCCCGAGTACGGGGAGGTGGGGAGGATGGAGTGGGTGGGCGGGCGTGATGCCGAGTGAGCCTGCGGGCCGCCAGCGAGGATGGCGAAAAGCAGCGTGGGACCAGCCGATCTTTGGCTTCAACCAGCGTGACAGAGCCGGGGGGATGTGGTGGGAGAAGTGGAGAAGAGCCAGGCGGCAGCAGCCGTTATGGTCGCGCGGGAGACGCGATGGGAAGGTGGCCAGCAGGAAGTGGCAAAATGAGTGAGTGGGGGGGTGAGGATTTTATTAAAAATGTGTACAGAAAAATGACTAACTTTAATTAGTGGATCAGCGAATGTAAAAGTAAAATCGCTAGCGAAATGGTAAAAATCTCGGCGTTTTTGCGTCTGGTTTTGGCGGAGTAACATATCAAAGGCAAAAATAATGACACACACACACACACACACACAGTTTTAAAAGTATAGATAACTCAAAATATTTCCCTTTTGTTTCTGCAAAAATAGAATTGATGAAAGATTTGTACACTAAGGTTCAATGCAATTTGATTCCTAACAATTAGAGATGAGTTTATTGCTTTCTGTTTACTTCCATAAACCTGCAAGAGGAATTCAAAAAGGGAAAGTTAGTGCTTGCATCAGTATTATTGTGAATCAGGTTTTGAAGGTTTTCTCCGTTATAGTTTTCATCAGAGCTTTAGAAGCTTATTTTGAAACCTCTTCTTTGATTGTAATGGCCTCTTCAGTAGATTGTAATGGCCTCACCATCCTGCTTTGCTTACAATAAGCGAGTTTGGTATTCCGACTGCGCATGCCCATAGGTCACAAGCGAAAAACAATTGGTAGCGAATTGAGGAATGCAGTTGAACAGAGGGATCTGGGAATAACTGTGCATAGTTCCTTGAAGGTGGAATCTCGTGTAGATAGGGTGGTAAAGAAAGCTTTTGGTGTGCTGGCCTTTATAAATCAGAGCATTGAGCATAGAAGTTGGGATGTAATGTTAAAATTGTACAAGGCATTGGTGAGCCAATTCTGGAGTATGGTGTACAATTTTGGTTGCCAAATTATAGGAAAGATGTCAACAAAATAGAGAAAGTACAGAGGAGATTTACTAGAATGTTGCCTGGGTTTCAGCACCCAAGTTACAGAGAAAGGTTGAACAAGATAGGTCTTTATTCTTTGGAGCGCAGAAGGTTAAGGGGAGACTTGATAGAGGTCTTTAAAATTATGAGAGGGAGACAGAGTTGACGTAGATAAGCTTTTTCCATTGAGAGTAGGGAAAATTCAAACAAGAGGACATGATTTGAAAATTAAGGGACAAGAGTTTAGGGGCAACATGAGGGGGAACTTCTTTACTCAGAGAGTGGTAGCTGTGTGGAATGAGCTTCTAGTGGAAGTGGTGAAGGCAGGTTTGTTTTTAACATTTAAAAATAAATTGGATCGTTATATGGACGGGAAAGGAATGGAGGGTTATGGCTTGAGTGCAGGTAGATGGGACTAGGTGAGAGTAAGTGTTCGGCACGGACTAGAAGGGCCGAGATGGCCTGTTTCCGTGCTGTAATTGTTATATCGTTATATATGATTCTTGTTAGGTGAGTAGGTAAGTAGCAGATGAAATTATTTGAGGAGTTGAGATGAAGCATTTGAGGAAGGTAAAAAGCAAGACACTGCAATAAATAACTGATGTAGGAAGGGCAAACTGGACCATTGCTCAAAATATGTGGAAGGCAAGTTCGATAAAGTGGTTAGAATGTTTACAATTTTTCAAGCTTTCTTTATTGGCTGAGCAATGATAATGAGGCCAGGATTAGTTAGGATGGATACGATTGTTTTGGTCACTTTTATAGTGGGAAGGATGTGAGACACGCCAGAGAAGGCCTGCCAGGATTTTTAAAACTTTATTTGAGGAGTGATTAGATGAGGTGAGTGGAGAGGGAAAATTGAAGGAGGGAAAAAAGTAGTATTTATTGCAAGAAAAAGGTGTCAATGGGTTTCAATCATAAACACAATAGGTGTTTGCTATCCCACAATAGGCAAACAGAGGGTTTCTGAAACTTGGAGTGGATGTTTAGAGAAATATCTACAACTTCATAACTATTCTACTTTATTTCCACAGTCAGACTGGGAATATTCAATCGCTGGTCTTTCCTATAATGTATCTGAATGAGGTAAGGCCATTTCAAAATATTGATCTGAAATTGCTTATCATAGATGCAAATATTATTGCAATGGTACCATCTGAGGCTGCATTGCTTTCCAGAAAAAATTCCTTCACCATTGCCTCTGATCCCAGAATTCCTCTGTGGAGAATCCTCTTTCTCAATGTAAGGGGTGCAGTTTGCTTTGATGGCTCTACTGCTCAATTTGCTCATGTTGTCACTGTTTACCAACTGCCCTCTAATATACTACCCCGTAACTAATTTTACTTCGGAGTCACGTGAGTGACTTCGTGAAGAAGCCCGCTCAGGGCGCAGGTGCGGCATTACGCCAGCAAGTGCAACAGCGGCGGCAGCTGGAGTCAGGCTCTCCAGCTGCACTTTAAAAGCGCACTTTCAGGTAAGTGAAGGGTGCGTTGGGAACGGAGCGAGTAGGAGTTGGGGTTTTTGTTTCAGGAAAACATGTCCCAACGCAAGAGACTCGCGACCAGAGCTGCCCGAGCTTTAACTCCGCCAGAGGAGTCTATTCCAGCGGGGCAGCAGCCAGCGGCACTACCGCTGGAACAGCGGTTTGAGATTCCTCAGACCGAGCCGGGCCCAGTCACGCCAGAGCCTACACGGCGGGCTGGGAAAGCCACCTGTAAAACTAACCGGCCGGTCGATTCCGATTCGTCGGAGGAGGACATGTCCACCCCCAAGCTGGGGAGAGACAGCCGCTTAAGCAGCATCATGCAGCTGCTGGAGGGGATGGTCTACCGGGAGCAGCAGCGCTCTCGGTCAGACAGGACAGGCGCCCCCTCCATGGTGCTGAGTCCGGCACCCCCCTTTGCGACCTTGGACCAGGACTGGGAGGTCAGCATCGGTGACCAGGAGCAGGCTGGTCTGAATATGGGGCAGGCGGAAGGTACCGACAAAGAGCAGGGTGTGCAGGAAGAGCTGCTAGGGGTAGTAACACGATTCGTTGCTACCCCACGGGTTGGAGCACCACTGCAACCTAGAATGGCTGCAAGTATCAATCATCTATCAAATAAGCCATTGCAGGAAAAGGTGCTCGCCCAAGTGCTGGACGAGCACATCGCCCCGGATAACTGTGAAGCCCTGAAGGTCAAGAGCCTCAACCCTCAGATATGGGGTAACGTGGGTGGACCTATCCGCACTCAGGAGGTCAAACTCCAGCGGGTACTTCGCCTCCTGACGGCGGCGATAACAGCATACGCACGGGGAGTCGAGACCACAGAAATGACAGCTCATCAACAGGATGTCTTGGCGCTCATGTGCACCACGCAATACGAGCTGAACAATCTCAGGAGAGATAACATTAGGCCGGCACTGAATCCTAAATTTGCAGGATTGTGTAAGGCTCCCACTGTAGAGACCGACTCATTTCTTTTTGGAAAAGATTTAAATAAACAACTGAAAGAAATGGAGGAGGCTTCGAAAACCTTTAGCCTCATGAGGGCAACACCGCCAGCACCTGTACCGAAGCTTTTTATAACACCAAGGCGGCAGCACACCGCTGCATCCACCAGTCGGCATCATCCATATGCGACTGGTCAAAGCTTGGGGCCGCACTATCCCCAGAAACCTTTTTTAGGTCAGGGCCTGCAGCGGACCCCCTGGAAAATGCGCCTCCCCCCAACATCGCCAGCTCGTCAACAGAAAACATCCAAAAAGAGAAAACCTCAACCCCGCCAATAACCATGGAGGTAGGTGGATCTGGTTCCTACCCGCATATTGTGAATAAGGGTGAATTACTAACAGGGGGAAGGTTACGCTTATTTACAAAAGCATGGGGGAGGATCACAGATGATAAATATATACTTAATAGTATTCAAGGTTATAAAATAGAGTTTATTTCGAGTATACCGCCAGTTCAACACATGCCTAAGAGGACATTTGTACTCTCCAACAAACAACAACTGGAGGGACAAGCTGAACTGGTAAGGCTTATAAACAAAGGGGTCATAGGAAAAACTATTCATGAGCCCTTGGAATTTGTTTCCAATATATTTACTAAATGTAAAAAGGATGGTGGATGTCGCATCATCATTGACTTAACATCCTTGAATGTGTTTGTTAAGTATATACATTTCAAAATGGAAACATTTGCGACTGCTAGACAATTGATTTTCAAAGGATACTATATGGCCAGCATCGATCTCAAAGATGCTTACTATCTAGTACCGATACATAAAGATTATAGCAGATATCTTAAATTTATCTGGATGGGGGAGCTTTGGCAGTATAAAGCACTGCCTAATGGGCTTACTTCAGCTCCAAGACTATTCACTAAAATATTGAAGCCAGCCATGGCAATGTTAAGGAAACAAAACCATATAGTCATGGCATATTTGGACGACATCCTCATAGTTGGGAAAACTATGGAATTGGCAGTAGCAGCAGTATCAGCTACAAAACAGCTCCTAGAAACTCTAGGGTTTGTCTTACATCCAGATAAATCCAAGTTAAATCCATCCACAATTATGGACTACTTGGGGTTCACAATTAACTCAGTCCAAATGACGATTACCATGCCAAGGGAAAAAATGATTGCATTAACACAATCATGTGAAAACTTAAAAGTAAAGAGAAAGCCAACTATTCGACAAGTGGCTGCAGTAATTGGGAAAATGGTAGCAGCTTTTCCAGCTATCCAATTTGGACCTTTGCACTATCAAAATTTGCAAAGAGCAAAGATAATAGCATTAAAATGGCACAGAGGTCATTATGATCGGATTATGACTATACCCCCTGAAGCAATAGCAGAGCTACAGTGGTGGATTCAATATATTTGGCATGGTTATAGTCCTATAGTTATCACTAATCCTACGTTAGTAATCCAGACCGATGCTAGTGCTCAAGGCTGGGGAGCAACTAACTCCATATCCAGCACAGGTGGTAGATGGACTAACTCAGAATCCTCATTACTATCTACACTGGGCATTAACACTTTGGAAATGTTGGGCGCTTTTTATGGTTTGAAAGCATATGCGTCTGATATGCGTCACTTGCATGTTAGATTAGAAATAGATAATACAACGGTGGTGGCTTATATTAACCATATGGGCGGCATCAAATCTTTATCATGCGACAAATTGGTTAATATGATTTGGCAATGGTGTGTCGAAAGACATATTTGGCTTTCAGCTACCTATCTACCAGGTAAGCTAAACATAGTGGCGGACACCAGGTCACGGAAATTCAATGATAACATCGAATGGATGTTAAATCCTAAAACATTTGCTAAAATTGTAAAGCAATATGGGAAGCCAGATATAGATTTATTTGCATCAAGACTGAATCACCAACTACCAGTCTATGTCGCGTGGGAACCAGATCCGGAGGCAGCAGCGGTAGACGCTTTTACGTTAGATTGGGGAAAGTTTGTGTTTTATGCTTTTCCCCCCTTCTGCCTCATTAGTCGGGTGCTTCGAAAAATCCAGACGGATTCAGCGTCTGGAGTTTTGGTGGTGCCCGACTGGCCTACACAGCCATGGTTCCCAATTCTCCAGGACATGGTGGTGGAAACACCTATGGTATTCCCCAGTCATCCAGGGTTACTGACTCACCCAGTATCAGGCATCAGCCACCCATGCCACAAAGATATGAATCTCCTGGGTTGCAGATTTTAAACCGACCTTACCTGGATCTGGGGCTATCGGAACAAACCATCGCCACCATGTCAGCATCCCTACGGATATCCACGAAGAGGCAGTACCTAACCTGCATCAAAAAATGGGAAACGTACTGCCAGAAAACCGGGATTGCTTATAAAACGGCCACAGTAGCGGATGTTCTGGAATTCCTGGCAGACTTACATCATCGTGAAGATTTGAGCTACAGTGCCATCAACACGGCACGTAGTGCTCTTTCAAATTACCTCAAACCTGCGGGACATCAGGCCATGGGAGCCCATCCGCTGGTGGTAAAACTGATGAGGGGCATATTTAACAGCAAGCCCCCCACCCCGAGATATACAAAAATCTGGGATGTCAGTGTTGTACTAACATACCTTCGGGACAGACCACCAGCCAGATCTCTCAGCTTAGAGCAGTTGACTTTAAAAACACTCATGCTCATGGCACTAGTATCTGCACAGAGGGTCCAGTCCTTACATAAACTTCGACTGGACAACATGGACACTACATCGGATCAGATCACATTCACTATTCAAGGTCTGATAAAACAGTCCAGGCCAGGAACATCAAACACGCTAGTGGCATTCCGGGCATACCCACTAGAGCCACGATTGTGTGTGGTGACCCACATAAATATTTACATAGACACTACCCATAACATCAGAGGAAGTGAGAGAGCCTTATGGGTCAGCCACAGGAAACCACATGGCAGGGTAACAAGTCAAACCATTTCAAGGTGGTTGAAACAGGTTTTGGAAGCTGCTGGAATTAACATTAATCTGTTTAAATCTCATTCCACCAGGGCAGCATCCACATCATCGGCGGCCAGAATGGATGTGCCTGTGGACTTAATCCTCAAGAAAGCAGGATGGTCACGGGAAGCCACATTCCGCACATTTTATAATAAACCGTTGGTGGAACCTGATATATTTGCAGTCAGCATTTTAGAAACTGCAAATGTTTAATTTAAAGCCCGGGGGAGCTATTTTTTCTTTTGTTATTGTTAATAAATACCGTTTTGTTTTCAAAACAGATTCATTGGTTGATTACAATAACACTTCCTTCCTCAAGAGCTTTCGGTAGTGAGTGTATAAACTGTTACACGGTTTGAAATCACAGAGCTTTGAAATCTTCACGAAGTCACTCACGTGACTCCGAAGTAAAATAGTAAGATTAAACGAGAACTTACCAGTTTGAAGTTTGATCTGTATTTTATGAGGAGTTACGATGAGGGATTACGTGCCCTCCGCTCCCACCCTCATTACATGGATCAAACCGATAAATTGATGTCTCTTTGTTCTTTACTATGTTACTTCAAATACGTGTCTGTCTGTGATTCCACACCGCTGCTTGGAAGCATGCCGCACCTGCGCCCTGAGCGGGCTTCTTCACGTAATCCCTCATCGTAACTCCTCATAAAATACAGATCAAACTTCAAACTGGTAAGTTCTCGTTTAATCTTACTATTATAGAGTTACAGACTTGAGGTTTTCCCATCAGTTATCACCTTGGTAAAAATTAGCAAGTGCTATTTGCTTTGTACTATTTATAAGTTTAACACTTTAATAATTGCATGTCCAGTCCTTGAGGGGCTGTGAATAGCCATTGGAATGTGTCTTACGACATGCAATATCCTCCAATTGTTAGGTAGATTGAAACTAATATGTTCTTTCCCATTATAAAACATTTAACTGTGTCAGTGATTTCACTGCAGACCACCCACTCCCTAACTCCAACCTAAACATCTGAAGAAGGGTCTCGACCTGAGAAGTCGCCCATTCCTTCTCTCCAGAGATGCTGCCTCACCCACCGAGTTACTCCAGCATTTTGTCTACCTTCGAATTTACCAGCATTTGCAGTTCTTTCTTACATCAAACATGCTGGTGTTCATTGTGCCCTACCTATTCTAAGAGAGATTCCAAACACTTTTTTATCACTGTGTCTTTTGGGTCCATAGCATTACTTATATATGTGCCCCTGCTTCATGACTTAATGCTCAGACTCTGTCTCTTGCTGCCACAACGCACCCAATAAGCCTTCTATTAGCTACTCGCCCATTGCTGTCCTGCTGTGTTGGTATCCCTTACCCAAAAGCTTCAGCCATAGGGATCTCACTTGTACATCATATTTTTCTTCATGGTTATAATGCTATTTTTAACCAATTATTACCTTTGCAACATTTTTCATGTAAGTCAGTGTTTAGTTGAGTGTAGTGAATTCTGCTCAAAGGCAATGACGTGCTAGCAATTAATTACAAAAACTTAGCAAAATCATTGCAAAGCATTCCAGAAATTCAGTTTACCGTTTTTCTGCTGTATTGATACATTTAAATGTTTTGTTTTTGATCAAAACATCTTTTTAGCTCAAATTTATTGTGGATCATATAGGCCATCATTCTAATCTGCCTATATTAGAAATAGTAAAAGAACACATGCACTGGAGTAACTCGGCGGGTCGGGCAACATCTCTGGAGAACATGGATAGATGACGTTTTGGGTCAAGGTCCTTCTTTAGACTGATTAAACTTAGAAATGGTAATGGTCAACGTTCAAATTTCCCACATGGGAATTTTATTTGGGTTGTTTGTTTCTATTGATTAATCTTAAAACAATGATTTAAAACTAGAAGGGAAAGTTCTAGCAAAACCAATCCTAAGCACCGCTGCACACCAACACTTAGCTCCCCATCCCTGTCTGTCCCTGGATAATCGTGTAGAAGTCTTGAAATTTGTAAGCTTTAACAACCAATTGTGATTCGATTTGGGCCAAAATGCTGTCTGGGATGGTTTTGAGTATCTAACAGGAACTAATACTATTTGAAAACCTGACAAATGAGCAAAACTGGATTATTTTTTAAGTAGTTAAGACTGTGATATGATCCTAAGGCAAATTTAAAATGACTGAACTGACTTTCTTTACTGCAAATGTGACTATATTATGAATAAATAATGCATTACACTCGATAGGATGAAGTTCAAATGAATGACTGCTTCACATAATAGGGTGAAATGTTTTGATCTGTTGAGAACATGGTATTATGTCCGTGTTACCAGATGTGGTTACTGGTTAAACCTTCCCCTTTGAACCTTTCTTGTTGCAGAGCGTTTTGATTGATGACTCATCGGCGGCGAAGTTGAATTCCATTATCCTGCAGACGGATGTGGTGACTGCAATCCCATTTATGATGATGGGTTTAGGGATACTCTTTGGGTTGATCTTCATCATACTTGCATGCACGAATCGCGAGGTGGGTATTGCATGGTGTATGAAATGGGAACGTGAGGCCTTGTGGCTCTTTGAGCTTGCTCTCACATTCATTAAGTTCATTGTTCATCTGATCATGCCCTCATTTCTAATCCTATCCTGAGTTATCTCCATAACCCTCTACTGCCCTGTAGTACAGTCTCAGCCTTGAATTTGTTCAATGACTGCTCGGTGTTAGAGAATTTCATAGATTCCCAATGCATTGAGCAAACATATTCTCCCCGTACTCTGCCTTGCATCTAAAAACCATGCTTCCTAGTTCAAGACTACCATGGGGGAAAGCATCCTCTCAGAATCAGTCCTGTTAAGCCCCTCCATAATCTTCGATGTCCCAGAAAGATCGGATTTAATCTCCATAGATCCAACCTTTCCAACATTTCTTCAGAAGAACTTTTACGTGGGTAATACAACCAATGCATATCAAGCAGCATTTGTGGAGAAAGAAATGGTCAACATTTGATGATCAGCCATTAACCTGAAAACATTTCTCTTGGGAATCAACATTGGAAGTTTTTTCCTGAACTAACTCCAGTCCAAATATATTATTTCTTGAGGAAGGAGACCAAAAGTGTGTTCATAACTCAAACATTGATGCCCATAATTTTCCTACTGTGTAGCGGGGAATCGCAGGAGTCCAGCCAAAAACTAAGTGGACACAAGTTGTGTGCACTAGACGTGTTTATTCTCAACGATACAGCTCCCTACTCCTCAATGGTCATGGGCGTTTCCCGGCCTTAAATACCAACTCGGGTACCAACCCCGTGACTAGCGCCTCCCACACCGAGACGCCGCCCTCCAGAGCCGAGGGTTCGTTGTGCCCGTGGCTTACCACCAGGTGCCACCACAACTGCACCATGTCCTTTGCAACAAAAACTGATGTTCCTTTTACCCTGATTATTGCTTTTCTTGCAAGTTAACCTGTGTTTCTTATGATATACATGTCTCTCTGCAGCAGTGTTTGCTTCGTTTAAACATTACTTTGATTTTCTTTGTTATTAATAGAAAGATAATAATCTTTCTATAATCAGGAAAATTTGCCAGTTTCGTCCCTATATAAGTTGTAAATAGTGGAGTGGTCCCAATGTTGATGCTGGTGGCATCCCACAAAGTGTGGCTTGCTGACTTGAAAATGACTGATTTATCCCACCTCTGTTTTCTATTGGTTCACAAATGTTATCTGTGGTAATGCATGTAAACTTCTATGTAGTGGATTATCTTTTTAATCTTTGTTTTGGATTGGAACGCATCTTTGAGCATAAATCTGGCAGGGGATAGGTGCTCGTGTTAAGACATCGACAGGCCATGTGATTTGTCATTGTCACAGGGTTGGTCATGGAAACAATGTATATGGAGGGATAGATTGAAGGAGGAGCAAGAAGAGAAGGGCATCTGTATCATGGTGATGAAGTAATTGGGTGACTTTAGCTGATTCCGAGGGTTTGAGAAGAGAGGGAGGCTCCAGCAGCATGAAATCAAGGGAAAATTAGGATTTGAGAGGCAAGTGTTTCAGTGGAGGATTAAATAGTTGAAGAATGTGGTCTGGGCAAGTTTTGGTTGGGCTGGTGAACTAAATAATCCCATGTTTAGGATATTGGCACTTCCTCGTAGAATAGGTTGGATAAACAGTGGATTGTATCACCAAGATTCGGGGCCTCAGTTAGGGAATGGTGAATTCATGAGCCAAGCTTCCATGATATCCTTATGATCTAAAAAACATAAGGCAGGAGTCTTGTTTGTGGCTCAAGGCATTGTGTAGACTTGAGGGTCTTCAAAGTGATGGTGACAGATGGTGTAGGAGTTGGGATTAGGGAAGCAAAAGCGACTGAGAGAAATGGAATAAAAGATTGCCAGGTAGGTGACAAGAAAGACTGGCAGGTGGTGAAAAGAGAGACAGACAGAAAGAATCAAGAGAAGAGTGTTGTGGTTTAATCTGGAATACTGCCCACATTATAACATGAAGTGACTGTCTTATAATTGATCCCAGCGTAGCTCGTAAATTTTACCTCCGGTTATTGCTAATCTATTAATGAAAATAACTTTAATGTATCCTTATTGCTAAATGAGATTTGAATCATACTATTATTTGGATGGCAATTTTGGCCATCTTAAGCCTATCTTAGGTAAAACTAGGCCAACAGAATCAGAGTAACTCAAGAATACGATTTTAAAAACTATCGTGTTAGATACCATGTTCTTTTATTTCCAGTATGTAACATTAAATTATGATCAAGTTGAAAATTGTTTACTTTGACCCTAATCAACAGAAGGTGGTCAAGTGGGTGAATAGTATTCTTTGGCATCCAGGAATGGGAAGAAGAAATACAAGTGCCCTTCCAGTTTAAAATGTATCCCTAAATCCTTTTGTTCAGGAAGTAATAACCATATTTAAACATGAAACTAAGTGATTATCTTGCTCATCCGAGATATTTATAATGCGGCCCTTTTATGTGCTTTAATGATGAAGTGTTGCACTTGTTTTTGAACAGGGAACAGAAGCGGAAAGAGCACCACTTTTGAACTCATCATAAGTATCCATGCCGCAACTCTTCAGCTGTGACAGCAAAGCAACATACATGTTTGTTTTGGGTTTCCTTCTACATCTTCTATGACTTAGGAACAAACTGGTCCCTGAAATTTGATGTAACTGATGTTAATTATTCAAAGTATGAAAAGTAGTCACAATTTTGCAAGTTTGGTTATCAAATGGAGTATTTAACGCTTCAATGATTATGTGATTACCATGAATCCAAAGGAGACAGGGCACCATATCTCTCCATTATTGACTACCAAGCCTAAATTATATAGGGACAGAAGCCTTTCGTAACTTAGCCTTATAATCTCGATCACTTATGATAGTGAAGTTGCTCTAGTATAAATATTGTGCATGGTACACTGTGGAATTTCCCAATAACTTGCATTCTGTATATAATGGACTGTGTAATTTAGCGTTTTTAACTTCTTAATAGATAACTCCCTGCTCTTGGGTAACTCCTATTCTGAGTGAGTTGGTTTGAGTCATTTTTTTAATTTGCACAATCCTGCTTCTTCAACCCACTACACATTGCAACTACACATGCAGCCCTGTTTGCACTTTATTTATTCTCCACTGCCGAGACATTTTTTAGAGGAAAAAAATCAACTTGTGATATTGGGTATTGGTTAATTAGTACCACAATTCTAGTTTGTACATGGGTGCAAATACAAAACTAACTTTTGCACTCGCATTGGTTGAATGTGATTTAAACAAATATTTCCCTTTCTAATCAATTGTGCATAGATCCTGTAGACATGATTCCTTTAAATGTATTCCAGCCACCTCGCATTGCCATATCATTTTTTTTTTTTTTTTTTAAACTTGATGGAATGGGTTTTAGGAAGATTATGTTAATTATGCAGCCACCTTTAATGACTGGTGTTCTTGTTTGGGTAATGGATCTGATACTGCTGAATAAGATAAGGCAGAAAATGCAGTTATTGAAAGGTGGTGGACCAGAAATGTCATGGTTCAGGGTCATCTAATAAACTAGTTAAATAACCTTTGCAATCAGTGGGCGATCTACCAGGCTAATTTATAATGAAGACTAATTTTGCAATCTTGAATTATCATCAGAATCCATCCATTCGTGTCTGGCTTCTGGCTAAAGATACGGAACAAAGCAATGTCAAAATTATGAATGAGTTCTGGGAAAGCAGCCGCTAGTGTCATTGATTTGAAGACCCCATGCTTTCTTACACCTGTATACTATGCATTTGAACTCATTACCAAATATGAAACTCCTGTATAGTTTTATAATGAAAATGTAAAAAAATAAACAATGCACACCATGCCATTTTAGCATTGTATGTAACTGCTGACAAATGTGTAAGAAGGAACTGCAGATGCTGGTTTAAACTGGTTTAAACACAAAAAGCTGTAGTAACTCAGCGGGACAGACAGCATCTCTGGAGAGAAGGAATGGTTGATGTTTCGGGTCGAGACCCTTCTTCAGTCTGAAGAGGTTCCTTCTCTCCAGAGATGCTGCCTATCCCGCTGAGTTACTACAGCTTTTTGTGTCTAACTGCTGACCAATGTTTGGCACAACAGAATGTCCATCTTGTTCAATGTTACTGACAAAATATTAATAAATCTGTTGTTCAATTTGTTTTGTAACCATTTGTAAAATGATGAAGTGCGAAAGAAAGCCGGTGACTTAAGACCACATGGTGGGTGAGTGTTGGGAGGTCCCTCATCATGATGATCGAATGCTTCAACTCTAACAAAGTGGTCCATGGCCCAAACACCTAAAGACTTGCCCAACAAGACAAGAAAAGTGATCAGCATATCTAGTGTAGAGAGGAACCGTGTGCTTGCTGAAAGGAGCACTTCAAAAACTCAGCAACCATTCATATGCCTGGGGAGGTGAGCCCCGAGGAGCACTTGCTTTGGTGGCAAACCACTGCAGAACCGGTGGCAGGTGAAGAGTTCAACTGGGGTACACCTGTCGCATTAAGGTAGGTGTCCCAAGGCAAGCTCAGTGAGGATAAACCCATGAAGCAAAAGCCCACTTGATCTTCAATATGATTATGGACTATGAAAGTGGGGCATCACAACCTCCCTGACCTTCTGGGAGTTGAGCAAGAGGTGTCAGAAAAGTAACCACAGGGATAAATGGCTTGTGGCAGCCAAGTGTTCATAGTGAAATCGCTCTATGATCTTTACATGTCTGTTCTTCCTATCATTGAGGCCAAATTCACCAAGCTTTGGATTGTTCACCTGTTAATGGGGAATGTGAGCTGGGGTTATTCCATCATGAAGATACAAGAGGCTGCAGATGCAGGAATCCAGAGTAAAAAGCAAATTTTGATCAGAAGCTGCATTCAAATCGTAAGCAAATTTGAATTCAATTTGCTATGCCATTGTAATGACAGTTTAGATAGTATATAAACAAAAAATAGATGCAGGAATAGGCCATTCGGCCCTTCGAGCCAGCAACGCCATTCTATACGATCATGATCACAGATCAACCAAAATCAGTACCCCGTTCCTGCTTTTTCCCCATATCCCTTAATTCCGTTAGCCCTAAGAGCTATATCTTACCCTCTCTTGAAAACATCCAGTGAAAACATCACATCGTTCTCGCTGTCCGAGCACGACGTGAGGAGGGCTCTGACACGGGTGAACACGAGGAAAGCTGTAGACCCAGATGGCATTTCGGGGCGAGTACTCGAGTCCTGTGCTACGCAGCTAGCTCCGGTGCTCACTACAATATTCAACCTCTCCCTGGACAAGTTCGTGGTCCCTGCCTGCTTCAAAATATACATCATTGTACCGGTACCAAAAAATGCTTCCCCTGCCTGTCTGAATGACTACCGTCCGGTGGCTCTCACCTCGGTAGTCATGAAATGCTTTGAGAGGCTGGTGAAGAAACACATCTGCGCCTTCCTCCCTCGCAACATGGACCCGTTGCATTCGCATATCGTCTGAACAGATCCACGGACGATGCGGTCTCCCAGGTTTTGCACACCGCTCTCTCTCATCTTGACAGCCAGAAGGGGGGCTACATGAGGATGCTGTTCATAGACTTCAGTTCAGCCTTCAATACGATAGTCCCCACCAGACTGGCCGAGAAGCTACTGGAATTGGGGCTCAACACCTCCCTGTGTGCCTGGGCCCTGGACTTTCTCACCACCAGGCCCCAGGTAGTCAAGATGGGAGGGAATACATTGAGGTCCCTCACCCCGAGCACAGGATCGCCCCAGGGTTGCGTCCTCAGCCCCCTATTGTACTCCCTGTACACACATGACTGTGTGGCTAGGTTCGGCTCCAACTCAATAATCAAGTTTGCTGATGACACTGTGGTGGTGGGCCTGATCTCAGACAACGACGAGAAGGCCTACCGGGAGGAGGTGGCTGGTCTAGCACTCTGGTGTCAGGACAACAGCCTCCTCTTGAACATCAAAAAAACGAAGGAGCTGATCATGGACTTTAGGAGGCCACATCATCCGAGGACGTACACTCCATTGAGGATAAATGGGGATACTGTGGATAGGGTGAGCTGTTTTAAATATCTGGGAGTCCACATCTCTGAGGATATGACATGGACATCACACGCCGCAGCACTCGTGAGTAAGGCAAGGCAGCGCCTTTACCACCTCAGGCAATTGAGGAAATTCAGAGTGTCTCCAAGGATCCTCCAGTGCTTCTACGCAGCGGCTGTGGAAAGCATCTTGTCCGGAAACATTACCATCTGGTTTGGAAATTGCTCTGCCCAGGACAAGAAGGCCCTGCAGAGAGTAGTGCGTTCAGCCAAACGCACTATGGGAACTTCACTTGCCCCCCTGCAGGAACTATACATCAGGAGGTGCAACTTCAGAGCCAATAAAATCATGGGAGTGTAACGGGTATAGCTTGGACCCAATAGCAGCAGAGTAGTAACACATGAATGGGTACACCGTACTCACACAGAGGCTCAGGATTGAGCGAGGGTTCTGAAGAGTGGCAGGCAGGAGACGTAGTCAGGGTAGTGGAAGGTCCGGTAACCAGGAGATCCAACACATGATGCAAACAAACCAGCGAGGGACAGACGAAAGCAGGGAATGGTCAGGGGCCGGCAGGTTCGAATCCGTGTAGGCAGTCAGGAAATCGCTGGAGAGTCTTGCATGAATGCTGAGAACAATCTGGCACTGTGTGAATGGTGAGGCTAGTCTATATACCGGGTTAATTGGTGATCAGAGGCAACTGAGTGCAACAGGTGAGGAGAATTGGGCTGATGAGAGGGGAGTGGCAGGCGAGGAGAAGGAGGGACCGGTGGAAAAGTACTGGGAGGTGAAGTGGATGAGAATGAGGAGAGGACAGACTGTGACAGGGAGACCCCTTCCACCCCTGCAACGGGCTGTTCTAGCTGCTACGGTCAGGCAAACGCCTCCGTTGCCATGCTGTGAGAGGTTGAGAAGGAGTTTCTTCCCAGAGACCATTAGGACTGGAAACTCCTATCTCACCAGGGACTAACTTTTACTGTACCACTACTGCTTTTTTTAAAAAATAAATTGGTGTTTTTTTCCCTTTTTCCTTCCACCCACAATATTTAATATGGAAAAGAACGTGATTCTGTTCCATTCTGTTTGTAGTTTGTTTGTTTGTATTTTTGCACAGAGTCCGCAAGCATTGCCACTTTTCATTTCACTGCACATCTCGTATGTGTATGTGACAAATAAACTTGACTTGACTTGACTTGGCCTCCACTGCCTTCTGTGGCAGAGAATTACACAGAATTACAACATCTAATTTCTAAACATTTCTTTGGGACCTCTTTTTAGTTTAATTAGTGATACAACGTGATGGCACAGCAGTAAAGTTGCTGCCTTACAGCGCTTGCAGTGCCGGAGATCTGGGTTCATTCCGACTACAGCTGCTTATCTGTACGGAGTTTGTACATTCTCCCCGTAACCGGTTTTCTCTGAGATCTTCGGTTTCCTCCCACACTCCAAAGTCGTACAGGTATGTAGGTTAATTGGTTTGGTGTATGTGTAAATTGTAGTAGTAGGATAGTGTAAATGTGCAGGGATCGCTGGTTGGTGCGGACTCGGTGGGCCGAAGGGCCTGTTTCCGCTGTATCTCTAAGCTAAACTAAGCACGGAAACAGGCTCCTCGGCCCATCAAGTTCACACTGACCAGCGATCCCCGCACATTAAGCAAGTTTTATATAAAAAGTGTCTCTTGTAAATAATTGTGGTATAGGAATGGTACTTCAATACGTACGTATCCTGATTTGCACAGTAATTGGTGATGCATTCGGAGTCCTCTCTACAGGTGGCACCAATGGGTCTCTGCGATCCACCGGCCAGAGCATTGATCTCTTCATACGCTGAGCCAATGGGCTTCGGTAGTTGGAAACTGGAGATGACTCGACCTACACAATTGAAGTAAATGTATTTTAGAACCAGTTTAACAAACAATTGTCCTGCGAGAGTGAATGCTACATTAACAAATTGGAAGTTGATATTGTGATCTGAAAGGTTGCCTTCTTCACGTTGACCATTTGTCTTAATTTTATTTTTGAATGGCATTGATGATTTTATGGAAATTGCTGTCCCTCAGCTCTGGAACATTATCTTAAGCCACACCTTTAAAAACCATCTTCCTGTGTAAGTGTTTTGTTTACCAAGTAACATCGTTTGCCCAACATCTATCTTTATATGCTTCTGAAGCACTTTAAATATTCTTAAATTTTGATATTCTATTGTCAAATGGCTAACTATACAATCTTTTTTACATCACCATGGGACACATTTATACGATTCTGTTGAGACAAATTTGCCCATTCTTAGTTTTTTCATCAACATTTTAACTAAATTTACTCTTGGTAATTTTAAAGCCATAGTTATTGGCCCCAGTACAATAACTATGTTCTCTCTCAGCAGGTTTCTTTATCATCCCTGTTCATTGCCTCAAGTTGAACATAACCCAACTAACTTCCCAATTCTCAGTATACCATACCATGTAGACCTCATACTCTCGAATTTTATTCTGAGGGTGGTGGAGGCCACATTATTATAAATATTTTAAATGGGATATGGATATATATTTCAAGGTTTCAAGGTCAGTTTATTATCATGTACCCAATTAAGGTAGGCCAGTATATATTTGCCATGATCATTTCAAATGGTGGGGCAGGTTTGAGGTGGCCTACTCCTGCAACTATTTTCTTGTTTAGTGCGGGCTATTACATTGCTCATCTCAGCCCTTTGATTCTAAAACTCCACTTATGTCTCTGGCATCTCTTGACTTGACTATTTCCATACTTTAACCACTTTTCATCCTTTACATCCTCAGAAATTGTTTATCCAAAACTGCTGGCGAAAATGCTATCGGACAATAATTCCCACTCGTCTGTAAGTCCAATTCTTATTGACTATTTATTTCTCCCAACCCCACACAAAATCAAACAATAAAGAAAATCCTATTCTAGTGATTTAACTCAATTAATGATTTCCATTTTATCTCCTGAACCTCTGGTCCTGTAATGCTGCCTTTCCAATCCCCCAACCTTGTTCCTCCAATTCCACCTTGTGCACTCTGAAGTGGCAAGTGATGCTGTGAAAATTCTCTCCTTTAACTTCTCACTTGTATCTTTGCCCAATTCTTGCAGATATCAGTTTTACATTCATTTCGCTAATATTCTTCAGCCTCATATGAAGAAAATTATTCTGTAAGAAACTGCTTAATTCAATTCAACTGAGTTATTTAGTTCTTTCTCAGATACTTCCGTCTGGTAACATTGTTTGTAGTAAGTATAAATTAATCCTTCCAAATGTGAAACCAAGCGTGTAAACAGGAAGAGGAAATCAGGTGAAACATCATACAATATCCTTGGTGCCACCCTTGAAGAATACAAACAGACCAGGTTACTTGGCATCAAATTACAGAACGGTCTACGTTGGAATGGTCAGACTCATCAGGCAACAGTGATAGCAACAGGTGACCTATATTTTTGACACTGTCATAGGCCTTTCTTACATATGCTGTCACAACGCACTGTAGTCTCTAAACACCACTTCAGTAATTTTCCTTGCCCTCCATTTCAGAATAATAGTGTTTTAAGCTGATAACTCAACACTAGCACTGGCAATAAATAAAAAGCGCAGCTTTCCAGCCCTTATCTCATTGGCACGCTCGGCTGCACATCGGTGTCAATCTGGTGGACTCTTCCATCTTTGTCTCGTCATGGGGGTGAGGGATTGGGAGGGGCCTCACAAGTGGAATAGTCTAGGGCCTCTCTTCATCTAAATCCGGCCCGGCCTCTGGGAAATCTATGGTTGGAGGTTTATGTTCTGTAAAAGCTGACTGCCAGCAGGTGACACAGTTTGTTCCATTGAGCAGCCATTATTTAACAACATGAAAAATTGCCTTTAAAATGAGCCCAAGAAAAATCTGAATAAAGATGATTTCCTAAAACCCATACACTTTATCGTCAGCATTTAACACATTTCCAATCTAGAAGCTCTTCAGTGTATTGATCTGCATTGAAAATCAAAAGCAAAAACAATGCAGATAGAAACCTGTGCCAAAAATTGAAAATTCATAAATACTCAGCATCTGGGTAGCCTCTGTGGAGAGAGAAGCGTTAATGTTTCAGACCAGTGACCTTTTCATTGATGTTTGAACATTTTAACTGCTCAGTTTATAGAAGAGCAGACAGGCTTTGGTTTGTGGATTTTGAATGTTGAGTGTGGGGTCATTTAGTGAGTGACTTAAGTTTGGCCTCCTATAATAATGGTCACCAGCATACTCCAGCACAATTATTAAGATTATCTGAAGTAAAGGTTGTTTGTCGATCAATACTTCAAATCTGAAATAAAATTAATAATTGTTTAGGCAGTTCTGCTCTTTAGAATCTTCTGAGAGTTGGACAACTCATTGCAGGCATTTTAAAGCAATGGAAAGATATCAACTTTGCTGTAGCTGCAAAGCCCTCCGAATCTAACAGCAGGATTAGCAAACCAACATCAATGTCCCCTCCAAGCATTTAAATATTTACACTCCATCATCTCTGTCAGGCAAATTCAAGGATCTTCTCAAAACATTTGGCAAAAATGTGCATTGTCCCTGTAGATTGGCTATTAGCCAATCAGCATGCTTAGTAATTATAACTGCCTAATTAGATGATTTATAGTGTAAGAACTAGCCTACTGCCTGGCAGTGGCTGCAGTAGACAGAGTGTGTGATCTACTGCGTATGTAATGATGAACTAGACAATAAAGATGCTTGTGCTTCAACCCGTGTGAGGCTAAGGTATTTACATGGTGTCAGATAATTGAGTCTAGCCCGCTTCTGTTTACCGTGATTTATTTTGTTTATCAGTTTTTATTTGTGAGTGATTTTGACGACATGGCTAACTCTTGTCGAATGCCAAGCCCGCTCGTGTTTGATTCTGATATAGCCGAGCGCTGGCGAATGTTTGAGCGAGACTATGCTCACTATATCCGCATCGTTCACCAAAACGACCCCGATCACCTAAAGGCATCGTTACTGTTGGATCTAGCGGGTCCGGAAGCTGTGATCTGCGCTGACTCCTTTGAATTCACACCAGCACACCTCAACGCGAACGGTCTGGTAGTGGTGCCAGCTGAGACTATCGACAACCCAGCGGTTCTGCTGAGAAGGTTTAGAGAACTGTGTGACTTGCCATCGTATCGCATACTTGAGAGAACAAGATTTTTTGCCCGACAGCAACAGGCTGACGAACCTATGGAACGATTTATCAGCGACCTAAAACACATCAGCACATGGTGCCGCTTCGATGCGTTTACAAATGAGCTTGTGCGAGATAAAATTGTGGGAGGAATGAGCGACTACAAGCTAAGAGCTGAATTGCTGCAGAACGCTGAACTGACTTTAGACCAAGCCATTCATGCATGGCAGAAACTGTAGCCCCACTAGCTGATTTTCACGCCAACAGTCCTCAACACCAACATAATGTAAATCTAGCCAACTATTCTACACAGAAATTTTTAAATGTGTCCCGCAAAGGTCCAAATGTGCCTGCTATGAGTTGCTATGTGTTCACTATATGAACGTTGTTTTCGTCCGTCTGTCCGCACGTTCGCTCCCTCTTGGTGCCGGCTCTTCTCCCCTCAGACTCCTCCAAACACACACACACACACACACACACACACACACACACACACACACACACACACACACACACACACACACACACACACACACACACACACACACACACACACACACACACACAGCATGTACGGCAGATCGGTGCGGGCCAAGATCAGGAGCAAGGAGAAGGATGACATCAAGCGGGCCATGGCAGCGAAAAAGTACGGAAATGGTAAGGGGGCAATTAAAAAAAAACACCCGAAGGAAATAGATGTTTAACAAAAAAAGGGGCTGGCGAATGCTCCCCGTCTGTGTCTTTATAGTAAGGGGGCCCGCACCAGAGTAATCTACTCTCGGCTCAAGTAGATCTACTCAGGTGGAGGGGGGGAGAAAGGGGTGGACAGAGTAGAGGTGTGGGGAGGGGAAGAAATAGGTAGACGGGGAAGGGGGTACGAGCGGGAATGGGAAAGCAGGGGAGGTAGGTCGTTCTCTCGCGGTCCCAGGGCAGCGCTCCCATCCCTCCAGTCACCTTGCTTCACGCACACAGGCCTGGCTCCACCCCTCTCTCTCCCTGGGGAGATGCGTTGGGTGAACAATACAGGGAGGGCGGGGGTTGGAGCAACGCTTACAAACCTCAGCCGCAGCTCACACCCGTCCGCCTGGACATGGACACACACACACACAGTTTTTTGAAATTTATTTCATTACAAGCAATTGTACAGGAATAAGGCACTCGACATAAGTTATACAATTATTGTACAGCTTCATTTTTAATATTGCCACCTAAATTTAAAAAAACACCAAAAAAAGGGAACAAAGGAGAATGAAGAAAAAGTAAAATAAAGAAAAGAAAACACCCCAAAACTACTAAAGAAGTCCAAGAGGAAAGAAAAGAAATAAGAAAAGAGAAAATGGAGATACGAATGCTCGAAGGGCCGAATGGCCTACTCCTGCACCTATTTTCTATGTTTCTATCCTCCGGCCCACTTACCTCTGGCAGTGTTCTCTATCTGAACACCTCTCACCTGCCGCTCGCCGTCTTAACCATGTCAGCCGCGTCCCGCAAATCCTTAAATTCCTACAGCCAAGTAACCTCAACTGGTCCCGAGAACGTGCTGTCGGAATTTAAAGATTTGCGGGAAGCCGGCGAGCGGCAGGAGAAAGGTTTACAGATGGAGAGCACTGCCAGAGGTGAGCGGGGACCGGCAGAAGGGGCTGTCCGGTCCCGTCGGCCACTTGCAGCCACCCGAGCTAATTCACTCCCCGGCCACAATGCGGTGGCTCCATGCCCAGAGCATCGCAAGTGGGTTACTGACCCCGATCCCCTCCTTCACAACGCTCCTGCCCTCCCCGCCACTTTACACCGGGCCAGACTCCCCAAACACTGTGAAAGGAGCTCTACCCCACCCCGGGAAATACAGTATTTAAAAACATAAAGCACCAACAAATGTACTTACCACGTTATTGGTACATAAAGTCCATTCTTCACTCTTTGTTTCCTAAGATACTCTTAAAATAATGGCAATCCATATTTGAAAATCCCACCAAGAAACTCGCGCTGCGCCTGAGCAGAAGGCTGCTGCATATGCGCAGTACTGCAAAGGCAGAATTTCAGCTGCCTTCAGCCCCTGTCATTTCCCCTTAGTCCCACCTGCCTGCACTCATACCATAACCCTCCATTCCCTTCTCATCCATATGCCTATCCAATTTATTTTTAAATGATACCAATGAACCTGCCTCCACCACTTCCACTGGAAGCTCATTCCACACCGCTACCACTCTATGAGTAAAGAAGTTCCCCCTCATATTACCCCTAAACTTCTGTCCCTTAATTCTGAAGTCATGTCCTCTTGTTTGAATCTTCCCTATTCTCAAAGGGAAAAGCTTGTCCACATCAACTCTGTCTATCCCTCTCATCATTTTAAAGACCTCTATCAGGTCCCCCCTTAACCTTCTGCGCTCCAGAGAATAAAGACCTAACTTATTCAACCTATCTCTGTAACTTAGTTGTTGAAACCCAGGCAACATTCTAGTAAATCTCCTCTGTACTCTCTCTATTTTGTTGACATCCTTCCTATAATTGGGCGACCAAAATTGTACACCATACTCCAGATTTGGACTCACCAATGCCTTGTACAATTTTAACATTACATCCCAGCTTCTATACTCAATGCTCTGATTTATAAAGGCTAGCATACCAAAAGCTTTCTTTACCGCCCTATCTATATGAGATTCCACCTTCAAGGAACTATGCACGGTTATACCCAGATCCCTCTGTTCAACTGTATTCTTCAATTCCCTACCATTTACCATGTACGTCCTATTTTGATTTGTCCTGCCAAGGTGTAGCACCTCACATTTATCAGCATTGAAACTCCATCTGCCATCTTTCATCCCATTTTTCCAAATGGCCTAAATCACTCTGTAGACTTTGGAAATCCTCTTCATTATCCACAAAACCCCCTATCTTGGTATCATCTGCATACTTACTAATCCAATTTACCACACCTTCAACGAGATCATTGTTGTACATGTACATGACAAACAACAAAAGACCCAACACAGGTCCCTGAGGCACCCCACTAGTCACCTGCCTCCAACATCCGGGCTACTATTTGTGGGTCTGTAGATAAGACCAACTAACGTCTCCTTGCCTTTACAATTCCTCAAATCAATCCACAGTGACTCTACCTCGTGTTTGTGTTTTTTATGTAGTTATTTAAAAGTTAACTGGATTTTGATTTTGAAGTATTTCTCCTTTGCTGTGAAGATTTATCCAAATATGGATCTAATACACAATTTAGGTCTCCTCCAATTATCAGATTCTGCTGACAGGAGTCTGAAATTATATTAAATACTAGACTGTGGGACCCGTTGGGTCCCAGCATCACACAGGAGGGCTGGTCATCCAACACAATATTCCACCTCTCCACCAATTCTAATATTGGTGGCCAGTTGGGGGGGGGGGGGGGGGCTTTCTGGAGCGCTAGTATGGGTGTTGTGGGCTGAAGGGAATGGTTTCCAGAGGGCTAGTATGCAAATTGTGCGCCAAATTGTCCAAATGGATTCTTGGGCTGGCGTCTCAGTCAATCAAGCCTGTTGTGGTGGCAACTCACTCACGGCTGGTGGGCTGGTAGTTGACTCACGGCTAATCCTTAAAATTCTATTTCAAGCAGGGTATAAGGCCACCAAATTCAAGTGCAGTTTCTTACCACTTCTAGCAGGGTGCAAGGCCACCAAATTCAAGTGCAGTTTCATACCATTTGAAGTAGGGTGCAAAGCCACTAAAGACAGCGAGTCGTGACCTCTCCCTCCTCCATCTTGCAGAGACTGAGCCACACTCACATTTCCGTGTTTTTTTGCCCCTCCCCCCCCCCAGAAAAGGTATGGCTTTCATGGAGTGATTGACAGGAGAGAGATTCTCAACATTTTTCATTGATGGGAAGAATTCTCTGCACCTGCTCAGCAGAGGGGGACTGAGTAAGATGGCCAAAAATCACAGCCGTAAGTGGTAGCGTTTTATCTAAAATCAATATACAGTGTAAACAGGAAGCAAGTGCATTTACAGTAGTGCCTTTCAAATTCAAGCCAATGCACCCACGCCACCATTTGCAGTAAGTAGTGCATTTCAACTTCATGCCACCATTTGCAGTAAGTAGTGCATTTCAACTTCATGCCACCATTTGCAGTAAGTAGTGCCTTTCAACTTCATGCCAATGCACCCACGCCCCCATTTGCAGTAAGTAGTGCCTTTCAACTTCAAACCAAAGCTCTCAAGCCACCACTTGCAGTAAGTAGTGCCTTTCAACTTAATGCCACCATTTGCAGTAAGTGGTGTCTTTCAACTTCAAGCCACACCCAAGCCATCATTTGCAGGAAGTAGTGCCTTTCAACTTCAAAGCTCCCAAGCCACCATTTGCAGTTAGTAGCAAAGATCCTAGAAGAGCAAGATAGACCACTCCTCCGAAATCCAATGGACTGACGTGTAGTACGTGACGGAACGTCACGGTCGCCATTTTTTAATGCGACACGCGACTTCCGGTATGCCACCCGCTGTGATCCAAAGCAAAGATTATAGAGCTCCGCTATAATCTTTGATCCAAAGCAAAGATCCTCGAGTATCTTGTAGCGGGAACAGCCCCCTCCTTTGCGTAGTTTCCCTTGCATTGTATTGTGCAGTTTCCCTTGTATTGCCTTAACACACACTGCACAAAATTAAATTTAACGTATACAAATATTATATATTTATATGAATGTGTGTCTGTGTGTGAGAGGCAAGTTAGAGATAATTAAGTTTAGTCTCATGGATGAGAAGCAACTTTGATTTAAATAATCACTATTAATTTATTTAACCATATAACCATATAACAATTACAGCACGGAAACAGGCCATCTCGGCCCTACAAGTCCGTGCCGAACAAATTTGTCTTGTAAGATGATATACATAAAGGCAATGATATATATAATTATATAGTAATAATATATATATGCATATATATATATTTATACACACATATATATACACATACATATATACACACATACATATATACACATACATACATACGTATACACATACATATGCACACATACAAATACACGCATACATATGGATACATTTATATGCATACATACACACATATAAACATATATACATACATATATATATACATATACATGCATATATACACATACATGCATATATACACATACATATATATTTATACATATGATCATTTTCCAACGATCAATAGATTTACGATCAGTTCCTGTGGATTGGAGGATAGCTAATGCTATCCCACTTTTCAAGAAATGAGCGAGAGAGAAAACGGGGAATTACAGACCAGTTAGCCTGACTTTGGTGGTGTGAAAGATGCTGGAGTCAATTATTAAAGATGTAATAATGGGGCATTTGGATAGCAGTAAAAGGATTAGTCCAAGTCAACATGGATTTATGATTTTACAATGCATTTAAGCCTCTCCCATTTTTATGAGATGCATTCCTGGAATATGTAGGAAGTTTATTGTAACCTAGTGCTACTTGCCTGAACAATGGATGATATATCACTTAAATGCAATTGTTTTCAGTTGTGTGGAGAGACCTGTATATTGAAAATGCTTTTTGCCTCTAATATGTCAATTTACCTTAAATGTAGAAGAGCTTATTAAAATCTTCTTACAAAGACCATTAAGTATTTTCTTTCTATCCTCTTTTGGACACAAGGCATAGCAGAGCTGCCAACTCTCATGAAGAGGTAAGTGAGGGAGAGGTGGAAGGGAGGGAGGGAGGGAAGGGAGGGAGAGCGCGGAGATCGAGGGGGGGGGATAGAGAGAGAGAGAGAGAGAGATCGAGAGAGGGATAGACAGAGAGAGAGAGAGAGAGAGAGAGAGAGAGAGAGAGAGAGAGAGAGAGAGAGAGAGAGAGGGGGAGAAAGGGCGGAGAGGGAGAGAGAGAGAGAGAGGGAGAGGGGGGAGAGGGGGAGAGGGGGAGAGAGGGGGGGAGAGGGGGGAGAGGGGAGGGGAGAGGGGGAAAGGGGGGGGAGAGGGGAGAAGGGGGGAGGGGGAGGGAGAAGGGGGAGGGAGAAGGGGGAGGGAGAAGGGGAAAAGGGGGGAGAGGGAGAAGGGGACAGGGAGAAGGGGGAGAGGGAGAGTGGAACAATAGCACATTATAACGCGCAGCCGTCCCATTCCGACCAAAGATTATAGAGCAGAGCTCCTCTAGTGTCTTTGATTGCAGCCGCCGCCACCGAACCCCCCGGCCCACCATTGCACCATAGATGATAGAGCAGTTGTATAATATTTGATTGCACCCTTCTTCACGGCGGGCTTGTGATCTTTGCTTGTGATGTCTTGACAATTCGAGGGATATAATGGGTAACAGCCGCCATTCTCGGACTTGAATCTGAGCTCGAAAAATCTCCTGGTCACTGGACCTAATGTGTCCCGCGGGCCATATTGTGGAGACCAATCCCTTACAAGAACAAAACCAAAAACGTACAGAAGTGTTAAAATTGTCTTTATTATTATGATAAGTAAAGATCTATTAAAAATAAGTCTAATAACTTTCTAATGTACCGACAAACCCAGTTTCCCAATGACCGTTGATGGGAGAACAGAAAATAACATTTTCACGACAGAATATCGACTGAAAATAATAAAAATATTTTCTCACCTTTCTTTTTTATTGGGGAACCTAAAGAATGACAGGTCGAGTCATTTAGATTACGATTAGAATAATTCATAGCAGAGCAGTGAGATGAAATTTAGATAAGGACGCCATGACAGTGTGGGGGAAGCCCAATAAATGCCTCAAAAAATGGCGTCGACGATCATACACGTGATACTACGCGTTTTTCGAGGAGTGGTCTATCTTGCTCCTCTAGGATCTTTGGTTAGTAGTGCCTTTCAACTTTCAACTTCAAGCCACACCTAAGCCACCATTTGCAGTGTCTTTCAACTTCAAGCCAAAGCAACCAAGCCACCATTTGCAGTAATAGTGCCTTTCAACTTCATGCAACCATTTGCAGTAAGTAGTGCCTTTCAATTTCAAGACACACCCAAGCCAAGCCAACCAGGGGAGGGGGGGGAGGGGGGGGGGCGCTTTCTGGAGTGCTAGTATGAACCATTTTAGAACCAATAGACTTTTTTTTTGCAAGCTTTAGAACCAACAGAGACACTTTTTGCAAGCTTTAGAACCAATAGACATTTTTTTGCTTTGCAATAGACATTTCTTTGCAAGCTTTAGAACCAATAGACATTTTTTTGCAAGCTTTAGAAGCAATAGACATTTCTTTGCAAGCTTTAGAAGCAATAGAGACATTTCTTTGCAAGCTTTAGAAGCAAGAGACATTTCTTGCCAGCTTTAGAAGCAAGAAACACTTTTTGCCAGCTTTAGAAGCAATAGACATATTTTTGCCAGCTTTAGAAACAATAGACATATTTTTGCCAGCTTGAGAAGCAATAGACATTTTTTGCAAGCTTGCAAAGCAATAGACATTTGTTTGCCAGCTTGAGAAGCAATAGACATTTTTTTTGCAAGCTTGAGAAGCAATAGTCATTTGTTTGCAAGCTTGAGAAGCAATAGTCATTTGTTTGCAAGCTTGAGAAGCAATAGTCATTTGTTTGCAAGCTTGAGAAGCAATAGTCATTTCTTTGCAAGCTTTAGAAGCAACAGAGACACTTTTTGCAAGCTTGAGAACCAATAGACATTTTTTTGCAAGCTTGAGAAGCAATAGACATTTTTTTGCTAGCTTGAGAAGCAATAGACATTTCTTTGCAAGCTTTAGAAGCAATAGAGACATTTCTTTTGCAAGCTTTAGAAGCAATAGACATTTCTTTGCAAGCTTTAGAAGCAACAGAGACATTTCTTTGCAAGCTTTAGAAGCAAGAGACATTTCTTGCCAGCTTTAGAAGCAAGAGACACGTTTTGCCAGCTTTAGAAGCAATAGACATATTTTTGCCAGCTTTAGAAACAATAGACATATTTTTGCCAGCTTGAGAAGCAATAGACATTTTTTTGCAAGCTTGCAAAGCAATAGACATTTGTTTGCCAGCTTGAGAAGCAATAGACATTTTTTTGCAAGCTTGAGAAGCAATAGTCATTTGTTTGCAAGCTTGAGAAGCAATAGTCATTTGTTTGCAAGCTTGAGAAGCAATAGTCATTTGTTTGCAAGCTTGAGAAGCAATAGTCATTTCTTTGCAAGCTTTAGAAGCAATAGACATTTCTTTGCAAGCTTTAGAAGCAATAGACATTTTTTTGCAAGCTTTAGAACCAATAGAGCATTTTTTGCAAGATTTAGAAGCAATAGAGACAATTTTTTTGCCAGCTTTAGAACCAATAGACATATTTTTTAGAAGCAAGCTTTAGAACCAATAGACATTTATTTGCAAGCTTTAGAACCAATAGACATTTTTTGCAAGCTTTAGAACCAATAGACATTTGTTTGCAAGATTTAGAACCAATAGACATTTTTTGCAAGCTTTAGAACCAATAGACATTTGTTTGCAAGATTTAGAACCAATAGACATTTTTTTGCAAGCTTTAGAACCAATAGACATTGTTTTGCAAGCTTTAGAACCAATAGACATTTTTTTGCAAGCTTTAGAACCAATAGAGACACTTTTTGCAAGCTTTAGAACCAATAGACATTTTTTGCAAGCTTTAGAACAAATTGAGCCCTGTTCCATTTTCCCCTATCCCCTGGAGGTATCTCCCAGAAAAAAAGTGCATTAACAAGAATAGCTAGGCTATTTCGTCGTAAAGACAGAAAGTGAAAAAGAAAAACAACAGAAATTGTAGCATAAAGAAATGCTGCGAGTGAATACCACCCGCTGGTGGTGTCATTCATGATAACTTCTGTAAATGATGTTGATATCAAATAACTCCGCTCCTTAAGGAGTTAAAAAACACTGAACAGAACAGTGTATAAGTCCGTCAAGGGATCAATATTCCCAAGAGGTTTTTGAACACTAAATAGGTAATTACATATTGGATATTTAGATTAATATAAAGGACATTAGATTACTTTCTGATATTAGTATGTTAAGCTATTGACCGATTCAAAGTCGATGAACTTGTTGATTGCAAATGCAGTTTACATAGACAAAGCTCTCTCTCTCTCTCTCTCTCTCTCTCTCTCTCTCTCTCTCTCTCTCTCTCTCTCTCTCTCTCTCTCTCTCCATCCATAAAAATTGACTGCAAAAGTTTTTATACATATGTGAAAAGAAAAAGATTAGTTAAAACAAATGTAGGTCCCTTGCAGTCAGAAACAGGTGAGTTGATCATGGGGAACAAGGATATGGCGGACCAATGGAATAACTACTTTGGTTCCGTCTTCACTAAGGAAGACATAAATAACTTGCCGGAAATAGCAGGGGACCGCGGGTCAAAGGAGTTGGAGGAATTGAGTGAAATCCAGGTTGGCCGGGAAGTGGGTGTTGGGTAAATTGAATGGATTAAAGGCCGATAAATCCCCAGGGCCAGATAGGCTGCATCCCAGAGTACTTAAGGAAGTAGCTCCAGAAATAGTGGATGCATTAGTAATAATCTTTCAAAACTCTTTAGATTCTGGAGTAGTTCCTGAAGATTGGCGGGTAGCAAACGTAACCCCACTTTTTAAGAAGGGACGGAGAGAGAAAATGGGGAATTACAGACCAGTTAGTCTAACATCGGTAGTGGGGAAACTGCTAGAGTCAGTTATTAAAGATGGGATAGCAGCACATTTGGAAAGTGGTGAAATCATTGGACAAAGTCAGCATGGATTTACGAAAGGTAAATCATGTCTGACGAATCGTATAGAATTTTTCGAGGATGTAACTAGTAGCGTGGATAGGGGAGAACCAGTGGATGTGGTGTATCTGGACTTCCAGAAGGCTTTTGACAAGGTCCCACATAAGAGATTAGTATACAAACTTAAAGCACAAGGCATTGGGGGTTCAGTATTGATGTGGATAGAGAACTGGCTGGCAAACAGGAAGCAAAGAGTAGGGGTGAACGGGTCCTTTTCACAATGGCAGGCAGTGACTAGTGGGATACCGCAAGGCTCAGTGCTGGGACCCCAGCTATTTACACTATATATTAATGATCTGGATGAGGGAATTGAAGGCAATATCTCCATGGTTGCGGATGACACTAAGCTGGGGGCAGTGTTAGCTGTGAGGAGGATGCTAGGAGACTGCAAGGTGACTTGGATAGGCTGGGTGAGTGAGCAAATGTTTGGCAGATGCAGTATAATGTGGATAAATGTGAGGTTATTCATTTTGGTGGCAAAAACGGGAAAGCAGACTATTATCTAAATGGTGGCCGATTGGGAAAGGGGGAGATGCAGCGAGACCTGGGTGTCATGGTACACCAGTCATTGAAGGTAGGCATGCAGGTGCAGCAGGCAGTAAAGAAAGCGAATGGTATGTTAGCTTTCATTGCCAGAGGATTTGAGTATAGAAGCAGGGAGGTTCTACTGCAGTTGTACAGGGTCTTGGTGAGACCACACCTGGAGTATTGCGTACAGTTTTGGTATCCAAATCTGAGGAAGGACATTATTGCCATAGAGTGGGTGTAGAGACGGTTCACCAGACTGATTCCTGGGATGTCAGGACTGTCTTATGAAGAAAGACTGGATAGACTTGGTTTATACTCTCTAGAATTTAGGAGATTGAGAGGGGATCTTATAGAAACTTACAAAATTCTTAAGGGGTTGGACAGGCTAGATGCAGGAAGATTGTTCCCGATGTTAGGGAAGTCCAGGACAAGGGGTCACAGCTTAAGGATAAGGGGGAAATCCTTTAAAACCGAGATGAGAAGAACTTTTTTCACACAGAGAGTGGTGAATCTCTGGAACTCTCTGCCACATAGGGTAGTTGAGGCCAGTTCATTGGCTATATTTAAGATGGAGTTAGATGTGGCCCTTGTGGCTAAGGGGATCAGGGGGTATGGAGAGAAGGCAGGTACGGGATACTGAGTTGGATGATCAGCCATGATCATATTGAATGGCGGTGCAGGCTCGAAGAGCCGAATGGCCTACTCCTGCACCTAATTTCTATGTTTCTATGTTTCTATCCCCTACAAAGGTCAGGTTTCTGTTGTTGGCAACTTTCTTCATGATGTCTTCTAAAACGTAGCAATGATGTATCTTCAGAATCAGCTGCCTTGGTTGAGCTGTGAGCCCTGGCCGGGCTCTCTGAACTCTATGCGCCCGATCCAGTTTGGATTTTTCATCCAGGCTAAGTACATCTTGGAGTAATTGAGCCGCAAAATCACGAAGGTTTTTACCATGTTCTTTTCCTTCTTTCATCCCAACAATCTTCAAGTTCTGGCGTTTAGAATGGCCTTCCAGATCAAGACATTTTTCAGTTACCATGGCAAGTTGCCCAGAAATACGCTCCACTTCAGTCATCAGTCTGTGTGTTTTTTTAATTTTATTTATTTTTTTATTATTATTATTTTTTTTTAATTAGTACAGTAAATTACAATAATACACATCAGATATATCTTATTACATTTGTTGTACCACTTCGTTTTTCGAGCTTTAAAAAAGATAGAAATAAAAGAAGTAAGGAAAGTGAGCAAGAATCGTGAAGGTGCAGGAAAGTGTTGGGAAAAGAAAGCCCCTTAGGGAAGAAGTTAGAGAAGGAAGTAAAGAAAGGAAATAAGACCCTAGAAAGAAAAAGAAAAAAAAGGAAAAACAATCGCTCTATTGTAACACAAAACTCGCAAAAAAGGATATACCAACCGTGTGTTTAAAAAATATATATATTTTATACCCCCCGTTACCAGATCCTGGTACCATTTATATTTTAAATTACTATTGCACCTTATGCTTGTAATAATTCCATAAATGCAGACCACGTCTTTTGGAAGTGGTCTGCTTTGCCTGCTTGGAGGAGTCTCATCTCTTCCAAGTTTATCATTAAGTCTTCATTTTTATTGTTGGTATTGGAGCATTTTTCCAAAATTTGAGTATAAGCTTTGTTCCCATTATTAGCCCATAATTAAGTAAGTTCTTTTGAAACACGTTTAGTTCGGGGTTACCTTCCGATATTCCAAAAATGATCCATTCTGCTTTTGGTACAAGTTTTATTTTAAATAATTTTGTGAAGATTTCAAATATTTCGTTCCAAAATGTTTGGATTTTTATACAAAAAATAAAAGAGTGTGCTATGGTAGCTTCTTGTGACTGACATTTATCACAAATGGGTGAGACATTGGGGAAAAGTTTATTTATTTTAGTTTTTGAATAATATAGTCTATGTAATGTTTTATATTGAATTAGAGTATGTCGTACGTTGATCGAGCATTTATGCACATATAGTAAGTGTTTATCCCAGCTCTCTTTTGAAATTTTTATAGCTAGTTCTTGTTCCCAGTCTCTTCTAATACCATCAGTTGTAGGTATTTCTATATTTAAAATGTTGTATATGTATGATATTAGATTTGCTGATTCAGCCTTTGTCTTCATGGCTTCATCCAATAAGTCTGGGGACATGTTATGATAGTCTTTTGTGTATTTTTTCAGATAGTCACGGATTTGAAGATATTTAAAATATTGATTATTTTTCAAATTATATTTCAGTTGTAATTGTTGAAATAATTATTATTTTCCTAATTCATACAAGTCTCCGAGCGTTTTGATTCCCATTCTTTCCCATTGTGTAAATGATTTATCTATAATTGAAGGTTTAAACGACGGGTTATTGACTATTGGCATTAAAAGAGATAGATTTCTTAATTTTAGATTCTGTTTTATTTGTTTCCAAGTTCTAATTGTGCTATGTATCATTGGATTTTTATTATAATTTTTGTTATTCAGATTCATTGGTGAGAGGAGAGTCGCTCCTGTATTACACGGAGAGCAGTCCTCTCTCTCCATTACAATCCAGTCCACCTGCTGGGCAGAATTGTCCAGCAGGTGAATCATATTTTTAATATTTACTGCCCAATTATAGTACATAAAATTAGGGAGTGCTAGACCACCCATCTCTTTTGATTTATTAAGGTGTGCTCTTTGTATTCTGTGGGATTTATAATCCCATATAAAATTTGTAATGTCTGAGTCTAGTTTTTTGAAAAACTTTTTTGGAAGATATATTGGAATTGATTGAAATAAATATAGGATTTGTGGTAAAAAGATCATTTTTATAGCATTTATTCGACCTATTAAAGACATTGGGAGCGTTTTCCAGAATTTGATTAGATTATTTAGTTTCTTAAGTAAGGGGCTATAATTGGCGTTAAACATAACGTGATAGTTTCTAGTGATTTCAATTCCTAAATATTTAAATTTTTCTGTGGCTATTTTAAAGGGGAATTTCAAGAGATGTGTTGAGTCTTTTGGTTTTATCGACATAATTTCACTTTTGTTCCAGTTTATTCTGTATCCTGAGAAAGATCCAAAGTCCTCAATTAGATTTAATATGTTTGGTATACTGATTTGGGGTTTTGTGATATACAGTAATACATCGTCTGCATATAAGGATATTTTGTTATTTGAATATTTAGTATTATAACCGTAAATATCCGGGTGTGTTCTAATTTTTTCAGCTAAAGGTTCAATTACCAGAGCGAATAACAGCGGTGATAATGAACATCCTTGTCTATTGCCCCTTGTTAATTGGAATTTCATAGATAGTATATTATTAGTTAATATTCTAGCCGTGGGTTTGTTATATAATAATTTTATCCATGCGATGAAGTTCTCTCCCATTTGAAATTTTTGCAATACTTTAATCATATAATCCCATTCTACTTGATCAAACGCTTTTTCTGCGTCCAATGAAATGATAGCTAACTCTTGTTCTTGAGATTTGTGAGAGTGCATTATGTTAAGCAGACGTCTCAGGTTATTAAATGAATGTCTCTTAGGTATAAATCCCGTTTGATCCTCATTTATTAATTTACTAACATATTGACTTAGTCTTCTAGCTAGTGTTTTCGCTAATATTTTTTGGTCCGTATTTAACAAAGCAATAGCTCTATATGAGCCTGGTTCTTCTATATCTTTATTTTTTTTAAGTATTAATGTGATCGTTGATTCTGCTAGTGTTTCAGGTAAGATTTGTTCTTTAAAAGCGTATGTATACATTTTCTGTAGACGTGGTGTAACTATGTCGTAAAAACATTTATAAAATTCATTACTGAATCCGTCTGGTCCTGGTGTTTTTCCATTCTTAAGTGAGTTTATTGTGTCTTCTATTTCTTTAGATGTAATTTGTGCTCCCAGTTCCTCTTGTTCCTTCAGTTCTAGTTTTGGAAGGTTACAATTGTCCAAAAATTCTGAAACTTTATTATTGTCTATTAGCATTTTTGATGTGTATAAATTCTTGTAAAATTGAGCAAATCTTTTATTGATATCATTAGGAAGTGTTAATAATTTCCCTCTATCTGATTTAATCTTTAAAATTGCATGATCTTTTTCCCGTTTTTTCAGTTGGCGTGCCAAAAGTTTATGGGATTTATCCCCAAATTCGAAATGTTCTTGTTTTGTAATTTGGAATAATCTTATAACCTTCTCTGATAATAATTTATTTAGCTTAAATTTCAATATTAAAATTGTATTATGTTTATCCATAGTTGGATCTTTAGCATTATCTATATCTAGTTTTCCAATTTGTTCTTCTAATTGTCTTTGTTCATTCTTATTCTTTTTGTTTTGGAAAGCTTGATACGAGATAATGACTCCTCTATTAAATGCTTTGAAAGATGTCCATAATAAAGTGGGCGATATATCTGGTGTATCGTTTGTCTCAAAAAATAGGTCCATCTGTTTTTTTAGATACATACTCCCTTGTGGGTCTTTCAAAATTTGCGAGTTAAACCTCCAGAACGATTTGTTCATAGACATTCCTTCTAATTTTAGAACGAAAGTTAGCGGAGAGTGATCTGAAATCGTATTGGTGTGATATTTAGGGTTCATAGTATAAAGGATTAGTTTTGTATCCACTAGGAAGTAGTCTATACGTGAGTATGTTTTGTATACCATTGAATAAAATGAGTATTCCCTTCCAGTCGGATTCGCGATCCTCCAGACGTCTGCTATATTTGTAATTTTTTATATATGTATTTAAGAGTTCACTAGTTTTAGATTTAATATCTAAATTACCTCTTTGTTTTTGCATCGATTTATCTAAATACGGATCTAAAACACAGTCTCCTCCAATTATAACATTTTGGTAGTTAAATTCTGCGATTATATTCAGGATTTTATTAAAAAATTGAGGATTATCAAAATTGGGCGCATATATGTTTACCAAGGTGATTGGCGTAGCATGGATCTCTCCTGTAACTATAAGATATCTCCCTTCCTTATCTGATATAATGTTCTTTGATTTGAATGGTATTCCAGTCTGTGTGTTGTCTGAGCATTCTCGGTAGTAGCAGATTCCAATTCTCGAATAGCTTCGCTATGTTGTTTTGAAGTAGCGAGAATGGGTTCCAACTTACGGTTGATATCAGTTTCGAGCCTTTGAATTTCCCCCTTCAGAGAGGAATTCACCTTCACCTCCTCTTATCACAGATTTCTGCTCTCCCAGCAGCAATGTCCAATTTTACAACTGCAAGTTGCTCACCCAATAAAGCTTTGATATCTTCCACCAAAGGTTGTCTTGCTACTTTTTCATACGGGTGCTCCATACTCGAAGTCGAGGCTTCTTCTTCAAAGGCTTCCTGACTTTCCACTAGGCATTTCTTCCGTGGTACTTTAGGTCCTTTAGGAACTATAGGAAGTCTTCTGGGGTAACGTCTACCAGTCATTTAAAATACCGGAGTCAATTTCTGATGACGTCACTTACGCGACAACAAACGTGTGCCGGTAAGCGATTTTCTTCTGTCCGTTTTGCGAATTTTTGTCCGTTTTCCTGATTTTAGCGGAGCGGAGCTAAATGGCGCATGTCTTAAGTCGCCATAGCGCCAATAGTCTTTGGTTTCGTCTTTTACGCCAATAGTTATTGGTTTCCAGGATCTAGTTACTTTTTTTTTTTCATTTCACAGTCACTAAAACAAGTGGTATTGTAACTATGTACTTTTCAAAGGTGATCTACACATTGTGTTTGTTACTTGTAGGTACATGTATGCAATTTTATATTAAAATGTAGCTTAGATCTGTTTGGTGGCTTGAGTGGGTGCAGGATTTTCTGGAGCTCCTTCCAAATGGCAATATTTTGTATGTTCAAAGTTAAAAAGGAGGACTAGGCAAGGATATCAGAATGATCACCTGCAGCTGAGAAAAAAAAGATGATTTGTGCATGAAGAAGCCATGACCAAAGCAAAGATACTAGAGCGGAGACGGAAGCCGGTTACGGAAATGGTGCTGAAGATTACCCATGACCCTACTACGGCTTTATCGTCGAGTGGACTATCTTTGCTAGGATCTTTGGTTTCCAGTCTCCATGAGATGGAGAGTGTGAAGGAATATGGCGCTGTAAGGGCAGTCCACGTCTTTCACCAGCTCATTGGAACTTGTTCCATAATGACTGTCTAAGAACTTGGCCCTCATCAGACCTGGCGTCTCACCGCTGTAAACGGAGTTCACCTCCTGGATGCTTAACTCGTAGACCACCCGCTCCTTCCTGAAGTGAATATCAAACTGCTGCAAACCGCTGGCGGGACTGTGGCGGAACGCGAACTCCCAGTCAAAGTAGCGAACGTGGTTGTTTACAACAGGGTATCTTGGTCCACGTGGCTCGAACTTGAAGGGGCCAAGGGTTTGAAACTTCTGGCGAGGTCTCAGCGAGGAGTAGTTGGGATCCGAATCTGTCCTTTGTATCTCTCTTGCTCTCTCACTCCCTCTCTCTCACCCTCTTTCCTCGGCATTCCCGGAATCATTTGCCGTTTTGTGGGGACAGCTGCATCTGCGTTTCCTTTCTGTTGGGGGGGTGGGGGCGGGGATCCTGGCCCGTGGCGGCTCCTGGTCCATTCCCTCTGTTGGTGCCGCCTGGCCCGCTAAGTTCCTCCAGCACTCTTGTGTTTTTTGTTTGGCTCTGGAGTTGAAGGTGGCTCAGCGGGACGGGCGGCGGCTCTGGGGAGTGGGTGGTGGACATTCACAAGTACTCTCACCGACAAGAGTTCAGTACAGTCTGAAGAAGGGTCTTCTCTCCAGAGTCGCTGCCTGTCCCACTAAGTTACTCCAGCTTTGTGTCTACCTTCAATTTCAAGAGTTAAATAAAAAACACAGAGTGCTGGAGGAACTCAGCGGGCTAGGCAGCATCTGTGGAGGGAATGGATTAGGAGTTGTTTCGGGCCAGGGTTCTTCTTCAATAGGAAGGAACTGCAGATCAAAGATACTAGAGCCGATTTTTTGTGCCCGATTATTTGGCGGCCAATTAACCGCTGTCTCTAAGGGGGTTGCGTCCAATCACCGACCAGCTTCCCATAAAATTCCCGTCCAATTAACAAATCGGTCTCCTCCAGTCCAATCAGTCGCTGTCTCCAAGGGCATTATGTCCAATCACATAATGCGCTGGTCACTCGGCGGCCAATCAGACACAGTCTCCTAGGGGCCGTTTGATCAATCACCGACCTGCTTCCCTTACCGAAGCAGACGATGGCTGCAGCCAACACAGGGAGAGAGAGAGAGAGATGCAAGAAAGCAGTTGTGACATATAATACACAATAAACTATTATAAATCCACAATAAATAAGTGATGCATTCTTGTACTCTTACATGGGTATGACCGCAGATAAACCCCCCGCCCCGCTTCCCAACCTTAGCCTCACGGACCTTAGAGTACCCCTAGTTCCTAAATCCCATTTCCATCACTAATGAGGTATAATCGGGTTTAGATTCTAGGGTTCTGCCCTAAAGGCAACATTTTTTTCACTAAGTTTTGTCTGACCTGAAACGTCACCCAATCCTTCTCTCCAGAGATGCTGTCTGTCCCGCTGAATTACTCCAACTTGTTCTGTCTATCTGCAGTTCTTTTCTACACATGCACTTACACGGCTTACTTTGTAAACAAATCCAGGGGAAACATCTCACTTCTTTTTTTCAGTCACCAGTAAAGATCCACGATTCTATTTTTGATGCCCGGAGGGAATGACCTGAAATAAAATGCTATTGAGTAAAACTTCATATTTTAAGTCTATTATTTTCACCTTAAACTTTATAGATACAGGGCGGAACAGGCCCGTCGGCGCACCGAGTCCGCGATCACCCCGCACACTAACACTAAACTACGCACTAGGGACAATTTACAATTATACCTACAAACTTGTACATCTTTGGAGTGTTTGAGAAAACCGGAGCAACCGGAGAAAACCCAGCAAATCGCAGGGAGAACGTTCAAACTCCGTACAGACAGCACCCGTAGTCAGGATCAGGATCTTTGGTCAGGATCGAACACGGGCCTCTAAATCTGCGAGGCAGCAACTCTACCGCTGCGCCATTGTTCCGAAAATGAAACGTAGAAATGCAATGCATTTCCTAATTTTTAATTAATTCCCCATTCTTAGCAACAGATCTGTTATCACAATATTCCCTTTTAGTTGAAGGCTTGTATAAACGCCTCATTGCCATATTTCATTGTGACACTATATCTGTCTTACGCATCAGTAATGTTACAGATAGCAAGAAATGAATATTTCTATCAATGCATTTGTTTTCTTTCTAATTGTACCCAATTCCCCCAGTGCCGAGTTTAACCGAATCCAATGAAGAATGGCTGTAACTGACTAAAGCCTCCGGCTGCAGGGAGATGGTCGGAACGTTGTAATGATGCCGTCGTAACTCCACCCGGACGAGAATGTAGTGACGGGAACGGCGCGCGGTGCTATGGCGTTCAATCTGGGTGGTGGGACTGCAGGTAAGTCTGGCGGCAGGAGAAGATGCAGAAGAGCAGAATGGAAGAGAGAAAAGGAGATTGCATGCATGAATGATACCACGGGGGTGGAGGTCGACTGGCTCTTGCAGTTGTCGTGAAGGACGCTCCCGGAGCCCGCCCCGGCCAGAGCTGCTGTTGGTCACCGGGGACAATGGAACAGAACGTGCGAATGTTGCGCGGGTGGGCGCGTGCACTTTGTCCCGGGGACGGTTCCATCCTATTGTCTCCCAGATCCGGGCCACATTCCAAATGTCCAGGCGCGATCCCGGCCTTGGCTCGCGCCTGGACATTTGGAAGGTGGCCCGGATCTAGGAGACAATGTCCCCGGGACAGTCACCAGGCGTGAGGAAGGGCTTGCAAGCTGCACAATATACGAACCCCGCCGCCCTCCCAAATCAAAGAACACGTGGGAAACATAAGAGCTTTGGACAGACTCATCGGTCGGTGCGGTTCGGAGCTCCCCATCTCGTTTATCAATTGGAAACGATCAACATGTCGCGTCGTATGCAGAAAGTGCGAGAGTTCTCAGAGCAATGATAACAAAAAAGCGAACACGGAAAGCGCTGATAAGGAAGATCAGTACAGCAGTTAGAAGGCATATGTTCCGGAACTATAATCTGTTTAGGTTGATGGGAGTTGTTTAGGCCTTAAATTGTAGTTGTAATGAAAATAACGTGGAAATGAGAGAGATGTGAAAAGGACTAATAAACGGGTGGACTACCAAATGTACATGATGAAATGAAGGTATACAGGTCAGATGGTTGAGAAAAGGTATAGGAAGGAACTGCAGATGCTGGTTTACACCGAAGATAGACACAGAATGCTGGAGTAACTGGCAGCATCTCTGGAGGGAAAGAATGGGTGACGTTTCCGGTCGAGTCCCGTCATCAGACTGAGAGGCAGGGAGAGGGAGACAGACATAGAGATATCGAAGGGTGAGGTGTGAAAACTCAGATCAAAGGGAACAATCATCAAGGAAACAGAATGGTATATTGTTAGCAGAGGAGAAGGTGACAACGAGGGATACGAGTAATATTTAATCAGGAGGACAATGAAACTAGTCGGAGTACTAGGGTGGGGGAGGGACAGAGAGAGAGGGAAGTCATGGGTTAGTATTTGAAGTTAAGAGAAATCAATATTCATACAACCCAGCAGTAATGAGTATGAAACCGATAAATGCCAACTGACGGTCTGCATCGCAGAGTTTTGAAAGAGGGTTTCACTGAAAGTGGATGCCTGGAGAAAAGGAATAAGTGACGTTTCGGGTCAAACCTCTTCTTCAGAACTTCTTCAGGTGCATAGATGTTCACGGATCACGTGATCTAACTGAATGAGAGAACAGGTCTATGGGACTAATGGTTAAAAATAAGGAACTGCAGATGCTGGTTTATACAAAGAACACAATGTACAGGAGTAACTCAGTGGGTTGAGTAGGTGACGCTCCGGGTTGGGACCCTTTGGGTCAGGTCCCTTCTTATGTGCCTGTTTGTGTGCATATTGCCCCTAATACCCACTTTGCTCGAACTTCTAGAATTATATAGCTTAGTTGATCCTCTTACTCTTTTCTTTCCTGCCAAAACATCATGTTTTATTTTAAATTTCATCTCCTATTTAGGCATCTCCTCTGAAGATTGTTACTATTTTCCTCATTTGCACATTCTGAAATGTCCCCAAGTACAGTTCTGTATCCCAAGCACTGAGATCCCAATATAGATTCTGGGCAAGACTACTGCGCTCTTCATGTAGCCTCAAACCAACGATCGCCTCTCTTGTCTGTTCTATCCCTTGGCCATTTTAATATCAATACACTGCCACTGTGCCTTTGGTGCCGTCACCTTTAATTTAGTTGATGTCTATTGTGAATATCTTGAAGCAGCAAGAAAAGTGCAAGAAAATGCATCCATAAAAGATCCAGATAAATCAAACTACCTTTACTTTGTGGTATGCCCAGACGTATTGGAGGATTTCATCTGGGGGCTACATCTCTGTGTGTGCTAGTTCCTTGAGGGGAGCACTGCTGTTACAAAAGGGATTTTTTAATGGTGTTAATATTCTGATCTTCTGGGTCTGCTGTTGCTGACCCAGCCTCCCTGCCCGGAATCAAAGCACTTGGTCCCTTCATACCCAGGCTAAGCAAGTCTGAATGTATCGGTTCAGCCCCACTGGCTGAAGCACTAGTGTTCCAGTGGTGTGTCGGGCACCATCGTCATACTCTCAGTGGTCAGGGTCTCAGTTGGCCTGGTGAAGATGCCCAACCCTCTGATAGCAGATTAAATCTGGCTCTAGTTTTAGTAACTATAAATAAATGGCCATTCAACTGATTATCTTTTTAAGCTATTAAAATTGAGAGAAATAAAAAATACTATTAGTTGAAAATGAGCTCTATCAAGAATACACACAATTGGCCCCGTCACAATCTTGGGAATCTCACCAAGATTGCTCTGTCACCAAAGTCCATTCAGAATCCCTAATCTTTCTGAAACAGTCTGGCCGAAACATTTTATATTGCATGCAAGTGCCACCTGACCCAATATCTTATACAAATTCATCCCAAATCATTTAATAGATTTTGTTTACTAAACCTGGTTGGATTCATTTTTATGTACATTTGAAATCATTAAACATATGCAATTACAGAGAATAATTTCAATTATCCTTCCAAATCTCGACACTTGAGATAAATCTTCATTTTGCAGATGTTTGGAAAATGGAAAATTAGCAGATATCATAGTGTCTTGGATTCCAGCTCATTCTGCTATTAACATGGGCCATTCCAAATGTTCATCCATTTAATTTGCTGGTTATTGAGGACTTTTCCAATCTGGGTTGTCAGTACAGAATTTTACTCTTGATACTGTACCATAGCCTCGGGTCCTGCATATTTCAACCATTTTAAACTATGCAGGTGAAAACTGAGGAACATATGTATATCATGCCGTTGTGGATACCACAATCGGTTTTAATAAAAGTACTTTTTGATCTTTCCAAGCTGGAATGAACCCGTTCAGCAGTATCCACGTGCTTTTTTGCATTGAATCTACTAACAAGCTTTGGTATCAAAATTGACATCATCTATCTGAACCTAGGGAACGTTCAAATTGCATTTTGATATAAATGGGGATTTCTGCTTGGGTTCCAATTTTCTGTTTGCTTGTTGTTACAAAATTGTTTTGAGTGCAGTGTTTTAAAATCTTTCAAATGTAATACTGCATTTTCTGAAAATGGCTATGGCATTTCAAAGTGATTAGAAAGTGGTTCTGTATCATTAATTTCCAAAAGTCTGAAATCAGATACTCCCAGGAAGTGGATGGACTAACCCACTTTCAGCAGTATTAGCTGGATCAAGTAACCAATCCTAATATGCACGTATTAAGGAGGGATGACTTTTTAACTGGTTGCATTTTAAGCCATTTGCCTGTTGTTGTTGATTCATGGCAGGCTCAATACTTTAAGTGGGAATACTAGAGGGTGGAGGGGAGGGGGGGGGGGGGGGTTCAATATTGAACCTATATATATAGATGATTGTGCTTAACATGTATCTTTTGGCCACGAGTGTTGGCTGGTAATTTTGTAAACAGCGTTGGTCTTTTTATTGGTCTTCGGGGAACTGATAGAAACAGATTTACAACAAGTTTAATCCAAAGCATTTGGCGATGTGGATATATTTTTGAGTCTTCAATGGCCATCAAAACAAATAAATGATAGTCCCAGGTTTTTATACTCTTGTTGTGGAACCTGACAGGAAGTAGTTTTTTCTTGCAGAATAAATGTTTGTATGAAATGCAGTGTGTTGAATGTTATCTGCAACAGATTGGCTGAATTCATGTACGCTTGAAGTGAAAGAATGAAAAATGTCAAATTGTGATAGATTTTATTATTTATCAATAAGGAGCATTGATTAAAACAGTACAATTTACAAGGAGATATTTGTACCCATTAAATTATATGAATCATTTAAAAACAACTACATTTGTGTTCAGAAACACATTTGACTTTTTATCCCTTTCAAATATGATTTTTGAAGCAACAATCGCTCCACTGAAAATAGACGCACACAATAGACAATGGGTGCTGGAGTAGGCTATTCGGCCCTTCGAGCCAGCACCGCCATTCAATGTGATCATGGCTGATCTTCCCCAATCAGTACCCCGTTCCTGCCTTCTACCCATATCCCCTGACTCCACTATCTTTAAGAATGGTGATACATGCTTTAGTGTGATATTTTTGCTCGTTTAGTCTTGGATAAGGTGTATTTGTCTTGTTGAAGTTCAGCTTTGCCACATGGGTGATACTCCCATTTCAGAAGAAGCAATCTGCTTTGTTCATTATTGGTTTTGAAACAAACTTGCACTGAAATGTTTCAAGCTATCCTTTTCCAGACTGTAGAGCTAGCAGTAAAATGTTAAGCTGCGTGTTATCCACAGCTGTATATAAAGCTCTTTAAAACTATTAAAACATATGAATAGACAATTCAATGCTTGGGCATAACTCTACATTAAGGCTGTTGTTGAAATTAGCTTAAATAGTTCTGCCTGGAGTCCTTAATTCTATCAGAGGGAATAGATTCTACTCCATTTGTCTACATTATTTACTAGACTACCCCATTAGTCTACCCTATTTAATTAATTCAAGGCGACTAATCTTCTTGAATTTTTTGAAGAGGTTACTAGGGAAATTGACGAGGGTAAAGCAGTGGATGTTGTCTATATGGACTTTAGTAAAGCCTTTGACAAGGTTCCTCATGGAAGGTTGGTTAAGAAGGTTCAACTGTTGGGTATAAATGCAGGAATAGCAAGATGGATTCAACAGTGGCTGAATAGGAGAAGCCAGAGGGTAATGGTGGATGGCTGTTTATCGGGTTGGAGGCAGGTGACTAGTGGGGTGCCTCAGGGATCTGTGTTGGGTCCTTTGTTGTTTGTCATGTACATCAATGATCTGGATGAAGGTGTGATAAATTGGATTAGTAAGTATGCAGATGATACCAAGATAGGGGGTGTTGTGGATAATGAAGAGGATTTCCAAAGTCTACAGAGTGATTTAGGCCATTTGGAAAAATGGGCTGAAAGATGGCAGATGGAGTCTAATGCTGATAAATGTGAGGTGCTACACCTTGGCAGGACAAATCAAAATAGGACGTACATGGCAAATGGTAGGGAATTGAAGAATACAGTTGAACAGAGGGATCTGGGAATAACCGTGCATAGTTCCTTGAAGGGGGAATCTCATATAGATAGGGTGGTAAAGAAAGCTTTTGGTATGCTAGCCTTTATAAATCAGAGCATTGAGTATAGAAGCTGGGATGTAATGTTAAAATTGTACAAGGCATTGGTGAGACCAAATCTAGAGTATGGTGTACAATTTTGGTCGCCCAATTATAGGAAGGATGTCAACAAAATAGAGAGAGTACAGAGGAGATTTATTAGAATGTTGCCTGGGTTTCAACAACTAAGTTACAGAGATAGGTTGAATAAGTTAGGTCTTTATTCTCTGGAGCGCAGAAGGTTAAGGGGGGACTTGATAGAGGTCTTTAAAATGATGAGAGGGATAGACAGAGTTGATGTGGACAAGCTTTTTCCTTTGAGAATAGGGAAGATTCAAACAAGGGGACATGACTTCAGAATTAAGGGACAGAAGTTTAGGGGTAACATGAGGGGGAACTTCTTTACTCAGAGAGTGGTAGCGGTGTGGAATGACCTTCCAGTGGAAGTGGTGGAGGCAGGTTCGTTGGTATCATTAAAAAATCATTGGATAGGCATATGGATGAGAAGGGAATGGAGGGTTATGGTATGAGTGCAGGCAGGTGGGACTAAGGGAAAAAAAGTTGTGTCGGCACGGACTTGTAGGGCCGAGATGGCCTGTTTCCGTGCTGTAATTGTTATATGGTTATATGGTTAAGGTGACCTTGGTGGAAGGGTAATATTGCAATTTCACCATAGCAGCATCCATTCCTTCCTCACGTAAGAATTCCTGAATTCGTAAATGTGACCGCAGCATTGAATCACATCTTGCACTCATGTCACACTTTTCATCCACTGCAAAAAAAAACACATACCCATTCTCTGTAATAATATGGAGACACAAGGAACTGCAGATTCTGGAATCTTGAACAAAACACAAAGTGCTGGAGGAACTCAACAGATCAGGCAACATCTGTGGAGGGAATGGACAGGCGACGTTTCGATCGGGATCCTTCAGACCGTAATAAATCTAATAATATGTACTTTTTAGGAACTGGATTTTCTTTTGGCTCGTTTGGTGCCAAAACAACAGCAACAACTGGTTTTGGTTTTGGAACTACTGCCACAACAGCTCCCTCAGGATTTGGAGGTAATGCAAACAGTTTTCTATATCACTGCCTGTTCAACCATTGGTTGGCACAAGGAATGGCGGGGAGGAGGGGAGAGGAGTTGGTGGTTGGTAAGTTTTCTAAAATTGGCGGTCTATGTTCATACAGTTGGCTTGTAAGCCACCCAAGTGGTATATGAGCTTTTTTTCCCCTCCCCATTCCTCTCCTGCCTCTCTCCTTTCACCTACTTTCCTTACTCTGGTCTCACAATTCATAACTCTTCTATCCCAATCTCACACCTTTAGTCATTTCATCCCTGGACTTTATCCACCAATCTTCCGAGCTGAAACTCCCTTCACCTGTATCCACTTATCAATTGCCTCGTTTTGTCCTGCACTTCCTCTCTTCCAACTCTCCCCCCCCCCCATCATAATCAGTCTGAATAAATGTTCTGACCCAAAATTTCAAATTTCCATCTTCTCCAGAATTGTTGCCCGACTCACTGAGTTACTCTAGCACTTTGTCTTTTTATGTAAACCAGTATCTGCAGTTCCTTGTTTCTGTATTCTGATAATTTAATCTATTTTGGCAATTTAACCCTTAAATATCTCTACTGTCGTTTTTAAAACCAACATTTCCTTTCTCAGATGTGGTTACCAGATTTCTAATAATTTAGAATTTAAGTCCTGACATTCATATATCTACAACATTAAAAAAATACAAGGAAAGCGACACTCTATAAATGTATTTGAAACTATTAAAGTTGCATTTTGTTTGCCATCTCTTGCCATTCTCCATCTGAGGTCAAACTGAGCACAAATGGATCCTAATGTTTCATGTTCGTCTTTCATTAAATACATTTGTTTACTCGATTAACTTAATTTAATATTGTAATTATTTGCTGGTACTAAAAATGAGATCCTGTGGATAATATAAGCTAGTATAAAAAAAAGAAAAACTGCTCCATTCATTATCCTGAGCATTTTACCAAAGTTTTACTTTGAAACAGATATCTCTTTAGATAGTGAAGTAGTCTATTGTGCACACCAAGTACTGCAACACATTCTGCTGTGGCTGATGTGCCAATCAATGACGCTTTTTCCTGTAGGTAGATGCAAAATGCTGGAGTAACAATGGGTCAGACAGCATCTCTGGAGAAAAGGAATAGGTGAACTTTTGGGTCACAACCCTACTTCAGACTGAAAGATAGAGGTATGGGTGGGGGGACTGGAGGCGGGTAAAGGCCAGAACAAATCAGGGCTGGCAACAGAGGACCTCAGGAAGGGTGGAGTCTATAATGGCCCATTCTTGGCTGGGGTCTTCTGTGTTTATGTCTATTTTCGATATAAACCAGTAATTGCGGTTCTTTCCTACCCCTTTTCCTGTACCTACCTTACACTTGCCTGGCGTTGTCCCACCCCAACTTTTCTTCCAGTTTTCTTTCCCCTTCTACTACTATCAGTCTAAAGAAAAGTCCTGACTCAAACCGCCAGTTGTCCATTCCTTCCAAAGATGTTGCTTGATCTCTGATTACCCCAGTACTTTGTATTTATTTTCATTAACCAGCAACTGCAATTCCATGTGTCTACCAAATATTTTGTCCATTACACAAGTGCCACCAATCCTATTTTGTACACAGTCCTGATTTGGAAGCATATTGCTATTCCTTTACTAATACCAGGTCCAAATCCTGCAATTCCTAATCCAACATCATTGCTGCTGTTCCTTCAGCAGATAGACTGGTGGTTTAGGAAAGTGGCTCATCGCAACCTTTCTGAGGGCAGTAAGTTCTGGTCTTGTCAGTGATAGCTAGATGTTAAAAGTAAACTAAATGAGGCATATAATACTAATATGTAATTTTAAATAATTTGAAATATTATTTAAGAGAATCAAAATGGCAAGTTCAAACCTCTGGATGGATAGATACAATGAGTGCATTTTGAAAGACTTTAGAGAGACACTATTAAAAATATATTTTTAAATGGATGTGGTGCAAGAGGATTGCAGGTAGTTTTCATTGTGACAATGTTTTAAAACGTGGTGCAGACAACTAGCAGATAAGTCAAACGATCTTATGCAATAAAAAAAATAATGGAATCCTTACCGAAGGAGAAAATTAGAAAAAAAATTTTGAAGCCTAAAGTATAATCAATGAACAAAGTCCCGGAGTAACTCAGCGGGTCAGAAAGCATCTTTGAAGGACATGGATTGGCGACGTTTCGGATCGGGACCCTTCAGTCTGAAGAAGGGTCTGCCTGAAACACACCTATCCATTCTCTCTACAGATGCTGCCTGACCTGCAGAGTTGGTTTTGGAGTGGGATGTTTGGCTAGACCAACTTGATTGGATAGCAATAGTGAGCGGGTGGATTGGATTTTTAAAAGATGCCCGAAGTTGTCAAGCAGTTACTTCAGGAATGTCAGAGTATGCAGAGTCTATTATTTGGCGAGTGGTGATAAGGTCTTTTAAGACCATTCTTTATTTCCTAAATAATTCTGTGGTACTACATTGTTTATTAAGCTGGTTACAAGTGCATTCCTTCTGATATCTCTCATTTCCTGTCAGATACCCATAATTATCCAGTATCATCTTTTCTTTTAAGAAAATAACTATCAAACTTTTTCCTACCACTAATATTGAAAAAAATGTACCTCGAGGTGGGAATGGGGGTGAACTGCTCTTCTCTTCAAAAATCTGAAATATTTTACAGAGGTGAAAATAAGATATTGATATTTTTGTTTATGGCATTGAGGCTATTGAAGTGGGATCTCATTGTTCCATTGACCTATTCAACGAGGGAGATGGTTGGAAGAAAGAGAGGCTAAATTGAATTTAAAAGATAATTAACCTCTTAATGTTGGACCCCGAGAACCTCTGCTGCAGGTTGGGAAATCTGAATTCAAAATAATAGCATAGTTTTCCCAGAATCAAGTGGGTTTTTAAATGGAACATGGGGCAAACAAGACTCACACCTACACATTGCCTCATCCCCGCTTTGTTTCCTGCGGGCTCACAATCCATTGCCTGTCATCCATTGCCTGTCATCGGTTGCCAAGAAGAGAGGGAGGTTTAATGGCATGGAAATATGAACGCTGATTCCATCAAAATTCATCTAAGGCTTACAGCATTCTTCAAAAATATCTTGAAGGCAGGAAAGAGAATACTGCAGCTAAACCTCCATACCCTTTCTAAAAGACTGCTTCGCCCAACACCTCCGCTCAGATGGCAATGTTAACCCTGTGGCTCAGGATCTATTAAAGGACACTTGAGTTAGTCATTGGATGGAATTCTTCATCGAAATCTCAGTTCCAAATTCAATGCAATAAAATGTGTTTTATTTGAATTAACATTTGTGTTTTGCATTTTTTTTTTTAAATTTAGGTTTCACCCCATTTGGAGCGACCACAACCACCACAAGTGGGCAAACAGCAGGATTTCCTTTTGGCGCATCTACAGGTACTCAAGTATTTTAGTACTGTCACAGTTGTGGTACTAACGTATTTTGTTGATCAATTGAATAAGTATTAGACTTCACAATTCCAGCATTTTCTAAGTGGACATCATTTTTCTTGCTGTGCATCAAGGAGCATATTTTAAGCCTGACATTCATTAATAGTATCAGGTATTAGATTGCTGTTTCATGACCTAATGGTAAACATTTAGATGTATAAACAATATGCAGGTGTAGGCCTGTCGATCCCTTGAGTTGTTTTATCATTCAGTGTCATAGAGTCATATAGTGATACAGTGTGGAAACAGGCCCTTCGGCCCAACTCGCCCATACCAGCTGACAATGTCCCAGCTAAACTAGTCCCACTTTCCTGCGCTTGGCCCACATCCCTCCAAACCTGTTTTATCCATGTACCTGTTTAAGAAGGAACTGCAGATGCTGAAGAATCGAAGGTACACAAAATTGCTGGAGAAACTCAGCGGACGCAGCAGCATCTATGGAGCGAAGGAAATAGGCAACGTTTCGGTCTGAAGAAGGGTTTCGGCCAGAAACGTTGGCTATTTCCTTCGCTCCATAGATGCTGCTGCACCCGCTGAGTTTCTCCAGCATTTTTTGGTACCTATTCATGTATCTGTCTAATTGTTTCTTAAATGATGGGATAGTCCCACCCTCAACTACCTCCTCTGGCAGCTTGTTTCATGCATCCACCATCCTTTGTATGAAAAGGTTACCCCTCGGATTCATATTAAATCTTTTCCCCTTCACCTTGAACCTATGTCCTCTGGTCCTCGATTCCCCTACTCTGGGGAATTTAATGCAGAGGAATGTGAGGTGTTGGATTTTGGGAAGTCTAACAAGGCCAGGACCTACATTGTAAACGGTAGGGCTCTGGGGAGTATTGTAGAGCAGAGGGATCTAGAAGTGTAGGAAAGAACGGCAGCCGCTGGTTTAAATCGAACATGGACACAAAAGTCTGAAGAAGGGTCTTGACCCGAAACTTCACCTATTTCTTCTCTCCAGAGATGCTGCCTGTCCTGCTGAGTTACTCCAGCATTTTGTGTCTACCTTAGAAGTGCAGGTACATAATTCCTTGAAAGTGGCATCACAAGTAGATAGGGTGGTCAAAAAAGCTTTTGGCACATTGGCCTTCTTCATCACTCAGAGTATTGACTATAGTTGGGAGGTCAATTTACAGTTGTAAAATATATTGATGAGGCAATGTTTAGAGTATTGTGTTCAGTTTTGGTTACCATGTTATAGGAAAGATGTTGTCAAACTTGAAAGGGTGCAGAGAAGATTTTTGAGGGTGTTGTCAGAATTTGAGGCCCTGGGCTATAGGGAAGGTTAAGCAGTCTAGGACTTTATTCCTTGGAGCGCAGGAGGATGAGGGATGATCTGATAGAGGTGCACAAAGTAATGCAAGCAATAGATTGGGTAGATGCATGGGGAATTGAGAACCAGAGTACATAGGTTAAATAAAAACCCAAGGGTTACGTTTTTTTACACAAAAGGTGGTGGACATATGGAACAAGCTGACAGAGGAGATAGTTGAGGCAGATATTATCAGAACATTTGGATATTTGGAAAGATAACACGAATAGGATAGGGCTTACAGGTTCATGGGCCAAGCACGGACAGGTGGGACTAATGTAGATAGGGCATGTTGGTCGGGCATGGGCAAGTTGGGTTGAAGGACCAGCTTCCACATTGTATGACTATGACTCTATTCTGTAGTAATATCTTGCATGACATCTCATTGAATGATTTCTGGAAATCCAAATCCAAATTCTTTAATCCACCATGTTTGAACATTTTCAAAGAAGTTGAACATATTCCCATTAATAAAACCACTTTGGCTCTGCTTGATGTCCTGTCATTTTCTAGGTGTCTGTGTGGGTTATTATCTGTTTAATAATTGATCTAGCATTCCACATTAGCTGCTCGTGGTCTTCCTCCTTCAATAATGGTATTACTTTTCCACCCCTTTGGGATTACTCAAGAATTCAAAGAAACTTGGTAGGTTACAGCCCAACCATTCACGATCTCTGCAGCCACTTCCTTTGAGACCCCAGGATGCAGGACAACAGAATGAATGAATTAATGCGTGATACTTTATTATCACATGTGACATGTCACAGTGAGATTCTTTCTTTTGCATATCCGAGGAAAGCAAAGAGTCGCCACATGAAGCCGCCAACAAAGTTCCAAAATATTCCATTGTAACACAAAGTATTCCATTTGTGGTCCCCTTAGTTCTCCCCCCCCCCCCCCCCCCCACACCGGGTCACTCTTTGTTCTTGGCGGCGGGCCCGATCTCCAGCACCCACGTGACCCTTCTGACTGCCGACACCCACTGCCAACCTCTGCCTCGACCGCTGGCCCTCCTCGACCGCCGCTGGGTCCGCTCCTGACGGTTGCGCGGCACTGACCCAGAGTCCAACCGCAGAGATCCACCGCCCGGTTTCTCTGCGCCTCCCGGGAGCGTCTGCCATCTGCGGCCTCCAGGGAGTGTGCACAGGGAACAGCTCGTCCTCTGCCCCATTAATTTGTCTGGTATAGTCTTCTGTTTCTCTCTCCCTGTAGCCCTTGATTACTTATTATTATTAGTAGTAGGCAGTTTCTGGTGTCCCCTAATGATCTGAAATGATTAATAAGAATCTCTGCCATTTTGCTTTCTCATAAAGACATTTGGACAGGTACATGGATGGCAAAGGTTCAGGGGAATATGGGCCAAACTTGGGTAATTGAGACTAGTTTAGATGCGGCATCTTGGTTGGCATGGGCTGAAGTTCATCAAGTTTCTGTACTCTATGACTAATTTTTATTCTCTTCCTCGCTGAGATCAAAATGTGCTCGTTATTCTTCTCCAATTCCCTTGAAAAACTTTTGTTGTCTGTTTTTATTATTTGCTATTTTACTTCAAGCTCCGTCTTCATCCTTCATACAATTATTTTCATCGCTCTTTGCAGATTTCAAAACATTTTACCCAATCCTTTGGCGCAATATTTGGATGCTACTGAATAACATTGTATGCAAGTTATTCAGTAGCATCAAAGATTGAAGAGCAGAGTAGATGTTTGAACGCATAGTAAACCCCGAGCAGTCACATCATGATTAGTATTGTAAGATTAGTTTACACCTCTGCTGGCCATTTCCTCTGCTCCACTTAAATCACTGCTGTTTTCAGATAATGTGAGGAAGAGATTATACAGATAACTTAGCAATTGACGAGAGATGCTATTTTTGAATTGCATCTTTAAGTCTCCGGAGTCCTTTAAACGGAAGAATCAATAAAAATAGAATAATTCACAAATACCATTTGAAAGAGATTAAGTGCTGGAGTAATTCAGCGAGTTGGGTACCATTGAGAGGCAATGTTTTGGGTGGGGGCACATTTTCAGACTGATTGTATTAGTGGGTTGAGAAAACTAGAAGAGAGATGGGGGCGGGACAAAATTTGGCTAGTGATAGGTGGATACAGTTGGGGTGGGCAGGTTGATAGGCCAATGGGTGGACAAAGGATAGAAATGAAATGGCAAAAGGTAAGGATAGAAGAGGCGCCAAATTGGAAGCTAGAGAAAGAATATATAGATAGAAAGGGGGGGGGGGGGGGGGGGGGGGGGAAGGAGAGGGGGAAAAGTAGAAATGGGTGCAGATTCAGATGGGGCACATGGAAGAGGGGGGGCGGGGAGTTGGGGGAGGGGGTAAGGAAAAGTGGGATGTGTTTTGTAGGTTAAATACCTAAAATTGGAAATTAAATGTTAAGCAGAATAAAAGGTGCTGTTCCTCCAGTTGGCCTCCAGGGATGGGAGCGGAGTTAAAATGGTTACATTGATCTCCAGTTTGCCAACCATTTTAACTCCCCTTCTCATTCCCATACTCCTAACCTCTCTGTCCTGGTGGAACAACTCCTTGTATTCATTCTGCTTGGGCTGCTTACGACTCAATGGTATGAATATTAAATTCTCCAATTTTAGGTGATTAGCTTACAAATACTTCACACCCCTTTTTTTCCGCCTACTCCTTTTTTTGCTCTCCTCTCTTCCCAGTACCCCACCTGGATGCATGCCCATTTCTCCCTTTCCCCATCCCACCTATATTCTTGTCCTCTTCCACCTTTATTCTTTCTGGCATCACATTTTGCACATTTTCTATCCTTATCTCTTTATCTCGCTTTTTGTAAACAAGCTTCTGCAATTCTTGTGTCCACAATTACTTTTGCTGTGGTGATTAGGATGGTCTTTTGAAGAGAAGAGAATTTGCAGGTTGCAAAGGATCAAATGTAACAATGGAAGAATACTATTATAATTGACATTCTCATTGATTTTCTGTGCAAGGTGATGAGTTGCTTTGATTTACATTTAACGAGTGGGAAGCAGTGAACTTGCTCTCAGTCCTGCTCTGCTATTATTAGCTCTCATGTCTACTGGGTTCATCTCCACTGAACCTCATTATACTCTTTAATGGGATATAAGTATTGTAGTGACCTTCAATGTTTTTAGATTGGATGAATAGATCTAATATGCAGTTTTACACATAATACACAATGTGCTGCTGTTTTATACATTTTCATGGCTGAATGAATTTTCCATTAAATATCCTGTCTAATATTGTTTTTGTCAGCTTTGGAGTAAGTTGCAACTAAATGATTTCAGTACTTAGTTGAGTACCTTTTTTTTAAAAAAAATGTTGTATTTTCAACTAACCATTTCCTGCATTGGGTTTTACAGTGCTTCCTTTTCTACAGCTTTTGGTGAGCTTGGAGCTGCAAATACTACAGCCAGTGGCTTTAATATTGGGGGTTTTCGATTAAACACTAACACTGCAATTGGCTTTAATGTTGGAACCTTGGGTGCTGCCACAATGACAGCTTATGGTTTTGGCAGTAGTGGCTTGGCTGGCACAGGTAGTTTTTCTGCTATTTCAAGCAAAGTGGCAAGTTATTCTTAAACCATTCATATATTTCTTTGCAACATTTCATCTGATAGTTTTTTTTTGTTTGGTTAATAAAATTGTGAAGTCTAAATTAACAGATTTAGAGCTTAGTAGCTCGATGTTAGTGTAACATCGTTCATACAATTGGGAATCTTGCATTACAGGAATAAACTTTTGATGATTCATGCAATTGTCAGATCTTTTTAAAATTTAAAGTTTTAGTTATCTGTGTTGTCTGTAGTTTATATTTGCTCTCTGCATCGCTGTAACATCATTCAGAAACCTCAGAACCCCAGAAGTGGCTCTCAGTCTGCATTGACAGCATCAAGTGAAATTATGAAAACTGATTTTATCCATATAATTCATTTTGTTCATAGTTCAGAGTCCTGGTGCATTTGTTAATCATCAAATCTCACAGCGTATGAAGAGGCTAATCTTCTTAATTTTCTTTTTCTGTGCTGTCTCCTTTGAAAGATCCATCCATTTGCTTGCTCTTTCTCATTGAATCAACATCTTTTTCCCTTTCAAGTATTATTCCAGTTCTATTTGATGGTTACCATTGTCCTGGTGCCTTCTTTCCCATCTTCTATCTATCTATCTATCTATCTATTTATCTATCTATCTATATTACTAAAAGTCTGTTCTTGACCGGTTTTGGCCATCTGTGCTGCGATTTCCGACAGAACGCCGTCACCTACGGCCGTCATTTTTGGCCACCTTGCTCAGAGCCCCCCTCCGCCGCATGTGTGCCGAGGATTTTTCCCGTCGATTAAAAATGACAGAGATATTAATGTTTTTACAAAATTCCCCATTCTCTCTGCTGCCCCCGCTGGCGGCAGGGGAGAGGGACTATAAAACCAGGAAGTGGTGTGCCTCACTCACTCTTCAAGATGGAGGAAGGCAGAGAGTCACGTTTCTCTGAGCTGTGAATAACACTGAACACATGTCTACTCAAATGCTTGCAGAATGTGTCTATTGGTTCTAAAGCTTGCAAAAAAATGTCTATTGGTTCTAAAGCTTGCAAAAAATGTTTATTGGTTCTAAAGCTTCCAAAAAAAGTATCTATTGATTCTAAAGCTTGCAAAAAAGTGTCTATTGGTTCTAAAGCTTGCAAAAAAAATGTCTATTGGTTCTAAAGCTTGCAAAAAGTTTCTCTATTGGTTCTAAAGCTTGCAAAAAGTGTGTCCCCCCCCCCCCCGCCCCCCTCCTCTTCCTCCTGCAAATGGTGGTTTTGCTTGGTGAAAGGCTTTTGGCTTGGTTTGAAAAGGTACGTACTGTAAATGCACTTCCTGTTTGCACTGTATATTGATTTTAGATAAAACGCTACCACATACGGCTGTGATTTTTGGCCATCTTACTCAGTCCCCCTCTGCTGAGTAGGTGCAGAGAATTCTTCCCATCAATGAAAAATAAAAGTGTTATTAGTTTTTTGCAAAATGTTGAGAATCTCTGCAAATGGTCAATCACTCCATGAAAACTACACACCTTTTGCTTTGGTTACAGGCATATGGTGGGGGGTGGGGGTTGGCATTACTTAGGGGTGGCTTGAAGTTGAAAACAACGGAAATGTGGGCTTTGTTTGGTTGAAAGTACTCTGCAAGATGGTGGCTTGGTTGCTTTGGCTTGAGTTGAATGGTACACGAAATCGCTGTCTTTAGTGGCTTTGCACCTTACTTCAAATGGTATGAAACTGCACTTGAATTTGGTGGCCTTGCACCCTGCTAGAAGTGGTAAGAAACTGCACTTGAATTTGGTGGCCTTATACCCTGCTTGAAATAGAATTTCAAGGATTAGCCGTGAGTCAACTACCAGCCCACCAGCCGTGTGAGTCAACTGATAGCCCACAAGCCGTGAATCAAAAGCCAGCCCATCAGCCGTGTGTCGGCTGCCAGTCCATCAGCCGTGTGAGTCGGCTGCCAGCCCACCAGACCCGAGTGACTAAGCTGCCAGCCCAAGAATCCAATCCGTTCACATTGTCCATACTAGCCCTCTGGAAACCAGTCCCTTCAGCTGTCTTTAGTGGCTTTGCACACCCATGCACTAGCGCTCCAGAAAGCCCCCCACCCCCGCCCCCACCCAACTGGCCACCAATATTAGAATTGGTGGAGAGGTGGAATATTGCGTTGGATGACCAGCCCTGTGTGATGCTGGGACAACGGGTCACACTTAGTCCAGTATAATATTAAAACTCTGTGGCTGCTGGCTGGCTGTGTTTCTGCCTGACTTGTGGTTGCCAGCCTGTGGGTGCCAGCCTTTGATTTGTTGCTACGCCAACACCAGACCCACAAACGCACAGATATTTTCCATTTCGGTAGAGACTTCACTTTTCATTCCGTACCCACTCCTGATTAAATTTTGTCGTGTTTATGTACACATTTTTAATGAAATCCTTTCTCCCCCCACTCACTCATTTTGTTGCCTCCTGCTGGCCAGCGGCCATAACGGCTGCTGGCGCCCGCATCTCGCCTCAAAGACGCCATTTAAAAAGAGCCGCACTGCTGAGTCCTGAACGGCTTGAGTTGGAGGACCATGTCTCCCGAGGGGGCTACCGGTAGGGAACGGCTGCGTTGGGGGAGCAGACCCAACGGGTCTGCACTTGGTCTAGTTATACTATAAAACTGGGTTTTTGAAAAAAACAAACTTATTTTTCATTCCGGGTTTTTTCTTGAATATCTTATTCTTCTATCCTCTGGTTAAGGAACCTTCCTGTCAGTGGTTAGAGTTTCTGTCTATGTTATTATAACCCTTCTTAAATTTGAACAATCCTCATAAATCTGATAAATAATGCAGCTCTCACCTGGACATCTTTTCTGTAATTACTTTACCCGAAAATCGGTCTGTGCAACTTATGAGATTTACATCATCGTAAGTATACTACTGGAGAAACCCAGCGTTTTACCCCTTTGTTGACAAAGTGCTTCTGCTCTGTGCTTTCCTTTAACATCATAGCATGATTGGATATGAATATATAAGCGAATGTTGAAACATTTCCTCTCAACATCCACGTGTGCTTTTGATTTTAATGCTGCCGCCTTTACAGTGTGCCATTTTTGTTCTGTAAAACAAGTCAAAGTTTAATTCTAAGCAGTAAGTAGGTTGTATTAATTTGACATGAGAGCAACCAGTTATTGGCTTAATCGGTATTCTGGGTTATACCTATAAAGTAAACTTCTTATTTCATTCTTTAGGTATAAATGGGAATCAATACTACTGATTTTTTTTTTTTTTTAATTGGTTGTTTAGAGACGATCAGTGTAGTACTTGACTTCCTTGCCACAGGATAATGAAAAATAGCACATTTTGGTTTTGCACCTGTTAACTGCCCTGATATGTCAAATAATGAACATTGCATAATAACCCAAGGTGTGGCTGCGACAATCATCATGCTGATGCTCTGTCCCTGGATCCATGTAGTGAGTAACCAATTCGTAAGTAAGATCATAAGTGATAGGAGTAGAATTAGGCGATTCGGCTCATCAAGTCTAATCTGCCAGTCAATCATGGGTGAGCTATCTCTCCCTCCTAACTCCATTCTCCTGCCTTCTCTCATAACCTCTGACACACCAATTAACAGGAGGCTGCTTGGATGCATTGAAAATGGCTGCTGCAAATGTCAACGTCTTCAGGGCAATAGAGGATGATGTTAGAGATGAAAGTAACATTCAACAACTTGGTCTTTGCTGTTCCAACAAGTCAAAAGACAATATTGTTTTGATGGTATATAATCAAACTGTCAAATATCTGTTCTAAATAATCTGGAAATACATGTAAATATTTTTTATTGTGGTTCCTTCTTGATGTCCTAAAGTAGTTATTGAATCTGCATGTCGTTTTGGAAATAACCAAAGCAAAATATAAGAAAGTAAAGCATTTTGGAAAATAGTCAGGCATTTGTGAACAAGAGAAACAGGTTAATTATTTCTGGCAATGAGAATGCATCGGAACTGCTATTTTTATAGAATGCTTTTAATTCAGTCTTATGCATGCTTAGTTGATGCCTTATGTTTGGCCTCAAAACTGATTGCATGTTCATTAAACCAGTATCATTAGCTCAGAGGGAGGAATCTGGTATGAGTGACATGGGTGGCACAGTGGAATGTGTGGCACAGTGGCATATGTGGCACAGTGGAATGGTTACACAGTGGCACACTGGTATGGGCTACACAGTGGCATGGGTGGCACAATGTCATGCATGGCACAATGGCATGGGTGGCACAATGGTATCTGTGGCACAATGGTATCTGTGGCACAATGGTATCTGTGGCACAATGGTATGGGTACATCATGGGTGGCACAATGTCATGCATGGCACAATGGCATCGGTGACACAGTGGCATGGGTGGCACAATGTCATGCATGGCACAATGGCATGGGTGACACAGTGGTATGGGTGACACACTGGCTGCTGTCGAAGTTTGCATGTTTTCCCTGTGATTTTGTGGCTGCTCTGATTTTCTCCCACATCCCAAACATATGTGGGTTGGTGGGCTAATTGTAAATATGCCCCTAATGTGGAGGTGAGTGATCCAGTCTGGGTTTATTGAGGAGGATGGATTTATGTAAATGGGAGTCTAGTGATTGCTGCGGACTTGGTAGACAATGTTTTCACCTGTCTGACTCCTTCATCTCTACAATTCTTTCACAGAAAGACAACCTAAGTATTACATGGACAGATGCTAAAGGCTAGTTTCCAAAGTTAGCTGGATTAAACATAATATCTAATAACATGGTTGTAATTAATTGGATTGGAAGTTCCGTGTTTCACATTTTTTCTTTGGTTCATAATATGTGGGATCACCCTAGAACTAATATAGGATTGATGGCACCACATTTGGCTTCAAAATATTTGTCCCGTCTCCTCTTGTATGAGGGAAGTTCCAATCGATCCAAAGCAATTGACCCATTTTTAGATGACTGCATAAGTGAACCTGGGAACTCTCTTGCTTCAGCTTGCTCTTGTAGTTTATGGATGTTTTCTCTGTGCTGGTGAAGGGGTGATATTGGAGTCATTGGAGGTAGGAAGGAACTTTGAATCGCACACAAATATAATAATTTGCTAATCATATTGTTACCCTGTAACTTTTGTCTGAGATTGAATCTAAGTGTTTTTAAGAGTGAGAAATTGTGAAATTTGGATTTACTAAAGCTATAAACACTGTATTACTATCAATGTTTTGAAATAATGGTGGGTCACAAATACAAAGGTGTAAGAAGTTAATTTACTTTTTGTTGAACTGATTTTTTCTTAAATATCCACATAGGTGGTTTTGGAGGGTTTGGCACAACTGCGACAGCTGCTCCTGCTTTCAATTTCTCAACACCTGCCAATTCTGGGGTAACAGGTAATGGTAAACGCTTGCCAGAGAGAATTAGAACAATACCTATGTGCATATAACATTTTGTTCTTTTGCCTAAAGTAGGTGATGGTAGCTAACAGTGGAGTGGATGGCAGTGAATGCTACTGTGTAATAAATGAGCTGCAAGTTCTTGAATCAGCACATTTCTGTTAGAGGAAATCAATAACAATGGTCGGGATAGAAAATTGGATTGAAGGCAGGGACTAAGGGCAATTGGTTGTTTTCTTGACTGGAATATAGTGACCAATGGGGTACCAGGTGACCAAGAGCTGTAATCAATTATAAAACTGGATGCAGTATCCACTTGCGGCCTAACCAAATGGCAGGGTATGAAAGCAGGGAAGTTATGTGGGGCAGACACAAAAAGCTGGAGTAACTCAGCGGGACAGGCAGCATCTCTGGAGAGAAGGAATGGGCGACGTTTCAGGTCGAGACCCTTCTTCAGACTGATGTCAGGGGACGGGGCGGGACAAAGATAGAATGTAGCCGGAGACAGGAAGACTGGTGGGAGAACTGGGAAAGGGGAGGGGATAGAGAGGGAAAGTTATGTGGGGTTGCTGGCTGGGGCCATGATTGGACCATTGCTTCTGATTCTGGTCACCATTTGCTGGCAAGGGTGAAGAAGCCCTAAAGACTTAGAGCCCTAGAGGCAGTAAAGACTTAGTACCATCACTCCAGGGATGAGGAACTTCAACTATAAAGTTAGACTGGAGAATCGGGGGGGGTTCTGAAATGAACAGATTTGATTGAGGGAAGCTGTTCCCCTTAATGGAAATTTAAGATTGCAGCGTTACAGATATATCAAGTTTTAGGTGAAAGGTGCTAGATGGTGTGGGAGAGATATTTTACATTTTGCAGGCAGTTTTGATCTGAAACCCCCCACTGCCAGTAAGGTGGTGAGAACCAAATCCACTTGGGCTTTTAATTGGGAAAGCATGCAGGAAAATTATTTGTTGAGGTTTGGAAAAAGAGCAGTAAATTGTGGGATTTACCAAATTTTGCAACAGGATAAGATACCATTTGAAATCTCAGTAGTCGTATGGCAAATGATCCCAGATATAATTTTTACAGAAAATGAATAAAAGCAGTAGTAGGATAATTGGGATGAACTTTCAAAAAGTTGTCTAAATTCAAATAGTCATAAAACGATCCAATCGGCCCACGAAATTCACAAGTGGGCACCTATCAGCATTAATCCCATTTCCAAGCACTTGGCTCTTAGCCTTCTATGCTGAAGCAATTTAAATGTTAATTTCGAGATTCCTTCAATGCTGTCTGTGATCGAGCAGTAACCATTCACTTAAGTAGTGCATTTCAGGTATTCACCACTCTCTGGGTGAGAAAGTTCCCCTCTGAATCTCTTCCTCCTTAACCTCAATTATTGCCAGCTTTCTCTGGCCCCCGTCTTTGCGATTGTGTGTGTGTGTGCTGACAGTCGATCCAGCTTGCGGTTTCATCGCTGATAGTCGATCCAGCTCGAGGTTTTTCAAGTGAGTGCCCTCGAGCTTGAAGGTCGAAGACAGTTGCGGAAAAGTCGCTTAAGTGGGACAGGCCCTTAATGAAGGCCTTATCCCATGTCTTCCTAACCACATTATCTACTTGCACTGCCACTTTCAAGGATCTCTGAACGTACTCCAAGGTCCCACTGCTTCCTAGGACCTATCACTCATTGTAGATGTTCTAGCCTCATTAGTACTTACAAAATTATTGCCTCACATTTTCTCGATTGAACTCTTCCATCTGCCAACTCACACCCAATTTCACCAAACACATTACATAGCCAGAGATACATAGACAATAAATGCAGGAGTAGGTCATTCAGCCCTTTGAGCCAGCCCTTCGAATCAGCACTGATCCACAATCAGTACCCCATTCCTGCCTTCTCCCCATACCACTTGATTCCGCTAGCCCTAAGAGCTAAATCTAACTCTCTTGGATGCATCCAGTGAATCGGTCTCCACTGCCGAGAATTCCAATAATTCATAACTCTCTGGGTAAATAAGCCTACCCCTTATTCTTAAACTGTGGCCCCTGGTTCTGGGCTCCCCCAACATCGGGAACATGTTTCCTGCATCCAGCGTGTCTAATCCCGTAATAAAGTTATATGTTTCTATAAGATCCCCTCTCTTCTAAATTCCAGTGAATACAAGCCCAGTCGCTCCATTTTTTTCTCCCCGTGTTGCCTTTTTAGTTACCTTCTGTTGATCTTTAAAAGTTTCCCAATCCTCTGGCTTTCCGGCCATCTTTGCTATGTTATATGTCTTCTCTTTTATTTTTATACTGTCGTTGACTTCACTTGTCAGTTGTGGTCACCGTTTACTCTCCTTAGAATCTCTCTTCCTTTTTTTGGAATGAAATGATCCTACATCTTTTGGATTATTCCCAGAAATACCTGCTTTCTGTTCCACCGCCTTCCCATTGATATCAATAGCTTTAAAATTTCCCTCCTACATTCACATCCAATGATCACATTAAATCACTAACAGCAAAGAATTTGCTGAAGAACATCACTAGTGAAAGGCATCATCTCACTAAAACAATCCTCTACCATCTGCCTTGCCTATTGAGCAATATTCATTGGCATTTATGAAGAGAATCCTAAATATATAAAGTCTACATAAATCCTAGTCATGCTGGATATACTCAGTATGGTTTAGATTTTCAGGTCCTCGGGAATCCGTTCCTATTACTGCACCTCAAAAGTTGAGTTTCTTTCATAGCTATTCTTTCTTAGATAACTGCAAAGTATAAAATACAGCACCAACCATAACGTCTCAGTCAGATTAGTACTTATAAGAGATTTGAGTTTGGTTACATTTTTGGTAAATACTGATAAGGACCTGACATAAAGAGAATGGAGGGAAAAAACATTTTTTAACTAAAATTGTGACATGCAAGTATTGCTCAATTTATTAAACAAGAATGCGTATCTTGAAAACACATCAGGAATCTTGGTTATTAAAATCTTAAATGCTTAAAGATACATGAACACAAGTATTGAAAATATTGAAACGGCTTGTCAATTAAAGATCAAACTAAAGTAATAGAAATAAATATAATGTACTCTTTCAGGATGCTTAGTGAGTGAAATATAAAAGAGCCTGCAGGGAACCCGCCGAGGTTTGGCATGGTAGACTTGTCCTCCTATGGGAGAATTTAGAATGAGAGGTCCCTATTTCAAAATTAATGGCTTGCTTCTTTAAGACAAAATTAGGTCAATATCCATGTTAAATACTGAAATGACTGATCACTAAATCACTGGACTATTGTTGGGAAAACAGCAGCCAATAAATCTCCTTAGAATCTTTCTTCCTTTCTTGACCCACATCCAGCTGGCCCCGTTCTAAAATTAAATAAATCTACTGGTCGACCTCAGAGTCATTTGGACCATGTATCTGAGTGGAACTGTGTACTGGCTTCATGTTGTCTCTTCTCGCAGCCCTTACAACATATGTATGTGGCCATTTCTAATGTTCTAAACTTTCAAAGATAAATTGATTCCTAGCTTTATCATTCAGCAAGACGTTTCTTGAGGACTGATCTGCTGAACCATAACCCAATTCATTCTATTATTCTGGCTCCTCTCCCCAAGGACAGTCTTTGATTCTTTGATTTGTTTAAGTCTAAGATATGCATATTTGACAGCACATAGCGGTTTAATTAATTGTCATCCGGACTAACCTGAGGGCACCAGGGAATTTGGCCTCTGTACTCATTGTCTAGTTCACTCATTAGTGCACTGCCAGTCAGCTGACTGCCTTCAGCTGTTTGCTTTCTTGTCTGGCATGTTGTAACAATAAAATTATCTGCAGTGGCTGCTCTTCCCTTACTCACGCCATTCCCTCTGTAGTATATTTGGTCCCATCCTATTTCTCATGTATATCACAGCAATGTGATCTGCAAACAGAGTGTTGGTTTTCACACACTTATTTATTTATGATACATAGGGAGACAGTAAGTACAGTGGGTTTATGCCAGTTCATAGCTGAACAATTCCATCGGTAACCTATCTGCCCATCTTTTGGAGGAAACAAGTATCTGAATGAAACGCAGAAATAACGAAGTGCAGATTCTGGTTTGCAAAAAAGTACACCAAGTGCTGGAGTAACTCAGCAGGTCAGGCAGCAACTTTGGAGAACAATGATAGGTTAAGTTTCATGGAGGGAGGTTCTGAAGAAGGGCCCTGAAACGTCACCTATCCATGTTCTCCAGGGATGCTGCCTGACCTGCTGAGTTACACCAGCAATTTGTGTCCTTTTTTGGATTAAATGCACATGGTTAATGGGAGAATGTGCAATCTCCACACACAAATCAGGGTTGAACCTGGACCTGTGAGAGTGTAATACCAGCTGCCATGTCACTGTGCCTCTTGTATATACTGTCATGATAGCTGTCTTCACCTTGCCCCTGCCTTTCACAGCACACTGCCACCTCAGCAAAAGTTTACTTCAACTAAATATTCGGATACAAAGACATTGTCTTGATCCTGATTATTAGCTCATTTTTTTCCGGGTCACTGTTCTTCTCTCCAGTTTTAGTTTGATGACTGAATAAGAGTGGTTGCCATTTACTGTGATGTTTCCATCTGGAATAAATTTAAACCATTTATCTGCACTACATAATTCCAAACCAACATTGTGCAAGCTTGCCTTTGCGTTTGGCGCTGAACTCTTCCTCTCTGTCCTTGACATCCGCTTTCCTGGCCAACCACCTCATTTTATTAAATATTATTAAATGCAAGGACATCAAAAATTCTGCTGTCTACATCCTCATTGGCGCCTGGTCCTATTTACCCCTGTGCTTGCTGACCAATATTATCTTCCCGCCCACTCCCCTGACATGAGTCTGAAGAAGGGTCTCTCTCGACCATTCCTTCTCTCCAAAGATGCTGCCTGTCCCGCTGAGTCACTCCTGCATTTTGTGTTTACCTTCGATTTATATCAGCATCTGCAGTTCTTTCCTACACAATTTTATCTTCATAATGCCCCGATTTTAAAACTCTCACCTCTGTTTTCAAATATCCACCATGACTTTGACCTGTCTTTCTCCTCTGGTCCGAGAATCTTTCTGGAACTTTACATTTGTGGCCTTTTGATCAGCCCTGATTTGGCAACTGTTCTGTCAGCTGCCAAAAAGTCATCACATTCCCCTTTTAAGGTGTTTCTTAAACTCCGCGGAACAAGCTTTTGTTCACCTGTCCTAATGTCTCCTTATGTGGCTGCTGCCAAGTTTTGTCTGATGGTAGTTTGTACATCTTGAGGATTTACCATGAAAAAGGCACTAGATAAATATTATTTGTCCATTAATACCAGTAGCACACTTAATACAAGTCCACGTGTCTATATTATGACTTTGATCCTGTTGTTCTGAAATGCATAAGTATGAGCAGCCCTGTATATTTTATTAAAAACACACATTGGCTTGGGCTGGGTGCTGCAGTGCTGGGAATATAGTACAGACCTCAGACCTCCCACTGGTGCTCCTGCAGCAATGAAATGATTATCTCAATGCATAATGTAGAGCGAATCACCTTGGTAATGGAGTCATAGAGTGATACAGTGTGGAAACAGGACCTTCAGCCCAACTTGCCCACACCGGCCAACAAGTCCCAGCTACACTAGTCCCACCTGCCTGCATTTGGTCCATATCCCTCCAAACCTGTCCTATCCATGTACCTGTCTAACGGTTTCTTAAACGTTGGGGAAGTCCTAGCCTCAACTCCCTCCTCTGGCAGCTTGTTCCATATACCCACCACCCTTTGTGTGAAAAGGGGCGGTGCACAAAGGCTACCTGTGAAGGATGACATTGGATAGACCGGGACCAGCAGTGCAGCTCCTTGGAGTTTGGGGTTTGATGGGCGTGGGAGAGCTGCCACCTGACCATTGTGCTGACTGCAGACCTTCGTTGGGCAATATTATTCGTTGATGTGTGTTGTAGATCTGTGTGCAATAGGTCTGTGTGTTAACAGACCACTCTGGTCCTGAGCTCTCTAGCATCACTCCCCTGGCGATGAGAGCTCCTCCATCCCCTCTCTTCAGTTGGCCGCAGATCTCTTCCCATTCTGTAACAGACCGAAGAACCAGACTGTAGGATCCAGTGTTCTGCCAACACTGGCCGCTACAGTTCCCCAGCAATGGACTTCTCGTCTCACTGCTGAATGGTCACACAGCTCACACCAGCCCTCGGGTAGCCATTGCATGTTGCTCCACAGGGCGATGTGATCACTTGAACCATTTCATTACTGCAGGAGATCCAGCCTGCAGCCACAACAGCACTGGCCTTCGGCATTGGTTCCATTAGTGCTCTCATTCATGGGAGCAAGTACCGAGTCCTAAGGGAGGTACTATTGAATCAGAATCTTTAAGGTATAGAATTCTTCCTGACACTTTTGTTTTCTGCCCACTCCCTGAGTTGACTGATTCTCTGCAATGTAGTTCCATGAGAATAACCACTGTGAGAAACTTTGCCAGATTTTCCATTGTTAAGGAGGAGCTAAAGAGGTTGGCTATTTGATTGCAGTCCCACCAGTCTTGTTGCAAAGCAATCATCTGAATACTGGCCGATTGTTGCTGCCACTCTGCGCCTGGGTGCAGTTTCCAATTGTATCCTTGCAGAGATCAAGTAATTTGTTCAAATCTGTAGATTTCTGATAAATTTGTAACTTTACAGAATGGGAGTGTCTCGTCACCAAATATTCTGCCACATGGGAGTTGGTGAAACTTTAATCTTCGTTCTATGGATATGTTTTTGTGTGGCCTTGGTACTTGAGTTAGCAGACTTTTTGTCAGGTTGGCAATGGTGAATGTTACAATTCACCCACGCTCCATGTGAGATTATTAGCCAGTTTATCACTTTTGAATTACCACTTCCTCATAGAAATGTATATGGGCAAGATTTTAATCACTCCCAAAGAACTTTTGTGGAGCCCAAAACTCAATTGGCCGAGGTACCAAAAAGCATTAATGAATCTCCTATGTAACTAACTCAAGCACCTGGCTGACAATTCACTGGGTCTGCCAGAGTGGTTGATTATTACTTGCCATCTTATTTCTCTTAAAATTAAGGAGACACAATAAATTATCACATTGCCAACAATATTCATATTCCATCAATTAATGGTGAGAGGAATTGATAGGAAGGAAAAAATAGTTTAGTCAGTTCGTACTGAAATCCAAAGGAAACAAGCTACATATTCCAGAACCAACATATAAACATTGAATTAGCCTGCATCGTGACAATAAAGTTAGTTTGAGTGACTATAATTAGTTCAGGACTAGGTTTGATCTCAGTCTTTTGGACAAGTGTATTCTTCTCTCATTCATGTAAACAAAAGCAGTTATTAAAATCAGTAAAAAGCGGTAAAGATGATAATTATAATAGTAATTTGTTGTTAAAGTAGGCTTAAATAGCAAAATCTTCCCCAATTTGTGTGGACCTTGTACCTAGGGGTCAGGATAAATGATCAAACATTTGTTTTTGATCAAACATTTATTTCTGGGAGGGTCAGAGGATTATGGGTTTGAATCTCACCAAAGGCCAAATTTAATTCCTGGTTCAAAGGTTGCATTGTGAAAATGTGGGAGAGGAGAAATTCATTGCATGTTTTTGCAAAGTGGGTCCAAGTTATACAGTATTTGCCTTTTCACGTTTCCATTCCACTGAAGGCAATGGAACCAAATGCATGGAATTAAATACGACTGCTTGCATTCTTTTAGTTATGGCATATGATGCTATTTTTTCGCCCCGTTGTCGTTTGCCTTGATATTACTGCAATGTCTTCTGTAATAGCACTTCAAGGGAAGTCATTTGTTTGGATTGTTTGTTTTTTTGGCACCTGAAGGACACACTATCCTTTTTTTTGCATTATTTTAAATAAAATCTAATACTACCTTTTCGAAGTTTCCTTTTTTTAAATGGATGCACATAAATGCTTAATATTTTGCCTTTAGATGAATCTGAGCTACAGTAAATCTTGGATTAGCCACAAGAAAGTTGTCATGCATTTTACAATTTTATAAAATCAAATGGTTTTCTTTGTTTCCTAGGGCTTTTCCAGAATACACAGAATAAAGGGTTTGGATTTGGTGGTGGATTTGGTACAGGCACAGGCCTGGCACCCGGTTTGGTACCTGGTTCCACATTTGGAGGATTCGGTGGTTTCGGTGCTCAACAGCAAAGTAAGTTCATGGGAAGGCAAGTCCCTGTAGTTATGATGGACACAAAATGCTGGAGTAACTCAACGGGACAGGCAACATCTCTGGAGAGAAGGAATGGGTGACATTTTGCGTCAAGACCCTTCTTCTGTTAAGTTTTACTTTAAATTAAATTACCTTAAATTGAACATCAAATATAATATTGGAAATTAATAACAAGTGTTCGAAAGTAATTCAAGAGACTTGTCTAAAAGTTATGGCAGTGGTGAAGTACCATTGATGAAATATGGGGTGGCGCAGCGGTAGAGTTGCTGATTTACAGCGCCAGAGACCTGGGTTTGATCCTGTCTCTATGGTCTTTGTATGTTCTCCTCATGACCACGTGGGTTTCCTCCTGGTGCTCTGGTTTCCTCCAACACTCCAGAGATGTACATTGGCTTCGGTAAAAATTGGAAATTGTCTCTAGTGTGTGTGTGTAGGATAGTGTTAGTGTATCGGGGATTGCTGGTCATTGTGGACTAGGTGGGCTGAAGGGCCTGTTTTTGTGCTGTGTTTCCGAATTAAACCAAACTACATCATTTAAACTGTTCTCTGCATATCAGCAAAAACCTAGTGGGGATAATATTTATATTAGTGTTCAATATCTTCTGAAAACTTGTGTGCACCGCAGGTGAATTGTTATCAATTGCTAAAGTAATTTTAATTCAGTGTTTCTCTACATGTTGACCTGGATTTTCTTCCAATACCTTCTGTCCCAGAGAGAAAATGATGTTTGTTGTGTTATGTTTATAGCTGGAGGTCTTTTTGGGCAGGCGGTACAGCCTCAGGCCCAGACGGTTCAGCTGATCAACACAGCCAGTGCCCTTTCTGCACCCACTCTCTTGGGGGATGAACGAGATGCCATATTAGCCAGATGGAACCAACTGCAGGCTTTCTGGGGAACAGGGAAAGGTTACTTCCACAATAACCTGGCTCCTGTCGAGTTCACTCAAGAAAATCATTTTTGTCGATTTAAGGTAAACAAATTTCAACCGTGTGTTTATAGATACGTTCTTGTAAAGCTGAACTGCAAATTTTATGAAGGTGGTCACCTTGTGTGAGATGGATGATGAAGAAAACCCATTCATAAAACACTCTTTACTGCTGGTGCAGCAAAATATGGATGTGACTTTGAAACAATCCTAATCGTACCATTACGGTAGAGAGGCCCTAATTGTGTCTTCAAAAGAGGTGATCGCTGGTTAATAAAAATCATTTTGTAGATTTGATGAACAGAAAATAATAAACATTGACATTGTTATTTGATTAGTGAGTGAAGGGGTGGTATGTGGTTGCAGAAGGGCCAAAGGAAATACCTCGGGAAATTCCTGTTTGACTGATTGTATTCTGAGGATGTTGTTTCCACTGATACAAAGTGGGCACAATGATAAACGTTTATTCCATATGCTGCCCTCTACATTGCACACCTGCTGCCACTGAACTAAAGACAGTTTCAGAACAAAGAACCATCCATTTATGATGGAAATGAGGAGAACCAACTAGGAGAAAACAATCTTTGTGTGATTTACTGATACGATAGAAATCATAGACAGTGGACAGTGTGGGAGTTAAATTAATGAATGACAATAAAACTCCAGCAGTGTTGCACTGGCATCTGATCTGCAGCTAATGCTAGGCTGGGTATCGCTGTGGAGATTGTTGGAATAAAATGTTTGCGGTGAGCTTGATCTCTGGACCAATAAATGGCTTAATTACAACCCACCTCTACAAAAAGCTCCCAAACTGCGGGATCACTGGAGTTTGGTATAAAACTTGCTTGTGCGCAAGTGTAACGATTTGAACACCATTGGTGAGTGTAAACAAGAGCCAGAGACAGTGTATGATTTAAACACATCTTTAATGAGCACTTGAAACTAGCAGCACTGAGGACGACAGGTTATCAGTGCATCCTATCTGCTCGAACTGCAGTGCTGGGAAATGAGTGTTAGTACAAGTGTTATAGTGGGGTGGAGTTAGTGATGCTGGCTTATGTGTGATTGGTTCACATGCATCATCAATCCACATCCTTCCCCCTTTGGGATTAAGTGTGGAAATGGGACCCATGCCATGGAGTTAAACATACTCGCCATATCTGTCTGGTGGTCGGCTAACACTGCCCGAGCGCGCGCGGATCCAACCCTCCCCTCACCTGAAAGATGCACATGCATCATCAATCTACAGTGAGCAATTGTTTTCATCTATAGCTATGTTAAAGAAAAGAGGAAGATGAGCAAGCAAACAATTACTGGATGAAATCAGCAGGTGAGAATGTTAGTCTCTTTCTGAAGGAGTTTGCTGAAACTAAGACTCCTACCTTCAGGATTCCACCCATTGGAATCAAGACTGAAATTACTTTATTCCATTTTGTAGGGTGCTTCAAAACTGAACTGATTTTCACTCTGCATCCCAACATATGTGCCCTTCCCACAAAGGGAAGGTTCGGAAGTGGGAAATTTGGCTTGTTGCCTTGTTCCTAGTTCAGGTGGTTATCATTAGCTTCCTTAACACAGGAACTTGAGCCTGAAGAGGGTTCCGGCCCGAAATGTCACCTATTCCTTTTCTCCAGAGATGCTGCCTGACCCGCTGAGCTATTCCAGCATTTTATGTCTATCTATGTTTTGTTTTCTTGATGGCTTCTAAAGCCAAGCCTAAATGTCACTCCAGCTTTCAGTCCAATCTGGAAACTGAACACTAATCAGCTGGCAATTATCAGGTCACCAAATAATATCATTCCATCGAGTGAGCTTTTTCCATTCATTTCATTGGCTGGCAGATTTAGTTTGGTTCATTGTGACAAGAAGCAATGGATAACTGAAGAAGACCATCTTCCAAATAGGGATAGATAGATGTTGGTGTCTATTATTTTCTTAATGGTTGATACTGTGATGCAGGTGTTTCCTGGAGTATAGGCTACATGGTTGTAGTCTTACTGCATCTCTGTGCTTTCTGAGATTGAGTTCCTGAAAATATACCAGTAAACCTACTCCAGTACTCCTATATTTTTAATCTCCCTGCAGACCGTTGGCTTCAGCTGCATACCCAGTAATAAGGATGAGGATGGTCTGGTAGCTTTGGCTTTTAACAAAAAAGAAGCAGAAATTCGAAACCAACAACAATTGCTTGTGGAAACTTTGCACAAGATTCTTGGAGGTTTGCAGCAAATCATGGTCAACGTTGAAGGGATCCGAGCACTGCCAGATGACCAGTAAGTGAACTACTTGTCAGAGTTATTTTCTGCAACTCTTTGTTTAAAATGAGTGAGAATTAGTAATAAGATATTTCCATAATCTTTCAATATAGAGCTTTATTACATTGTGTGAAAGCAGCTAAGTACTTTGATCAGCATTAAACCATATCAAGTTAATTACCATACAGGCAAAGGTAGAATTATACTCTTTCTATTCAACAATGTACTCTACCAAGACATGTGTAGCACAAGTAAAAGCATAGTAATACATTGATTGCTCCAACAGTTTACTTAACAAAAGTGCAATTCTGCAGATGCTTTAAGGCTCAAATAACAACAGAAAATACTGATCAGGCAGCATCTTTGGAGGGAGAGACATTTTTCATCTTTTGGATCAATTGTCCCAATTTTCTCCTCGAGGCAACATTGCTTATTATATTGTAGATGCTGTCTGACTCGCTGAGTTACTCCAACACTTTGTGTCTTGCTTATTATGTTACTAAATTTGTTTCTTTCTCCTTCCCACCTCCCCGTGCGAACATTTTCCACATCAACTTTTCATCTGGCCACATGAAGATTGCTGATTGTGTTTGGGTATCCACACACCTATTCAAAATTAATGCAGAATTGTCTTCCTTGTTTCAAATGTAATTCTGATTGCAGTCAGGAAGGAAACTCTTGCCCTATCCTGCTAGGCTGAATTCAGACCTATGCTTCAAAAGTGAAAAGCTAACGTAGTGCAGAACAGATAGTGAATGCCATCTATTACTTCCCACTTTACACTTTAAGTTACAATAGTAACTAATTTATCTGTGTAAATTGAAAATTTAGTTTAAAATATTGTAGAAAAGCTGGTACAGCTTAGGAGGCCCCACAACATTTGCAGAAAGGGAAACAGTTAACATTTCAGATCAAAGACCAATTATCATAACTCTGGACAAAAGGTATTGAACTCTGGACATAAGGTATTGAAAGCTACACAAAAAAGCTGGAGAAACTCAGCGGGTGCAGCAGCATCTATGGAGCGAAGGAAATGGGCGACGTTTCGGGCCGAAACCCTTCTTCAGATATTGAAAGCTGTTTGGTAATACGAATATCACCGTGCCTTAATTGGTACACGTGACATTAAAAGACCTTTGAAACCTTTGAATCAGGTCTATATATTTCTACTATTTTCTATTTTTATTTCATATTTCAGCATCTGCAGTTTCAATTTTACGGCCATTACAATTTTTTAGGTTTACTCTTGCATTGCCAGGTCTTTCGTCAGTGATTAGATTGTTGTATGTATGACCACAGCGATAATTCAGGACCTAATCATCAAATGTTGCTACAAATTATTGCAGATACCTGAAAATGCTGCCAATCTGAGGCTGTCAAATATAACATCCGACCGGTGTTTAAATGTCTTTTACTCGGGTCTTAATAATTATAAATGAAAAAGACTAAATGAAACGACTAAGTGAAAAGTGTTCAACGTTGTCTGGAAATTGACCGTTTAATTTTAGTGATCCACCTTGGATTTACTTGAGACTTGCCTGCCATCCTTAATTCAAGTGCTAAATGTGATCCCAAATTTAGCAGTTATATGAAGTACTGAGCCCAATATGCCTGGTTATTTATATGGTGTTTCATAGTTTGGGAGCCTCTCCAACTTTGGCAAATAAATTCAATGACATAAATTAACAAAGATTAAAATAAATTGCATACATCATGCAGGCGATAGCTCTCATTTAGAGAACGGATCTATCCAGACATGTGGAGTTTGTAACTGTAAGCATATTTGATTGTGGAGGAAAATTGATTCTGAAAACAATCTTTATTTTTTGGCATTCAGGACAGAAATGGTGATCTATGTTGTTGAACGCTTTCCAAATGGAAACTCCAGAAGAGTTTCAGCAACAAATCTTTTTAATTCACTGGAGCAGACTAACGTGAAGAATCATCTGATGCAGCTAAGTGTGCTTGTCGCCCTACCCAGGACTGAGCTTTCCCCAGCCCAGATAAAACAGCTGCTGCAGAACCCTCCAACTGGTATGTAGTGCAGCTTCAGCGTATTACACAATAACCACCCAACTATGGAAATAAACAGACACCATGGCTCAGCAACCTCTTGTATACAATTTGGGTTTCATCTTATATTACGCAAGATAAACGTAAAGGGTTGGAACTTGCTGAAAATGCCAATGGTTCCTTGCTGGGCTCTTGGCTCTTGCATGTGTCGTATGGACTCGCTGCTGCAAAGGCCTTGCAACTCCGAACTGGGATGTTGCAATTTTGTGAACGTTTTCTGACTGCCTGTGGTTGCTGCGTTTGGGTTTAGATGTATTATTATTGTCAGGTGTACAGAGGTACAGTGAAAAGCTTTGTTTTGTATGCTCTCCAATCCGATCAGATAATAAATACAATCAAGTCAAACTCCAGTACAATGGGCCGAGTAATGGGGAAGATACAGAGTGCAGAATATAGTTCTTAGCATTGTAGCGCAGCAGTGACATAGACAAAGTCCAATATCTGCATTGAGGTAGAGGTGAATCAGACAGTACCATAGCTTATGGAAGGACAGAGGAGAAGAACCTGTTCCTGAGTATGGTGGTGCGCGCTTTCGAGCTTCTGTATCTTCTGCCCTGATGGAAGTGCGGAGAAGGCGGAATGACCATTTGCTTTTGATATATTGGCTGCTTTTCTAGAGTAGCGTGAAGTGTAGGTGGAGTCAAGAATGGGAAATCTGGTCTGTTTGATGGACTCGACTACAGCCACAACTCTACACTTTTGTGCGGAGCTGTTCCTGAACTAAGCTGTAATGAGACCTGACGGCATGCTTTTATGGTGAATTTGTAAAACCCTGTAAGAGCCATTGGAAAATTAGAGCGGCACGGTGGCACAGCGCTAGAGTTGCTGCCTTACAGCGCCAGTAGACCTGGGTTTGATCCCAACTATGGGTGCTGTCTGTACGGAGTTTGTACGTTCTCCCCGTGACCGCGTGGCTTTTCTCAGAGATCTTCGGTTTCCTCCCACATTCCAAAGATGTACAGGTTTGTAGGTTAATTGGGTTGGTATAAATGTAAATTGTCCCTAGTGTGTGTTAATGTGCAGGGGATTGCTGGTCGGTGTGGACTCGGCAGGCCGAAGGGCCTGTTTCCGCGCTGTATCTCTAAACTAAACAAAACATGGTGCATTTCCTCAGTAATAGAGACTTTGGTGTGCCTTCTTGGCTGTCATATCAGTGGTTAGTTCACGACAGTTCATGAGTGATATTTATGGGGCGGCGACTGCGGGTGCTCGGAAGGCCCCGACCACGGATGAACACGGAGGGGAGGCTGGCTGGACTATGGTGCCATCCTCGCCTTGGTGCCATTTATGTTATGTTGTGTAGTGGACTTTCCATGTTTGTGCTTTTTTTTTAATTCAATTTCAATTTTATTTTTAATATGTTTTATTATTTATTTATTTGTTTTATGAATTTTTTTTTTTTTTAATGATACTGCCTGTAAGGGAAATTCATTTTGTTGTCTCAAATTGAGACAATGACAATAAATTTGAATACAATACAATACACCAAGAAACTTGAAGCTCTCAACTATTTCTACTTTGGCACCACTGATGTTGAATGTATCAAATGCTAAACTTGCAGCATTCACCAGTATTTTGGGGTGGGTGGGCAGAATCTGACCGTAAAATCTGTGTTGGGTTGGACCTGGTGTAGGAACAAGGAACCCATTTATTTCAATTGAGAGGAACAGCTGTTTGGGGCAAGGCTGCTAACATTAATAAATTACTTGAATTTACTTTAAATATTTTTACTGCCTTAGAAATCTTAATGTTTTTCATCGTTTGATTGTTTTCGACTGCTTCTGAAACGTTCTCTAAATTTGTCAGCCAGCTAGGCCTGGACATGTCACTGAGCCAGCTGAGAGACTTAGTTTATCAACTGTCGTGGGTGGAGTCTTTGTTCTGGCCTGCCTTTGTCATAGTTGTATGATCACGAGGCCCCATTGCTGCTTGATAGAAATGGAATGGCTACAAACAGCAACTTGGCAACAGCAAGCCCAGACAGGGTTAAGTCTACATTTGCCATTGAGACGCTATTGACACCCTCTCCCCACATCAGCACCAAACCCAGCCCATCTTGGGTAGGATAACTTGCATTCTGGTAATTTGGGAAAGAAAAGGGTGATTGAATTGCAAAATAAGTTGTCATCTTCTTGACCCATGGGTGCATCATGATCATTTGAGGGCATCATCACTATCCTCCAAAGAAATATTTGATTGTTAAAGTAAAATTTGAAACGTTCAGGACTCCAAGGTAATTTTTACTGAAGAGTATAGAAACATAGAAATTAGGTGCAGGAGTAGGCCATTCGGCCCTTCGAGCCTGCACCGCCATTCAATATGATCATGGCTGATCATCCAACTCGGTATCCAACTCAGTATTGTTTTATGAATGATTTGTGATTCTCTAGTATGTCTTTAACTCTATTCATAGTTTTCAGCAATGTTCCTCTCAGTGTTGCTCGTGAGATCCAATGGGAGATTAATTAGATAAAATTAGCGTTAGTAACTTAAAGCATTATTTTGTCACAATAATAACATGTTGCTTAACCATATGGGAAAATAATGTCATTGTTTAGGAAACACGAGCAAATGTGTCCTTTTTGTCTTTTAGGTGTTGATCCAATAATTTGGGAACAAGCAAAAGTTGACAATCCTGATCCTGAAAAGTAGGTTTTGGTGTTGTCTTTCCAAAATCCTTTACATAACCAATGGAAACAGTTGCAATTTGATTTTGTATTTAATTTTAATCAAAGTATGTACCACATTCTGAGTTGAGTCCAAACATTGTATTTTATCAATAGAGGTGATGGGTTTAAATCAAATAATTTGAAAGGAAGAAGAAAACATTTAAATTGGCGTGCAGTTTTGCACTAATCTCTCCATGAAAATTCAAGGTCTCAATTCCTTTGGTGTTAGTACCTTGTTCCAGATGTAAACACAATAATGATTCCATGGTTATATATTTTTTAATATAATAATTCTAAAGTTGCCAGAATTAAAAAATTGACCCATTTTGGGTAATCGATAAATCCTTCTTAACATGCTGTAATTTTGGGTCAGGTACCATACGGTGGTACAGCTCCCAAGCTTATTACATATCATGGGTCCTTGTGGCTTTTATTTGAGGATATCTTGATATTTTAGATAATTACAGAGATTTGGACTTTCTTGATATTTGAAGGACCAAAGCCGTAACATGTTAAGAATACATTTCAACTAAATACTTTAAGCAGCATTCATTTATTCAGTCTTTATGTGAGTAGTTGCATTATAAATGGAACGTTAGAAAACAGTACTATAACAGTTCGAATTGCAATTATTTTAGTTCCTGTCATTGTTTAATTAACCATTAATTTTCAGTTTTTGTGGACTTTTCAGTTGAGCAGAATCTATAGGGTTCCATTTGTCTGCTTATTTTGCAAAAAGTTGAAACCTATTTTGAAAGAGTAGAAGTTGAAGTAGAATTCTAATTATTTTCTTTGTGTCCTTCTCCAAAGACTGATCCCAGTGCCCATGGTTGGCTTTAAAGAATTGCTGAGAAGACTTAAGTTCCAGGAACAAATGACAAAACAGCATCAAAGCAGACTGGATGTGAGTTGGGATTGTAGTTTGGAAATTTTTTGTTTAAATGTGGGTCCCATTGAGTATTTCGCAAGCTTGAAAACAGGAATGTGGATAATTCAAAATATTTTTTGTTTTTTTATTTGGAGGTGGCACTGATTGCTATGCAAATTTAAGAGCACTGTTTAAATCCGTTTAAGCTGACCCTTTTATCTGCCACCAAATGAGCTGCCTCACAGTTCCAGAGCTCCAGGTTCAAACCTGGAATTGGCCGCTTTCTACGCGCATTTTCCATTGGCTTTACAGTTGAGTGGATTCTATTTGGCACCTTTTATTTGGACGAAATGTCAGAAATAATAGGGTCTGCTTTTCCTTTCCTGGTTCCAGTTTTCCTATTGTCAATTTTTTATCAACCTCGATTCATTGTAAGCATTCTTATTAAAGCAAGATAGATTTGTTTACCTGGAACCCGATTACCTCTTTATCACGGTATCATTGGATGGATTCATATCCACAGTTCTCGCCAGTAAAATCCAGCAATTACGAAGTTTGAGCTTTGTGACTGTGGCAGTTGGTTCTTTTGCACAGGTTTGCAGCACTAGCAACACAGTGGCGCAGCTGGATAGAGCTGCTGCCTCAGAACGCCAGAAACCTAGGTTCAATCCGGACTTTGGGTGCCATCTAGTGGAGTTTGCATATTCTCCCTGTGACAGCCCAGGTTTCTTCCAAGTGCTCCGAATGCTTCCACATCCCAAAGAAGTGTAGGTTTGTAGGTTAAATGGCCGCTGTAAATTGCTTCTGGTGTGTAGGGAATTAATGCAAAAGTGGGATAATATTGAACTAGTGTGAACGGGTGATCAATAGTTGCAAGCCTGTTTCCATGCTGTGATTTTCAATCAATCTATTTGAAATAATGCAATGAAACGCAGTCACCGGATGCATTTTCATGACTGCTGTTTGACCATATCAACTGCTTCCTTCAAACAGATTATATCTGAGGATGTAAATGAACTGCAGAAGAACCAGGCCACAACTGTAGCAAAAATTGCCCAATATAAGAGAAAACTGATGGACCAAGCTCATAAAGTCTTGCAGGTACTGTAATGGAGTTGCTATTTGTGGCCATGATTGTAAAAACATTTTGAAAATAAGTTCTTGCATGGATTATTTTAATTTTTCATTGTGATCTTTAATGTTATTGTAGAGTTCTCTTTTGAAGGCATTACAGAACGAAGCTCCTGCAGAGCCCCTAACCCAAATGAGTAGATTCCTATTCATCACCCACCCCCCGCGCTCATTTCCCATCCAAACCATCGTAGCTTCTCTGCGTAAAGTTGTAGCTGGAGTCAAGAGTATTTAATTGTCATACGTGCATGAAACAATTAAATTCTAATTTGCTGCAGCTTTATGTGAAATATAAAGAAGTTAGTGCCATGAATGAATGGCTATTAAGAATAGCAGTGATAATTGGCCAAATTAATGTGATAGATGGTCCTCAAAGCCACCATTAAGGCTGTGAACAACACTGGTTTCCACCTTTAAGGAATCATTGCACTTAAACTGTGACAAGGCGGTTAAGCCTCTGCAAAATCAAATTCCCATTCTTTCCCATATTTGCCACCATATGGTTTTGTCATTACTTTTTCCCAAACCTACACTGATGTGAGTGACTGAACACACATGGAACCACAGGTGCTAGAATCTTGAGCACAACACAAAGTGCTGGTGGAACTGAAGAATGGTCCCGACCAAAAAGACATTCGTCCATTCCCTCCACAGATACTGCCTGATCTACTGAATTCCTCCAGCCATTTGTGTTTTGAGTGACTGGACAGTCTGGCTTCTGTAAATGTTTTAGCGTATTGATCTTATTGAATGGATGAGCAGGCTTAAGGGATCAATAGACCTATCTCTTAGTTCCTATTGGGATGAACACAGGGTCAAATGCATAATTTGGTTTGCATGAATGAGGTGGTAAAACCATTTTAATAAGACGTCAATATCTTTCAGGGTTTTTGACAAAATAATATAAGAGCAAAAAGGTTATGGTTTACCCATATAACCTGTGGCTAGGCCACAATTACATTAAATTTGCTTTTATGACAATAATATTGAATCAAAGATTGTGCATATTGGGTTCATCAAGAGATTAGATATTGCTGATGAAGTATGGGTTCATTTTCCCAAAAGCAATGAAGGGCAAGGTTTTTTTTAAGTGGGATATTATGTGGAGCAGGTCAGGTCGGGGGGAGTTCCCCCCCCCTCCCGCCACGGGTACCATGTAATCCCGTGCTACCTGCTCCATGGTCGGATAATCGGCGACTAAGCCGTCTCCCCACCTAGACCCACGGCAGGACCATAAACAGGACCTGTCAAAGGGCGGGTGAGCTTCTAGCGAGCCAACGGCCATCCACACTTCAGTAGAAGTTGCGATCACGGTCGTACGTAGCATTGTAAGGAATGATGATAAAGCACACACTCCAAAATCCTATACTTCCAGTGGTGGAAGTCCGCAGGAACTGGAGGACAGAAAAACTTACAAAATTCTTAAGGGGTTGGACAGGCTAGATGCAGGAAGATATTTCCCGATGTTGGGGAAGTCCAGAACTAGGGGTCACAGTTTAAGGATAAGAGGGAAGTCTTTTAGGACCGAGATGAGAAAAACATTTTTTACACAGAGAGTGGTGAACCTGCGGAATTCTCTGCCACAGAAGGTAGTTGAGGCCAGTTCATTGGCTATATTTAAGAGGGAGTTAGATGTGGCCCATGTGGCTAAAGGGATCAGGGGGTATGGAGAGAAGGCAGGTACGGGATACTGAGTTGGATGATCAGCCATGATCATATTGAATGGCGGTGCAGGCTCGAAGGGCCGAATGGCCTACTCCTGCACCTATTTTCTATGTTTCTATGTGTGGTGCGTTCGTCACCGTTGGAAACCAGCACCACTGCATCGCTAATGGTTTCAATGATGATGAATATGTGGAGCAGCCCTGTGTATCATGGAAATGCTTCCATGCAATTAAACCAATGTATTTTTTAAGGGAAATTTCAATTAACAGTAGTTAAAATGGAAAAAAGGTTTCTATTTACAGAGAGTTTTTTGTGACACCAGAACATCACAGCGCACTGTAAACAATGAATTACACCTTGAAGTGTGGTCTGTTTCTAGTTGCAAGCTAAAACGATTTATATTCTGTCAGATCCCATAGTCAGTAATGTAATTAAGACTGGATCATTTAGGAGAGCTTTAATAAATAATGTTGAATGAAGAACAAAAAGACTTAAGAACGATTGGACATATTGGATAATTTTCTCTGGAGCATCGGAGGTAAAGGGGTGACCTGACAGAAGTACATATAATGATGAGAAGCATAGATAAGTTATGGAATCAGGGCCTTTATCCTAGGGTGGACATGTTACATGCAAGGGAGTACAGACTGAAGGTGAGGGCAAAAGTTTAAAGGAGATTTTTAAGGTTTTTTTTAAACAATCGCAGTGTTATAGAGCATGGCAGCAAGTTATTTGGCCCAACTTGTCCATGCGAACCAACGCTGCTTTCCCGAGAGTCCCATTTGCCTGGATTTGGCCCATATATTTCAAAACCTTTCCATTCATGTACCTGTCCAAATGTCTTTTAAAGATTGTAGTTGTATGATATGATATGCCATTTATTGTCACTATACATGTACAGTGAAACTGAAAGCTGCTCGTACTCAGTGCATACATACAATTTAGCACACAAAACAATAAACAGAAAAAACAAAAAACAGGAGGGAGATGGGGGGGGGGGGGGAATAGGTGCACAAATTCTGCGGCGCTACATACATATATACATATATACAGATGGAAGTCCTTGTTGGGCGGTGTAGTCAGTGCATGTGTGAATTTGAATTTATAGTAGATATAATTCTCGGAAAGCAACTATTCCTGAGTCTGTTTGTCCTGGATTTGATGCACCTATAGCGCCTTCCAGAGGGCAGCAGGTCGAACAGTCCAAACGCAGGATGGGAGCTGTCTTTGATGATCTTCTTTGCCCTGCTAAGGCAGCGGGAGGTGTAGATGTCCATCAGGGAGGGGAGAGGGCAGCCAATGATCCTCTGCGCTGTCCTGGTTACCCTCTGAAGCCTCTCCCTGTCTGCCATGGTGCAGCTGCCATACCATGCTGTAATGCAGTATGTCAGCAGGCTCTCGATGGACGAGCGGTAGAAGGTCAACAGCAGGTTAGAGTCCAGGTTGTGCTTCCTGAGGACCCTCAGGAAGTGCAGCCGCTGCTGAGCCTTCTTGATGACCGCTGTCGTGTTGTCCGTCCAGGAGATGTCAGCAGCGATATGGACGCCGAGAAACCGGAAGGTGTTGACCCTCTCCACACACTTGCCGTTGATGTATAGGGGGGCTAAGTCGGTGCTGTGCCTCCTGAAGTCGACAATGAGCTCTTTTGTTTTCCTGGTGTTCAGAGCCAGATTGTTTTCTGAGCAACAGGTTGTCAACTTCAGGACTTCCTCTCTGTAGGCTGCCTCGTCTCCCTTCGAAATAAGTCCGACCACAGTAGTGTCGTCAGCAAATTTGACGATGCGGTTGTCGTTGTGGGCCGGACTACAGTCGTAGGTGTAGAGACAGTATAAGAGGGGGCTTAGCACACAGCCCTGTGGGGAACCGGTACTCAACCTGCGAGTGGAGGAGAGGTGGGGGCTGAGTCTCACAGTCTGGGGCCGGTTGGTGAGGAAATCCTTTATCCAGGCACATGTGACAGTGGGGAGGCCGAGAGTGACCAGTTTACCAATGAGAATGTCCGGAATGATTGTATTAAAGGCTGAACTAAAATCCACAAAGAGCATCCGGACGTAGCTCTGCCCCTGCTCCAGATGGCTCAGCACAGAGTGGAGAGCTACGGTGATGGCGTCTTCTGTGGATCTGTTTTGGCGATAGGCGAATTGGTGGGGGTCGAGGTCTGGTGGTAGATAGTCCTTGATGTGCTGGAGGACCAACCTCTCGAAGCACTTCGTGATTACCGGAGTGAGGGCCACAGGACGGTAATCATTAAGGCTGGTGATGGTAGACTTCTTCAGCACAGGGACGATTGTGGCTGATTTTAGGCAGGACGGAATAACTGCCTGGGCCAGGGAGAGGTTGAAAATTCTGGTGAAGATGGCAGTGAGCTGGTGGGCGCACGCTTTGAGCACCTTACCAGGGACTCCATCTGGGCCGGTAGCCTTCTTGGGGTTCACTGCCAGGAGCACCCGTCTGACATTGTGTTCCCTGACAGTGAGTGGAGTAGTACAGGAGCTAGGTGAGGGTGGAAACAGGGCTGTAGCAGGTGAGTGCTGCTGTTGTGATGTTTCAAAGCGGGAGAAGAAGCAATTTAGCTTTTCTGCCAGCGGCGCACTCAGGTCTTCTGACTTTGTGGCACAGCCTCTGTAGTTGGTAATGTCTTGTATGCCCCGCCATACCTCCCGTGTATTATTGCTGGACAAGTGGGACTCTATGCTCCTCTTATGGTCCGCCTTGGCTTTTTTAATACCACTTTTCAGATCGGCTCGAGCAGCCCTGTACAGAGCTCTGTCACCTGACCTGAAGGCAGCATCGCGGGCTCTGAGGAGTGTGCGGACCTGGCTGGACATCCAGGGTTTCTGGTTTGGGAAAACCCGTATGTTTTTGTCTACAGTCACATTTCCGATGCAGAACTTGATATAGTCCAGCACCGATTCTGTGAGAGTTTCCAGATCCTGGTGTTCGAATATGTCCCAGTTTGTCTGTGTAAAGCAGTCCTGTAGATTGGAGAGTGCATTTTCAGGCCAGGTTGTAACAGATCTTATGGTGGGCCTGGCACTGCGTCTGAGGGGGGTGTAGGCTGGAGAGAGCAGGAGGGAGAGATGATCTGACTGGCCTAGTTGGGGGAGGGGGATGGCTCTATACGCGTGCTTGATATTGGTGTAGACATGATCCAGCGTGTTCACCCCTCTAGTAGAACACTTGACATGTTGGTAGAATTTCGGCAGTACAGTCTTCAAGTTGGCCTTATTAAAGTCCCCTGCGATTATGTGAACACCTAACCTCTAATACTTCATCTGGCAGCTGGAGCCAGGCTTTCATGTACTTATCACCGTTTATGTGAAAAGGGTGCCCTTCAGATCCCCTTTATATCTTTCCCCACTCTCCTTAAATCTATGCCCCCTAGTTTTAGACTCCCCTACTCTGGGACAAGGACTTTGGCCATTTACCTTATCTAAACACCTCATGAGTATACATACCTTTATACGGTCACCCCTTAACCTCCTATACTCCAGGGAAGAAACCCTCAGCCTATCCAGTCTCTCTTGTAACTAAAGTCCTCCAATCCTGGTGTAGAAACAAAGATTTGCAGTTGCTGGTTAATACACAAAAGGACACAATGTACTGGAGTAACATGGATAGGTGACATTTCGGGTCGATACCTTTCTTTAGACTCTTCTACTGTATCCAGTATTCCGATATGGCCTCCTGTACCTCGGCGAGACCAAACAGACTTGGCAACCGTTTCGCTGAACACGTGCGCTCGGTCCACTAAGGCCTACTAGATTTCCTGGTTGCTAACCATTTTAATTCCCTTTCCCATTTCTACACTGACCTATCACCATTGCCAGAGTGAGGTCACATGTAAATTGGAGGTACAGCACTTTATATTCTACCAGTGAGGCTTACAACCCAACAATGTGAACATTGAATTGTCCAGTTCTAGGTAACCTCTTACAAACCCTCCTTTCTCCCCACACCACCCAGTCCCTCTCTGTCCAACCCCCTCCTCTCCCCTGTGCCCCAGCTGGATTCCCACGTATTTCTCCTCCCCTCTCCATGCCGATTTAAACCCTTTCTTTCTCATCTCTGGCCTTTGTTCCAACCATCTACATATCAGAAATCTCCCTGCCCTATGTTGACATATTACCTACCACACTTTGTCCTGCCTTTGCCCCTTTCCAGCTTTCTTTCCCACCCAATAATCAGTCTAAAGAAGGGTCTCGACCCGAAATGTTACTTATCCATGTTTATCAGGGATGCTGCCTGACCCACTGAGTTACTCCAGCACTTTATGTCCTCCAAACCTGGAAACATCAATGGGAAGGTGGTAGGTGCCTGGAACATGCTGCCAGTGAAGTAATGGAAGCAAATATGATAGCAGTGTTTAAGAGGCATTTAGACAAGCACATAAACAGGCATGGGATGAAGGGATAGAAGCCATGTGCACGTGGATGGGATTAATTTAAATTGGCCTAGTCATTGTGGCATTTAAGAGGCTTTTAAATAGCCACGTATACATATAAATACAGGGAATGGACAATGTGGATCATGTGCAGGCAGATGAGATGTGTTCATCTTGGCATCATGTTCAGCTGAAGGGTCTGTTCCTGTTCTGTGTTATAATGCTTGCTGTAAAAACAGATCTCAGAGGCGCAGGGTAGTGTGGAGAGAATGGGACAGTGGGAAAAGAGGGAGAAACTGTCATCAGTCCAGCCAAGAGCCAATGCAGACACATAGACCGAATGCTTTTATCTGTCGTCCAAACCTGCATGGTTCGTGGGCAATTTCATCGATTGTAGTTGGAAGGTAATTAATGTTTGGGGATTTCTTTTCACAAAATAGTTTCTTAAGCCTTTTTTTTTTCCTTGTAGGTTTTAATTAAGCAAGAGATCCAGAGGAAAGCTGGTTATGCCATTCAGGCAGAAGAAGAGCAGCTTCGTGTGCAGTTGGATACAATCCAGTGTGAACTAAATGCACCAACCCAGTTTAAGGTACAGAATATGGAGCAAACATTGCAGATCCTGGAACTGTGAAGCAATAATGAGAAATGCTGCAAGCACACAGCAAGTCAAACAGCATCAATTGGGGAGAGAAACAGTTGATGTTCTAGGTCAAACATTGGAAAAGAGGAAACCAGCATGTTTTAAGTTACTGGCAAGCAAATTGAGTCAGGAAGATACACATCTGTGGAGAGAGGGGGAAAAACAGTGTCTATCTGAAGTTGCTAATTCAGAATTAAGCGCAGAGGGTGCAGTGTGTCCAGACAGAAAATGAAGTGCTGGGTATTAATAATAGGAGCTCCCATCGTTGGTATCTCATCTGGGTATGTTGGCACCCTTGGGGTTTATTATTGAATTTAATAATCTTAAATCTGTATCTTTCTGTTTCATTTTCTTAATTTTCTCTTCTGCTGTCAACTACTCGTTTTTTAAATAATTCTCAGCTTGATAGTTTTGTTCCACACCTTATCACAAAAATTCCCTCGCATCCCCCCCCCCCCCCCATCTGCAACTTAAAACTGTTTTTCTCACTTTTCTAGTTCTAATGAAAGTTATTTGAAATATTGACTTTCTTTCCCGAAAGATGCTGCCAAACCGGGTTGCTGATAAGATTTCAGTATTTTCTGTTCTTCAGTTGCAGAAGATTTGATTTGTAGAATTTGTTTTAAGAAAGCTAAAACATTTTAACGTGATAAATCTTTACAGGGAAATTGGTGAATGCAATTTGTATCAATTATGATATTTATTTGCAGGGTCGTCTAAATGAATTAATGTCTCAAATAAGGATGCAGAATCATGTTGGAGCTGTCAGATCAGAGGAAAGATACAGTGTGCATGTCGATCTCCTGGGAGAAATCAAACAAGTAAATATTTTTTGATTAAATAGAGAACATTTCCACAGATTGAAATTTGAACATAAATTATTATTGCTCATGTTAAATGTTGACTCTGCAGAATTCTAGTCTTTTCTGGTTTTCTGATATGTTAGAACGTAAAATACTAGGGTCGCACAGCTGGTAGAGCTGCTGCCTCACAATACCAGAGACCTGTGTTCTATCCTGATCTTGGGTGCTTTCTATGTGGAGTTTGCACGTTGTCCCTGTGACTGTGTTGGTTTCCTCCAGATTTTTTGTTTAGTTTAGACATATAGAGCGGAAATAGGCCCTTCAGCCCACCAAGCCCGCGACGACCAGCGATCCCCACACACTAATACTATCCTACACACACTAGGGTCAATTTACGATTTTACCAAGCCAATTAACCTACAAACCTGGACATCTTTGGAATGTGAGAGGCACCCGGAGAAAATCCACGCAGATCACTGGGAGAACGTACAAACTCCGTTCAGACAGCACCCATAGTCAAGATTGAACCCAGGTCTCTACCGCTGCGCCACCGTGCCCCCTGTAAATGTTCCGGTTTCTTCCTACATCCAAAGACATGCAGGTTTGTAGGTTAACTAGCCTCTAAAAATTGCCCTGTGTGTGTAGGTGAAAGTGGGATAAGATAGATCTAGCTAGTGTGAATGGGTGGTGAATGTGGACTCAGTGGACCTGTTTCCATGATGTGTGTCAAAACTAATCAGCTTGAAGCAACTTTAGACTAAAAGATTACAGACATTGTACCAACATGACAGTCAGCATTGTACCAACATGAGGAACTCTGACCTTTTAATTTTTATTCCATTGTTAATTTAAATTTTGTCAGCAAATATTCAAGATCAGCTAATCTTCAAAGGAAAATTTGCTCGCAAATAACAAAGCAACTGAATTTAATGTTTACTAATCCAGCTCATTTCTCTTCCTAGCACCTGAAACTGCAACAGGAAGGATTGAGTCATTTGATCAGTGTCCTGAAGGAAGATTTGGAGGATGTGAAGCTAATTGAGCATGGTCTTAGTGAGAGTGTTCATATTCGTCGTGACTTCTTCAGTTGATGCCTCTTCTATAACACCATCTGGTTAAGAATATTTTTCTCCCTGTCTAAGTTTATTTGATTAATCCTACCTCCATCTCCATTTTTATAAAGCAGAAATGTGATGAAAAGGGCAGGGAAATATTTTTCTCCCGTTCTTCATCTAATGTTTCAGCCATGTTCCAGCTTTAGGAATTCTATTGTTTACTCTAAAGTGCATCATCATCCTCTCGATACAGCAAGGTTACTAAACTTTGCAACGGAAATTAGTTACTGACTTTGTTAAGCAAGTTTAAAACTATAGCTTATGAATGATTGCAGTATTGGGAGATGAATGTTTAAATTAACTCGGATCTAAGGCAGGCTTGAGCAGTTATTTAAAATGCATTGAACATTTTTCTACTAATTCTACAAATAGCAACATTCTTAATTCAATCTTAACGTTACAATATTTTGAGTGTAAAATAATAATGAATTTCCTGTTGTATGCAATAGGTTGAGGTAGATTATTTTAGAAAGTATTAACCTAAATAACCAGATTTGCATTTAACAGGAATGGCTATGTCAGTACTGACTAAGTCAGGAACAAATTAGAAATTGTTTATATATTTTTTAAGTATGCATCAAACGTTTGCTTAGCTGGGTGTGCATTTGGCTTTTCTGTGTGAGTTTAAACGTTTTTGGAGCTGGGAAATGTGGCCTTGATTTGTCGTGGATGAGAAACATTTGAAAGGTTCTTTATTGGAATCACCAAGAGCTCTGGAAACTGGAATGTTGATAACTAAGGTTAAATGTGCCAGAGAATCACATGCTGAATATATAATCCCAATTTATTTTTCTTTTAAATTATACAAGCATATTTATATTATTAGAAGGCGCCTTGGACTTGGGGGTTGTTTTTGGAAAAATTTACTATTTTCCAAGCATTCTGGTCATGATATTTCTCATGTTAATCTAACCAGGCCTTTTTTAATTCAACATGGAGTTTAACTTAGTGAAAGTCACCTTTGCAAACCATTCTCCGATGTTATTTACACCTGGAAATGGTCCCTGAAATGTACCTTGAAATGGAATGATAATTGTGAACCATGAATGAGACAAGGATCTCGAGTGAAGAACTGCATTTAATCTGTTAAATGTTTGTAATAATTATGCAAAGAGGAAATTGGTTATAAATAAACAAATTACTTTAATAATTATCTGTTTCTGATTCTGATTTTTTTTGCTTTTTAATTTAAATTTGAATTTTCCCTGGTATTAATCTTCTACGGTTCTCTGTTCTGTGCAAGTTAGACCAGGTTAACATTGATCATCGACACTTGTTAGGTGATTTGTTTCAATTGATCTAATTAACCATATCTTTATGGTTGGATGGGATTGCATTTTATTGTCCACACTCTTTAGGGCACAGCAAGATGTAACCCTTTCCTGAAACAGGCATTTATCAGAACAGCTAATGAATTTCAAATGATGCATCACACTGGACTGTGAGAATGATGTAAAAACAATGCAGAACACATTTAATTTGGTAAGGAGGACTGATTCCAAAATGAACTTAATAGAAAGTGACAATGTATAATGAATGGGCCTAGTGAGCAGAATACACTTCCCATTTTCGTTCTACTTTGCAATTTTTACAATTAATTTGTAATTAATTTACTAGCCAAGTATGTAAACATACAAGGAATTTGATTTGCCAACAGTCATACAAAAAAACAAGATACATAACCACATAAAAATTAAACATAAATTTAAACAGCAACAACAAAGGCGTGTGAGAATCCCCGGGGCAGACGGCATAATCGGAGACCCACAGCCATCAGTTCAATGTCCGGGCCACACACACGCTCCTTCACCATGATGTGACCAGAGTTGTACCGACCGCTGTCATTCTCTCTGCATTCCCTGTCCGCCTGAACAGTCAGAAAGCTGTCCACACTCGCACTAGACCTGTGTTCTAAACTGATCTTGGGTGCTTTCTATGTGGACATGTCCTCATGGAGCCATGTGGACAACTCCGCAGTGCAGATGGAGATATGATGAAAAAGTTGCATCTCCGTCGAGGAAAGAGATAAAAAAGGTTCTCCCCCCCCCCCCCCCCCACATAATATAAAAACTAAAAGTACACTGAAGACGTACAAGTAAACACAGACCAAAACACCAAAAGAAGAAAGACGAGACAGGTTGTTGGTGAGGCTGCCATTAGCTTTCTACTAATAAAATGTGCTTATTTTTGTTATTATCCAACTGGTTGCAATTGTTTGATTCTTGCTTTGAGGACCATGAGGATTGCAAAGGCAAAACTTTTAATATATGTACATGTGTCCCAATACTGAAAACTATAATATTGCATTCCCTCTCGCAGTTCTCACTAAGGCATTTTTTAAATAATATCACGGTGCTTTTGGTCGAGTCCAACTTAAATCTCGTGCTGGTGGTCACGTTTCATTGCCCTTTCTCAATGTAGGAGAACATTGGAAATTGCAATTTTCCAAGCACCACAATGTATGAAAAGTGACATAACCATATGTGGTTTTGGGGTGACTTCTTGTCTCATTGAGGCTTGAAATGGGTGGTCTGCGAAGTTAAATGGATAAATATCACTTTTCACACCAGATCAAATGTTTTCATTGAATATCTGGAAAAATCCACTAAATGAATGATGTGATATATATTACCCTCTGCAAGGATCCTGGTCCATATATCAGTGTGGCTATTGAAGTACTGTTGGATCTCTTTTTTTGTCACATTAATGAAACACGATGGAGGGTTTTGGGAATCCCGCTTTAACTTGGGTTTCCACTCATTCAAGCAAGTTTCACACATCACACAAAGTCTTTGCAATGACCTCATTTTAATCAAAGAATTTTCTCAATAATACAGAAATTAATCACTGGCACATTTGAGTAAAACCTTTCAGGCACAGATAATGATTAGTGTTTGCTTTATGTTTTTATAAACATAGCAAGATAAATGTAGAACTAAACTTGATGTTAAATTAGAAAAAAAGGCCTATGCTGTTGGATCAAGGCTGATAATTCTCTTTTGGGATTCAATGTGCTTGTTTACTTTTGTTTAAGGCGCATCTAAATGTATCTGTATGTCAATATGACAATGTAGTTTACTTAATCAATTTGGTTCAGTTGTCCGTCCATTGTGAAATTAATTATACAAAAGCAAAATACTGTAGATTCTAGCAATCTTAAATAAAAATAGAAAACACTGGAAATACTCAGCGAGTCGGGTAGCGTCTGTCAGTCTGAAGCCTGAAGAAGGATCTCGACCCGAAATGTCACCTTTCCTTCTCTCCAAAGATGCTGCCTGTCCCGCTGAGTTACTCCAGCTTTTTGTATCTATCTTTGGTTTAAACCAGCATCTGCATTCCTTCCTACCCAAAGGACAAGGTGAGATGTACTTCATAACTGGGATTCAATAAATGTTCAAGGATAAATTGATGATAGTCTCGATTGAAGTTCAAGAAAACCCTTTAAAGGTGGAGGGGGGGGGGAAGAAATGGGTACAATGATAATTGCAGAAAATGGATAATATTAGGGTGAGGCAGGCCATGCAATAAAGAATAACTTGTAAGAAGGGACTACAGGTGCTGGTTTACACCAAAGATAGACACAAAATGCTGGAGTAACTCAGCGTCTCTAGAGAAAAGAAATAGGTGACGTTTTGGGTCAACACCCTTCAGTCTGATGAATGGGTCTCGACCCGAAACGTCACCTATTCCATTTCTCCAATAATGAGGAAATGGGTGCAATGATAAATGCAGGAAATTGAATGGACTGGGGTGTGGGCATTAAAGAGGAACACTTGGCTGATGATAAAGAAATTGTATGGAACGTGACATTAGAAAAGGTGTGATGGACACAAAGTAAATGTAGATGTGGAAGTTAATAATCAATGTGCCATGACATGTATTTCCAGCAGTTCTGTTCTTAATTCAGTCCTTGTAATTGGATTTATCGACCAGACGGAAAGCTTCAAGGAACTCGTTGATGTCAATGCTTCCGTCCTTGTTGAAGTCCATGCTGCGAGCCAGGTCGCTGATCGCCTCATCACTTATCTCGATCTTCAGGTGAGAACTCAGGAGTTGCCAAGTTTTTTGAAATTCCTCAAATGATATCTGGCCTGTCACAGACATGAGAAAGGGCAGATTATGCTTCGAATCTAATTCACGAATTACACAAGTTTTACTATTTTAATGCTAATTCTATCATCATTCCCCACCTTGTTAGACATGCACACACACACACACACACACACACTCACACAAAGGTGTGCGGTTCCACCTTTTGATCTATAAAGAAAATCAAACAGTGTAGCTCAGGAATAAACCCTTTGGCCACAATGTCCATGCTGAACATGAGGCTTTATTAAAAATAGACGCAAAATGCTCAGCGGGTATGGCAGCATTTCTGTTGAAAATAGATAGGTGACATTTCAGGTTGGGGCCCTTCTTCAGACTGATTGTAGAGGAGGGGGGTGGAGGGCCGGAAGCAGGGCTGGCAACAGATGATCTTAAGCCAGGAGGTCCCCTGATAGGCCGAATGGGAGGAAGGTGTTTGTAGAAGTCACCCCCAGCCCCCTCTTCCTGCACTAAAAGCCCATTAACCAGTTTGCAACGTATTGGGCTCACACCCTATCTAGCCAACAATCGCAGCTATTGCTACAACATCAGCTGGGATTTTTTTTGCCTGAAATTAAAAGAATAAAACAACAAATTTACTTATTTGTTAGGAAAATGAAATTCAATTTCATAAATTGAGAATTTGGCTAGCAATAGAATAGCAGGTAATTTTATAAATTTGCAGGTAAATAGTTTCCTTGTGTCCTATGGAATTGTATAGTCTGATAAGTAACAGTTACTTAATACAGTAATAATTCCAGAGTTATTGCGGGCCATGCTAGTGGGAGGCAAAATTTCTTGCAAACACTACAGAGTTGGGGGAAGATAATCCTTTTTCTAAAATTGGTACTTACCAGAGTTGTCGCTGTCGATAATTCCAAAAATAGTCTCCAGCTCAGACCTGCTTTTGTAAAGCGTTTCTAGTAAGCTGGGTTGTATGTACTGCAAGAAAACAAGGGTAGTTTTGTTTTGGAAAAGCTTCAGCCTGGTGATCAGTTATTACAAGTGAAATTGTCTGGAAGATGAGCTACTGACTCAGCTGCAAACTTCCCTGTTAACCATGTTAATAGCTTTCTTGGTAAACTCCGAATGGTATAAGCATGCATTCATTTTCAAAAGTACTGTAAACACACTAAGCCTCTCAATTCCTTCTACTTGCTTTTATTTCTAGGTTTATTCCTAGATGAGGTGTTATGTTCTTTGGTGAAACCCTGAATACTGAAATCATTTTTCTGCCTCTGCCAAAAATTCCATATATGACTGATTCCATTCTCCCTTCCCCTTCCTGGTAACTGCCTTGGGTTTGAGACCAATTCTGTGTAAGCCCGATCGGTGTATTGTTTGACCATGATAATTCCTGCTAAGACCATTTGCCTTCTCATCTAACAACCCGTTTGCTGTGAAAACTTCATCCATGTCATTATCACCTCCGGAGCCTACTATGATTTGTATATCACCACCTATACATTTCAGTTTTTGCTGCAGCCCATATCACAAAGAGACAATGGCCTGTTCACACTCAACCTATGATCTGGCAGAGCCACACTGCTTTACAAGATCTCCCATTTACAATTTCATGTTTTGTGGACTCTTGCTTGACGATTTCCATAACTGTGGAGGCCAAGTCAAAATATATTTTTAAGGCAGAGATAGATTCTTGATTAGTATGGGTGTCAGAGGTTCTGGGGAGAAGGCAGGAGAATGCAGCTAGGAAGGAGAGATAGACCAGCCATGATTGAATGGCAGAGTAGACGTGATGGGCCGAATGGCCTAATTCTGTTCCTACCCCTTTTGTCCAACTAAACCCTACCTATTCTCCTGAAGATTTTGTACAACTCCATAAGATTGCCACTCAGCCTCCTGCACTCCAGGGATAAAGTCTTAGCCTGCCCAGCCGCTCAGGCCTTGAAGTCCTGGGAATATCCTGATAAATCTCCTTTGCACTCTTTCCAGCTGGACAACATCTTTCCCCCACAGCAGGGTGAACAACACTGAACCCAATATTTCAAATGCGACTTCACCAGAATTTTGCACATCTGTAACATAACATCCCAACTTCTGTACCCAATACCCTGACTGATGAAGGCTAAGTACCTAAAGTCTTCTTGACAACCCTATCTACCTGTGACGCCACTTTCAAGGAACTATGTAGCTACATTGCTGGATCCCTCTGTTCTGCAGCACTCCTCAGGGCCCTGACATTTAATGTGGTCATCCACGCCTAAGCTCTGGATTTGCGATTCCCTTTACTGCTTTGTTCTTGTTCCCTCAAAATCTGAAGCAAGTTTTAGTTACCCTTCAGAATATCTCCTGAGCTCATCCATCCCTATGACATAGTTGCTGATGTTGCAGAACTGCTCTTAGTACAGCCCAGACAATAATAATTTGAAAGCAATATTTTTTATATTTGGCAATATCTCTAGCCTTTTCCTGCAAAAGCAAATTACCTGATCGCTCATTTCATTTGAATGGATAAGTTTATTGGCCAAGTATTCACATACAAGGAATTTGTCTTGGTGCTCCGCCCACAAGTGACAACTTGACATGCAGTGACAGTTAAGAATGATACATAAAACATTAAACATTAATAATAAAACATTATTGATTAAACATGTGAACTAAACAAAATACCAGAGAAAAAGGAGGCTATAGATTTCTGGTTATTGAGTAGAGCTACCTCTCGTGGAAAAAAAAAGACTATTTTTATGTCTGGCTGTGGCAGCTTTGACAGTCCGGAGTCGCCTTCCAGAGGGAAGTGATTTAAAGAGTTTGTGGCCAGGGTGAGAGGGGTCAGAGATGATCTTACCCGCTCGCTTCCTGACCCTTGCAGTGTACAGTTCGTTGATGAGGGAAGGTTGCAGCCAATAATCTTCTCTGCTGATCGGACGATTTGCTGCAGCCTCCAGGTGTCGCGCTTGGTGGCTGAGCCAAACCATGATGGAGAAGGCGAGGACAGACTCTATGATGGCCGTATATCATTGCCTGTGGCAGATTGTGCTTCCTCAGCTGCCATAGGAAGTACATCCTCTGTTGTGCCTTTTTGACTGTGGAGTCAATGGTAGCCCCCCACTTAAGGTCCTTGGAGATGATGGTTCCCAGGAACTTAAAACACTACATATGTGTCTGTGGTGTTGTTGATGGTGAGTGGGGTGAGGGGAGGGGGAGCTCTCCTAAAGTCTACAATCAATTCCACCGTGTTAAGAGCATTGAGCTCTATGTTCCTGCGATGGCACCAGGATGCCAGCTGTGACACTTCCTGTCTGTAGGCAGATTCCTCCCCATCCTGGATCAGTCCAATCAGGGTTGTGTCGTCTGCAAATTTGAGAAGCTTGACTGAGGAGTCAGTGGCGGTGCAATCATTGGTGTAGAGAGAGTAGAGGAGAGGAGTGAGTACGCAGCGTTGCAGTGCTCCTATGCTGAGGGTTTGCGGGTCCAAGATGTGCTTTCCCAGACTCACATGCTGCGTCCTGTCTGTCAGGAAGCTGGTGATCCACCGACAGAAGGGTTGAGGCACAGTCAACTCAGAAAGTTTGGAGTGTAGTAGCTCTGGCACAATGGTGTTGAATGCAGAGCTAAAATGCTGAGCTAAACAAAATTGTTGCATAGGTCCCCTGCCGGTCTAGGTGCTGGAGGATGAAGTGCAGGGCCAGGTTGACTGCGTCACAGATCTATTGGCCCGATAAGGAGGTGTGAGGAGACTGCAAGGTGACTTGGATAGGCTGGGTGAGTGGGCAAATGTTTGGCAGATGCAGTATAATGTGGATAAATGTGAGGTTATCCATTTTGGTGGCAAAAACGGGAAAGCAAACTATTATCTAAATGGTGGCCGATTGGGAAAGGGGGAGATGCAGCGAGACCTGGGTGTCATGGTACACCAGTCATTGAAGGTAGGCATGCAGGTGCAGCAGGCAGTAAAGAAAGCGAATGGTATGTTAGCTTTCATTGCAAAAGGATTTGAGTATAGGAGCAGGGAGGTTCTACTGCAGTTGTACAGGGTCTTGGTGAGACCACACCTGGAGTATTGCGTACAGTTTTGGACTCCAAATCTGAGGAAGGACATTATTGCCATAGAGGGAGTGCAGAGATGGTTCACCAGACTGATTCCTGGGATGTCAGGACTGTCTTATGAAGAAAGACTGGATAGACTTGTTTTATACTCTCTAGAATTTAGGAGATTGAGAGGGGATCTTATAGAAACTTACAAAATTCTTAAGGGGTTGGACAGGCTAGATGCAGGAAGATTGTTCCCGATGTTAGGGAAGTCCAGGACAAGGGGTCACAGCTTAAGGATAAGGGGGAAATCCTTTAAAACCGAGATGAGAAGAACTTTTTTCACAAAGAGAGTGGTGAATCTCTGGAACTCTCTGCCACAGAGGGTAGTCAAGGCCAGTTCATTGGCTATATTTAAGAGGGAGTTAGATGTGGCCCTTGTGGCTAAGGGGATCAGGGGGTATGGAGAGAAGGCAGGTACGGGATACTGAGTTGGATGATCAGCCATGATCATATTGAATGGTGGTGCAGGCTCGAAGGGCCGAATGGCCTACTCCTGCACCTAATTTCTATGTTTCTATAAGCAAACTGCAGAGGGTCCAGCTGTGTTTGTGATATTTTTCAGCTTGGCCAGCACAAGCCTTTCAAGGGTCTTCATGACTACAGAGGTCAGTGCGACAGGCCTGTAGTCATTAAGACCAGTAATCCTTGCCTTTTTGGGTACAGGGACAATAGTGGAGACTTTGAAGCAGGCAGGGACAGTACAGGTTTGCAGGGACTGGTTGAAAATGTCTGTGTAGACTGGTGCCAGTTGTTCACCACAGAGCTTGAGAGGAGATTTCCGGCTTTTCTGTCTTTTGGAAACCCTCTCCACCTCCTCTATTTTTATTGTTGATGATGGAGAAGTGATGTTGTGCAGCATGGAGGGTGTGGGTAATTGGGTGTGAAATGGTGATTGGAGAGGGATGGGTGGGAAAGGGTCCAGTCTTTTCAGACTGGAGTCTTGCTTTAACTATATGTGAAGTGGTGAATGGGGAGGAGTGGGTGTAGAAGGGCCCAATCTTTGCAGACTGAGGTCAGGCTGTGAGTGGGTGTGAAGTGTTGGTTGGGGTGAGGTTAGCTTTGTTAAAGTCCCCCAAAACAATGACCATGGAGTCTGGGAAGTCACTCTCTACCCTCATTACCTGGTCAGCAAGTTGCGTTTGCGCCTCACGTACGCTGGCATGGGGGGGGGGAATGTAAACTCCAGCGAGAATAAAGGAGTTAAATTCCATCGGAGAGTAGAAGGGTTTGCCGTTTATAAAGAAGGATTCTTGGTTGGGATAGCAGAAATTTGACAGTACAGTGATGTCACTGCACCAATCCTGGTTGGTATAGAAGCAAATTCCACGTCCTCTTGATTTCCCCGCTGCCTCCACTTCACTGTCCACTTGTGAAGTTGGAAGCCAGCCAGTTGCATCGCGCTGTCCAGGGTCGACTCACACAACCAGGTCTCGGTGAAGCACAGGGCAGCCGCTCGAGGGAAGTCCTTGTTTGTCCAACGCAGGAGTTGCAGTTCGTCCACTTTGTTCTTGAGAGAACGTACGTTTGCCAGGAATATGCTCGGGAGTGGTGTGTGTGATCCTTGTCGCCGTAGTTGGGTGAGTGCTCCAGAACGCTTCCCACGGGTCCTCCTCCGTCTCAAGACCCTGAACGCAGCCACAGCCCCACCGACGAGTATGTCCAAATAATCCAGCGAGTGAGAGAAATCTGGAACGATGTTTGGAGGCACTGTGTGGCCGATGTTAATGAATACCTCTCTCGTGAAAGTAATCTTTGTAGGGTTTTCACAGACGACACAAACGAACAAACTCATACAAAACAGCAAGGAGCAGTACACCGTGGCAGCCATCAGCGGGAAATCCGAGGGTCATCAAAGAGGTAGATAGCAGTTCAGCTCTGCTCCCTGATGTAATGTAAATTATCTGTAGTGTGTGTAGGATAGTGTTAATGTGTTCGGTGCGGACTCGGTGGGTCGAAGGGCCTGTTTCCGCACTGTATCTCTAAACCAAACTAAAAAAAAAGTTCCTGTTCTCTGGCCTAATACATTATGTCAGGATCATGTATTGATAGACATAATAAACCATTGCATGTTCATTGCATTGTTGCTGCAGATGCATTTATGCATGGTAAAAACACATTGTGACATTTATTTCCCTTACCTGTGCATTGGGTCTCTCTATCGCAAGGTCATCGAACCATAGGTGAAAATTCAGAAGCCCATTAGGAGCACTGGGCACAAGTTGGGATCGTAAAACGCGCCAAGGCAGACCCAGAGCCAAGACGGATTCCAGAGCATTTGCCCAGTCATTCAAGGAAATGTTACCTAGATATTAGAAGACAATACTTATTCGGAATCAGTTTTGTACCAACTCCATCAGATGTTATCCTCTAAGTTCAGGCAAAGGGTGCAATAACTGACATGAATGTGGTAGGGGAACTCTCGCTGTTTATCTGTACTCATTTGGTTTATGTCTGTAATCTTTGGAGGATGGAGCACAAAAGTCAGTGGATCACCTGCTGCACTGTCTTTTCATTCTTGGAGCAATATGCATCCTTCAGATACACTTACAGCAACTATCCTTGAAGGTTTTGAGTTAGGCGATTATTTTTCATCACTTCAAAATACATCGTAAAAATAAAATGGAAAACATTGCATTAATCATGGAAAAAGGTGCTGGAATGTGCTTTCAGACGACTACAAAGCCTGGAAATTCACTATTAAAACCTTATTTTGTGAAAACTAAGTTTAATTCAATGCATTGTTTAATGATCCAGTTAGCAATAATGCTGTAAAACCTACATCGAATGGCTGTTGTATGTAGGAAGGAACTGCAGATGCTGGTTTACACCGAAGATAGACACAAAATGTTAGAGTAACTCAGCGGGACAGGCAGCATCTCTACATGAAAGGAATGGGTGATGTTTTGGGTCGAGACCCTCCGAAACGTCACCCATTCCTTCCATTCAGAGATGCTGCCAGTCCCACTGAGTTACTCCAGCATTTTGTGTCTATCAAATGGCTGTTGGCAGCACTTAAAATGCTACACCAAATATTAATTTCTTGAGGGTCAGCTAATTGTTCGTTGTCATGTAAATAAGATGTGTCAATTACTGACATTTTTCCAACATCTAAGCCAAGTAGTGCCCAGTCTTAAGAGTGCCACCTAGTGTGTTGACACACCACTACAACACAGCCCCCCATGCGGATTTCTGAAAAGTTGGCTCTAATAACCACCATGAAACTGACAAGTTCTAGTGGTTTGCAGTCTCAAAATGGGTGATTGACTGCCATCCTTTACAATAATTATTAATTATTTGGGGCTTCAATCTTCGGGGATTTCAGTTTATCTGGAATAGGGGATTTCACTTTAGGGTGGCATTAGTAGAGCTGCAGTCTCACAAAGCCAGAGACCTGGGTTCAATCCTGGTCTCAGGTGCTGTCTGTGTGGAGTTTGTATGTTCGCCCTGTGACCGCATGGGTTTCCTCCCGGTTCTCTGGTTTGCTTCCTACATCCTAAATAAATGTGCAGATTTGTAGGGTCGCTAGTGTGTTGGGAGTGTACGATAAAGTGGGATAACATAGAGCTAGTGTATGAATGGGTGATTGATAGTCAGCATGGACTCATGAGCCAAAGGGCCTATTTCCATGCTGTATCTCTGGACTAAAAATTAAAGTTGCCCTTCATCTACAAGTGGACCTTACCTGTTTTATTCTTGTCATAATGCTCAAAAACACTAATGAGGTCCGATTTGTGGGCAAATATTTTCTCCCGTAAAGCTCCCAGTGCTGACCTCTCAACTCTGCTCACCCTACATTTAAAACAAAAGCCTTAGCAAATCATTGGTCCAAATGTGTCAAATTATGCAGAGAATCAAAAACACAGTGTACACTGGAAATCTTAAAAGCAGAAAATCCTGGAAAACAGGTCAGGCAACTCAGTGAGAAACTTAACAGTCCAGGTCAACAATCTATGAGCACACAGAAATTTGGAGGTAAAGTGTCGTTAGGAGTCTGAGATAAGAATTAAACAAATTCAAATTAATTAAAAGACAAATACAATGTGCACATTTGTAATACTTCTACTTGAAATGCAGGCAGTTAATCATAAGAACTTAAGTGATTGGAGCAGAATTAGGCCAATTGGGCCCATCAAGTCTACTCCGCCATTCAATCATGGCTGATCTATATCTCCCTATTAAACCCATTCTCCTGCCTTCTCTGCATAGCCTCTGACACCCACATTAATCAAGAATTTATCTATCACTGCCTTAAATACTGTATATCCACTGACTTGGCCTCCACAGCCTTCTATGGCAAAGAATTCCAGATTCACCACCCTCTGACTAAATAAATTCCTCCTCATCTCCTTCCCAAAAGAACGTCCTTCAATTCTGAGGCTAGGACCTCCAGTCCTAGACTCTCCCAAAGTGGAAACATCCTCTCCACACCCACTCTATCCAAGCCTTTCACTATGCTGTATGTTTCAATGAGGTCCCCCCTCATTCTTCTAAACCAGCGAGTACAGGCCCAGTGCCGACAAACGCTCAGCATATGTTAATCTACTAATTCCTGGGATCATTCGTGTAAATCTCCTCTGGACCCTCTCCAGAGCCAGGACGTCCTTCTTCAGATACGATGCCCAAAATTGCTCACAATATTCCAAATGTTGCCTGACCAGCATCTTATAGAGCCTCAGCATTACATCCCTGTTTTTGTATACAAGCCCTCTTGAAATAAATACTAGCATTGCGTTTCCTTTCTTTACTACCAATTTGACTTGCAGATTAACTTTTTGGGAATCGTGCACCAGCATTCCCAAGTCCCTTTGCACCTCCAGTTTTTGGATTCTCTCCCCATTTAGAAAATAGTCTATGTCTTTATTCCTACTATCAAAATCTATGACTCCACACTTTGCTGCATTATATTCCATCTGCCACTTCGCTGCCCACTCTCCCAATCTATCCAAATCCTCTGCAGAGTTCCTGCTTTCTCTACACTACCTGCCCCTCCATCTATTTTCGTAACATCCGCAAACTTGGCCACAAAGCCTTCAATCCCCTCATCCAAATCATTAATATACACAAAGTGAAGAACAGCGGCCCCAGTACCGAGCCCTGCGGAACTCTGCAAGTCACTGGCAGCCAACCAGAAAAAGCCTCCTTTATTGCCACTCTTTGCCTTCTGCCATCCAGCCAACCTGATATCCATGCTAGTATATGCCCTTTGATACGATGGGATCTCATCTGCCTTAGCAGCCTCCCGTGTGGCACCTCATTAAAGGCTTTCTGAAAATCTAGGTAAATAACATTACTGCCTCTCCTTTGTCCTTCAAAGAATTCCACCAAATTGTCATGCAAGACCTCTCCTTCACAAAGCCATGCTGACTTTGGCTTCTTTAATTGTTAACTGAATATTTAACCACTGCTCATAAAGGCAAAAGGTATGTGGGATCTTTTTGCAAGGAGAAAAAGAATATGGGAGTAAGGAAGTCTTGCTGTAATTCTATAGGGCCTTGCTGTAATTCTATAGGACCTAGAGTACGCTGTGTAGCTTTGGTCCCTGGACCTAAAATAAGTCACATATCTTTGAGAGTGGCGAGGACTTGGTGGATTTGATACCTATGTTTACTGGAGTGATATGCTGCCAATTTCATAATGATTAGGAGTTGTACACGATTGGCCTATGTACAGTTGGAGAGACAATTTCAGTGAGTCTATTTCTGAAAGAGAATAACAGCTTAGGTGCTGGGAGTTTAAGGCTTATTTCTGAAGAACCTGGCACTAGAGGGCATAGTCTCGAGATATGTGTTTGGTACTTAGATTTGAGAGGAGATAACATTTCCTCAACCAGTGATGTCTACATTTTTGGAATTCCTTTCCTCAAATAACTGAATGGTTTGTTATATTCAAGGCTGAGATTCAAGGCAGAGCACTGAGGAAAAGGGGGGTATGGAATCAGATAGGAAGCTGTACCTTGGGAATATTAAATAACAGAAACAAATGAGTAAATGTACACCTTCTCCACCATTTACTATGTTCATGACTGTCATTGTCTCCAAATCCAGTTTCCCTCCTGATCCCATATAGCTTTTTTTCTTGAATGCCCCAAAGTCTGTTGACTTTGGTGGTGGTGAGCGGGAGTTGGAGGTGAGGGAAGGTGTTGGGGCAAGCATGTTGGGCCCACCCCATCTTTACGATAAGCCCTTTAGTACAGGGAGTCACCTGGTAGCCAGAAACACTGGAGGCTGCTGAATATACAGGTTTGATCCTGCAGTGGAGGCTCGTGATGTGCAACTTTCAGGTACAACTGGCAAAACACCAGCCATTCATTATCTAACCATTTGCACAAAGCGTTGAGCAGCCAATACTGATCGTTTTAAAAGGCTGATTCCCATTTGTTTACAGCTGTGAGATGGAGCACCAAAATCAAATGGTGAGGAAGGAGACAAAACACAGCTGGTGCCTTCATTGGCCTTTGATTTTCTTTAATGAATGGTGGGAGATAACAGGGAAGTGACCATTCTGTAGGGCACCACACTGCAACAAAAACCTGGTAGTGGCTGCCTTACTGTGGCATCGTCCACCTGAAGTGGAATATAAGAGAGAAGGGCACGTAATTCTGTTTCAACCATTTGCTGTTCACCTCTTCCTGCCGCTATATCCCACATGATGAAGATTCACTTTCAGTCCAAACTCTATTCTTAGATTATTTTTGAAAGTTCTTGTCATAATGGTGGACGGCCTTGAGAGAGTTAGAGCTACAAGTCTGTTTGCATTGTATGCCGGTTATTTCCTGTCTGGCTACCATTGTGAGGAGGTTATAGTTGGGCTTATTTGACGCACCTTTGCCTCAGGGTTAGCTTGCGTGTACTTTGATTGACCTGATACTGCACGAAGTGAGGAATGAGATCAGGCCCGAGCTTCACATAAGCTCCTCTGTTGCTGCCAATTTCGTAATAATTTGAAGCAGAAAATATAGTCAGGACCTGCATTAATAACAAAAAGAACAATGTAATGAAATAAATTACTGGCTTACAAACAAAGCACATTCATCAATGGAGTAATGCACAAGAAGGAACTGTAGATGCTGCTTTACATCGAATATAGAAACAAAATACTGGAGTACCTCAGCGGGACAGACAGCATCTCTGGGTAGAAGGAATGGGTGACGTTTACGGTTGAGACCCATCACCCATTCCTTCTATCCCGAGACGTTGCGTGTCCCGCTGAGTTACTCCAGTATTTTGTGGCTATCATCAATGGAGTAACTTGGCCAAGCAATTTCTCATCCAACTGGTCCCTGTGGCATTCGGGAAGTTCATTTGTGTGGGCAGTAGTCACTCACTGCCATAATATACCATGAAATGAGGGATTGACAACTTCTCACAGCATAATGTGCTGGCTCTAGCAGCAACTCCATCTATACCATCCATCCCATTCTCACCTCCACCGTAGTTCCCTGTCACCGAGTTCTCCAACTGCTGAACCTTGCTCGAGGTACTTTACATAATCCAATTTACCCATTATCCTGCCGGTGTTTGAGATGTGGGACGGAAGCCACGTGGTCTCGGGGAGAATGTGCAGCGGTCATAGTTGTGCCTGGGTCACTGGAACACAGCAGCACTTACTCTGTCACTGCCCTCCTGGCCTTTGAGAGAACATGTTGGATACCATTGATTAATTTTATGAAACCGTACCTAAAACCTCCCTCGTTCATTTTTCATTTATATGCTTGTTCCAGTTTATTTTGTGCAGTGTCCCAGCGTGACATGTTGTTCCTTGATCATTTTGATCCTGACGGTATTGTAAGTGGTCAAGATCAGAACCCATTGGTTATGAACTGGCGGGACTGTGATAATACACAAAAATGCTGGAGAAACTCAGGGGGTGCAGCAGCATCTATGGAGCGAAGGAAATAGGCAACGTTTCGGGCTGCCCGAAACGTTGCCTATCTCCTTCGCTCCATAGATGCTGCTGCACCCGCTGAGTTTCTCCAGCATTTTTGTGTACCTTCGATTTTCCAGCATCTGCAGTTCCTTCTTAAACACAGGACTGTGGTGGTGACGCATTATGACCAGCATTACTTAGAGTGATGCAAGGAACTGCAGGTGATGGACTGAATAAGACACAAAGTGCTGGAGTAACTCAGTAGGTTAGGCGGCATCTCTGGAAGACATGGATAAGCGACTGTTTGGGTTGGGAACCTTCGTCACCCAAGCACTTTGTATCTTACTTTGAGATGGGCTGGCAGTGATGTTTCTTTTTCATTGGGCTTAATGGATGTGTGTTCATACCTTTTGGTTGTGACAGTACTCGTAGCCCTCTTGTTTACACTCATGGGACCTGATCAGGAGCTGCAGATTGTGTTTGCGTAGAATCTTCTCTGTTACATCAGGTCCAAAGTAGCATCCACCTCCTCTGACTGAGTTTGTGATGCAGCCTTCCTGGTGCATCGGGTCACTCCATAAAATGTCCACGATCTCGAGAGAAGAAATAATGTTTTAAATCGCCAGATGAGCTGTCAAACCTGTTAAATGATTCTCAACCCCTTTTAACGTCCTTTCATCAGTGTTGTCCCAAATCCCAGGATTGCCTCCCCAACACTTTTATAGGAGTGTTGACAGCACAGGGATTGCAGTGGTTCAAGAATAAGGTTCTCACGGGGTAACTGGGGATGAACAATGATTGGAAATTGTTCTTTGTGTTGTGCTTTTAAAAAAAAAAACATTAATGTCTTTAAGCTGTAACTACAAAGCCAGAGAAGCCATTTGGCCTTCCACAATCCAGGAACACCTGCAATTTCACAATCTAGGACCAATTCCACAATCCCACTTATTAGCAATTGATTCGTCTGGTGAAATGTATCTCATACATCACATACATCCACAGGCAGTTTGCACATTCCGGTCCCACGCTGATGCAATAACTGCTTGGCTGATTACTGTAGAGCATCTTGGCCTGCATTTAAATCTACAAGCACACAGGTACACCACCACTTGTGGAATCCTTTCTGATGTTGTGTCCTGGAAGTAGACCTCACTTGTCACAGATCTAAATCCTGAAGTGCCTTGCCTGATACTATTGTGGGCGAATCTTCATTTAAAGAATTGCAGTGGTTCCAGAAAGTGGCTCACCACCATCTTCTCATATGAATAGACTGTGAATGCTGGCTTTGCCAGCAAGGTCTACACCCCACAACTATATATACATCTAAATAAATAAGGCAAATTATGTTTTTGAAAGCTCCCAATGAATAGGTATTGCTTTTGAGATGTTAGGAGTTACTAATACATCTGTTATTGCAAACAGAACAAAATGATAATTTTAAAGTTAATGCAAAAAACATTTGAGAGCATCATTAAAATACAGACACTTCTCAGATTAATGTTGGAATGGTGAGCATGACAGCAAAGCAAAGCACTTCAACAAGCACCAGACCCTGTTTAATGTGCTCCCACCATTAGCCCAGTTGGAATATTATTGAAATTGAGATAAATCAAATTTCAGCTTACCATCAAGATTTCCAATGTCCATTTTGGGGGCAAAGTATTACAAAGTAAGCTGAATGATCGAGGCAATGTTCTTCCTGGGTGGCGTGGTGATGGTCGGAACTGAGTGCCGATGTCCTCTTTCAGCCGTTCCTGCACCAACCCAGCAATTAGCACGAAGCTGAGAGAGAGCATGGGGACAACATCCATTCTCAAGCCCAAATGGGTTGATCAAATTGCCACTAGAGATTGCAGGTGGGCACACCCCAACATTCACATCAGAATGCATCAGAACGGGGGATCTAACCAAGAGGAACTCAAGGTTGCAGTCACTCTCGATGATGGTGGAGTCCGTGCACCATGCTTTATTTACATAAATGCACAGACCCCCACCTTTGGTCTTATCGGAGTCTGTTGGCCTGTCTGCTCGGAGTAAATGACGCCCGATTAGCTGGATGGCGCTGTCAGGAACGGTTAGCCAAGTTTCAAGTGAACTGTCGCGTTGATGGTGGAAGATCCCGTCCACCATGCATGCCCTGTGTGGCCATAATGACTGGCCTAGTTCATATGAATGTTAGTGTTCCCATCTCGAAACAAATGGCAAAGTTGGTTCAGATGAAGGGGACCTTTCAAACCATCTGATTTAATGATCTAGTAAGCTGCTTTTTATTTACTGTCAAGTACTTTTTATGGAAACAATTATCTCTTCACTTCATAGGTTCTCACTTTAGTCACATAGTTCAATCATTCACTGATGCTAATCTATGACCAATTTGCATTTGCAAACATTTACGTGATAGGACTTACCTGCCTCCTTTCATGCTCATCTGAGTCTGAATCTGACCCAGTCAGTGACTTAGAATCTCCATACACGTTGCTGAAGCCTACTTGTCTACGGCATTTTTCTAATTCCTCATCGACCGAGCGATGCACTCGCTTCGTGATTTCTTTTTTCTTTACGGATAACGTGCTAGAACTCTTGCTCGTGTTGTTCGTGTGAGAATGAAGTCGAAGGACATCTGAGTCTGTATTCTTCTTTGGTGTTTGATTGAGCCTCACGTTCTGCTCACTACTCTCACCACAGAGCTGCTCCTGCCCTGAAGCATGCTTGTGCCATTCAATTCTCCTTCTTCCAGGCGGCCTCAGGATTGAAACGTACTGTCAGAAGTGGATGAGTTTGTAATTAGAAAAAAACATTCTTCCAGTGTGTCTGCATCTTACCTTCTTTCTGCCTCTTTAGAAGTCTGCATTTGATGTGCCTCACCGAATAGTAACGGTTTACATTTAAAGTATTGAGCATAAATGGTATCAGTACAAACATTTTGGATACTGAACCGCAAAGTGAGATTCTAATACAGATGGCCAAAAACATGAAAGATAGACACAAAATTCTGGAGTAATTCAGTGGGACAGGCAGCATCTCTGGAGAGAAGGAATGATTAGTTTTCAGTCTGAAGAAGGGTCTTGACCTGAAACGTCACCCATTCCTTCTCTCCAGAGATGCGGCCTGTCCCACTGAGATACTCCAGCTTTTTGCCTCTGATAGGTTTTAAGAGGTATCTCTGGTGAGCAAAAAGATCTTAAGGAGGTTGGAGAAGGAATTCTGGAGCAGGATCCAGATTAGTTGAGAACACCGCTACCAATGGCAGCGGCATGAAATTAGTGGATGTAAGGGGGCCAGAACTGCAGGAGAACAAAGATCCAGGTTTGAAGCCTGGTGGAGGTTCTAGGGACATGTAAGAGCTTTGTTGAAGGACTGATGCATAACAGTATATTTCAATAAAAATAATGCCGTTACAGAAAATAATACCCATATTCTTCACAAAACAAAATAAGGTGTTTTTGTTTAAAAGATGCAGCTCTTCAGTGTTATCTTACCTTGTGTCTGTCAATCTTGCGCAGAAAATTCAAATCTGTTGTTTCTGAAATGCCCCCATGTATAATCAACACCTTCTCATCTATAACAGTGGCTAAAGGCAACCAACTGAAAACACTCCGTAGTAATTTCAATATTCTACTTCCATGCACCTAAAACAATGGTAGAAACGCATATAACGTAAAGCATTTGAGCTGCTATGATAACTATCAATGCTCTGCAGAAAAATCACAGGAACAATTCAAATATTTACCTGGTATTTTTGCATCACTTCCTTCGTGAAACCATATCTGAAAAAGTGAAATATTGCTATAATTGAAAGAAACGGATTTCAAGAAGTGGAAGGCTACTGGCAATATTTGCCCTATTTTCAACTACTCATTACCTACTTCAAATTGTTTGAAGCAATTTATAAACAGGATTGTAATCCCGCACCCATACCCATCTACGCCTTGTTGGATTGCACCCCGAGTAATCCAGAATTCAGTAATCCAGAATTAAGGGACAGAAGTTTAGGGGTAACATGAGGGGGAACTTCTTTACTCAGAGAGTGGTAGCGGTGTGGAATGAGCTTCCAGTGGAAGTGGTGAAGGCAGGTTTGTTGGTATCATTTAAAAATAAATTGGATAGGCATATGGATGAGAAGGGAATGGAGGGTTATGATACGAGTGCAGGCAGGTGGGACTAAGGGAAAAAAGTTGTTCGGCACGGACTTGTAGGGCCGAGATGGCCTGTTTCTGTGCTGTAATTGTTATATGGTTATATGGTAATAAAAACAGTTTGGAAACAACAGTGGGCCACAATCCCACTTTAATTCCATATCCCTTCATTCCCTTAATATCCAAATATCTACCATAGGTAACCCATGGGATTTTTTAAATTACAAGTAGAGATTATTTGTGTTACCTGGAAAAAAAGTTAAATGGTAATTTGATACATTTTAGTAACTTGACAGGAATAGACAGGATAAATAGCAATAATTGTTTTCTCTGGTTTAGAAAGTTATTGACAAAGTGAAAGTGGCCTACCTGGGATTTGGAAGCAATGAAAAGCACTTTAATGGACTGTAAAACTGGAACAAATCTGCCAGGTAGGAAGTTAGAAATTACATTTTCATCCAAAGGGCTAGGAAACAGTGAATCCCTTTGGAAATAAAATGTATTGCTTAACCTCTGTCGGAAATGAACTGGGGAAACCCAGGACCTCTAACAGACAATAGCGGTTCATATTTTCATTGCTTATTGACTACGTGTTGTAGTCCATTGGCTTTTTGCTCCTTATTTAAGTAACTATTATTCACATCTAGGCTTTGACACAGTAGTGTGCGATAGAGTATGTATGAAGCTCTATTAATGGGCTCAGTTCTCTTCTGCTCCTGTGCCTATGTATTGTTCCAAAGATGGTCACTAAATGGTGGTCAGGATATGGAACACGGACTGAACCCACACAGCCCAGAAAAGCTCAATTGGTCTTGCAGACACTGCCAAGTCTTACTGCTCTGTTGGGTCAACAGATTCACTGAAAACTCTTTACAGGGATCCAACATAACATTGCATGAATTTTTGTTGAGTTTGCACCTTAAATTGATGATATGATCTTCATGGTTTCCTCTGTTTAAGTAGACTCCTTTTGGATAGACGAGTAGAAAAGCAAACAAGATCAGCAGAATCTCTATAGAGTGCTTGCCTCTGTCGACATAGTCACCATTAAAGACATACACCTTCTCTGGGGATGGAAGTCCATTCTGGTCAAGGGAAAAAGTTCAAATTAACAAAGAAAAATTTTACATCAATAACAATCGGTGTAGTAACACACAAGCTATTTATCACACAAACAGGTAATTCAAAAGTGGCATAATGTGCAAATGTTAAACCCCCATATTCAATTTCTTTAAATTAATATTGGCCTTTTCATACAAAATGTTCATCATTCCATACTAACAATATCTCTTCCTTCATCTCGTGTTTAATACACTGATGAAGGTATCAGTTATAATCCCAACTAATTATGTTCACAGGGGTCAAGGAAAGAGCGTTCCGGAGGTTGCAGGTGGTTGCCGGAGATTGCAGGTGGTTGCCGGAGGTTGAAGGTGGTTGCCGGTAAGACCTTGCACTACCTGCAACCTCCGGCAACCACCTTCAACCAGCATCGCAACCGGCTTCGACTAAAAAATTACTGATTTTTAAAACGGCAACCTATTTTTAGTCGCCGCCAGTTTTGAATTTTTCGAAATAATCGCTGGAACATAGAAGAAGCGGAAACCACTTTCGACCATTAGGGAGACTGACCAAAACCTCCGGGAACCGCACGGAAACCTTGGGTGGGGCGCAAAGTCTCCAGTGGTTTCCGTTCAGGTTTCCTAAATGGGACAGGGGCATAATGCAAATTCATTGCTCCTTGAATGTGGTAGCACATATGGATAGGATATAAGAGATAGGATGTAATGTTGCAACTGTTCAAATCATTGCCTAGGCCACACTTGCAGTATTGTGTGTCGTTCTGGTTGCCACACTAGAGGAAGGATGTAGTTGCATTGGAGAAAGTGCAGAGGAAATTCACCAAGATGCCACTTGGTTGGAGGATTTACGTTATGGGCAGAGATTAATTGTTTTTCGTTGGAACAAAAGGATGTTAAGGAAGTGACCTGAAATGTATATAAGATTATGAGAGGCATAGATAGGGTAGATAGTCAAAGTCATTTCCCCGTGGTACAGGAATAAAAAGCGATAAGGCATAGTTTTAAGTTGCAAGGAAGGGATTTTTAAGGGGATCTGAAGGGTAAGGTTTTATACATAGAGAGTAGTTTCTATCTGGAATGCACTGCCAGAGAAGTGGTGGAATCAGATACAATTACAATGTTTTAGACAGACACTTAAATAGATAAGGCATAGTATGACACTGGACCCATTTTAGGCTGACGGGATCAGTGTAAATGAGCAAATAGTTTGGCATGGTAATAGCTGGCCAAAGGACTCATTTCTGTTCTGCACAAGTCCATGACGCTTTGAGTCTTATGTTCAATTAGATGTGTGATAGGGAACCATTATATCAATTCAACAACACAAATACAAAATCTGGTGGAGTACTTAGTCGGAAGTGTATACTGTTAACATTGGGAGAAAAAGCTCATGAAAATCTCATTGTAATTTCACTCAGAAAAATGTAAATAAAATAATTACTTTGGATGGTTCTGTAGTTGGGAATTTTATCAATTTTAAATTCAGTTATGATTTAGATGTTTTAATCCCAAATATAACTAAAGACTGATCAGGAAAAAAGGTAGATAGTGGTGGGATAGATTCATATAGACTTCATTAAAATAATATTAAAGAATCATGCTGATTTTTAAATCAATGGCATGCATCAAGTACATTAGCAATCAGCTTTGAAATATCATACCTTGTAGAATATTAAAAATAAATCGTCCAATTTTCCATGTAAATCACCTGTGAATTCCACAGAAGAAGAAACAATTATTTGATTTTACATGATATTTGAACAGAAAAGAATAAATCCTTTCCAAAGTTTCATACCTTCTTTCCTTTCACTGGCAACTGACGATGTGAATTTCCAACATTTCCAACTTTAGGAGCTATATTTATATTTGACAAAAGGCTAAATTAACTTCTACGCAACCTAACTGACAGTGGGGCTCTTCTCACAACCTAGACTCCAATGACACCAAGACTGGATGGTCAATGCATTGGCAGCCCAAAGTCCTAGCAAAGGGTAAAGAATGGGCAGCACAGTGACGCTGTGATACAGTTGCTGCCTCACAGCACTTGCAGCGCCGGAGACCCGGGTTCGATCCCGACTATTGGTGCTGTCCGTACAGAGTTTGTACGTTCTCCCCGTGACCGCGTGGGTTTCCTCTGAGATCTTCTGTTTCCTCCCACACTCCAAAGACGTACAGGTATATAGGTAAATTGGCTTGGTAAATGTAAAAATTGTCCCTAGTGTGTGTAGAATAGTGTCAATATGCGGGGATCGCTGGTTGACACAGACCTGGTGGGTCGAAGGGCCGGTTTCTGCGCTGCATCTCTAAACTAAATTAAACTAAACTAAATTAAAGACAGAATGGCGATATGGCAGGGATCGAGGCCCAAAATCACAAAAAAGTGTAGTTCTCCCTTAAGTTGTGCAGTGGACATCACTGCTTACCACAAATGGTGATCTCTTTACTGTAGCAGGTAGAGACCTGGTTGATGTTTGGCAAATGCTCCAGATGTTTCCTGGTCTCATTCAGAAGTTGCAATACGTAGCGAGCATGAAGTCGCTGCTGGGAGAAACGTCAGTGTTTTAGTGATTGCAGGAATACCTGGCAAAATGCACCATTATAAACAATTCTCGGACAAAACGCAGGCACTTTCCTTCAGTCCCTAATCAAATATATTCTGTCACTCCTTATAGCTATCAACATGAAGCCTTGGGTTGAGTCTGTAACATCGGTCCTTGTGTTCTTAGTACAGAGTCTTCATGGGAAAAGGTATTTAGGAGACGGGACATACTCACACTCACACACAATAGATTCACACACACACACACACACACACTCACACAGCAGATGCACACACACTCACATATACACACACAGCAGATTTGCACACACTCTCACACGCACACACATGCACACACACTTACTAGACTCACACACACTCACTCAGACAGACTCACTCAGACAGACGCACTCAGACAGACGCACTCAGACAGACGCACACACACACACACCCACATACATACACACATACCAGACTCTCACATGAAGACACATCCTTGTGCAAGTGAACACATTTAGCTTTTGCTGGAATTCAGCAATGATGTCTGTGCCAGGAACAGGGGGAAATGAAAATCCATTCCACCCTTTGAGCCTTTTCACCAAACACACACATCATGTGTGGATCAGTGACATAATTCCATTTATTTTCCTGTGCCCGAAATCCTTTAAATGCCATCTTTTGTATAATTGACCTTTCATCTGTTACTGTTTGCAGAAGAAAGGGCCAAACCTCTGCCGCACCGTGTGGAGGAAGTGTTGCATAATATCACCCTGGGAAGGCAGGCCAGGAAACTAGCAGACATTGTTTATTTTTATCCAACACTTGCTCTGCCATGAAGTTTTGAAAGCTTCAATTAAAATTACTTGAAATTCTGTGAATATTATCCTAATTATTTTTTTATGTTCCCTCGTTATATAACCCTTGGTAAATCTAAGCTGCATTCACCCCAAGCCCCAGAACTGCTCATATTAAACTATGGTGAAGACCACAACTTTCCCCTTCCCCTTGTATTCTAAAGAGGCTGTCCCACTTGGAGAACCAATTGGCGAGTTTAGAAGAGTTTGAAAAAATGACATGTTGAAGACCTCCTTTGACTATGTTGGAGACTAGCTACAACTAACCGGGAAAATTGGACACCGGATAGTGCAGAGTGAAGACGACCTCTTTCGATCTCCTTCGACCTCTCTTCTACCTCCCTTCAACTATGATGAAGACTATCTATGACTACCTTCCACTACCCTTGATTATCTATGACTAACATGCCGATCTACTACAACTAAACCTACGAGTAAAAAAAGTATCGATTTTTTCCATTGCGACCTTTTTTTACTCGCAGGCATTTTTTAACATGTTGAAATAAATGCCGCGACCTAGCTGAGGCCTCGAGTACGCGGAGACCACTCTCGAGCATGGAGAGTTACGAAGACCTCCTACGACTCGTGTCGACCATGCTACGAGTATGAGTCGAGGGCAAACTCACCAGAACTCGCGGATTAGGTCAACCAGGTGGGACAGGCCCTTTAGCTCCTGAATACAAAGGCAAGCATGGCAATAGCCTTTTTGTTCCTGTTTATGATGTTATAATACTATGAATCTATATTAATTACTAGACTAAGTGGGACCCGTTGGGTCCCAGCATCACACGGGAGGCCTGGTCCCCCAACGCAATATTTCACCTCTCCACCAATTCCAATAGGGGTGAGGGGGGGCTTTCTGGAGCGCTAGTATAGGTGTTGTGGGCTGAAGGGACTGGTTTCCAGAGGGCTAGTATGGACATTGTGGGCGAAATGGATTCTTGGGCTGGCGGCTCAGTCACCCAAGCCTGTTGTGCACCAATTCCTTTTCTCCAGAGATGCTGTCTGCCCCGCTGAGTTACTCCAGCATTTTGTGTCTATCTACCATGGTATAATGTCACCTCACATTGTAAAATAATTATCTGAAGAATTGTCTCCTCGTTGGCTCAAACATAATCTATGTAGAACACACGTTTCTCTCTGCTTCATATACGTGGGATTTCCCTCAGTATGGTCACTTTTCATGCGGCTCGCCCGGTGTTATCCCTTCCCATCAATGCTTGAGCCCCCATCTTCGCTCTGTACCTTCAGCTTCATCGGAGGCTCTCTCCCATTGAAAGTATCCAAGTTAATTTCAGACCACAAAATCCATCCATCCATTCATTCATTTTCCATTAAGATCTGACTAATCTTCAACATTTCACTTCTGGCACTCAGGTCAAACCCACGGTAGACTCAAGTCACCACGGCAAACTCACGGGCCACTACATTCTTACAACGAGTTTAAATGTTTCAAATTTTAACTTCAAGAGTAAATTTGACTCGTGGAAATCGTTAAACATGTTTAAAATTTTTAAGAGTTAACAAGTTTCCTGGGTACCTGCCGTTAGCGCCACGAATCGCTAAGTTGCGTCCACGAGTTCCGACGTTCCCGCTACGTTAATTTACGTGATTACCACAAGTTTAATTTGTTTTAAACTCGGGGTCACTCGTGGGTCGACTCGCACTGTGAGACAGGGGTTAACTCTCTCTTGCAAACATCCAGTGAATTGGCCTCCAATGCCTTCTGTGGCAGAGATATCAGATTGATGCCCATTACACTTGGCATCCAATTTCCTTGTCAATGACACTGGGATTTAGCAACATATTTATGGAACATTGATTGTGAATACATCATCACTTACTTGTTTTTCTTTGAAGGCTTCTAGTAAGGCAGTGACATGTGCAGGCGTCAGAGGGAAACAGAGTTGGGGGCCAACGTAAGCGTCTGAAACCTCGATGTTATCATAGGCGGACTGATTATCCTTACATGTCTCATCTGTCTGAGTAATAATGTGGGAAATAAAACCTTCTGCAGAGAAGATGTAAAAGATGACATTTGCCAACCATGATCCAAGTACAATGCGCCAAGTTCTAATTCCACATTTCAATTGGCTCAATTTACCTCCGAGCTCTAACTTCAAAATAGACAAAAATTAGAGATGTCTTTACCTTGTACATTTTGAGATTTATGACTTCTACATGAACATTTCTGACTTAGCAGTTGTTTTTAAACCCTTAAAGCACAAATCTTTTGTTTTTTGAAAATTGCATTGTTTGATACCAAATCAAAGGTTTCAGAGATTTAAAATGTCTTTTATTGTCACATGTACCAATTAAGGTACAGTGATATGCGAATTACCATACAGCCATACTAAAAAAACCACACAAGACACACAACTACATAAAAGTTAACATAAACATCCCACAGCAGATTCCCCACTGTGATGGAAGGCAAGTCAGTTTTAAGTTACCTGAGGAATATTTCTGTCTTAATTCACCATTAAAAGTTATTTTTGCTGCTATAACTATTCAGCCAGAAGAAAATCCCTTTCCCTGAAACGCCGTCTGTCCATTTTCTCTCTTGCCTGACCTGCCGAGTTCCTCCAGCACTTTTTTTTGCTCGATCCCATCATCTGTTCCTCTTGTGTTTCCTTTGCAACTATTACTGCTGCCTTATTTCAATGAAAATTCTTGGAATAACCGAGGCGAACCCTGCCACTTCGCTTCTTGAACTTTGCTTATATTGCTGCATTTAGTTCATCTCAATGCTGATGACTACAGACTGAATTGACGACATTCAGTTAGGATACCCCAGTCAGCCTTCAAGTCTGTTCTACCATTCACTGAACTTGATGTAGAATAACATTCACTTTCCTGCCCATTTTACCATATCTCTGTGTGGAAGCTTCAGTATGACAAAGGTACAGCATAAGGACCTTTGGTCATCCTGTGACATACAGCACAAGGTTTGTGATAGGCATCCTTACATGGGCCACACACTCCCCACCATTGAAAACATCAAGGCTCACCACCATCCGTGCCATGCCATGCCCTCTTCTCACTGCTCCTATCAGGCAGGAGGCACAGAAAGCTCAAGTCTCACACAACAGCTACCATATTCATTTTTTCTGCACAGTTATTACCTCTGTAAGATTTGTGGGTTTATGATGTCTGACCATTTTAACCAGCCTACTTTCACGGTGTCCTCGTGCTGACACTGCAGAAATACATATCACATACAGATGGCACATCTGTGAATAGTTACAGAATACTAGGCAGCATTAATATGAGCTCACCAGGATACTGACTTACATGGTCATCTGCCCAGTCAGAAAGTTTCAAGATAAGAATATTTAGACATTTCTCTCTTTTTAATATCATCAAGTATTATTTTGCATTTTTCATCATCATCATCATCACTCACTTCTATGTTTGGTATTCTCTGCAGATTTTGGGACTGGATAGTTTAGGTTAGAATTATGAATAACAGTGATCCCAGCATTGATCCTTCCTCCAGCTTTGTGCAATTATCCTTTCCCTTTGTTCCCTGCCAGTTTGCCAATGATTTTTGCACATTGTTATTGGATGAAATAGGACTGAAAATATTTAGATTTCCGTTACAGAAAATTTTTTGATGGCATGTTGATCAGCAGTTCTAGATAAACTTACGCTCATTGCCACTAGCCGGAGTAAAATGGTCCATCAAACAGCTGAAGAAGTTATGGAGCTGCAAAACAAAATTAAAAAAATCATTGCTGCTGGAAACGGGGCTCTGAATGAAAAGAGCATAGATACTTAGATACATACAGTAGATACATAGACAATAGAAACATAGAAACATAAAAACAAATTAGGTGCAGTAGTAGGCCATTCGGCCCTTCGAGCCTGCAACGCCATTCAATATGATCATGGCTGATCATCCAACTCAGTATCCCGTACCTGCCTTCTCTCCATACCCTCTGATCCCCTTAGCCACAAGGGCCACATCTAACTCCCTCTTAAATATAACCAATGAACTGGCCTCGACTACCCTCTGTGGCAGAGAGTTCCAGAGATTCACCACTCTCTGTGTGAAAAAAGTTCTTCTCATCTCAGTTTTAAAGGATTTCCCCCTTATCCTTAAGCTGTGACCCCTTGTCCTGGACTTCCCCAACATCGGGAGCAATCTTCCTGCATCTAGCCTGTCCAACCCCTTAAGAATTTTGCAAGTTTCTATAAGATCCCCTCTCAGTCTCCTAAATTCTAGAGAGTATAAACCAAGTCTATCCAGTCTTTCTTCATAAGACAGTCCTGACATCCCAGGAATCAGTCTGGTGAACCTTCTCTGCACTCCCTCTATGGCAAGAATGTCCTTCCTCAGATTTGGAGAGCAAAACTGTACGCAATACTCCAGGTATGGTCTCACCAAGACCCTGTACAACTGCAGTAGAACCTCCCTGCTCCTATACGCAAATCCTTTTGCAATGAAAGCTAACATACCATTCGCTTTAGGTGCAGGAATAGGCCATTCGGCCCTTCGAGCCAGCACCGCCAATGTGATCATGGCTGATCATCCAGAATCAGTACCCCCTTACTGACTTCTCCCCATATCCCTCCCCAGAGCCCGAAGAGCTCTATCTAACTCTCTTTTGAGTGTATCCAAAGTGTATCTGTACAGGATGGAGGTGGAGCTGCTCACAGGTTGGTGCAAATCCCACAACCTCATTCTTAACGTGGGAAAAACTAGGGAGATGGTTTTATAGGTTTCGATAAACAAACCCATACACCTCATCCTATATTCCAGCTGATGTAAAAGGTCAGCAGCATGAATTCCTAGGTCATCTGACTGATGTCCTGACGTCCACGGCCAACACCACAGCACTGGTCAAGAGAGCCCAGCAGCGACTTTCACCCTCTAGCAAGAATGACTTCCTAAATTAGGAGAGCCCCACTACACACCTACGGACTTTTTATCTTGGGGACTGTCGAGAGCACAAACCTACGGCATCACTTCCTGGTTCGGGAGCTGCAAGGCGTACGAACGGCACCAACTAGACAGGATAGTGAAGACCGCAAGCAGGATTATTGGTGCTCCACTCCCCTTCCTGCTGGACATATACAGGAAGAGATGTATCAACAGAGCCATCTCCATCATCAAAGACCCTTACCACCCACCGCATGACATTTTCTCCATCCTCCCATCTGGGAAGAGGTACAGGAGCATTAGCTGCAAAACCAGCAGGATGCTCCTCAGCCCTTTCCCACAGGCTATAAGACTGTTAAATGGACTTTGCCCCCTGCCAAGTATCGCGCACAAACCCCCACACTGCAGCAGAGCCACTGTTGTGCCGCTGCCGGTCGGAACGGCTGTTGAATGTTTAGTAGAGTGTTAAATTTGTTCATGATACATGTATTTTTATTTCTATTTATTTTTTCATGCACACTGAATGGACACTGGTTGAGCAACGTTTTTTTGTTTCCTCTGGGTATGCGAATACTCAGGAAATGACAATAAAGATATACAATACAATACAATCCAGTGAAACGGCCTCCACAAATTCACAACTCTGGGTGAAAACCTTTTTTCCTCATCTCAGTTCTAAATGGCCCACCCCTTATTCTTAAACTGTGGCCCCTGTTTCTGGACTCCCCCAGCATCGGGAACATGTTTCCTACATCTAATGTCCAATCCCTTAATAATTTTATATGTTTCGATAAGATCCCATCTCATCCTATATTCCAGTGAATACAAGCCCAGTCGCTCCATTCTTTCATCATATGATAGTCCTGCCATCCCAGGAATTAACCACGTGAACCTACGCTGCACTTCCTCAATAGCAAGAATGTCCTTCCTCAAATTAGGAGAGCAAAACTGCACACAGTTCTTGGTTCATCTTGGTTTCTTGGTCCTCCAAAATATTCCAAATGGAATTTAAACTGGAGGTGGTACCAAGTTGTCGTCCCCAGGGCCATGTACAATTGCAGAAGGACCTCTGCTCCTATACTCAACTCTTCTCGTTATGAAGGCCAACATGCCATAAGCTTTCTTCACTGCATGTTGTACCTGCATGCTCACTTCAGCGACTGGTGTACATGGACACCCAGGTCTGGTTGTACTTCCGCTTTTCCTAACCTGACATCATTCAGATAATAATCTACCTTCCTGTTCTTGCCACCAATGTGGATAACCTCACATTTATCCACATTATACTGCATCGCCATGCATCTGCTCACTCACCGAACCAAGTCACCCTGCATCCTCATAGCATCCTCTTCACGGTTCCCACTGCCACCCAGCTTTGTGTCATCTGCAAATTTGTTAATGTTACTTTTAATTCCTTCATCTAAATCATTAATGTATATTGTAAATAGCTGCGGTCCCAGCACCAAGCCTTGTGGCACCCCACTAGTCACCGCCTGCCATTCTGAAAGTGACCCGTTAATCCCTACTCTTTGTTTCCTGGCTGCCAACCAATTTTCTATCCATGTCAATACCCTACCCCCTATACCATGTGCTCTAATTTTGCCCACTAATCTCCTGTGTGAGACCTTATCAAAGGCTTTCTGAAAGTCTAGGTACAATACATCCACTGACTCTCCCTTGTCCATTTTTCTTGTTACATCCTCAAAGAATTCCAGAAGATTTGTCAAGCATGATTTCCCCTTCGTAAATCCATGCTGACTCGGCCCGATCACGTTACTGCTATTACATCGTTGATAATCGACTTCAACATCTTTCCCACCACTGATGTCAGGCTAACTGGTCTATAATTCGCTGCTTTCTCTCTCCCTCCTTTCTTGATAGGTGGGAAAATATTAGCTACCCTCCAATCCACAGGAACTGATCCAGAATCTGTAGAACATTGGAAAATGATCACCAATGCGTCCACAAGTTCTAGAGCCACCTCCCCGAGTACCCTGGGATGCCGTCCATCAGGCCCTGGGGATTTATCAGCCTTCAGTCCCATCAGTCTACCCAACACCATTGCCTGACCAATGCGAATTTCCTTCAGTTCCTCCATCACCCTAGGGCCTCTATCCCCTAGTACATCTGGGAGATTGTTTGTGTCTTTGTTAGTGAAGACAGAACCCAAAGTACCTATTCAACTCGTCTGCCATTTCCTTGTTCCCCATAATAAATTCACCTTTTACTATCCTCCTTTATATTCTAGGTTAGCTTACCTTCGTACTTCATCGTTTCTCCCCGTATTGCCTTTTTAGTTACCTTCTAGCACTAATGCGGGGGTTGTGGGCTGAAGGGACTGGTTTCCAGAGGGCTAGTATGGACATTGTGGGCGAATGGATTCTTGGGCTGGCGTCTCAGTCACTCAAGCCTGTTGTACTGGCAGCTCACTCACTCACGGCTGGTGGGCTGGCAGTTGACTCACGGCTATTCCTTGAAATTCCATTTCAAGCAGGGTGCAAGACCACCAAATTCAAGTGCAGTTTCTTACCACTTCAAGCATGGTGCAAGGCCACCAAATTCAAGTGCAGTTTCATACCATTTCAAGCAGGGTGCAAGACCACTAAAGACAGCGAGTCGTTGCCTCTCCCTCCTCCATCTTGCAGAGACTGAGCCACCCCCACACCTCTGGGTTTTATAGTCTTTCCCCACCTTCCCACCAGAAGGGGTGCGGCCTTCATGGCATGATTGACTGGAGAGAGAATCTCAAAATTTTTTAAATACTAATAAATCTTTTATTTTTCATCGATGGGAAAAATCCTCAGCACCTGATGAGCGGAGGTGGACTCTGACTAAGATGGCCAAAAATCACAGCCGTGTGTGGTAGCGTTTTTTCTAAAATCAATATATAGCGCAAACAGGAAGTGGTTAAGACTTTTAATTATATAGTAGGCAAGGCAACTTTAATTAGGCAAGGCAACTTTAATTAGACAAGGCAACTTTAATTAGGCAAGGCAACTTTAATTAGGCAAGGTAACTTTAATTAGGCAACACAGCTTTAGCATTTCCAAACCATGGGCAACAAAGCTTTAGCATTTCCAAACTATATTTTCAAACCACATTAAGGGCACTGACAGGTCAGTAAAACCACTCACAGTTTCAAGTTCAAGTTCAAGTATCCTTTATTGTCATTCAGACCTTTCAGTCTGAACCAAATTTTGCGCATTCATATATAACAATATTACTGTTAATTCGGTATTCACCTCCCCTCTCACACCGGTTCCTATTTCACCTGACCTTACTCTCTTATCCCTTTCTTGAACTTTCCGTCCCATTAATTTGTGTGTCTTTTGTCACTTTTCTTGTACTCTCTTCCCCTTTAACTCCATCCTTACACTCCCAATTTGTCAACTCCCCCTCCCCACTATTTAGTTTAAACCCACCCGTGTGGCACTAGCAAACCTGCCTGCCGAATGGGTCCCCCTCTAGTTAAGGTGTAACCCGTCCCTTTTGTACAGGTCACCCTACCCTAGAAGAGGCCCCAGTGGTCTAGAAATCTAAATCTAAATATTACAATTCAGTTGTAATATACGAATCTACTAAATGTGACCTGATAGCCCAAGATGACATAGAATCATAGAGTGATACAGTGTGGAAACAGGCCCTTCGGCCCAACTTGCCCACACCAGCCAACATGTCCCAGCTACACTAGTCCCACCTGCCTGCGCCTGGTCCATATCCCTCCAAACCTGTCCTATCCATGTACCTGTCCAACTGCTTCTTAAACGTTGGCATAGTCCCAGCCTCAACTACCTCCTCTGGCAGCTTGTTCCAGATATTCACCACCCTTTGTGTGAAAATGTTACTCCTCAGATTCCTATTAAATCTTTTCCCCTCCATCTTAAACCTATGTCCTCTGGTCCTCGATTCACCTACTCCAGGCAAGAAACTCTGTGCATCTAATCTATTCCTCTCATGATTTTATACACCTCGATAATATCTCCCCTCATCTTCCTTTGTTCCAGAGAATAGTCCCAGTCTACTCAATCTCTCTCTACAGCTCAGACCCTCTAGTCCTGGCAATATCCTCGTAAATCTTCTCTGCACCTTTTCCAGCTTGACATCTTTCCTAAAACATGGTGCCCAGAACTGAACACAATACTCTAAATGCAGTCTCACCAATGTCTTATACAACTGCACCATGACCTCACAACTTCTATACTCGTAGCTCATAGGTACATAGGTGCATAGCTCAATTTAAAAATAGCGGGGTCTCAACCAAAGTCATTTCAGCAAGTGACCATCTCATGGAGAAGGTAGACAAAAATGCTGGAGAGGCAGCATCTATGGAGTGAAAGAATAGGTGACGTTTCGGGTTGAGTGTACATTTGAACCGAAATTTACTCTCATTGGGACATTATTGCGCAGGGCAGAAAAGGGAAAAGATATCTGACATATGATGAAAGAATGGATCGACAGGGCTTGTATGCACTGAAATTTAGAAGGATGAGAAGGGATCTTAAAGAAACATAAAATTAATAAGGGATTGGACAGGAAAAATGTTCCCGATGTTGGGAGAGTCCAGAACCAGGGGTCACAGTTTAAGACTAAGGGGTAGACCATTTAGGACTGAGATGAGGAAAATCTTTTTCACCCAGAGAGTTGTGAATCTGTGGAATTCTCTGCCACAGAGGGCAGTGGAGGCCAATTCACTGGATGTTTTCAAGAGAGAGGTAGATTTAGCTCTTAGGGCTAAAGAAATCAAGGGATATGGGGAGAAAGCAGGAACAGGGTACTGATGTTAGATGATCAGCCATGATCATATTGAATGGTGGTGCTGGCTCGAAGGGCCGAATGGCCTACTCCTGCATCTATTTTTCTATGTTTTCTATTTGCTGCTGAAACATGCACTCCCAAAACGGAGCCATGGATAGCAAATAGGATCTGGAACTCTGGCAAGTTCATCTCTATATGACTGAAGCTAATCACAATTGCCTTTGCTAAAATCATTAGACACCATAGATCGAATGTGCTTTTCACATTGTATATTCATTAGCCTTTTCGGTCGGACAATTAGAGGGAGCCAAGGTCAGTGCTTTCTAATGTAAGTTCAATTTAGTTTAGTTTAGAGATACAGTGCGAAAACAGGCCCTTTGGCCCACCGAGTCTGCGCCGACCAGTGATCCCCATATCCTACACACAATTTATTTGTACTACACTAGGGACAATTTACAATCATTATCTAAGGCAATTAACTTGTATGTCTTTGGACTGTGGGAGAAAACTGAAGCACCTGAAGAAAACCTAAACAGTCATGGGAAGAACATACGAACTCCGTACAGACAGCACCCCTAGTCAGGATCGAACCCGGGTCTCTGCCGTTGTAAGGCAGCAACTTTCCCGCTGCGCCACCTTGACGTCCAAATTATTAAATTAAGTTTTGTACGTATGCTTGGTTAGTGTATGTCTCACATTGCTATTTTCAAAAAGCTCCCAAATGGTCCTGATATGCCATCAGGGTCAAATGGATGTATTTAATTTCCCCCTGCACTGCTAGCTAGTGCAAATATCACAATCTATATGCACTTTGAGACTGGGTACTGTGAGATGTGTGTAAGAGGCACCGTGCCTGGAATGATCCTAGCGGTAGGAGTTTTCCAAAAGCGGAGTCTCCTCATCCTTACCTTGATCTGGTCCTGCTCCCCTGCATATTCGATGGATTGGAAAATGGTCCAGGTACACCGCCTGCGTACCTCCATCCGTGCCGCGTACTGCCGATACCACCGCTGGATGAGAATGGCTGCCCTGATAGCTGTGAAGAGCAAAATACACAAACACGATACAAGCAGTTGGAAGATAATGCACGGTGGCTGCTTGTATCTTGTATACTTTATTTCAAGAATCGAGAGTTTTATTGTCATATGTCCTGAAACAGAACATTGAAGTTCTTTGTGTTCAAGAAGGAACTGCAAATGCTGGAAGATCGAAGGTACACAAAAATGCTGGAGAAACTCAGCGGGTGCAGCAGCATCTATGGAGCGAAGGAAATAGGCGACGTTTCGGGCCGAAACCCTTCGTCAGACTGATGGGGGGTGGGGGGGAGAAGGAAGGAAAAAGGGAGGGGGAGGAGCCCGAGGGTGGGGGGATGGGAGGAGACAACTCGGGGGTTAAGGAAGGGGAGGAGACAGCAAGGGCTAGCAAAACTGGGAGAATTCAACGTTCATGCCATCCGGACGCAAGCAACCCAGGCGGAATATGAGGTGCTGTTCCTCCAATTTCCGGTGTTGCTCACTCTGGGTCTCCTCCATTGCCAGCATTTTTGTGTACCATTGAAGTTCTATGTTGCGTTATTGTGTTAACGGGCCTGTAAATGTGCAGCAAGTAAGAATTGCATTGTTCCAGTTCCAGTCCCAGTGCATATGATAGTTAAACACTCAACACCCTCTCTTGTATTCTCCTCGTTCTGATGGGGTAGCAGTGAAAGGTGACTTTGTCCAAAGTGCTTTCAGCCCTGCTCTTTACAGGATATATTATCATGTGGGTGTGGTCACCAGCTACAGGATCCCCACTAGCAGGAGGCTGCAAGAGGCATGGCACAGAGACTACTTGCCTTTCTACTCCTCCCTGCCAGCCATAGTTCACCCACATGCATGGGGACCAGTGCAAATCCCCAATCCTGAAGAACTAATATCCAGCAACTCTTTTAATTTCCCACTGTAGTGACCATAGGACTTAGGAGCAGAAACGCAAAAATTACAAACAAAATGTAACGGTATTCTAACTAATTCATGATTTTTACTAAGGTTGAAGTGGCGAATGATTAAGAAATACGCAATGGAGAAAAAGTTGCAAGGGTGTGCCTGTGTGCAAGGGATGGAGCAGCCTTTGACCCAGTCCTGTAGCTTGGCAGCTGGGGTCGTGAGTGATACATAGGCCGACTATCAGGCAGGTTGTTCTCCACACCGTGCCATCTGCTCCTTTATCATTTTGAGTGGTCCGATGAGTCTTTAGTCAGGCATGGTGAATCTGGTGGTGAATCTATGTCATTCATTGCCACAGAAGGCTGTCGAGGCAAAGCCAGTGGATATATTTAAGGCAGAGATAAATAGATTCTTGATTAGTATGGGTTTCAGAGGTTATGGGGAGAAGGCAGGAGAATAGGGTTAGGAGGGAGAGATAGATCAGCCATAATTGAATGGCGGTGGAGACGATGGGCCGAATGGCCTAATTCTGCTCCTATCTCGTATGACCCTAGTACACAGGGAGTGGATGAGAGAGTGGGATAACATAGAAATAGTATGAACGAGTGATCGATGGTTGTAGTGGTTCCAGTGGGACCAAGGGTCTATTTCCAAGCCATATCTCTAAACACTCTTACAATTGTCCAACGGCTACACTTGTACAGTACATTGAAGTTGATTTTACACCAGAAGCACAAGTGGACATGCAACGCCCCTTTCCAAACACTGGCACCTGTTAGACTATATTATTGGCCAAGCAAGACGGCCTGAAGAAGCTGCATTACCTACATGACACAGGTAACTGCTGGACTGACAATCACCAAATCCATATGTCCATCAATGTGGCCACAAAACATTAACAGGACCGTTGTTGCAAAGAGTCAACTTTGAAGCTCTCGAAGAGAGCAGAAAGGCAACTGCTGATGGACTGTGCATTACAGAGACGACCCCTCAACTGCTCGTGTTCAGGGACAACAGAGCACCACGACATCTGAGCTGTCCTCATGTCAACCACTATTGGCATCTGTGAAGTGAATCATAGCTTCTCTACCAAGGTGAATTTAATGAAAATGACCAAGAGATCGAGGAGATAATTTATTGCTAACTTGATTGAATAGTCAGACTGCGACAGATTAATTTAATTGTTTTAGCGATCATTTATTTTACTAATGATTTACTATCATTAGTTGTGGCATGATCTGGGACCAGGGTAAAGATCAGCTTGGAACATCTTACGGGATTTCTAGATTTCAAACACATTTCCAAGATTAGTTCCACAACACCAGTTCATCTTCACAGTGTGTTGCATCAGGAAGGCTGGAAGTAGAATCAAGGACGTCTGCTACTCTGATCATCCCTTTTCTCTCTTGTTTTTCCTTGAACATCCAGACTTAAGAACATTTTCTTCCCCACTGCTATCACCTTTTTCACACCCCTACCTGGAGGAGCTACCACCTACTCTCACTCTTATCTCATTCAGCTATTCCGTTATGTGTTTTAATGTTCATCGCTCTACTTCTAATTGCACTACAATCTTGCATAAATGTGCTGTTCGACATTCACCATGATATTTATAGTTGTACCTGTATTTATCATTACTAGCCATGCCTTGTATATGCTCATCTAAATCATTGATAAGGAGAACAAACAGCAGTAGTCCTGGCACCGATCACTGTATGCACACCACGGGCCACAGGCCTCCAGTCCAGAAAACAAATGTCAAAATCACCCATCATTCTTGAATGGAAGTGTGGTTGGACCAATTACCCAGCCCAAAATTCTCAGCAAAGGGGAGAGATATTTTTATCATCTGTTTGAAATAGATTTTAGCTCAAAGTTCTATTCAGGTCTTTGACAGTACACCAAGTGAACTTCTTCCTTCCCCATACTCTGTGTTCTTATAATTCTACCACAATCTTATCAAATGCTTGTGTAATCATGTTTCCTTTGTAAAAAGGGAATGAAAACCGCTATCACGTTCTTCCTGGATACCAATCTACGGTGTTGGTTGATTTCTAAGGTGGACCTATAGGCTGACCAAAAGGCTCTCACCAGTCTTTGTCATTTTTTTGGCCATTTCCCATGACTGAATTGGTATCTCAAAGGGAAACCTCGAATAGACATTAAAAAGAGGGAAAGCAAGTACATAGTGATGTGGGACAGGTGACATTTGCTCAAGAGTGTACAAAGTCCTCTCTGCAGAGTCGGCACACCCAGATCTGCACAGAGGGGAGAAGTAAATATATGGTGCATGGACAGCCATCTCTGTCTATATATGTATATGTGCAGTCAAAACATGATCCTGTTGGAACGGAAAATAATATCGAAGGGAAGGGTCTTGGCCCAAAAAATCGACTGACTATTTCCGTCCACAGACATGCCTAGCCCACTGCGCTCCCCCAGCATTTTGGTTTTTGCTCAAGATTCAGGTCTCTGCAGTCCCTTGTTTTAGTTTTAGTTTTAAGTTTTAATTTTAGAGATACAGCACAGAAACAGGCCCTTCGACCCACCGGGTCCGTGCCGACCAGCAATCCCTGCATATTAACACTGTCCCACACACATTAGGGACAATTTTTACATTTACCAAGCCAATTAACCTACAAACCTGTACGTCTTTGGAGTGTTGGAGGAAACCGAAGATCTCGGAGAAAACCCACACAGGCCACGGGGAGAACGTACAAACTCCGTAACAGACAGCACCTGTAGTCGGCATGGAAGCTGGGTCTCCAGCGCTGAATTCGCTGTAATGCAGCAACTCTAGCTGCTGCGCCACCGTGATTTGCCCATAGGATACAGGGGCTCTGCCTACTTTACAGTTGTACAGGGTCTTGACACAGAAGCCCACAACTGGAGTACTTTTACAGTTTTGGTGGAAAAATCTGAGGAATTTACAAGTATTGGACTCGATACCATACTAGGGAGTGCAGAGAAGGTTCACCAGACTGATTCCTGGGATGTTAGGACTGTCTTATGAAGAAAGACTGGATATACTTGGTTTATACTCTCTAGAATTTAGGAGATTGAGAGGGGATCTTATAGAAACTTACAAAATTTTTAAGGGGTTGGACAGGCTAGATGCAGGAAACTTGCTCACCGATGTTGGGGAAGTCCAGTAAGGGGTCACAGCTTAGAACTGGCTGGAAAACCTTTAAGCAAAGAGATGAGAAAAACGGGTTTTTTTCACAGAGCGGGCAGTGAATCTCTGGAACTCTCTGCCGCAGAGGTTAGTCGAGGCCAGTTCATTGGCTATATATTAATGATCTGGAGTTAGATGTGGCCCTCGTGGCTAAGGGGATCAGAGGGTATAGAGAGAAGGCAGGTACGGGATACTGAGTTGGATGATCTGCCATGATCATATTGAATGGCGGTGCAGGCTCGAAGGGCCGAATGGCCTACTCCTGCACCTAATTTCTATGTTTCTAGTTTCTATGTTTCTTTTGGTGGCAAAAACCGAAGCATCTTATCTAAATTGTGGCCGATTAGGCCACGGGGAGAACAGTACAAAGACCTGAGTGTCACAGTACCTGTAGTCGGCATGGTAGGCATGGGGTGCCGGCGCTGCAGTAAAGAAAGCGAAGCAACTCTGCTGCTGCGCCAATGGATTTGAGTAAAGAATAGGGGGCTCTACCTACTTTACAACCACATGGTGGTACCACACCTGGACGCAGAAGCCTACAGTTGGTCTTTAAATCTGAGGAAGGAAAATTGCCAGAGAGGGATTTACAAGAATGTCACCTGGACTCGAGTCCCTATGTCTACTGTCAGGGAGAGGTTGGGCGGGCTAGACTTTTTATTCTGTGGACCTCAGGATGCTGAGAGGTGATCTTATAGAGGTGTATAAAATCATGAGGGGAACCAGTGGATGTGGTGTATCTGGACTTCCAGAAGGCTTTCGACAAGGTTTCCACATAAGAGATTAGTATACAAACTTAAAGCACACGGATGCAGGGGTTCAGTATTGATGTGGATAGAGAACGAGATGAGCTGGCAGAGAGTGGTGAATCTCTGGAACTCTCTGCCACAAGGGAGTGAGGCCAGTAAACGGGTCCTTTTAAGATGGAGGGCATGTGACTAGTGGGCTACCGCAAGGATCAGAGGGCTATGGAGAGAAGCTATTTACAATATATATTAATGATCTGGATGAGCCATTTGAGGCATATTGAATGGTTTGCGGATCGACACTAAGCTGGGGGCCTAGTGTTAGCACCTGAGGAGGATGTTTCTATGTTTGCAAGGTGACGGATAGGCTGGGTGAGTGGGCAAATGTTTGGCAGATGCAGTATAATGTGGATAAATGTGAGGTTATCCATTTTGGTGGCAAAAACAGGAAAGCAGACTATTATCTAAATGGTGGCCGATTAGGAAAATTGGTGATGCAGCGAGACCTGGGTGTCATGGTACACCAGTCATTGAAAGTAGGCATGCAGGTGCAGCAGGCAGTGAAGAAAGCGAATGGTATGTTAGCTTTCATAGCAAAAGGATTTGAGTATAGGAGCAGGGAGGTTCTACTGCAGTTGTACTTGGGTCTTGGTGAGACCACACCTGGAGTATTGCGTACACCATTTTTGGCTCTCCAAATCTGCAAGGAAGTGACATTATTGCCATAGAGGGATGCTTGAGAACCTTCACCAGACTGATTCATCTGATCAACGGACTGGCTTATGGGTAAAGACTTGGTTTAATACAAATCTCTAGAATTTATGGAGATTGAAGGGGATCTTATGGGATTACTTTAAAATTCTTCTTACCTGGACAGGCAGCTGCGGGAATGTTGGGGAAGTCTAGGACAAGGGGTCACAGCTTAAGGATAAGGGGGAAATCCTTTAAAACCAAGATGAGAAGAACTTTTTTCACACAGAGAGTGGTGGATCTCTGGAACTCTCTGCCACAGAGGGTAGTTGAGGCCAGTTCATTGGCTATATTTAAGAGGGCGTTAGATGTGGCCCTTGTGGCTAAGGGGATCAGAGGGTATGGAAAGAAGGCAGGTACGGGATACTGAGTTGGATGATCAGCCATGATCATATTGAATGGCGGTGCAGGCTCGAAGTACCGAATGGCCTACTCCTGCACCTAATTTCTATGTTTCTATGTTTCTATGAATAGATAGGGTGAATGATCGCTCCAAATATGGTGTAACCAAAGTCCATTAAAGCTGCAATATGACTTTTTTTTTCTACAACTGATGATTCTAAGATGTCCTTGAAGTACCATAACTGGGTGATTAAAAATGATTATATCGTACAATATTTTAAGTGCACTCTACTTATTTTTAAACAATGCTGCAACCCAAATGTTTATGTGCAATGAGGCATAGTTCATAACTTGGGCCTTCGTTAGATCTAGCCTTGAATCTATATAACTGTAGCACCATTTTTGGTGTTACAACTTGCAAGGCAGTGCATGAGGACTATGTATCTTGTCGAACCTACACTACTGTGCATCTGATCAACGTTAAGTTAAGGGTAAAGACAGAAGATGAATACAAATCTAATATTTATATGAATCGTTTAAAGGAATCAATGGGATCATTGTTATTATTTCTTACCTGTCCCAGCTGTGCATTGGTGATGTTCTAGGACAAAGAAGCAGAAATGTGATGTCATTCAAACAATTAGGCACAATGTACAAGGCACAATGTACAATGTACAACACGCACAATGTACAAGGCACAATGTACAATGTACAAGGCACAATGTACAAGGCACAATGTACAAGGTACAAGGCACAATGTACAAGGCACAATGTACAAGGCACAATGTACAAGGCACAATGTACAAGGCACAATATACAAGGCACAATACAAGGTACAAGGCACAATATACAAGGCACAATATACAAGGCACAATATACAAGGCACAATGTACAAGGCACAATGTACAAGGCACAATGTACAATGTACAAGGCACAATGTACAAGGCACAATGTACAAGGCACAATGTACAAGGCACAATGTACAAGGCACAATGTACAAGGCACAATGTACAAGGCACAATGTACAAGGCACAATATACAAGGCACAATGTACAAGGCACAATGTACAAGGCACAATGTACAAGGCACAATGTACAAGGCACAATGTACAAGGCACAATATACAAGGCACAATGTACAAGGCACAATGTACAAGGCACAATGTACAATGAAAGCACATACAAAAAATGACCAATATTATTGTATATATAGTTCAATGTCTTTTGATCAGTTTAGAGTCAGTCATATAGCCTGTAAACAGGATCTTTGGCCCATCTTGCCCATGCTGACCAAAATGCCCCATCGACACTAGACCCACCAGCCTGTGACCTGTGTCCCTCTAAACCTCTCCTATCCATATACAATATCTGTCCAAATATCTTTTAAATGTTGTTATTGTACTTGCCTCAACTACCTTCTCTGGCAGCTCGTTCCATATACCCACTACCCTCTGTGTGAAAAAGCTGTTCTTCAGGATCTTATTACATATTTCCCTCTCACCTTAATCCTATGTCCACTGGTTTTTGATTCCTCTACTCTGAAATTAAGACTTTGTGCATCTACTCTATCAATTCCCCTCATAATCTTATACAACTCTATAATATCATGCCTCTTCTTCCTGTGCTGGAAGGAATAAAGTGCTAGCCAGCCCAACTTTTCCATATAGCTCAGGCCCTCGTCCTGACAACATTCTCCTAAATCGTCCCTGCACTCTTTTCAGCTTAACAACATCCTTCCTATAGCAAGGACCAAAACTGAACACAATACTCCAAACTTGTACAATTGTAACAAAGAGTCATAGAGTGATACAGTGAGGAAACAGGCCCTTCAGCCCAACCCGCCCACACTGGCCAACAATGTCCCAGCTACACTAGTCCCACTTTCCAATGCTTGGTCCATATCCCTCCAAACCTGTCTTATCCATGTAACATACCAACTTCTATACTCAATACTCAATACTCATTGATGAAAGCCTATCTAGCTGAGGCACCATTTTCAAGGAGCTATGTACCCGCACATACCAGGTTTGTGTTTAGTATATGTAGCAATGTATAATTATCATAGTTAAGAGCTTCCAAAGCTGGCTTCTAAACCCACTTGGATGGTGTAGGTATTCCTTCCTAAAAATGTTTTTTGTGTCCTTTATGTACACTCTCCATTTGCTATGGCCCAGATAGCTGGTTTATTGACAAGGGTTGAGGAGCCCCACATCTGTATATAGTGGTGCACTTCTGCCATTTGTCTAGATCTGATCTAGATCTTCCATCTGATCAGCATTGAAAACCTTTACATTGGCACATTTATTTGCAAAACATTTCCATCAACTATCTTATAGATTTAGTTCAAGTGGATGGCATTTGATCTTTTCATATTAGTTTACAATTCATAACTATTTCCTTTTGGGGCTTGCACTTCCAGATTTGAATCACACCCTTCTTGTGCCTGAATAAGATTATTATGATACACAGTGATCTGTATACCAAGCCAGAATGTAGATTTCCGCTTTGAGTTGTTCTTGGAATGAGCTGACCCACAGCTGGATACACTAGTTCTGTTCATTTTGGTCCACCATTCAGGACTCCCAGGTGGTTGACATTGATAAACCATGTTGATCAATCTAACATCTCAACAAATACATAGAACTTGTTTACATTCAGTAAACTAAAAGCCTGCCCCATTAAAGGGGAAATGCAGAAGTATTAAAATTGCTGCTCATCTGGAAGAAACAAGAGGAGGCTGAGCAAGACCAATGGTGAGCATCAGAGGGGTGGTGTGTGGCACAGCAGTAGAGTTGTTGCCTTACAGTGCCAGAGACCCTGGTTCGATCTTGACTATGGGTGCTATCTGTGCGGAGTTTTTATGCTCTCCCCGAGACCAGCGTGGGTTTTTTCCGGGATCTCGGGTTTCATCCCACAACCCAAAGACGTACAGGTTTGTGGGTTAATTGGGTTGATAAAAATTATAAATTGTCCCTAGTGTGTGTAGGATAGTGTGAATGGGTGGGGATTCCTGGTCTGCACAGACCCGGTGGGCCAAAGGGCCTGTTTCCACGCTGTATCTCTAAACTAAACTAAACTAAACATTTACATATTGTCAAATATATTTGAATGGAACTATCATCTCTATGTATATTGTTCCTGCTTGTCCTACCTCCCTCTCCCCCTCTAATAGATTACTTCTAGTGCAGATAAGTGGTAGAGGGGAATCCACTAAAGTGATGTTATAATTTAAATCCACAATGGCTACATTTTAATTGAATTTGTAAGGAATTGCGGTGTCGCAGGACATTCTGTGTGGGGAGATATAAAATTATGAAGATAAAGATTTGCAACACATAAAGTGTTGAAATTTATGCTAATCAAGTTAGGGGTTGCAATTGTACTATATTGTAACGGAAACACCAAACTTAATGAAAATTAGTTAATAAGGATAAAATAGTACTCAAAGAGTAAATTGTGCTCTAATATTAACTGTGCGATAGATATGTCTTCTAAAAGCAACAATACTGTATTTCCATTATGCCATATGAGCAACAGCTGTGTAAGTAATATCCATCCTTACCTTTTGTTACCTTCTTCGTTGATTTAAATTTAACTCTAGAATTACCACATCCCATGATTTTGTGTTCTTCCAAAATCTTTTTTCTTCTTTCGCCCTAGAAACATAGAAAATAGGTGCAAGAGTAGGCCTTTCGGCCCTTCGAGCCATTCAATATGATAATGGCTGATCATCCAAAATCAGTACCCCGTTCCGGATTTTTTCCCATATCCCTTCATTCCCTTAGCCCTAAGAGCTAAATCTAAGTCTCTCTATCTTTCTAAATCTTCAAGAAATAGTTTATTTTTACATATATAAATCACTGTGCAATGGAACATGCTAGCGCCTACATCATGTCCTTGGCACAGAATGCATAAGCAAAGACTAAGCAAAGAGACATAGAGTGAACTTCAGCATTGGAAAAATACTTCAAAAGGTCTAACATTTAGGGCATTTAGTTTACACAAGGAATATTAAGAGTGAAACTGGACAATTCTAAAATTGTTGACGTCTCCAATTTCAAGTAACCCCTGCCTTCCCTCCCTTCTCTATCCTAGTTGTCCTACTAGTATCCCTTGTTATCACCTCTTCCCCAGCCTACAATGGGTCATTATGGGCCCCACCTTTCCTTGCCAGCCCTGCTTTGCTCTGGCCTTTTCTTAACTCCAGCTCCCACCCCAGTCCCGTAGGAAGCTTTACAAAAAGGGGGGTGGCATGACAGGATTACAAAATACCTAATGTGAAATAATGTGTGCACTGCACGCATCACGAGCGCGAAGCGTGAAGTCCCTCGATGCCGGGATCCAGGGCCCTCTTAAGGGCCCTGGAAGCTCAGGGGTTTTAGATGCTCTCTGATCCATTCTGAGCCTTGTTTTGGAGCATTTTTGCACCAAATTTATGACCAATATTTCAGAAATTAACAGGAATCTGAGGTAGCTTTTTCACACAAAGGGTGCTGGGTGTATGTAACGAGCTGCCAGAGGAGGTAGTTAAGGCTGGGACTATCCTAATGTTTAAGAGACATTTGGACACGTACACGGATAGGACAGATTTTGATGGATATGGGCCAAACGCGTGTGAGTGGGACTAGTATAGATGGGACATGTTGGTCGGTGTGGGCAAGTTGGGCTGAAGGGCCTGTTTCCACACTGCATCATTCTATGACTAAAAAGTGAAGAAGAAAAATGCATGTGTATAAGTAGAGCAAATTTGAAAGAGGAGTGAAATGTAAAGGCAGGGAGAGGTTTATGGGTGGAAAGGAACATAGGAAAGGAGGGCGGAGAGTGAGCTTGGGCAGATGGGTGAAGGGAAATAGTCATAAAGTGCTGGAGTAACTCAGCGGGTCAGGCAGCATCTGCGGAGAATATGAATAGGCGATGTTTCACACAGTGCTGGAGTAACTCAGCGGGTCAGGCAGCATCTGTGGAGAACATGGATAGGTGATGTGTCACAGAGTGCTGGAGCTGGAGTAACTCAGTGAGTCAGGTAGCATCTGTGGAGAAAAGGTATAGATTATAGTTCGGGGCAAGACCGTTCTTCAGTAATATTCATGATGTGCCATGCATAGACATTTCTGAATGTTACCCAAACCATCGTGAGCTACTTTGTTACGGTGCTTGCCCTCTCCTATAACGTCTCTGCTGCCTTGGGTGATGCAGGACAGGACACAAGCTTTGGGACACGGTGTGAAGCTGTTGCCGTCTGTCCCAGCCTGGTAAAAACCTGGATGGAGTGGATTTGGAGAGGATGTTTCCACTAGTGGGAGAGTCTAGGACCAGTGGCCACAGCCTCAGAATTAAAAGATACTCCTTTAGGAAGGAGATGAGCAGGAATTTCTTAAGTCAGAGGGTGGTGAACTGTGGAATTCATTGCCACAGACAGCTGTGGAGGTCAAGTTAATGGACATTTTTCAGGAGGAGATTGATAGATTCTTGATTGATACGGGTGTCAGAGGTAATGGGGAGAAGGCAGGAAATGGGTTTGAGAGGGAACGATAGTCATAGAGTGATACAGTGTGGAAACATGCCCTTTGGCCCTGCATGTCCCATCTGCACTAGTCCCACCTGCCCACGTTTGATCCATATCCCTCTGAATCTGTCCTATCCATGTACCTGTCTAACTGTTTCTTAAATGTTGCGATAGTCCCTGCCACAACTACCTCCTCTGGCAGCTTGTTCCATACACCTATCACCCTTTGTGTGAAAAACATAACCCTCAGATTCTTAAATCTTTTGCCCTTCACCTTAAACTTATGTCCTCTGCTCCTCGATTCACTTACTCTGGGCAAAAGACTCAACCATATCTATTCAAATCATGATTTTATACACCTCTATTAGATCATCCCTCCTGTGCTCCATGAAATAGAGTCCCAGCCTACTCAACCTCTCCCAATAGCTCTGGCCCTCTAGTCCTGGCTACATTGTACTGTAGCCAGGACTAGACATCTTCACTGTACCCTTTCCAGTTTGATGACATCTTTCCTATAACATGATGCCCAGAACTGAACACAATACTCTGAATGCGGCCTCACCAACTTCTTATGCAACTGCAAAATGGCCTCCCAACTTCTATACTCAGCCTGACCCGCTGAGTTACTCCAGCACTCTGAAACATCACAGAACAGGCAAGATTAGCAAGTTTGCTGATGATACAGAAGTGAGAAGTTTGCAGATAGTGAAGATGGTTGTGAAAGATTGAAGTAGGATCTGGATCAATTAGCCAGGTGGGCAGAGGAATGGTTGATGGTTGCATGGTTCCTTGAAGGTCGTGTCGCAGGTATATCAGGTGGTCAAAAAGTATTTTGGCACTTTGGCCCTCATCAGTCAGAGTATTGAGTATAAAAGTTGGGAGGTCATGTTGCAGTTGTATAAGACGTTGGTGAGACCGCATTTATAATATTGTGTTCAGTTCTGGGCACCATGTTATAGGAAAGATGTCAAACTGAAAAGAGTACAGAGATCCCCATCCTGGATCAGTCCAATCAGGGTGTGTCATCCACAAACTTGAGAAGCTTGACAGAGGTGTCTGTGGAGGTGCAGTCATTGGGTGTGAAGTGGTGATTGGAGTGGGGTGGGTGTAGAAGGGCCCAGTCTTTGCAGACTGAGGTCAGGCTGTGAGTGGGTGTGAAGTGGTTGGGTGGGGTGGGAAAGGTTCCACTCTTTTCATACTGGAGTCTTGCCTTAAGTAGGTGTGAAGTGGTGAATGGGAAGGAGAGGGTGCAGGGTCCATTCTTTGCAGACTGGGGTCTGGCTGTTTTTGTTTGGGAGGCAGTTTCAGGGTTATGTTTCTGATTTTCAAGCCTGCAGTAAAACTCATTCAGGTTGTTTGTCAGCTGACGATTGTCCAAAGAGCGGGGGGCTTTCCTCTTATAGCTGGTGATTTCTTGCATGCCCTTCCAAACTGAAGAAGAGTCATTAGCTGAGAACTTGCTCCTCAACTTCTCAGAGTATCTTTCCTTGGCAGCTCAGATTCCTCTTCTCAGCGCTTTATCGATTAGGCTATCTTTTAACTCTTTAACGATTAGGCTATCGGCTTGACGCATATTTGCCCCCAGCGCCCACCTCCCCCCGATCTCAAAATGGAAATGTTACATCTGTATATAATGATCCCATTAAAATGTGTATTTATGTCACAAACTATGGAATTCATATTTTTCAGTATTGTTATCAAGGAAAAGAAAGCAGTTCCAATTGTTTGATATTATTTGATATTGTTTAATATTATTCATATGGAGGAGAAAATATAATAGCTATAAAACCTACCTTAATTTTGCAATCTCACTCAAGATAATCCCCCTTTCCCTCTCCCCTCCCCATCTCTCTCCCCCTCCCCCCTCTCACATCCCCCCTCTTTCTTGCAGGGGGGGGGCAAAGATGAAGGTGGTGCGGGCCCAGAAGATGCCCAGGTGGCGTGGGCACAGTTGGCATGGGCCCAGAGAGGGTGGCGGGGGCGTGAACCCAGCAGGGGTCAGCAGGGGTGGCGTGGGCCCAGCAGGGGGTCAGCGGGGATGGCGTGGACGCAGCAGGAGTGGAGTGAGCCCAGCGGGGATGGCGTAGGCTCAGCAGGGGTGGCATGAGTCCAGCGGGGGTGGCTTGGGCCCAGCGGGGGTGGCGCGGGCCCAGCGCGGGTCAGCGGGGGTGGTGTGGGTGAAGATGGCTTGGGCCCTGGCAGCGGGGGGAGGCGAGGGGAGCGGGCTCCGCCGCAGCAGCGACTGGTGTTGGGGTTATAGCCGTTGGGTTCAGATTCAGCCACTCCCACCTGGGGACGAGAGAACAGAGAACTGGCCGTTTCCAAAGTGGAAACGTTGATTTTTCTTTTCCGATTTTTTTTTTCCGATTTTTTTTTTTTTTTTTTTTTTTGGGGGTGATTTTTTTCTTAAGGGAAAAAATGGGGGTGCGGTCGCACGCAATGCACCCCCCCTTCAGACGGCCATGCACCCTTCTACTTTTAGTCTGAAGAATGGTCCCGACCCAAAATGTTACCCATCCTTTTTCTCCAGAGACGCTGCCTGACCCACTGAGTTACTCCAGCACTCTATCTGACTATCTGCTCTGAAATTTCAGGGGGTGAGAGTGAGGAAAACAATTCAATTCGAGCAGAGTGGAGAAAGAATTTGATCAAATAACAGAAAATGCCAGAAATGCCTGGCAGGTCAGACAATGAAGCGAAATAGAATTAACATTTCAGGTTGATGAACTTTCTTTAATTGAGTTTAGAAATCAGAGGTATCCACAGTTAGCCTCAATTTTGACTGTTTTGTCGGGCCATAGTAAGTACATATATATTATGCTTGTGCCTGTACCTACACATGTTCTTTGTGTGCTGAATAATTATAGGGATGGGAGAGCCATGCCCCATAGTAACCACCATCTCCTAGTGCTGTGCTTGCAATGGTGGGAAGGCGGATCTCTTCAGATGTTTTCACCAAAGATCTTATAGCAAGAAGGCGGGAGCAAGAAAGCGGAGCAAGATGGCGGAACAAGATGGCGGAGTCAGCTTGCTAAAATGTGTCCTGTAATCACCCATGAATCCGCCCATGAGCGTACCTCACGTTTGCGTGAGAGTAACCTATCTTGCTTCGCTCTAAGATCTTTGGTTTTCACTGTATAGGGTTCTGGGTCACATGCTGTCTTAATAGCAGGGGCTGTCCAGAGTGGAGAGAACCTTCCTACTATCCAGGTAGGAAGCAAATAATGCAATATCATTTTGCAGGCCATAAGACAACAAGCTCTCCTCAAGTTTTTCCAGTTCCAGTGAAAATGACTAATTTTCGATGGAAATTTGACCTGCTACGCCATTTCAACATTTGGCCAAGTCAATAGATATTTTTACGGCAGACATAGACAGATTCTTGATTAGTACGGGTGTCAGGGGTTATGGGGAGAAGGCAGGAGAATGGGGTTGAAAGGGAAAGATAGATCAGCCATGATTGAATGGCAGAGCTGACTTGTTGTGCCGAATGGATTAATTCCGCTCCTATAACTTATGAACGTATGAACATATTAGGGAGATATTTCATCTCCTCGTCTCTTTGTGACTTTAGCTGCAGCTCGACAAATACTCTGTTCACTCGCCTTTAAAGAGTGTTCCTCCTGAAGTTAAATGGGAAATGGGGAAAAAAGGCTGAGAGAAATTCCGTCCAAAGGGGTTGTTATTTTGGGTTTTGACGATTTCCCGGATGTTTAACATTATAATTAACTGCAGGCTTGATTTAATATATTTCCAAGTGCGAATGCTGCTGATGTTCTGGCAGTGTTTACTAATTATTTTTGATTGATTGGCAGCATGCCAATTGGGTTCTCACCTACACCTCAAGATTGCAGCCGTATCTTAGCAACGTGGATTCAATTGTACGAGTTAATTACGTGGGGCCAGTTCTTCGCCAGGATTCAAAATTGGAGTAAACGCCAATTAGACACTTAGAACTCATGGAAAGTAAAATGGTCCTTCATCTCATAATGAAATCATAAGCACCAGTTTTATTATATCATCAAATGAAAGCAGTGAATGGAATTGAAACGGGACCAAAATTGTTCAGAAAACAGAGAACATCTATAAGAAGATAAAGTTAGACCTGATGAAAAGTTATCAACTTTCAGCACTAATTCTCCTCTATGTTCTGTCCTGTGCTACTATCTGCCTCATTGGAGACCCTTGGACTATCTTTAATCGGACTTTACTGGACTTTATCTTGCCCTAAACGGCATTCCCTTCATCATATATCTGTACCTGTGGCTGTACCTGTGGATGGCTCGATTGTAATCATGCATTGCCTTTCTGCTGGCTGGTTAGCACGCAACAAAAGCTTTTCAATGTACCTCAGTGCACATGACAATAAAGTAAACTATAAACTAAAACAACAATTCTCCCTCACCTGTTGAGTTATAGCATCTGCAGTGTTTTCCTATCTAACAAAATTTTACTTTTGCCAAATAATAATAAAATAAGGCTACTACTTATCTAACTGTGAATGGGCGGGTACTTTGGAAGGTCAGAATTCCTGCTCCAGAAACCAAGAAGGTGCTCATAACAGGAAGACCAACTATTCCATTCACCCAAATAACGTAAATGTAGATGGAAGATAAACACGAAATGCTGGATAAAATCAGCTGGTCAGGCTGCTTTTCTAGAGAAAAGGAATAGGTGACCTGTCGGGTCGAGACCATTCTTCAGATTGGAGGTACACAAAAATGCTGGAGAAACTCAGCGGGTGCAGCAGCATCTATCGAGCGAAGGAAAAAGTCAACGTTTCGGCCTGAAACGTTGCCTATTTCTTTTGCTCCATAGATGCTGCTGCACCCGCTGAGTTTCTCCAGCATTTTTGTGTACCTTCGATTTTCCAGCATCTGCATTTCCTTCTTAAACATTCTTCAGACTGGGTTTTGTAAACCAAATGTAGATGGGGTGGTGTTTACATTTGAAGATAGCAGACAAAATTGGTGGAATTGCAAACAGTTAAGAAGGCTATCAAAGTATATAGCGGGTTATAGATCAGTTGAAGTTACGAGCGAAGAAATGACAGGTGGAATTCAAGCCAAACAAGTGTGAGGTGTTGCACTTTGGGGGGTCAAATGTAAGGGGAAATAATATAGTTAATGGTAATGATCTTGAGGAAGGGTCTCGACCTGAAACATCACCCATTCCTTCTCTCCGGAGATGATGCCTGTCCCGCTGAGTTACTCCAGCTTTTTGTGTCGATCTATAGTTAATGGCAAGATCCACAACTGCATTGATGCACAGAGGGATCTTGGATTCCAAGCCGATGACTCCCTGAAATTGGATAGAGTAGTAAAGAAGGTTTATGGTATGCTTGCCTTCATCAGTTGGGGCATAGAGTATAAGAGTCAGGTATTCATTTTGTAGCTTTATAAACTGTGCAGGGCCGGATTTACCTATAAGCTAGACAAGTTTAAGCCTAGGGCCTCGAGGTCTAGGGGGCCTCCGGTCAAGGCAGGACACCTACCCTTCAACTCTGGGCGGGCCCCCCTCTCTATCTCTCTCTCTCCATCTCTCGCTGCTATCCGTGTCCGGGCCGCCAAGCTCCGCTCGCTCCTCATCCGCCGACACGGCAGGCCGCCTTGCACATGCGCATTGCTGCGGCCTGCACGTCCTTCCCCCCTGCACATGCGCACAACCACGGCCAGCACATCATCGGCCGCCCTACGCATGCGTGCTGCAACGGCAACTGGTCGGCGCTGGGCACTTTCTCCCTCGCTTTGAATTGTGGGAGATTTGGCCGCCATGGCTGTTCGGTCACTGCCTCGCCGCCAGCGCTGAAAACCAACGCGGAGGGGGCCTCATAAGTGGAACAGCTTAGGGCCTCTCTTCATCTAAATCTGGCCCTGAAACTGTGCTTGCTGCATTTGGAGTATTACGTGCAGTTCTTGTTGCCACATTACAAGAAGGACTTGGGGAATATGGAAAGGGTGCAGGTTTACCAGAATATTTCCTGGATTAGCAGGCATTAGCTGTAAGGAGAGTTTGGACAAATGTTTTCTCTGAAACGTTAGAGGTTGAGAGGAGATATTTTGCCAGGGGTGGTGGAGGAGGCATATACGATAGTGGTGATTGAGGATTTTGGGTAGGCAGATGGCCACAAGGGAATAGAGGGATTATGGATCACATGCAGGCAGCAGAGATTAGTTTAAATTGGCATCATATTAGCACAGACATTGGAGCCTGAATGTATTCTGGATCTTTATTTTTATGTGGTTGCATGTAAGCTTTGGACATTTCCCAAATCCTGACCCAATCGGCTATAATTGGATTTTCAGTTCCTTCCACATGGATGTTATTCTTGATGTTCTTGCAGCAGTGAACAGAAGCCTCTTGTGGAAATGTTAGGGGCCACCAACTAACTCTTTAATGATGAACAGGATCAGTGGACAACACTCCTGGCGGGCAGAGTGCCGGGATTAGTGCTTGACTTCAGATTTGTTTTGTGCTAAGATCATTTTCTTGTCGATATTGGGAAAAGGGGAATGGAATAGTTAAAACTAGAATGCGAGCTTTGGGATCACGAGCAAGTAGCCCAGCATGTCCTCACGGTGGAGCAGGCAGTTAGATAAATGTACAGTTCTCACTGTGTGATGCAGTCGTTAGATGTTTATAATCCATGCTAACCATATAACATTTACAGCACGGAAACAGACCATCTCGACCCTTCTAGTCCGTGCCGAACACATAATCACGCTCCCCTAGTCCCATATACCATGCGCTCAGACCGATAACCCTCCATTCCCCATCCATATGAAACTATCCAATTTATTTTTAAATGATAAAAACGAACCTGCCTCCACCACCTTCACTGGAAGCTCATTCCACACAGCTACCACTCTCTGAGTAAAGAAGTTCCCCCTCATGTTACCCCTAAACTTCAGTCCCTTAATTCTCATGTCATGTCCCCTTGTTTGAATCTTCCCTACTCTCAGTGGGAAAAGCTTTTCCACGTGAACTCTGTCTATCCCTCTCATCATTTTAAAAACCTCTATCAAGTCCCCCCTTAACCTTCTGCGCTCCAAAGAATAAAGCCCTAACTTGTTCAACCTTTCTCTGTAACTTAGTTGCTGAAACCCAGGCAACATTCTAGTAAATCTCCTCTGTACAAGAATTCCATGAACTCCCAACCACATTTCCTGATCTCCTAACAGACATTTCCTGACATCCCACTCCCACATGTTGTCAGCAATCTGTGCTATTCAGTGGCAGTGAGGTAGGGACCTTATATTGTGAATGGCCAGTAATACTTAAGGCAGACACAAAGAATTACAGATGCTGATTTACAAACAAAGACATAAAGTGCTGGAGTAACATTGTGTTACTCGCACTCCCATATTCCCTGATCTCCCATCCTCTCATCCCTCGATCTCCCTGTCTGACATTCCCTGATCTCCCACCCAACAGTCTTTCATTGATGTTGAAAGCCGCAAACATACCCTCATCACCCCTCAACCCTCTTACCCCATCCCATCAGATTGCCAGCGGCATTCTTAGCAGCACAACCATCGCTGCCCCTGGGAGCCAAGCTCAAGCGCACCTTGGCTTGATGGCTAGGTGAAGAAGCACTGTAAATAGAGGATTGTTTTGTCTGGAGCATCAGAGGTTGAGGGGAGATCTCCTGCCAGAGGTAACGGCTGAAGCAGATAGAATGTTTAAAAGGTTTTTAGATAGGCACATGAATGTAAAGGGAATGGAGGGATATGGATCATTCCCTGATCTTCCTCCCCATAATCCCGAATCTCTCACTCCATATACCCTGCTCTCCCAACTGCACATTCCCACCATAATCACTGATTTTCCATTCCTACAATCCCTGATTTCCCATTGCACATTCCCTGATCTTGAACCAACACATTCCCAAAATCCAACCCCACAATCCTTGACCTCCCTCCAGGAATTCCCCCATCTCACACTCCCACATTCCATGATCTTCCACCCCAACATTCCTGACATTCCACCACGATATTCCATAATTTCCCACCGCCACAAGCCCTGATCCAATTCACATTCCATGAACTCCCAACCACATTTCCTGATCTCCTAACAGACATTCCCTGACATCCCACTCCCACATTTCCTGTTTTTCAAATGCACATTCCCTGTTTTCCCACCCCAAATTCCATTTCCTCCTAGTTTGCTCGTGTGTCAGACAACGTGTAGCTCACTGTTAGCTTCAGTCCTCGTCCAACACGTTGACAGAGTTGGTCACCCGACCCGTCACAGAGTGCATCGTGTCGTTGTTTCCGAGGATCACCACGAGGAGGCTTCTGTCATGACCCCCCATTTCCTCCTAGTCCATATTCCATAATATCCCCTCACAGTCCTCTTTCTCCCAGCCTGCCATTCCCCGATCCCCCACCACCAAATTCCCTGACCTCCCACCCTCACATTCCCTGACCTCCCATTGTTAGATTTACCGATCACTCATCCCAAATTTCCTGATCTCCCTATCCCCAATTACCTAATCTCCCATCCCCACATTGCTTGATCTCCCACCCCCACACACACAATGTCTGAACCCCAATCCCATATTCCCAGATCCCCCTCCACCACATTCTCTGACCACCCACCCACATATTGTCCGATCTCACAATCCAACATTCCTTGATCTTCCACCTATTCCCCAACTGCCCAACCTCATATTCCCTGACCTCCCAACCCTACAATTCCCCATATCCAAACACCACAAGCGTTAATTTACCATGACCACCCAAACTCCCACTCCTTGATCTCCCAGCCAACATTCCCTGAACTCCCAACCCCACAACCCCTTATTTCACAATGCACATTCTCTGATCTCCCACGTAGTATTTCCCATCCCAATGCTACAATTTCCCAGATATGCTTTCCTTGATCTCCATTCACTCAGCTCAACATTTCCTGATCCTCCACCACCAAATTCCCTGACCTCTCACCCAGCACATTCCTTGCTTTCCCATCCCTTGATTTACTAATCTCTCATTCCAAATTCCCTGATCTCCCAATGTAACATTCCCTGATCTCCCAATCCCAATTCCTTGATCTCCCATCACCCATCACATCTGATTTCACACACCACTATCCCAGAACTCCTAATTCCACAATCCCTGAACTCACATTCCTCACTCTCCCAACCCAACATTTCCTGACCTCCCACCACCACAATCCCTGATCCATTCCTAGTTTTACTGATCTCACTCCATGATCTCCCAGCATGACACTCCCTGAAATCCCATCAAACAACCCCTGATCTCCCACCCCACTATCCCGGAACTTCTATCCCCACAATCTCTGATCTCCCACCCTCACATTCCTCATTCTCCCAGCCCGACATTCCCTAATCTCCCACCCTGATTATCCATCAATATTGTGTAGATGCCTCAATCGCACATCCCGCTCCTCTCCACCCACTCACGCCATCCGCTGCCCAAGTGTCTGAAAAGCAGGTTTCACTGTGGGAAAACCATTGAACTCCAGGGAGGAAAGCTCTGGGGAAGTGTAAATAGAGAGAGTGGGATACTCGCTGGTGGATGCACTGTTCGAAATAAAATGTAGTCTTTCCAAACATGTCTGAATGTTAGCATTGGATAATGGAGAGACTTGACTCAGTAACATAACCACCCAGAAGAATGAATGGTTTAATACCTGCTATATATCCTTCACTATATCAACGATGGAACAATAAATGCTACACTTCTGGATGTTAATGTGACTCAAGCATGGGGTAGTGATCAATTGCAACTCAGGGGGAGAAGAAAAGGAGGAATAACCAAGTGAATCTAGGGCAGTGGATTTGAATCATTGTATCAGCATTGAAGCAGGTTTTACAACATAACAACAAACTAATTCTAGTGACTTACCTCTGGCACAGAAATAAACTCCCCCTGAGTGTAAGCCTTATTAACCTCAATTAGAGCTCAGCTAATTCAGTCGTAGTAACCTGGGCCTGAATTAGAATACAGCACTGAAAGAAAGAGAAAATGAACCATCCTTACCTGAGTATGTTGTGACTGCTTCTGTTCTGTGGTTTAAGATCCAGTACAAGTCTCCAGTGCGCTGTCTCCTTCACAGCACCTCGTCCCAGTGAGAAACAGTCAGCATTTAAAACTGGCTCTGATCCCTCGAATCTGAAACCAATCTGTTAGACGCTATGAAGCAGGTCTTGTGCTGGATGCCAGCTGCGGTGAAGTCTGTTTCCTGTCAGAGTAAATATTTCAGATTCCAAGTCAGGAAACATCTAATGGATATTCAAGCGCTCCCTTGACAGAAACGTTACATTTCTGCTCCTCCCTCGTAATAGGCTGAGTACCAAAGGCGTACAGCACTTATTTTAAGCTGTTCTAAGTGTCCTCTCCTCCCTATGTGATTAGTTTAAATAAGTGAGCATGACTCAAGTGGATTGGGATTATCGAGGGATCTTTTATTCTATTTAAATCTCTTGCGTTTTTCTGATGCCATTGACTAAAGCTAATACACACGTCTGAGCTCGTGAAACTTGCGTCAATACCATGGGATGGATTTAATCAAAATCCTTCTCAGATTGTCACTGAGGTTCTGAATTTATTTTTATTTTCAGTTTCAGTTCAGTTTATTGTCACATGTATCGCGGTACTTTGAAAAGACGTTGTTGCGTGCTAACCAGGCAGCAGACTGAGATACTTCATATTCCTTTGACAGATGGGAGTTATAATTGCTTGAATATGCCCTGCTAAAGGTTTTTTTAGAATTTGTTGTTATTGATGATTGTGTCAATAGCAGATTATAACAAGCAGATTATGTAAGACTCTGAAATTCTTAGCAACTCTAGAATGCCGGGACAATATTGATAGGAGTTCAAGTGTTTTTAATTTTGCTTTGCCTTGGAAATATTAAATTTATTACAGAAAACTTTGCCTGCTCTAACGAAAATGCAACATGGAAGATATCAATGGATCAACCAATGCTTGGAGTCATAATGATGCCATGCAGAAACAGGTCCTTCAATTCACCAAAACAGCACTAACTACAAGGTACCCATTTAGATTCAACATAAAATATAATACTCTACACCACAGGAACAGTCCCTTTGGCCCACTACGTCCATGCCGAACATGATGCCAAGATGAACTCAATTCCTTTGCCTGTATGTGATCCACATCCCTCTTCCCAGCTGTTATCAGGGAAATAAATGATCCTACCACAACCAGAGAGCAGTGCTGAACTACTATCTACCTCTTTGATGACCCACGGACTATCCTTGATCGGACTTTGCTGTCTTTACCTTGCACTAAACGTTATTCCCTTATCATGTATCTATACACTGTAAATGGATTGATTGTAATGTACTGTATTTCCGCTGACTGGTTAGCACGCAGCAAAAAGCTTTTCACTGTACCTCGGTACATGTGACATTAACAAAACTGAACTCTATACCCTGCATATCCATATGCCTATCTAAAAGTCTCTTAAATGTCACTGTCATATCTGCCTGCACCACCTTCCCCCTGGCAATATGTTTCAGACATCCACAACTGTGGGTAAAATAAAATTGCCCTGCACATCTCCTTAAACTTATGCCTCTAGTCTTTGACATTTCCACCTTGGGAAAGGGGTTTTGACTGTCTACCCTATCTATACTCTCATAATGTTGTATACTTCTATCAGGTCTTCCCTCAACCTCTGATGCTCCAGAGAAAACAATCCAAGTATGTCTAACCTCTCCCAAAGACCTTTCACTCATCCCAATTTATTCTCCACATGTTTCATCATCATTGGGGCAATTAACTTAATTATTTTAGGCGTTCAAGGTGGACATGTTAAAGATTAGAGAGGGTAGCTTTAAGGTCGGAGGGAAAGAGTTTAAAGGAGATGTGTGGGGCAAGCTTTTAATACAGAGAGTGGTTGCTGTGTGTAATGTGTTGCCAGGGGTGGTGGTGGAAGCAGATGCGATAGTGATGTCTAAGAGGCTTTTAGATAGGCACACAAATATTTAAATTGAATACAAACATTTAAGAATTAGGAGTAAGCCATTTAGAACGGAGACGAGGAAACACCTTTTCTCACAGAGAGTGGTGAGTCTGTGGAATTCTCTGCCTCTGAGGGCGGTGGAGGCAGGTTCTCTGGATGCTTTCAAGAGAGAGCTAGATAGGGCTCTTAAAGATAGTAGAGTCAGGGGATATGGCGAGAAGGCAGGAAAGGGGTACTGATTGGGGATGATCAGCCATGATCACATTGAATGGTGGTGCTGGCTCGAAGGGCCAAATGGCTTACTCCTGCACCTATTGTCTAATATGCAGGGAATGGAGGAATATGGATCAGATGCAGGCAAAATAAATTAGACAAAGTTTCACTCACTTAATACTGTGTAGTCCATAGAAGTTCACGGATTCCAACGTTAACATTGTGTAGTGTTCAAGAACCTGATGGTTGCTGGGAAGAAGTTATTCTTGAACATGGCGGTCATGTCAATGTAGACAGGTGTGTGAATCCGCAGCTTTTCCCTGCTGAAGATCACAATCAGCTCCTTGCTCTTGCTGACGTTGAGAGCAGGATTGTTGTTATGGCACCATTCAATCAGACTTCAGTCCCTCTCCTGGACTGTTTTATCATTACCTATTCTTCTTCCAACAGCCATGGTATCAACGGTGAATTTAAACACTGTCTTGGTGCTACGTTTGGCTCCACAGTCCTGAGGTAGCAGGATCCTAGACTGTGGTCCTCAACAAGCTGAAACATGCGAGGTGAAACTTACAATATGAGGCTATTGACACATTTGCCAGGTTTTGTTTCCTGTGTTCCCGTTAAACTCACTGGGGCTCAGCATCCTGCTCCCTTTAAACTTGCCTGGTTCACTGGAAAATGTTTCAGGTCCTTGAACCTTCTTCCTGATGGTGAGCATAAGTCATAAGATCAAGTTTAAGTTCAAATTCATTGTCACATGTACCAATTAAGGTACAGTGATATTTAAGTTACCATATAGCATACTAAGTAAAAAGCAACAGACACACAGCCACGTAAAATACAATTTCACATAAACATCCACCACGGCAGAATCCGCATTCCTCACTGTGTTGGAAGGTCATAAAGTTAGGCCATTTGGCCCTACAAGTCATTAGGCCATTTGGCCATTCGGTAAATTAGGTCCTACAAGTCATCAAGAGCATAGCTGGGGTGGTGTTGATCTTGGATGGTATTAGTTGCCTTCTTGTGTCAGCAGCTATTGTCTATTGTCTATTGTCACCTCCTGTAAATCCCTTAGATGATGGGGACGTCAGTCCCCATGATTGTCACATGTACTGAGCTACAGTGAAAAGCTTTTGTTGCGTGCTATCCAGTTAGCAGAAGGACAACACACGATTACAATCAGGCCATACACAATGCACAGATACATGATACAGGGAATAACGTTTAGCAGAGGGAGGTTGGTTTGTGTGATGGTCTGGGCTGCTGAATACTCTCTCCAACTTCCACGGTGAAGTCCATTGACTGGTTGCAAGACCACATAGTTTGTTAATTTGAATGTCCAGGGACAAAGAATGCTGCAGAAAGTGTTGAACGTTGGACACGTACACGGACACGTACACGGACACAGACACGTACACGTACACGTACATGGACACAGACACGTACACGTACACGTACAAGTACACATACACGTACACGGACACGGACACGTACACGGACACGTACACGGACACGTACACGTACACGTACACGGACACGTACACGTACACGAACACGTACAAGTACACATACACGTACACGTACAAGTTCACGTACACGTACACGGACACGTACACGGACACGTACACGGACACGTACACGTACATGGACACGTACACATACACGTACACGTACACATACACGTACAAGTACACGGACACGTACAAGTACACGGACACGGACACGTACACATACACGTACACGTACATGGACACGTACACATACACGTACACGTACACGGACACGTACACATACACGTACACGTACACGGACACGTACACGGACACGTACACGTACAAGTACACGGACACGTACACGTACACGTACACGTACACGTACATGGACACGTACACGGACACGTACACGGACACGTACACGGACACGTACAAGTACACGTACATGGACACGTTGGCTCAGTGCACGTGACAATCATGGGTACTAACGTCGCCACCATCGTAAGGGGTTTACAGGAGGTGCTGACACAAGAAGGCCGCTAATATCGTCCAGGATCCACACCACCCTGGCTATGTTCAACACTTTCTGCAGCATGCTTTGTTCCCGGACATTCAATTTACCAAACCATGCCGTGTTGCGACATTACCATGCATCTGTGGAAGTTGGAGAGAGTATTCAGCAGCCCAGACCATCACACAAACCAACCTCCCCGTGTGAAATGTTATTCTCGGTATCATGTATCTATCTGCACACAGTGTATGACCTGATTGTAATCATGTGTTGTATTTCTGTTTCCTGGTTAGCACACAAAAAAAGCTTTTCACTGTACCTCAGTACACGTGACAATAAACAAAATAAACTAAACTAAACCTAAACACATCAAATCTCCTAAAATTTAGAGGAATTGATGAACAATATTTCCGTATATGTTGTACTTGTCTGCTACTTGAAACAAATCTACCCTATCCCCCTCCAGCTGAATGAAACCATACAATTGATGATGTGGCGTTGGGGATGACGCTGGATTTGGCAGTGACTACACTGACACTCGCAGTAGGGTGAACTCACATGATATATTCTATTTACAGTGGGGTGAGGTTCCTCGCTGTCAGAGCACATGTGATAGCGCTGGCGATTTCAGGCTCGTCCCAGCAGCTTCGGCCTGGAGGCGTGGCCATCTCAGGCTTCTTACTGCAGTTCATCCTTGCCTCAAGAGGAGGTGCTGACAGCACAGGTTTCTTCCAAAGATAGTCACGTATCAGGTCGAGACCATTCTTCAGACCCGAAACGTCACCTATTCCTACTCTCCAGAGATGCTGCCTGACCCGCTGATTTACTCCAGCATTTTGTACCTATCTATGGTTTAAACCAGCATTTGCAGTTCCTTCCTACACACACAGGTTTATTCCTGGCGGCTCAGCTTTGGGCTTGAAGAAGTGGCGCTGGCAGTCTCTGGATAATCCTGGTGGCCAGTCTTTGCTTCCGTGTTTGTGTGTGTGTGTGTATGTGTGTGGGGGTTCAGTCACCCCATCATCTGTGAGCAGGAAGAGGTTCTGGCACCTCAGGTTTGCCCCAGCCACTCAGTCTTAGCCTCACTAGAAGCTCCAGCTGTCTTGGACTTCTATCCCAGCAGTCCAGTCTTGACCATACAGTGGCGCTGGTGGTCAAGGATTTGTCCCAGTCGCTCCGTCTTGCTCAAACCTGCAACAGGCGAACACACAACCTTGTGCTGCGGCACTTCATGCTATTGAATGTGAATATTGAATACTGAACTCTGTTGAATATCTCATCTTGCTGCAGAAGCTAAATTTGAGAAATTAGAAGCAAAGAAGCAGTATCGCAAGAGTGATTAGGCAAAAGAATAAGGAAATAACTAAATGTGGAACCAGAACCAGAAGCGGCTCAGAGTGATCGTGCTCACCATGGAAGTCTGGCGCCCAAATATGTCAAGGATCTTGACCCGAAACGTCACCCATTCATTCTCTCCAGAGATGCAGCCTGACCCGCTGAGTTATTCCAGCGTTTGTCTGCCTAAATACAAGCTGCAGAGGGCTGGGATTTCACCTTCAGGCTGAGTCACGACCGGCAGCAAGGAGATGACAACAGACAGGACCACTTGGATATGCAGGGAATGGAGGGATTTGGATTATATGCAAGTAGATAGGATATGGTTTTGGCGTCATGTTCGGTACAGACAGTGTACAGTGCCTCTACACACACTAGGGACAATTTACAATTGTCTTTGTTTTCTGGGAGGAAACGGAGCACTTAAGAGAAAACCCAGTGAAAACTACAAATTCCATACTGACAACACCTGTAGTCAGGATCGAACCCAGGTCTCTGTCGCTGTAAGGCAGCAACCCTACTGCTGCACCTGCTTTTTTGGATTTGAGATTCCCCTCTGGACGTTCGTGTCTTGTTTGTATGAGTAATCTTGTAAGAGATTGTGCGTGGATAATAAAATAGCTGACTGCTTCCCAAATCATCATGCACTGGCCTGTGAGAATAATTTGATGTTGTGTAGCAGTATACTTGTGAATGCAAGTATTGAATAAGGAGGCAGTGAGCAGTTATCACCCTGTTGCATTGGTGGTTCAGTGGTAGAATTCTCGCCTGCCACGCGGGAGGCCCGGGTTCGATTCCCGGCCAATGCAAAACATTCTTTTTCATTCCTGCCTGTATTCATCCCACCTAAAAGCCACAAGAGGAGATCTATGTGATACTTACAATGTGCTGGATGCAAGGAGGATGATTTCAAATGCTAAATCCAGATCATGGCATGCTACAATGGGCACAGCACAGAGGAATGCCATTTGGCCCATCATGTTTACACCTGGTTCTAATGCGGGGTGGGGAACATCAAGATGGTCCGACGGCCTTCAACTTCTTCCTGGAATAGAGGCCCAACGAGTTCTTCACCCGACTGAACTTGTTCTCGTGTTGAACGACATTCCCTTCAACTCCAGTCACCATTCCATGCTGCTGCTGGCCGTGTCCGATGCACACACTCTGCCTCTTGGAGCGGTGCCTGGTCTACTCGAGCCACAGACTGCTTGCTGCAGTCCTCCAGACTCCTCGTCACGGACACATTGAGCCACGTCCCTCACCTCACACGGCCACTGCTCAGCCTCTGTGCTCTAGGGTGCTGCTTCCCAGAGCCGACCTCGGAACACCCAAATATTAGATTCATAGAGTCGTAGTATGGAAACAGACCTTTGAGCCCAACTTGTGCATTGCTGACCAAGTTGGCATTCTGGGCTGGTTCCATTAGGTTGCATTTGACGCATGTCCTAAATCGAAATACAGATCTACCACTGATTTTCCAGCAACTGCTGGTCCAGCACATCCTTTAATCCGGACAAAATTCCGAGAGCGTCTTTAAACCCCCCGCTCCCGGAGGTCCCACTGAAAATGTGGCGCCTTGGCCAGGTGAGGAAGCGATCGCGACCTCATCGGGACTTCCTCGTTGACCGTGGGTCGAATTTGCCCCGTGTGGCAGAGATCTGTTCCGATTGCCGACTTCCACGGCCGGTACCTCGGCCCCTGGACATTCCCGTACCTCTCTGTTCTGGCAAAACTGGAAATCCAGAAATGCTCTGGAACCAAAGTTGCCGGGAAATCGGTGAACCCGCTGTACCTGTCAAAAGTCTTCGGGAAGTTGTAATTGAAAGGAAGCTCCAAATAAGTAAATCACAGCCTTTCCAGCCTCTGCCTATAATTCAAGCCCGCAAATGGTAGTAACATCCTGGTGACATTGATAAATAGCAGGTAGACAAAAATGCTGGAGAAACTCAGCGGGTGCGGCAGCATCTATGGAGGGAAGGAAATAGGCAACGTTTGGGGCCGAACCCCTTCTTCAGACTATTGATAAATAGCAGAGCAGTCAAACGAGCAGCAACAGTTAAAGTTAAGTTACAGTTAAGTTAACAGTTAAAGTTAAAGGTCAAACGAGCAGCAACAGTTCTTGTTGTTTTTTGTCAAAAAACATGAAAGCAGTGCCGGTGAATGATGTTGACCCAAAACCCTGACCGCTGAATTTCCTCCTGCTGCCTGGCCTGCTGAGTTTCTCCAACAGATTGTATTCTGTAAAAAAAAATCACCTTACGTGTGAATGCAAATGTTGAATAGGGAGGCAGTGAGTACTTTCCATCCTGTTGCATTGGTGGTTCAGTGGTAGAATTCTCGCCTGCCACGCGGGAGGCCCGGGTTCGATTCCCGGCCAATGCAAAGCATTATTTTTTAATTCCTGCCTGGTGAGTGCCACATGGGTGAAGATAGTGAGTCATGTTCAGAACATGGTAAAACAGCAGGAATTACAGAGGGGGAGCTCTGAGAAATTCCTGAAGTGGTTTATAACACAAAATGCTGGAGTAAATCAGCAGATTATTTCATTTTAGAGATAGCCCGCACGGACCAGTGATCCCTGCACATTAACCCTATCCAACACACACTAGGGATAATTTAAATATATACCAAGTCAATTAACCTACAAACCTGTACGCCTTTGGAAACCGAAGATCTCAGAGAAAACCCACGCGGTTACAGGGAGGACATACAAACTCCATACAGACAGCACCCGTAATCGGGATCAAACTCCAGCCTCCGACGCTGTAAGGCAGCACCTCTACCGCTGCGTCACTGTCCACCTGTTGTAAAGACTAGGCAGCATCTCTGGGGATGAGATGTCTCTGGTAGCTCTAGAGCTACTGCCTTACAGTTCCAGAAACCCGGGTTCGTTCCTGACTACGGTGCATGTCTGTACGGAGTTTGTACGTTCTCCCCGTGGCTGCGTGGGTTTTCATCGAGATCTTCAGTTTCCTCCCACACTCCAAAGACGTACAGGTTTGTAACTTAATTGGCTGGGTATAAATGCAAATTGTCCCTAGTGTTTGTGGGATAATGTTAATGTATGGGGATTGCTAGTCGGTGTGGACTCGGTGGGCCGAAAGGCTTGTTTCCATGCTGTATCTCTAAACTAAACTAAAAACATGGATTGATGATGTTTCAGATTGAGACCCTTCTGCAGTCTCGAGTAGGGTCCCGACCTGAAATGCTGCCTGTCCATGTCCTCCAGAGATGCTGATTTACTCGTGCACTTTATGTTCTACTCAAGATTCCAACATCTGCAATTCCTTGAGTCTCCTTCAGAGGAGCATTTTCTGCAAAAAAAAACCTGACTTGTGAATGCAAATATTGAATAAGGAGGCAGTGAACAGTTTTTAATCTATTGCATTGGTGGTTCAGTGGTAGAATTCTCGCCTGCCACGCGGGAGGCCCGGGTTCGATTCCCGGCCAATGCAAAACATTCTTTTTCATTCCTGCCTTCCTATCTTCTATCTTGCATTTAACCCTCTTCATCCCCACCCTTACCCCATCTGTTTAGTATTTTGCTCGTAACTTTACGACAGCTGGTCAGCCTCGGCTCTCTTTCATCTCACTTCAGCCTTTAGGAAGGAGCCTCAACACATACAACATGTCAAGTTAGTAGAGTGGGGAAGGGGGGGTGTGTGTGGGGGGGGGGGGGGGGGGGGTTGCAAGTTTAATTGATAGAGAGGTGGGAGCAGAACTGAGCCTCAGATTGATATGCAGGATGGTGAAAGATCCAGGTGTTTTCCTCATTTCCCCCTAATTAATAATATGTATTAAAACTCTGTAAATAAACTTAAATGCATTGATATGATTGGATTGCTGCAAAGGAATTGTAAATAATGTAAATAATGTTGCTAGATACTTACCCTGCTGTTTGTTGATTGGCCAAAGTATTAAGCCCCAGCAGAATTGTTTTGTGTTCCAGGGTAAATGTTGCATTATTCAGTTGATTAGCTTCCTTCCAGAAGCTTTTGCAAGAAACATTGTTTTAGATGCTCTGTAATTGGTTTGGGGAACTGTCAATAATGTATTGATGTAGTTAATATGTTTGATTGGGTTGCAAAGGGACCCCCCCTATGTAGTTCGGCCCCTCAAGGTTCATGGACCTATGAAAGGTAGCCCCATTTTAGATTGGTGTCGATCTTCTGGAAGGGCGCTTGGGACTGCGAGACCTTTTGGGCAGTGTCTGCTTGCACGAGACGAAGGGCTTGGCCAGGCAGAGACAAGGATTGAACCCGCAGTGGTTTAGGTATCGTATAGTGGAATTGGCTGTTCTTTCTAAAAATGAAATTTAGTTGGTCCAGTGCTTGAGTCAGTGTTTTTCAATGAACTAGACTAGGGGGGTAAGCTTTAGACGACAGTATTTACAAGCTGAATGGCGTATGTTCCTATATCTTGTGGTCTTATGAGTTTTTTTGTAGGTTAGTTACCTAAAATAGGAGGTCAGCGTTCATGCCATTGGATTGTAAGCTACCCAAGCTGAATATGAGGTATTGTTTCTCCAGTTTGTGTATGGCCTCATTCTGGCAATGGAGTGAATGATTGGTATTGGAATGGGAAGGGGAGTTAAAATGGTTAGTAACTGGGGAACCAGTAGGCCTTGACGGACGTAGCGTGAGAGATCATTGAATGATTGCTTGGTCTACATTTGGTCTCGCCGATGTAAGGACGCCATATTAGGAGCACTGAATGCAGTAGATGAGGCAAGAGGAGATGCAAATATCTAATGTCCAGTTTCCTTCATAGATGCTGCAAGGCTTGCTCAGTTTTTCCAGCAGTTTGTTTTTGCCAAAGAAATGGCGTTACTTATGAAAGAAAATATAGAATAAGAAGAAAGTGAGTAGTTTCTATGCTGTTGCATTGGTGGTTCCATGATCGAATTCTCGCCTGCCACACGTGGAGGCCCGGGTTCAATTCATGGCCAATGCAAAACATTATTTTAAATTCCTGCCTGAGTTCATCCCATCTTCTTTGCTTTTAACCCTCTTTGTCCCACGCTCACCCCATCTGCTTAATCTTTTCCTTCTACAACTTTGAAACAGCAGCTCAATCTCACAACTTTCATTCATCTCACCTCATCATTGCAGCACCAACACATAAAAAATATCGTTAGGCACTTTGCTGCAGAGTACAGAGTACTTTATGCAAGGTGAGCGAGTGGGTATTGTTGATCTTTACAGGAATCTAGTTGTCATTGCACACTGGTGTGGGAAAGCCACCTTGCAAATACACAAGGTGGGAAGGGAGGCAAAAGGTGTGTTAGTGAGGATATGAGTTCAGGAGTGGAGACCATGTCACAGGGTTATACAATCATACAGATCAGTGACAGGCCCTTTGACTCACCCATATACATGCCAACCTTCAAGCCCTATCTACACTAATCTGATTAATCCGCTCTTGATCTGCAAGGCCGCTATGTCTTGGTGATTCAGATACTTCGACTACAAAATGTAGTTTGGAGATTGTTTTGCAGAAGCCTCCCTCTGCCCTCCACTGCATCTCTCCCTCACAGCCCACACTGAGCCACTGGTCTGTTGCCTCCAGCGCTGTTACAATGGGGACAAGCACAAGCTTGAGGAACAACGTCTCATCTAGTACTGCATCTATGTTCTACTCAAGTTTCAAAGATCTGCAGTTTCTTGAGTCCCCATCAGAGGTGCATTTTCTGGGAATTAAAGTCCTTAAGGGCCTGTCCCACTTGGGTGTCATTTGCGCATCACCCAAATGGCGAGCGAAGGTTTTGTACATCACAAAATCCTGGATCGTCGCGCGCAACCGCGCGTCACTGCCTACATCACCACGCACCAGACGCGCATCACGTGCGCGGCATGACACGCACGTCGTGCTTCGCGACCCGTAAATGATGTCGCGTAAATTATGCGCAAATGACGCCCAAGTGGGACAGGCCCTTTACTATTGTATGCAAGTATGGAATAAGGAGCCAGTGAATAGTTGCTCTCCTGTTGCATTGGTGGTTCTCCTGTTGCATTGATGGTAGAATTCTCGCCTGCCACGTGGGAGGCCCGGGTTTGATTCCCGGCCAATGCAAAACATTACTTTGCATTCCTGCCTGTATTCATCCCATGTTCTTTCTTGCATTTAACCCTCTTCATCCACACCCTCACCCCATCTGTTGCCTGGTTTCTCTGTGTTTTCCTCTTGTCACATTATGACAGCTCTTCAACTTCACAGCTTTCTTTCACCTCACATCAGCATTTAGGAAGAGTCAAGAGCCAAGTCAAGTCTAGAGAGTTTTATTGTCATGTGCCCCAGATAGGACAATGAATTTCTTACTTGCTGCAGCACAACAGAATATGTAAACATAATACAAAACGGAAGATAAAAGTTCAGTGTGTCTATAGACCATAGATACACAATAAATAAACAGATATAGTGCAATAATAATAATAATAGACTGTTATTGTCAGAGCTTATTTGATGTTGTGTTTAATAGCCTGATGGCTGTGGGGAAGAAGTTGTTCCTGAAGCTGGATGTACCAGGTTTCAGGCTCCTGTACCTTCTTCCCCTTTCGAGACAGCGACTGCGATAGATCCCTTCAGTGGTGGGGAGGTCAAAGCCGGTGATGGACTGGGCAGTGGTCACAACTTTCTGCATTCTTTTCCGCTCCTGGGCGCTCAAGTTGCCGAACCAAGCCACGATGCAACTGGTCAACATGCTCTCTAAGGTGCATCTGTAGAAGTTCGAGTCCTCCTTGACATAGCGACTCTCTGTAATCTTTTTTTATTTTTTTATTTATATTTTTATTATTATTGGAGATAAGTACATAGTCTATTACATCATTACTGTCTTACATTTTTAAAATGATAACATTGACAGTTATTATTACATTGTCTCCAATATTTTTTACATTTTTCTTCGTTTTTTTTTTTATAACTAGATAGAACTAAAAGGATAGGTGAAATAGAGGGAAAGAAGAGGGAAAAAGAGGGGGAAAATAAAAGGAAAAAAAAAAAAGGGAAGGGAAAAAAAAATAAAAAAAAAAAAAAAAAAAAAAAAGGAGAGAGGTGTGAAAAAGGTAATTAAGGAAGAATGGAAAAGTTTGTTTAAGTTTAAAGACATCATTCGAGATATGTTCGTATATTTCAAAGTGTAGTATTTCATCCAATCTTTAGTCCGGGTGCTAGTCAGGTTCCTGTGCTGAACTATTCTGACCCTTTAAGTACTCAATAAAAGGAGACCATGTTCCAACGAATAATTCCTGTTTGTCCAACAGGGCAAGTCTAATTCTTTCCACGTTTAAGGTCTCCGTCATTTCTATAATCCACATTCTGATTGTGGGGGCCGTAGGGCCTTTCCAAAATTTTAGGATTAATTTTTTTCCTGTTATTAAACTGTAATCGATAAAGTTTCTTTGTGTTATTCTAAGTGTTTGATTTAATTCTAATATTCCGAGTATTATTAATTTTGAGTTTGGTTCCAGTTGTGTTTTGGTTACTTTGGATATTATACTAAAAATATTTACCCAAAAATTTTTAATTTTTGTACAGCTTGTAAACATGTGCGATAACGTAGCTTCTGAATGTTGACATTTATCACATATAGGTGAGATATGTTGAAAAATTTTATGTAATTTTGTTTTGGCGTAATGTAACCTATGTATTACTTTAAATTGTATTAGAGAGTGTCTGGCGTTTAATGAACACTGATGTATGTGTTGTAAACTTTCTTCCCAAGTGTCTTTCGTTATTACCTGATTTAATTCTTTTTCCCATGCTTGTCTATGTAAGTCCGTCATAGGGATGTCACTGTCTAATAAGATATTATATATAAAAGATATTAATTTTTCTGTATTAGGATGCTTATTCCAACATTCGTCAAGAATCTCTGGGTTTCTATTTCGAAAGTTTTTAGAATTTGATTTAACATAATTTCTAAGTTGAAGATATCTGAAATAATCATTCCCTCGAAGTCCATAAACCTGTTGCAACTCCTGAAATGTCAAAAAAGAGCCTTCCTTGTAAAGGTGTCCCATATTTTTAATTCCATTATTCTTCCATTGTGTAAAACCCCCGTCTAAACATGAAGCTTAAACAATGAATTATTCACGATTGGAAGAGAAAGAGATAAGTTATCTAATTTTAATGTATTTTTTAATTGTTTCCAAATTTTTATAGCACTAAATATTATAGGGTTTTCCCTGTAAATTTTCTTGTTTAATTTGGACGTAGCAAATAATATCGAACCAATGTCATAAGGCATACAATCTTCCTTTTCCATTTTTAACCAGTCTGGTTGCTGGTCTATTTTTCCCAACCAGAAGTTCATATTTTTAATATTAACTGCCCAGAAATAAAACAAAAAGTTAGGTAAAACCAAGCCTCCATTATTTTTTGATTTACACAAGTGTCTTTTGCTTATCCTATGATTCTTATAATCCCAGATAAAATCATTAACAATAGAGTCCAATTTTTTAAAGAAGTTTTTTGCCAGGTATATCGGAATCGTCTGAAAAAGGTATAATATTTGTGGTAAAAAAATCATTTTTATGGCATTAATTTTGCCAACCATTGAGATAGGTAATGTTTTCCAGTATTGGATATTCTTATGTAATTTATTCAATAATGGAGGGAAATTCGCTTTAAATAATGATGTATATATCTTAGTTACGTAGATACCTAGATATTTAAATTTTTCATTTACTACTTTAAATGGGAATTGTTGTATTATCTGTTTGTTATGTTCCCTTATTGGCATAATTTCACTTTTATTCCAATTTATTTTGTATCCTGAAAGTGCACCAAATTGGTTTATTAGTTTTAATAGGTTTGGGATACTAATTTCTGGTTTAGTGATGTAAATTAATACGTCATCTGCATATAAAGAAATTTTATTCACTGTGTCTTTAGTGTTATACCCATATATTTCCGGATGCCCCCTAATTCTTTCTGCAAGTGGCTCAATTGCAAGTGCAAATAGTAATGGAGATAACGGGCATCCTTGTCTACAACCTCTAGATAGACTGAATTTAGATGAAAGTCTTTGGTTGGTAAGTATTCTAGCCGTAGGATTTGTGTATAGTAGTTTTATCCATGTGCAAAATTTCTCCCCTAGCTGCATCTTTTCCATCACCGAAAATAAATAAGGCCATTCGACCTGATCAAATGCTTTTTCAGCGTCAAGTGAGATTATTGCTAAATCTTCATTAATAATTCTCTTGGTATATATAATATTAAATAATCTTCTTAGATTATAATATGAATACCGTTTCTGAATAAAACCTGTTTGGTCAGGGTGTATTAATTTTATTTATCACTGTACTTAATCTACGTGCTAGTATTTTAGTTAGTATTTTCTGGTCTGTGTTCAGAAGTGCAATTGCTCTGTATGATCCCGGATCTTCCGGATCTTTGTCGGCTTTAGGAATAAGCGTTATTATAGACTCATTTAAGGTGTCTGGGAGTTTCTGTTGAGTGTAAATGTAATCATATAGTCTTTGCAAGCGTGGGCTCAGCAGATCATGAAATTTTTTGTAAAATTCTGAACCTAAACCGTCTGGCCCTATTGCCTTACCATTTTTTAGAGAGCCAATAGACTCCTCAATATCCTTTATCGTAATTTCCCTTTCTAATAATTCTCTATCATTTACATCTAAACCTTTTAAATTACATTTTATTAAAAAATCTGCTATTCCTTCTGGTTGTGCTACCGTTTTAGTTGAATAAAGGTCATGATAGTATTGTAGAAATCTATCATTTATATCTTTGGGCATTTTTAATAATTCTCCTGTCTCTGTTCTAATTTTATGAATTATTTTTTCCCCTTCCATTTTTCGCAACTGGCGTGCTAATAGTTTTTGTGGCTTGTCTCCAAATTCAAACTGTAATTGTTTAGTTTTTTGGTAAAGTTTTATTACTTGTTCTGAGTACATTTTATTTAATTTATATTTCAGTACAGCAATTTTATTATGTTTTAACGTAGATGGCGTTCTCGCGTTTTCTATATCTAGTAACTTAATTTCACTTTCCAGTGCTTGTTGTTTAATCCTGTTATCTTTATTATAAAATGCTTGTGCAGAGATTAATGTACCTCGCGCATACGCTTTAAACGTCTCCCACATAAGGGAAGCAGGTGTGTCAGGGTTGTCATTTACCTCAAAAAATATTTGGATTTGTTTAGTAATATATTCCTGGCATGATCTTTCGTTCAAGATTTGTGGGTTAAGTCTCCAATATGTTTGTTTCTCGGACATTCCATTTAATTTAATCATAAATGTTACTGGTGCGTGATCTGAAATTATGATGTTGTGATATTTTGAATTATAAATAAATGGAATAAACGTAGAGTCAACTAAAAAGTAATCTATTCTTGAGTATGATTTGTGTACTGGTGAATAAAATGAATATTCCCGTCCGGTTGGGTTTTCTATTCTCCAGATATCCTTAATATTAGTGGTATTAATAAATGAATTTAAAAATACACTTGAATTGGATTTTGTTTTTTTTTGCCTTGATGATCTATCTAAGTATGGGTCTAATGTACAATTGAAGTCTCCTCCAATTATTAATTTGTATTGTGCAAATTCAGGAATTTTATTAAATGTTTTGTTGAAAAAAGTAGGGTTATCGAAGTTAGGCCCATAAACATTTAGGAGGATCACTTTTTCTCCGTTTAACTCTCCAACCACTATTATATATCTGCCATCCATATCCACTATTATTGAAGAGGACTCTCTGTAATCTTCTCAAGAAGTAGGGGCACTAATGTGCTTTCTTTATAATTGCATCAGTGTGCTTGGACCAGGAAAGATATTCAGAAATGTGCACGCCCAGGAATTTGAAGTTTTTGATCCTTTGCACGATTCTTTGCACTGTTGATATAAACGGGATTTTGGGTCCCTATCCTACCCCTTCCAAAGTCCACAATCACAAGCCACCAACACGTGAAAAATGTGAAGTTAGTCACCTTGCTGCAAAAAATGGATTTTATTGCTGGAGTGGTAAATAAATGCAGTTGGTCTTCAGAGGTCAAGCTGTCTTCGTGCACTGGCCTCAAGCTAATATATATGTTAGTCAGTTGGATGGGAGGCAAAAGGTGCGTTGGCGTTTGTTACGAGAGGATTTCAGTTCAGGAGTAGGGACCGAGTCATAGGGTTGGCGGGTTGACTTGACATATCGAGTCACACAGCACAGAGACACGTCCTGCAGTCCAACATCTTCATGCCGACCATCAAGAACCTATCTTTACTAATTCCATTTACTGTCACGTGGCCGTGGCCTTCAATATATGGGGGATTCAAGTGTTTATTCAAGTTTCTCTTAAATGTTTGCCTCCAGTACTTTCTCAGGCGGTGTGGCCAGATTGCAACCACCATCTGAGTGACAAAAACCTATGCCCTCTGATCAAAAAACGTAGCCCTGAAATGCCTACTGTCCTTTCTAGGTGCTGCCTGGCTTGCTAGTTATTTCCAGCAGTTTGCTGTCTATAAAGTAATAGCCTTAGTTGTGAATGTTGAATATTGAATACGGAGGCAGTGAGTAAATTCTTTCATCTGTTGCATTGGTGGTTCAGTGGTAGAATTCTCGCCTGCCACGCGGGAGGCCCGGGTTCGATTCCCGGCCAATGCAAAATGTTCTTTTTAACAAAGACCAGCAGTGAAAAGACAGAAGGTAGTGAGATAAGGAGAGAAGAGGTATGAAACACAAAGCCAGAGAATGGTACTTACCTGGAAGGAGACAGGGTGAAGGGTTAAAGGAGAAATGGATGCGCATCCAGGTGGTGCACAGTGGGGGAAATGGCAACATGGGACCACAAAGTGGGGAAGGGTGTCAAAGGTTATGGGGAGTAGGCAGGGGAATGGGAATGGGATGAAAAATAGAACAGCCATGATTGAATGGCAGAGTAGACTCGATGGGCTGAATGGCCTAATTCTGCTCCTATGACATTGTCTTATGATCTTATGGGGATGTTTGTATGTTAGTTACCTAAAGCAAGAGGTCAATATTCATACCATTAGGTTGCAAGCTATTCTAAGGGAATGTGATGTGCGGTTCCTCTAGTTTGCGTGTAGCCTCATTCTGGTAATGAAGGAGGCCCAGGATAGAAAGGTCAGTGTTGGAATGGGAAGGGGAGTTAATATAGTTAGCAACCGGGAGATCCAGTAGGCCTTGGTGAATGTGATGTGATCAGTGAAATGGTCGCCATAGCCACACTTGATCTTGCTGATGTAAAGGAGACCACATTTGGAGCACCAAATGCAGTCGATGAGGTGGGAGGAGGTGCAAATGTCTAATGTCCAGTTCCCTTTACAGATGCTGCCTGGCTTGCTATGTTTTCCTAGCAGTTTGTTTCTGTAAATAAATAACCTTCCTTGTGAATGCAGTTATTGAATAAGGAGGTAATGAGCAGTTTCCATCCTGTTGCATTGGTGGTTCAGTGGTAGAATTCTCGCCTGCCACGCGGGAGGCCCGGGTTCGATTCCCGGCCAATGCAAAACATTCTTTTTCATTCCTGCCTGTGGTCATCCCATGTCCTTTCTTGCTTTTAAACCTCTTCACCCCCTCCCTCACCCCATCTGTTTAACGTTTACATCTTGCAACTTTAAATCAGCTGCTCAACATCAGTTTTCTATCATCTCATTTCAGCATTCAGGAAACAGCGCTGGCTCATGAGTGTTTGTTCAGATTCCCCTTGAATGTTGAGCGAGACTCTGCCTCCAGTAATTTCGCAGGCGGTTTGTCCACATTGCAACCACCCTCTGCGTGAAAAAACCCTCCTCAGCTCCTCTCTAAATATTTTACTCTTCACCTTTAACCTATGTCCTCTGGTCTTGAATACCCAGATCATGGTGAACGTTTCTTATTGCTTACCCTGTCTACAGTTCAAGGGATAGGGGTGTAGTGTAATTGAAGAAGATGAACTGACTGTGAACTACAAGTCAGCAGTAGCTGTACTAGTTGGTTCCGTCATAAAGCACAAAAGCAGTCCAGATACTGGGTCCTGACCTGAAATGTCTACTTTAGACACAAGAAACTGCAGATGCTGGTTTACAAAAAATGGCACAAAGTGCAGGAGTAACTCAGTAGGTCAGGCAGCATCTCAGGAGAACATGGATAGGTGACGTTTCAGGTTTGGGCCCTTCTTCAGATGGGGGGTGGGGGAGAGAGAAAAAGCTGGAACAGAGGTGTGGGCGGGAAAAAGCCTGGCAAGTGATAGGTGGATACAGGTGAGGGGGGTTTGTTTGGCAATGGTTGGAGGCCAGAGATGAAAAGCCAAAAGGAACTGAGATAAGGAGACAAGGAGAGTATAGGAGTGAAACGTGAAGCCAGAGAAAGGAATATAGGGGGAAAGGGACAAGGTGAAGGGAAAAAGGAGAAATGGAGGCGCAACCAGGTGGGACACAGGGCAGAAAAGGAGAAAAGGTATCTGACGTATGATGAAATAATAGTTATAATCACTGGAATTTTGAAGGATGAAAGGGCATCTTATAGAAACATAAACTTATTAAGGGATTCGTCAGGCTAGATGCAGGAAAAATGTTGTCGATGTGGGGGGAGTCCAGAACAGGGAGGTCACAGTTTAAGAATAAGGGGTAAGTCATTTAAGACTGAGATGAGGAAAAACTATTTCTCCTAGAGAGTTGTGAATCTGTGGAATTCTATGCCACAGTAGGCAGTGGATGACAATTCACTGGATGTTTTCAAGAGAGTTAGATATTGCTCTTAGTACTAACGGAATCAATGGATATAGGGAGAAAGCAGGAACGGGGTACTGATTTTGGATGATCAGCCATGATCATATTGAATGACGGTGCTGGTTTGTAGGGCCAAATTGCCTACTCCTGCACCTAATTTCTATGTTTCTATGTTTAAGAAGGTTGTTTATAGGTTAGTTACCTAAAATGTATTCATATTATTGGGTTGTAAGATATCCAAGAAGACTATGAGGTGCTATACCTCCATTTTGTATGTCGCCTCAATCTGGCAATGGAGGAGGCTCAGGACAGAAATGTCAGTGTGGGAATAGGAGGGAGAGTTAAAATGGCTAACAACCGGGAGATCCACCAGGATCGAGTGGTGAAATGGTTGCCTGGCCTACGCTTGGTCTCGCCGTGAAAGGAGGCCATAATATGATCACCAAATGCAGTAGATGGAGTGAGAGGAGGTGCAAATGCCTAATGTCCAGTTTCCTTCGCAGATGCTGCCTGACTTATTAAGTCTTTCCAGCATCTTATACGCTTCTATACTAACCAGGGCTGGTCCAGAGACATCATTGTACAGTGTCTAACTTCTGTTCTCCTCTAAATTGCAAACCCTTTTATTCTCTGAGGGAATTGACCTCTTTTATTCTTGGTGGAGTTTACATCCTCCCCAAGCCTACGAACGTGAGGCGCAAACGCAACTCGCTGACCAGGTAATGAGAGTAGAGAGCGACTTCCTGGAGTCCATGGTCATTGTTTTGGGGGATTTTAACAAGGCTAACCTCAGCTGAGAGCTTCCAAAATACAGACATCACGTTACCTGCTCCACCAGAGGGAAGAGAACACTCGATCATTGTTAAAGTACAATCAAGAACGCATATCGCTCTGTTCCCCGTGTAACTCTGGAACTCTCTGATCATTGTCTAGTTCACCTTATTCCGACCTACAGGCAGAAACTAAAAGCTGCTAAGCCTGTGGTCAGAACAACGAAAAGGTGGACAAGCGAGGGCATTGAGAGCCTACAATCCTGCTTTGACTGCACGGATGTGTTCAGGGAATGTGTTCAGGGAAGCAACCACATGCCTCGATGAATATACAGACACTGTGACATCATATTCAGCTTTTGTGAGGACAGTTGCATTCCCACTAGGATCAGGTTCAACAACGGCAAGCCCTGGTTTACAGCAGAACTCAGACGGCTCCACCAGTGTAAAGATGAGGCCTACAGGAGCGGGGATGCAGGCCTCAAGCACTGTGCTGAACAACTGGCACCAGTCTACACAGACATTTTCAACCAGTCCCTGCAAACCTGTACTGTCCCTGCCTGTTTCAAAGCCTCCACTATTGTTCCCGTAACCAAAAGCCACGAATTACTGTTCTTAATGACGACAGGCCTGTCGCACTGTAATCATGAAGACCATTGAAAGACTTGTGCTGGTCCACCTGAAAAATATCACAAACCCCCTGCTGGACCCCCTGCAGTTTGCAAACCGGGCCAGTAGATCAGTGGATGACGCAGTCAACCTGGGCCTGCATTTCATCCTCCGGCACCTAGACCGCCACTGGACCTATGCAAGGATTTTGTTTGTGGATTTTAGCTCTGCATTCAACACCATTGTGCCAGAGCTATTACACTCCAAACTCTCCCAGTTGACTGTGCCTAAACCCCTCTGTCAGTGGATCACCAACTTCCTGACAGACAGGAAGCAGCATGTGAGGCTGGGAAAGTGGGGACCTGACAGGGTTGTGTCGTCTGCAAACTTGAGAAGCTTGACAGAGGAGTATGTGGAGGTGCAGTCGTTGATGTAGAGAGAGTAGAGGAGAGGGGAGAGTACGCAGCCTTGCGGTGCTCCTATGCTGAGTGTCAGCGGGACCGCGATGTGCTTTCCCAGCCTACACAGCCAAAAGTGTGTAGCCTCCTAGTGCTCTGGCGTTTTTTTTCATTCTTCACATAAATAATAATGTTTTATTTTTAATTGTCTACTGTATATTGTGTTGTTACTTGCAAGCAAAGCACCAAGGTAAATCCCTTGTATCTATACATACTAGACTAATAAAATGTATTTATATATTTATTCATTCATTCATTAAAAAAAATGGCCTTACATGTGAATGTGTATATTGAACAAGGAGACAGTGAATGGATTCTATCCTGTTGCATTGGTGGTTCAGTGGTAGAATTCTCGCCTGCCACGCGGGAGGCCCGGGTTCGATTCCTGGCCAATGCAAAACATTATTTTTCATTTCTGCCTGTAATCATCCCATGTCCTTTCTTGCATTTTACACTCTTCATCCCCACCCTCACCCCATCTGTTTTACGTTTTCTTCTTGCAGATTTAAAACAGCAGCTAAACCTCACATTTTTCTTTCATCTCACTTCATCAGAAACAAATCGCTGCCACCAGCCTCTGCATTCAGCACATCATACGATACGATACAATAGAACTTTATTTATCCCGGGTGGGAAGTCGATCTGCCAACAGTCGTAAAATACAAGATACATGAAACATGAAATTAAAGTGACGCGTGGGATGTGCAAAGATTTGGGGAGGGGGAAGGGGGGGAAATAAGGTCAGTCTACCCCACGACAGAAGGGGGAGTTGTTGTACAGTTTGATTGTCACAGGGAAGAAGGGTCTCTTGTTGCATTCTATACTGCACCTTGGTGGAACCAGTCTGTTGCAGAAGGTACTCCTCAAGTTGACCAGTGCGTCATGGAGGGGTGAGCTGTATTGTCCTAGATGCTCCACAGTTTGAGGAGCATCCTCCCCTCCAAGGTCACCTCCCATGAATCCCACTGCACCCCCCAGACGGAGCCAGCCTTCCTGTTGAGCTTGTCAACCCTATGGGCGTCTGCAGCCTTCGCCCTGCTGCCCCAGCGCTCGACAGCGAAGATGGTACTGGCTACCAGCGATTGGTAGAACATCTGCAGCATCTTGTTGCAGACGCTGAAGGAAGGAGCGGAGCCTTCTCAGATAGTACAGCCGGCTCTGTCCCTTCTTGTACAGGGTCTCAGCATTCCGGGACCAGGAAGAGAATTCTACCATTGAACCGTGGCGGGCGCAAATTCTACCACCCGAAAACCACCAATGCAACAGGATAGAAACTGCTCACTGCCTCCTTATTCAATATTTGCATTCATGAGTAAAGCTTTCTTTTTTGCTGCAAACCCCTCACTGAATATGACTGAAACTGCAAATGTTAGAGGTCAGTGAGTTGGCGTTCGTTATGAGAGGGTTTTAGTCACAGAGTCGGCGGGATATCGAGTCACACAGCACAGGGACACGTCCTGCAACCCAACATCTTCATGCCGATCATCAAGAACCCACCTTTGCTAATTCCATTTACTATCACGTGGCCGTAGCCATCAATGTCTGGGGGATTCAAGTTCAGGTTTCTCTTAACTGTTGAGATCGTGTATACAAATGTTGAATAAGGAGGCAATGAGTAGTTTCTATCCTGTTGCATTGGTGGTTCAGTGGTAGAATTCTCGCCTGCCACGCGGGAGGCTCGGGTTCGATTCCCGGCCAATGCAAGGCAGTCTTTTTAATTCCTGTCTCTCTTCATCTCATGTCATTTCTTGCATTGAACCCTCGTCATCACCACCCTCACCCCATCCGTTTTAGATTTTCCTCTCATAACTTTACAACAGCTGTTCAACCTCAGAGATTTCTTTCATCTCACTTCAGCATTTAGGAAGCTGTGTGGCTCATGAAAAATGTTGTTAGTCTCCTTGCTGCACAAGGGCAGAGTGTTTTATGACAGACGAGTTATTGAGAAGAGAGTTAGTTTTGTACACTGGTCTCAGAATGCCAACATGCAGTGGTAGCAAGTGAAAAGGGATGCTAAAGTTGTGTTGGCCTTTGTTGCAGAGCTCAAGAGGAAGAATCATTCAAAGTGTTGGAGTAACTCAGCAGGTCAGGCAGCATCTGTTGAAAACATGGAGAGGCGATGTTTCGGGTGGGAACTCTTCTGCAGAATCTGAAGAAGAGTCCCGATTCGAAACGTCACCTATCCATGTTTCCCACAGGTGCTGACTGAACTGTTGACTTACTCCAGCACTTGTGTCTTTTTTTTTGCCAACTAGCATCTGCAGTTCCTTGTGTCTACAGAAACAGGACAGCTCTTTGCGAGCGGCAGTGAGTGAGCGGCCTAGTGAGGAAAGTGCCCTGTGAGAAAAGTGTGAGTCTTTGGCTCGAGAGTCTTCGGAGAGGAGGCTGAGGAGAGGAGACCACGCAATACGCTTGAGAGGCTAAGGATTCTGGGAGAGGCAAAGAGGTTTGCCACGCACTGCAAGGGAGCAGTGGACCAGACAGGAAGAGCGGACGGAATTACCACTAGACAGCCAAACCAGTAGGTAATTTACGGCTGGGGTGAGTACTTTCCCATTTATAGGAGGTAGGATTATATAAATAAGGGGTGTATCAATACAGTAGGGGATTCTTAAATAGGACCAGTTAATTACTTATATAAGATGGGCGGTCAGGAGATGTGCCAATACTGCGAGATGTGGGAATTTGTCGACACCATTGATGTAGAAGATCCCTACAGCTGCAGTAAGTGTTTGAGGCTAGAGGAACTCCAGCTCCGCATTGATGAGCTGGAGACCCAACTTCATACGCTGCGGTACATCAGGGAGGGGGAGTATTACCTGGATGTTTTGTGCCAGGGGATGGTCACACCGACCAGTTTAACTAATTCAGTAGGCAGTGAGCAAGGAAAGGAAGGTGTGGCCATAAGCGAGGCAGGTAGGGGGAACCAGGAGGAGATGCGGCAGGAACCACAGCCCTTGTCCCTGACGAGCATGACCGAGGCTCTTACTCAATGTAAGGACGGGATCAGGGGCTGTGGGAGGGATGAGCAACCTGGCTGCAGCACCGTGGATCAGGAGGCCATTCAAGAGGGGGGAGTTAGAAGAAATGCCGTAGTGATAGGGGATAGTATTATTCGGGGGGTAGATAAGGTTCTCTGCGGCCAGCAGAACATGTCCCGAAGGCTGTGTTGCCTACCCGGTGCTAGGGTTAAGGATATCTCTGCGATGCTGGAGAGAAATTTGCAGAGGGAGGGGGAGGATCCAGTGGTCGTGGTCCATGTGGGGACCAATGACATAGGAAGGACGAGGAAGGAGGATCTGCTGAAGGAGTTTGAGCAGTTAGGGAATAAATTAAAAAGCAGAACCTCGAGGGTACTGATCTCCGGATTGCTACCTGAGCCACGGGCCAAATCGGCGAGGGTACGTAAAATTAAAAAGCTAAATGCGTGGCTCAAAGACTGGTGTGGGAATAATGGGTTTGGTTTCTTGGGCCACTGGCACCAGTACTGGGACAGGGGGGATCTGTTCTGTAAGGACGGACTTCACCTGAACGGTGCTGGGACTGGGGTCCTGGCAAATCATATAACTAGGGCAGTAGAGAGGTCTTTAAACTAAGTAGCGGGGGGGAGGTATCAAGGGGGGTAATAACGGCAGGGGTAGAGGAAATAGAGCAGGGTATCAGTGGGGAAGCGGAAAGTCAAAATGTGACAGGAGACAGAATGTGTGAAGATAAAGCTTTAGATGTAAAAGGGGCAAAAACGGAAAGGAAGGGTAGTAAAAATCATCTGAAAGTGCTTTATCTAAATGCACGGAGTATTCGTAATAAGATAAATGAATTAACGGTGCAATTAAGTATATATAGTTATGATATCGTGGCCATTACGGAGACATGGCTGCAAGGGGATCAGGACTGGGAGTTAAATATAGAGGGGTACTCGACAATTAGGAAAGATAGACAGGAAAGAAAGGGAGGAGGGGTGGCCCTTTTAATAAGGGAGGGAATAACGGCAATAGAGAGGAAGGATATTGCGTTGAAGGATCAGGATAGTGAAACAGCTTGGGTACAGATAGAGAATAATAAGGGGAAAAAAAACACTAGTGGGTGTAATTTATAGACCTCCAAATAGCTGTGATGCTGTTAGTCAGAACATAAATCTGCAAATAGTTGACGCATGTAAAAAGGGAACTGCTGTAATCATGGGGGACTTCAATTTTCATATTAATTGGGCAAACCAAACTGGGCAGGGTAGACTAGAGGAAGCGTTTATAGAATGTATTAGAGACGGGTTCCTAGAACAGTATGTCACAGAACCGACAAGGGGGGAGGCAATCTTGGATCTGGTCCTGTGTAATGAAGCAGGATTAATTAAAAATGTCATAGTTAGGGACTCGTTGGGAACAAGTGACCACAATATGGTCGAATTCCATATTCAAATAGAAGGGGAGCAGGTTGAAACTCAGGCTAGGGTGCTTAGTCTAAATAAGGGGGATTATGAAGGTATGAGGACTGAGCTGATCAAAGTTGACTGGGATAGCAGACTCAAGAATAAGACGGTACATGAGCAGTGGTGTACGTTTAAGGGTATACTGTATAACCTTCAAGAAAAATTTATTCCTATGAAGAAAAAAAGGGGTAAGGGTAAGAACAGTCAGCCATGGCTCAGTAAAACTATAAAGGATAGTATTCGGCTGAAGGCAAGGGCATATAAGGTAGCCAGAGATAGTGGGAGGGTAGAGGATTGGGAAGCATTTAAAGGTCAGCAAAAAGTAACTAAGAGATTAATTAAGACGGGGAAAATAGACTATGAAAGGAATTTAGCGAACAACATAAAAACTAATAGTAAGAGTTTTTATAGCTATATAAAAAGAAAAAGGGTGGCTAAGGTGAACGTTGGTCCATTGGAGGGGGAGGCTGGAGAGTTGTTGGTGGGGAACATGGAAATGGCAAAGGCATTAAACGAGTATTTTGTATCAGTCTTCACCATAGAAGACACAAAAAATATTCCAACGCTGGATAAACAGGGGGCGGTAGGAATGGAGGAGCTAAATACTATTAAGATCACCAAGGAGGTGGTATTAGGGAAATTAATGAGACTGAAGGAGGATAAATCCCCTGGGCCTGATGGATTACATCCAAGGGTCTTGAGGGAGATAGCGGTGGGGATTGTGGATGCATTGGTGATAATTTTCCAAAACTCCCTGGAGGCAGGAACGGTCCCAGTGGATTGGAAAATGGCCAATGTAACACCTATATTTAAAAAAGGAAGTAAACAGAAGGCGGGTAACTATAGACCGGTTAGTCTAACATCGGTGGTGGGTAAAATGTTAGAGACAATTATTAAAGAAACACTAACGGGACACTTGGATAAACATGACTTCATCGGACAGAACCAGCATGGTTTTGTGAAGGGGAAGTCCTGTTTAACGAATCTGCTCGAATTCTTTGAGGAAGTAACAACCCGGGTGGATAAAGGGGAACCGGTGGATGTGGTATACTTGGACTTCCAAAAGGCTTTTGACAAGGTGCCACATAAGAGACTATTGCTAAAAATAAAAAATTATGGGATTGGGGGTAATATATTAGCATGGGTAGAGGATTGGCTAACAAATAGGAAGCAGAGAGTGGGGATAAATGGTTCATACTCGGGATGGCAACCGGTAACTAGCGGGGTTCCGCAAGGGTCGGTGCTGGGACCCCAGTTGTTCACAATTTATATAAATGATTTGGAGGAGGGAACCAAGTGTAATATATCAAAATTTGCGGACGATACAAAAATGGGAGGAAAAGTAGGGGATGAGGAGGATAGGAAGAGTCTGCAAAAGGATATAGATAAGCTAGGTGAGTGGGCAACAACTTGGCAGATGAAATTTAATACTAATAAATGTGAAGTCATTCACTTTGGGAAAAAAAAATGATAGGGCAAGTTATTTTCTAAATGAGGAGGAGCTGCGTTGTAATGCAACGCAAAGGGATCTAGGGGTATTAGTACATGAATCACTGAAAGTTAGTATGCAGGTGCAGCAAGCAATCAGGAAGGCCAATGGAGTTTTGGCCTTTATTGCTAGGGGGATTGAGTATAAAAACACGGAGGTCTTGCTGCAGCTGTACACAGTATTAGTGAGACCACATTTGGAATACTGTGTACAGTTCTGGGGTCCATACTTAAGAAAGGATGTACTAGCCCTGGAGGCAGTACAGCGAAGGTTTACAAGATTAATTCCTGCAATGAGGGGATTGACATATGAGGAAAGGTTAAGTAGGCTGGAACTCTACTCTTTGGAGTTTAGAAGAATGAGAGGCGATCTCATTGAAACATATAAGATCGTGAGGGGCCTTGATTGGGTGGATGCCCCGAGGATGTTCCCAATGATCGGGGAAACTAGAACTAGGGGACATAGTTGCAGAATAAGGGGGGGCTCTTTTAAAACTGAGATGAGGAAGAACTTCTTCACCCAGAGGGTGGTTAATTTATGGAATTCACTGCCCCAGGGAGCAGTGGAAGCAGAAACTTTAAATATATTTAAGACTAAAATAGATGGTTTTTTAGCTGCCAAGGGGATAAGGGGCTACGGGGAGAGGGCAGGGATATGGACCTAGGTATGGTTAGTATAGTAAGACCTGAGTGATCTCCTGGACAAGTGTCGATCGCCTAGATTGGGGTCGGAGAGGAATTTCCCGGATTTTTTTCCCGAATTGGACCTGGGTTTTTATCCGGTTTTTTGCCTCCCCCAGGAGATCACGAGGTTCTTGGGGTGGAGAGGGGTGATAGCGGTATAAAGGGGAGGGCAGTGTCTTGTGTTCTGTGTCTTGTGTCTACTGTTTGTGGGTAAGTGTGTCTGTTTAGTGTTCAGCCATGAGCGAGTGGCGGTGCGGGCTCGATGGACCTGATGGTCTGCTCTCGCACCTACTTTCTATGTTTCTATGTTTCTAAAGAATAATTCCCCTGGCTGGGGAGTCCATGGTAGAATGGTCACAATGTAGAAGAAAACCATTCAGCCCATCGTGTTCATGGCAGCTATAGGTGGCAGGGCTACTCTTTACACATCTGTCCTTAGTGTGTAATCTCACAAAACTTTCTCCATTATAGGCATCGCACAGTGCACCACATCACCTGCCTCCATCACACCCACAGGCAGCTCATTCCACATCCGCAGAATGAAAATCATTCTGGGCTCCAAGCCCAACCCGCCATTCAGTCGCCATGTGTAGCCGAACAACCAGTTCCTGCTTTGTCTCCATATCCCTTGATCTCTTTAACCATTTGAACTTGATCTAATACCTTGTATATGTGTAATGATTCCGTCTCATCTGCTCTTTCTGTTAGGGAATTAATGCTGTTGCATTTAAGGTGCATGTATAGCTCCAGCAAATATCAATGTCATTGTTCACATTCATATCTAGTCCATATGACAAATAAGCCCTCAGGAACTTGAATGAATGATAAGGATGGACAGGTTTGGGAACTATGGATAACTAGAGATATTGCTAGTTTAGTCAAAAAGAACAAGGAAGCACATGCAAGCTTTAGGATCTGAAATTGGACAAGGCCCTCGAGGAATATTAAAGAAACGGGAAAGACATTAAGCATGGAATTAGGAAGACTAAAAGGGGCCATGAAATGTCTTGGCAAGTAGGATTGAAGAGAATCCCAGGGTATTTCAAACATAGTGACTTCGTGAAGAAGCCCGCTCAGGGCGCAGGTGCGGCATTACGCCAGCAAGTGCAACAGCGGCGGCAGCTGGAGTCAGGCTCTCCAGCTGCACTTTAAAAGCGCACTTTCAGGTAAGTGAAGGGTGCGTTGGGAACGGAGCGAGTAGGAGTTGGTTTTGTTTTTGGAAAACATGTCCCAACGTAAGAAACTCGCGACTAGAGCTGCCCGAGCTTTAACTCCGCCAGAGGAGTCTATTCCAGCGGGGCAGCAGCCAGCGGCACTACCGCTGGAACAGCGGTTTGAGATTCCTCAGACCGAGCCGGGCCCAGTCACGCCAGAGCCTACACGGCGGGCTGGGAAAGCCACCCGTAAAACTAACCGGCCGGTCGATTCCGATTCGTCGGAGGAGGACGTGTCCACCCCGAAGCGGGGGAGAGACAGCCGCTTAAGCTGCATCATGCAGCTGCTGGAGGGGATAGTCTACCGGGAGCAGCAGCGCTCTCGGTCAGAGAGGACAGGCGCCCCCTCCATGGTGCTGAGTCCGGCACCCGCCTTTGCGACCTCGGACCAGGACTGGGAGGTCAGCATCGGTGACCAGGAGCAGGCTGGTCTGAATATGGGGCAGGCGGAAGGTACCGAGAAAGAGCAGGGTGTGCAGGAAGAGCTGCTAGGGGTAGTAACCCGATTCGTTGCTACCCCACGGGTTGGAGCACCACTGCAGCCAAGAATGGCTGCAAGTATAAATCATCTATCCAACAAGCCACTGCAGGAAAAGGTGCTCGCCCAAGTGCTGGACGAGCACATCGCCCCGGATAACTGTGAAGCCCTGAAGGTCAAGAGCCTCAACCCTCAGATATGGGGTAACGTGGGTGGACCTATTCGCACACAGGAGGTCAAACTCCAGCGCGTACTGCGCCTCCTGACGGCGGCGATAACAGCATACGCACGGGGAGTCGAGACCACAGAAATGACAGCTCATCAACAGGATGTCTTGGCACTCATGTGCACGACGCAATACGAGCTGAACAATCTCAGGAGAGATAACATTAGGCCGGCACTGAATCCTAAATTTGCAGGATTGTGCAAAGCTCCCACTGTAGAGACCGACTCATTTCTTTTTGGGAAAGACTTAAATAAGCAACTGAAAGAAATGGAGGAGGCTTCAAAAACCTTTAGCCTCATGAGGGCAACACCTCCAGCACCTATACCGAAGCTCTTCATAACACCAAGGCGGCAGCACACCGCTGCATCCACCAGTCGGCATCATCCATATGCGACTGGTCAAAGCTTGGGGCCGCACTATTCCCAGAAACCTTTTTTAGGTCAGGGCCTGCAGCGGACCCCCTGGAAAATGCGCCTCCCCCCAACATCGCCAGCTCGTCGACAGAAAACATCCAAAAAGAGAAAACCTCAACCCCGCCAATAACCATGGAGGTAGGTGGATCTGGTTCCTACCCGCATATTGTGAATAAGGGTGAATTACTAACAGGGGGAAGGTTACACTTATTTAAAAAAGCATGGGGGAGGATCACAGATGATAAATATATACTTAATAGTATTCAAGGTTATAAAATAGAGTTTATTTCGAATATACCGCCAGTTCAACACATGCCTAAGAGGACATTTGTACTCTCCAACAAACAACAACTGGAGGGACAAGCTGAACTGGTAAGGCTTATAAACAAAGGGGTCATAGGAAAAACTATTCATGAGCCCTTGGAATTTGTTTCCAACATATTTACTAAATGTAAAAAGGATGGTGGATGTCGCATCATCATTGACTTAACATCCTTGAATGTATTTGTTAAGTATATACATTTCAAAATGGAAACATTTGCGACTGCTAGACAATTGATTTTCAAAGGATACTATATGGCCAGCATCGATCTCAAAGATGCTTACTATCTAGTACCGATACATAAAGATTATAGCAGATATCTTAAATTTATCTGGATGGGGGAGCTTTGGCAGTATAAAGCACTGCCTAATGGGCTTACTTCAGCTCCAAGACTATTCACTAAAATATTGAAGCCAGCCATGGCAATGTTAAGGAAACAAAACCATATAGTCATGGCATATTTGGACGACATCCTCATAGTTGGGAAAACTATGGAATTGGCTGTAGCAGCAGTATCAGCTACAAAACAGCTCCTAGAAACTCTAGGCTTTGTCTTACATCCAGATAAATCCAAGTTAAATCCATCCACAATTATGGACTACTTGGGGTTCACAATTAACTCAGTCCAAATGACGATTACCATGCCAAGGGAAAAAATGATTGCATTAACACAATCATGTGAAAACTTAAAAATAAAGAAAAAGCCAACTATTCGACAAGTGGCAGCAGTAATTGGCAAAATGGTAGCAGCATTTCCAGCTATCCAATTTGGACCTTTGCACTATCAAAATTTGCAAAGAGCAAAGATAATAGCATTAAAATGGCACAGAGGTCATTATGATCGGATCATGACTATACCCCCTGAAGCAATAGCAGAGCTACAGTGGTGGATTCAATATATTTGGCACGGTTATAGTCCTATAGTTATCACTAATCCTACGTTAGTACTCCAAACCGATGCTAGTGCTCAAGGCTGGGGAGCAACTAACTCCATATCCAGCACAGGTGGTAGATGGACTAACTCAGAATCCTCATTACTATCTACACTGGGCATTAACACTTTGGAAATGTTGGGCGCCTTTTATGGTTTGAAAGCATATGCGTCTGATATGCGTCACTTGCATGTTAGATTAGAAATAGATAATACAACGGTGGTGGCTTATATTAACCATATGGGCGGCATCAAATCTTTATCATGCGACAAATTGGTTAATATGATTTGGCAATGGTGTGTCGAAAGACATATTTGGCTTTCAGCTACCTATCTACCAGGTAAGCTAAACATAGTGGCGGACACCAGGTCACGGAAATTCAATGATAACATCGAATGGATGTTAAATCCTAAAACATTTGCTAAAATTGTAAAGCAATATGGGAAGCCAGATATAGATTTATTTGCATCAAGACTGAATCACCAACTACCAGTCTATGTCGCGTGGGAACCAGATCCGGAGGCAGCAGCGGTAGACGCTTTTACGTTAGATTGGGGAAAGTTTGTGTTTTATGCTTTCCCCCCTTCTGCCTCATTAGTCGGGTGCTTCGAAAAATCCAGACGGATTCAGCGTCTGGACTTTTGGTGGTGCCCGACTGGCCTACACAGCCATGGTTCCCAATTCTCCAGGACATGGTGGTGGAAACACCTATGGTATTCCCCAGTCATCCAGGGTTACTGACTCACCCAGTATCAGGCATCAGCCACCCATGCCACAAAGATATGAATCTCCTGGGTTGCAGATTTTAGACCGACCTTACCTGGATCTGGGGCTATCGGAACAAACCATCGCCACCATGTCAGCATCCCTACGGATATCCACGAAGAGGCAGTACCTAACCTGCATCAGGAAATGGGAAACGTACTGCCAGAAAACCGGGATTGCTTATAAAACAGCCACAGTAGCGGATGTTCTGGAATTCCTGGCAGACTTACATCATCGTGAAGATTTGAGCTACAGTGCCATCAACACGGCACGTAGTGCTCTTTCAAATTACCTCAAACCTGCGGGACATCAGGCCATGGGAGCCCATCCGCTGGTGGTAAAACTGATGAGGGGCATATTTAACAGCAAGCCCCCCACCCCTAGATATACAAAAATCTGGGATGTCAGTATTGTACTCACATACCTTCGGGACAGACCACCAGCTAGATCTCTCAGCTTAGAGCAGTTGACTTTAAAAACACTCATGCTCATGGCGCTAGTATCTGCACAGAGGGTCCAGTCCTTACATAAACTTCGACTGGACAACATGGACACTACATCGGATCAGATCACATTCACTATTCAAGGTCTGATAAAACAGTCCAGGCCAGGAACATCCAACACGCTAGTGGCATTCCGGGCATACCCACTAGAGCCACGATTGTGTGTGGTGACCCACATAAATATTTACATAGACACAACCCATAACATCAGAGGAAGTGAGAGAGCCTTATGGGTCAGCCACAGGAAACCACATGGCAGGGTAACAAGTCAAACCATTTCAAGGTGGTTGAAACAGGTTTTGGAAGCTGCTGGAATTAACATTAATCTATTTAAATCTCATTCCACCAGGGCAGCATCCACATCATCGGCAGCCAGAATGGATGTGCCTGTGGACTTAATCCTCAACAAAGCAGGATGGTCACGGGAAGCCACATTCCGAACATTTTATAATAAGCCGTTGGTGGAACCTGATATATTTGCAGTCAGCATTTTAGAAACTGCAAATGTTTAATTTAAAGCCCGGGGGAGCTATTTTTCTTTTGTTATTGTTAATAAATACCGTTTTGTTTTCAAAACAGATTCATTGGTTGATTACAATAACACTTCCTTCCTCAAGAGCTTTCGGTAGTGAGTGAGTAAAACTGTTACACGGTTTGAAATCACAGAGCTTTGAAATCTTCACGAAGTCACTCACGTGACTCCGAAGTAAAATAGTAAGATTAAACGAGAACTTACCAGTTTGAAGTTTGATCTGTATTTTATGAGGAGTTACGATGAGGGATTACATGCCCTCCGCTCCCACCCTCATTACATGGATCAAACCGATAAACTGATGTCTCTTTGTTCTTTACTATGTTACTTCAAATACGTGTCTGTCTGTGATTCCACACCGCTGCTTGGAAGCATGCCGCACCTGCGCTTCAAACTGGTAAGTTCTCGTTTAATCTTACTATTATAGCATGCAGTTCCAGTTGTACCACTGCAGACAGGATGTGGAGGCTTTGGAGAGTGTGCAGAAGAGGTACACAAGAAGGTTGCTTGGATTAGAGAATATTACCTCCATGGAAAGTCTGGAGGCTGAGCAATGACCTGATAGAAGTGCATAAAATTGTGAGGAATAGGTAGAAAGTCAGAGTTTTTCCTCAAAGTGGAAATGTTAAATAACAGGCGGCATAAGTTTAAGGTGAGGGGGGAAATTTCGTGGCAATGTGCAAAGTAAGATTTTTTACAGAGATTTGTAGGTACCTGTAACATTCTGCCAGGAAAGATCATGGAAGCAGTTATGATTGCAGCATTGAAGAGGTATTTAGACAGGAAGGTGAACAGGCAGTGAATAGAGGTACATGGACCAAATGCAGGCAGATGAGATTAATTCGGGTGGGTGGAGCTATAGTGGGCAAAATGACCCAGTACCACTCTATGTTCTATGTTCTATGAGGAGGTTAATAGTTAAATGCAGAGATGATGTTCACCTTAGGAGGAATTCCAAAACTGGGGTGCGTCTCAGATTAAGAAGGAGATGAAGGAGGTTTTTCTTTTCTTAAAAGGTTGAGTACATTTGGAATTTTCTACGGCTGAGAGATGTGTGGAGGCTGAATCATTGGAAATGGTTGTGGCTGGGATGGACAGATGTTCAATCAGGGGAATCAAAGTTTACACGGTTCAGGAAGGAACTGCAGATGTTGGTTTACATCGAAGATAGAAACGAAATGCCAAAATGAGTCTGAAGAAGGGTCTCGACCCGAAACGTTGCCTCTTTCCTTCGTTCCATAGATGCTGCCTCACCTGCTGAGTTGCTCCAGCACTTTTGTCTTTACCTTAACAAAATGCTGGAGCAGGACAGGCAGCATCTCTGAGGAGAAGGAATGGGTAACAGTTCGGGTTGAGACCCAGTCTGAAGAAGGGTCTCGACCCGAAGAACATTCTCAAGTGACTGGATGGGCTATTCCTGCTGCTGTTTCTGTCTTGTATTCATGCATTATCACAGGATATACATCCCTGAATGCTTTCTCCTTTGGATGAGGCGAGGGTTTTGTGCATTTCATTTGATGGACCTTGAGAGTCTCATAGTGCTGACTTAAAAAATTGCAGAGCTTCCCAATGTCCACAGGGTGTCAAAGTGATGTTTCATTTTACGCCACCAACACAGCCCACCTCCCCCTCATCTCCAACATCTCTGCTTCACCTGCTCATTGCCGCAACCTCTTGGCCACTTCAGAAATGAAATTCCTTTTGAGATCAAATGTTTCACAAGAAGTAGAACTTCTGCATATGCTGACCTCTCAGATTTACAATTGGTTGTTTTGTCACACGACTGCAGAGGTAATGGTCAGTTGTTTGGACAACTCACCAGGGCTTGATTTCAAAATCAGCTTTCTAATTGCCTAATTTTACCAGGAAAAAAACATCTGCAATGAAAAAATTCAAAGATCTTTTGTAAAATAAAGGAATGTCATTTATTGAACTTCAGTCAAATGCTTGAGAAAATGTTTATTAAGCATCATCAGAAAAATATAAAATCAGGCACATACTTATGAAAGGGAAAAGAAAACATAATTACATGATTTTCATCAGTGGGATACATTTTTGCTGATACATATAATGCCTGCCCATTATAACACTGCAATTTTTAAACTTGTCTATAATCTTTCAGACTAATTTCAAAACATATTTACAAATTGTTCAGGAAATTAATATTTGTTACTGGAATTGAATCTGCAGCTGCAAGAGCCTTTTCTCTGCCCCCAACCTCAGGCTCAACTGCTGCAGAAACCTTCCTCCATGTTTCTTCTTATCTTTCCACCATCCTTGAACTCTCCAGGCATGCTGTTCTGAAATTCTATCGAAGATAGACACAAAAAGCTGGAGTAACTCAGCGGGACAGGCAGCATCTCTGGAGAGAAGGAGTCGATCCAGTTTTTTTGTGTCTATCTTCGGTTGAAACCAGTGTCTGCAGTTCCTTCATGCACACTGAAATTCTATCCGTTTGGATTTCAGCACTTTACCTACCCCAACTGCATCCATGTGAAATGCATGTAACTTCACCAACCTCTGTGCCTTGAAGATATTCTTTTAAACTCATCTTTATTATTTTAGACAGATACCTTTTCAACAATTATCAAATGGGCAAATTTCATAAAATGAACCGGTACGTCGACCCGACATTGGTTGAGAAAGAGTTTTGACAAATTAGAGTGACGAGTCTCTATACGTTCATGTCCAGTATCTTCATATCCTGATAATAACGATCGATAACTATGTCATTGTAGCATTCTTGTAAATCATTTCTTGCAAATCACCTAGAAAAATATAGATATTTAAAAAAACAACATTTACATTTTATTTGCCCTCTCAAACTTGGTGGTTTCAGGCCTTGGTAGTCTTATGACCTGAAACTTGTTACCTACATCTCCCTGTGGATATTGCGGGACCCAACTTCCTTTATTCAAACATTCTTTACACATTCAGATTTAATAAAATTGTTCATAGAAATTCCGTATCTTCCAGCTGATTTGGCTTTGTTAATTCTGTGAAATGCTGTCAATGACCTAGCTGCGATCATTTTTGTTATTCCAAATCTACCTCTGTAAACATCTGTTAATTAGCCCCAAAAAACCATGTTATTTTTGAATGTTTAATTTATATTGAAGAAAGTACATAAAAATGTCTTAACTAGATGTGAGCAGGTGGGTTGATTTTTCAAATGAAAAGCTGTGTAAAACATTTGGAGTTGAGCACTGTAATCCAAACTGCACCAATATGAAATACGTGCCGCATCTATAAAAGAAAGTCGCGTTACGCAGAAAGTTTAATAAAGAGCATCTTGATATTCCTTGAAAGCTTTCTCTTCCACTTCAGCGCAGCAGTATAATTTTTTCTTGTTCAATGACTTCTGCTCATTAATCACAACAGGAAGATTACGATTTAAAATATAGTTTGCCTCTGTACTCCACAATTTGAGATTTATGGTGGAAAGGGTCACATGCAAATTATTCTGGGTGCTCTGTTCACATGCATTGAATTCATACTCTCATATGCAATATGTTCAAAACTGTTGGGGTTCCTGAACCAGTGTGACTGAACCAATTTTATTGAATAAACCAATAGCAATAGCAACTAAAATTTTTTTTTTTAAATTACAATCTTAAATTTAAAAAATAATAATAATTAAAAAAATAAAAATAAAATATAGCTAGTAAGAAAATGCATAATAAAATTAGATCTCAACTTTTCCTACCAATAATGTATTCTACCATTGGAAGTGGTGAGCGAATCACTGTTCTGTATTCATAGGGCTCTGCAGCGCACATCAATGTTGTATAAACCGTGATCCTGGAATACATGTGACGTTTTTGAAAACATTACCAGTGATTTCATCTTTTATGCCCGTACTAAATAAGTACAATCTAGAACAGACACAACAGATGGACGGCATGGTGACGAAACAGTAGAGTTGCTGCCTTACAGTGCCATGGACCCAAGGTCCAATCCTGACTACAGGTGGTGTCTGTATGGAGTTTGTACGATCTCCCCGTGAGTTTTCTCCGGGTGCTCCAGTTTCCTCCCACACTCCAAAGACTTACAGGTTTGGCTTTGGTAAAATTGTAAATTGTTTCCAGTGTGTGTAGGATAGTGTTGATGTGCGGGGATCGCTGGTCAGCACAGACCCAGTGGGATGAAGGGCCTGTTTCTGAGCTGTATCTCTAAACTAAACTAAACAATAACCAGCATATTTTTCAATCACTGGTCAAACCTTCAATTGTGAAGTTGTATGATAGTGTTCTAATTGTTATATGATAGCAAGTTCATACAATCTTGAAGATCTGTTTGTTGGGAACTTCAGAAAAGATTTTCTGCAGGTTAAATTAAATAGTCTCCGTACAGAATGGACCAAAGCAGCAGTGGTGGACTGTGATGTAATGTGGAAAGACCACACTGGAGAGGGAAAGTGGTCTAGCAAGATGATCACTCTAATACAATGCTACACAGGTCTTTTTATGAAAGTCATAGTTTATGGAGCTTTATAAAACAGCTAAGAAAATCAGGCAATGACACAATGCCACATCCCTATTTTATGATAAAGGTATCTACGCTGAAGGTTAGAAGGTTAGAGGCAGGGGGAGGGGTTGGTGTGGCTCTAGTTTGTTGCAATGTTCCAAACATCACTCATCAGCATCTCAGGAGTCAAGAGAATCAGGAAAGTGTAATTGTCAAATATACAGGTAACGGAGCAAAAAAATCTCTTTCAACATTTTCCAAGGGGGTTTAAAGAGAATACTCACCTATTTAACATGGGTCTGGTAGAAAGAATCTACAATTAAAAAATGCCGCCATTAGAAAACATAAAATCATATAATATCATATCTATATTACTAAAAACCAAGATGTCGACCGCTTTTGACTACTGTGATGTGATTTACGAGAGAACGCCACCACTTATGGCCGTCATTTTTGGCCACCTTGCTCAGAACCCCCCTCTGCCAGGCTGGACCAGAGGATTTTTCCCATCGATGAAAAATCAGAGAGATATTAATGTTTTTTAAAAATTCGCCATTCTCTCTGCTGCCCCCGCTGGCGGCAGGAGGGAGGGACTATAAAACCAGGAGGTGCCGTGGCTCACTCAGTCTCTGCCAGACGATGGAAGCAAGAGGGTCACAGCTCTCTGAGCTGCGAATAATACTGAACGCACGTCTACTCCACGGTGAGTCCCCGGGATGTGGTTTTCAGCAAATGTGTTTGTTGTTTGCAAAGTGTTTGCCCAATTGGGTTGGCTTTTTAAAGGGCTTTCAGCAAATGTGTTTTGTTGGCTTACAAAATGTTTTTGCCCAATTGGGTTGGCTTTTTTACAGGGCTTTCAGCAAACGTGTTTTGTTGGCTTGCAAAATATTTTTGTCCAATTGGCTTTGTTTTTAAAGGGCTTGCTTGCAACAGTTTTCGGATGGATAAAGCATGAATAAACATTTTATTAGATCAGGACTGTGTTTAATTTCAAAATTGGCGCTATGATTTTCGCTTAGTTGCAAGATGGCGCCGATTACGTAATTTCCGGTTAGCGGCATGCTGGTGCTGAGTGCGTAATTTCCGGTTCGTGGCAAGAAGCGAGATGGTGACGAAAGCAGGCGGCGTTGAATAATTCAAGAGAGCTGACTGCTCTGTCTATGGTGAGTGTGTTTGTTGGATGATATTTAAAGCATGTTTTTGCTTCAGCACCAGCAGCCTCTACAGGAGGCTTTAAACATTTGTTTTACACACTGTATATTCAACACGTTCTGAGGTTACTTGCCATTTTAGTATTGGGTGAGTGTGTGTGAGTGAATGAGTGTGTGTGTGTGTTTGTGTGTGTGTGTGTGTGTGTGTGTGTGTGTGTGTGTGTGTGTGTGTGTGTGTGTGTGTGTGTGTGTGTGTGAGTGTGTGTGTGTGTGTGTGTGTGTGTGTGTGTGTGTGTGTGTGTGTGTGTGTGTGTGTGTGTGTGTGTGTGTGTGTGTGTGTGTGTGTGTGTGTGTGTGTGTGTGTGTGAGTGAATTGCCATTTTAGTATTGGGTGAGTGTGTGTGAGTGATCTGTGTGTGTGTGTGAGTGTGTGTGTGTGGGTGTGTCGGTGGGTGTGTGTGTGTGTGTGTGTGTGTGTGTGAGAGAGAGAGTCTGTGTATGAACTAGTACAAACTAGCGCAGCTTACCTCCCCCCCCCCCCCACTGGCCAGCAATATTGGAATTGGTGGAGAGGTGGAATATTGCGTTGTGTGACCAGCCCTCCCGTGTGATGCTAGGACCCAACGGGTCCCACTTGGTCTAGTATCTATTAAAACTGTGTGTGTGTGTGTGTGTGTGTGTGTGTGTGTGTGTGTGTGTGTGTGTGTGTGTGTGTGTGTGTGTGTGTGTGTGTGTGTGTGTGTGTGTGTGTGTGTGTGTGTGTGTGTGTGTGTGTGTGTGTGTGTGTGTGTGTGTGTGTGTGTGTGTGTGTGTGTGTGTGTGTGAGTGAATTTGCATATGAAACGTTATGTCCTCGAAAATGAGTGTGTGTGTGTGTGTGTGTGCGAAGAGTTTGTGTGTTCTGTGTGTGAGTAGTGTGTGTGGTGTGGTGGAGGGTGTGTTCAGAAATCAAATAACAAATAGTACTAGCGCAACAGAAATCCCCCCCCCCCCACTCTCCTCAATATTGGAATTGGTACCCCCTCTCCATTCGTTGTGTGACCCCCCTCCTGTGTGATGCTAGGACCCAACTCCCCACTTGGTCTAGTATCTATTCCTGTCTGTGTGTGTGTGGTGTGTGTGTGTGTGTGTATCTGTGTGTGTGTGTGTGTGTGTGTGTGTGTGTGTGTCTGTCTGTTATTTTGCTATGAAACGTCTCTTATCGAAAACCAGACGCAAAAACGCGAAGATTTTCACAATTTCGGTAGGGACTTAACATGAGTTCAGAAATCCACTCCTTCTCCCCTCCTCTCCTCTCCCCCCTCCCTCCTCTCTCCCCCCCCTCCCCTACCTCCCCCTCTCCCACCCTCCCCACCTCTCCACACCCCTTCCCCCCTCCTCTTACCCCCTCTCTCCCTCCTCCTCCCCCCTCTCTCTCTCTCCCCCTCCCCTCTCCCCCTCTCCCCCTCACTCCTTCTCCCCCTACCCTTCCTCCCCCCCCCCCCTCCCCTCCACCTCCCCCTCCCCTCCCCCCCCTCTCTCTCTCCATCTCTCTCTCTTCTTTCTTTCTCCCTGTCTCTCTATCTCTCACTCTTTGTCTCTTTCCCATCTGCCTATCTCTCCCTACGTGTCTCGCTCTTTCTCTCTCTGCCCTTCTGTCTCTGCCTCTCTCTCTGTCTCTCCCCATTGTGTCTCTGCCCTCACCCTTCCCCCTCCCCAGACGTGCTTGCGAGTTGGGGACTACGCGTCAGTGGATAGGGCTCTCATGGGGTAAAAGGAGCAAATTAATAATATTAATATAATATAAAGGGGGGTAGTTAGTGTGTGTGTGGGGGTGGTTAGTGTGTGTGTGGGGGTGGTTAGTGTGTGTGACGCCGCATGCCACCCACCCCCCCCGCGCGAACCTGCATTGGGGGAACAGACCCAACGGGTCTGCACCTGGTCTAGTTACATTTAAAATTAAAATTAAATGTTGAAGATGCTGAAAACCTTACACAAAGAATAAGGCATCATCTCTAAATGAACCAAGTTACAGTAAGGTTTACATATAGATTCTTCAGAACTGATAAATAAGAAGTGAGTAAGCATAAGCATATTAATAATATTATACTAGGGGCAGGAAGATATCATGTAAGGAAAAGAATGGAAAACAGAAAGAAAAATTATCTGCAGGTGATTGCAAACTAAACTGAAAACATAAACTGCTAGAATTGCTCAGCAGGTCAGGCAACATCAATGTTTCATGTCAATAACCTATCACGAAAGACTTCCCTGAAATGGCGAGACAGGAACGGTGGAATCTTACTTTGAACACTACGTGCTGGAGTAAATCAGCAAATCAGGCTGCATCTGAATAACTCTGAAGAAGAGTCCCATCATAAAACATCGACTAACAATCTCATCCAGAGATGTTGCCAGGCCCGTTGAATTAGTCATAGTGCCATAGAGCGTGGAAACAGACCCATCGGCCCAACTTGCCCACACCGACCAGCATGACCTATCTACACTAGTCCAACCTGGCTGCGTTACCATTTAGTTTCCTATTATATATTTCCACCTTCACCTCGATTCCCCTGCTCTGGGCAAGAGACTCAGTGTATCTGTGGTGTTCTTAAGAAAACAACACATTTTAAAAGAAAAATGACACGTAATGTTTCATAAGTTTAAAGGCACAGTTCACCTTGGGTCATGGTTTTTTGTTTGCACTCTGTACCATCTGTGTAAGTGTAACATAGGCAGGTTCATGGATAGGATGGGTTTAGAGGGATATGTGCCAAATGCAAGTAGGTGGGACTAGTGCTGGTTGGTGTGGGCAGGTTGGGCCAAAGGACCCGTTTCCACGCTGGAAGACTCTATGTCTCTCTGTTCCATGTAACCAACAAAGAGGCAGATCTAGCTGAGGCGCATGTCAATACACATGGCTCGCTACACCTTTGACTTGAATAGAATGGAGTTAAAAGAGTCGTTACGGGTGAGGATAAGTTGTGACAGATGGAGCAGAGGGTTAGTTGAGGGGAACTGATGAAATAATTAGATTCCACAGGCACTCACCTTGAACATTGTATCGAGACTGATGTTCTTTTGTGTTGTATTTTCGAGAGCATGGATGGTGGGTGTTCTTAAGAAAACAACACAACACGTTAAATCAAAACTGGCATGAGAAATAATGTTGAAATGTTTCGTAAGTTTAAAGGCACAGGAATGGTCACCTTCGGTCATCCCATGGAGGTGGAGCTTTCCAGTGGTCGTAGTTTGTCTGCACTCTGTACCACCTGTGTGAGGGAGGAGCAAGCATCATTTCACTGTGAGATGCATTCAGGATTAGGTGAATGAAAACAGTGGGCAATACAATGTTGCAGTGGTTAGAGCTGCTGACTCACAGCTCCAGAGACCCAGGCTGGATCCTGACCTCACATGCTGTCTGTGTGGAGTTTGCATGCCTGTTCTCCCTATGTCCAAGTGGATTTCCCCCAGGTGCTCTGTTTTTCTTGTGCGGGTGCGGGTTTGTAGGTGAATTGGCCTCTGTAAATTGCACCCGGTGTGCAGGAAGTGGATGATAAAGTGGGATAACCTGGAACTGGAACTAGTGTGAATCGAAGAGCTTGTTACCCCGTTGGATCGTTCAATCTTTCAAAACTCAAAGCTACATTTCTGTTAACCTGCTGGGAGACAGAATTTGATCATTAAATTCTCCTTATTTGAACCTTCAAACTTAAGCTTCATAAGGAACAACTGGAACTTTGGCTCCTTGCATGAACAGCCTGGGGTAGCTACAAATGCAGCAGTGAGCAGTGACATTGGGATGGCAGGAGAGATCAGAAGCAGCCTGGCATGACCCTGAGCTAAGAAAACTGATCTGACTGTGATCATGACTTACAATGGCAGAACCAAAGAGGAGCGCATGTGACAGTATCTGAAGCCCCTGGAGATCTTACAGAGCAAAAATTTGATTGGTGGTACTTCAAACAGCAGAGTGATATGGCAAACAAGAGCAGTAAAATTGGGTGGCACAGAGTGTGAATAAGAACTTTTTTTCAGATCATTGAGTCATACATACATACATACCTACGTACATACAAACATACCTAAAGTCATAGAGTCAAACGGCATGGAAACAGGCCCTTTGGCCTAGTCCGGTGGTGAATCTGTGGAATTCTTTGCCACAGAAGGCTGTGGAAGCCAAGTCAATTTTTTAAAGCAGAGATAAATAGATTCTGGATTTGTACGGGTGTCAGGGGTTATGGGGAGAAGGCAGGAGAATGGGGTTAGGAGGGAGAGATAAATCAGCCATGATTGAATGGCAGAGTAGAGTTGATGGGCCGAATGGTCTAATTCTGCTCCTATCACTTATGACCATATGACTTAAGATGCCCCATCTATACTGGTCCCGCCTGCCCATGTTTGGCCCCATATCCGTCTAAATCTATCATATCCATGCACCTGTCCAAATGTCATTGTGAAAAGGGTCAGGAGCTGAAGTTACAGGTAGGTTTACTGACACATAGAGATGTGTGTGAAATTGCAGTGGGTTCTGCTCAATTTGAATTTTACGGGTCCTGTTTATTGTAGAGTCTTGTGAAGGGATTTCTTGGCAAGAATCAACACATACTTTCAGAAGCTATTCCAGGCCAAAATATTACATCTTGCTGGTGGTTCTTTATCAATACTTATTAAAAAAGAGTACAGCACAGGAACAAGATGGCATGGTGGTATGCCGTACAGCACCAGCGACCTGGGTTTGATCCTGATCACGGGTGCAATCTATACGGAGTTTGTACGTTCTCCCGGTGACCTACGTGGGTTTTCTCCGGGATCTGTGGTATCCCCCAACACTCCAAAGACGTCCAGGTTTGTAAGTTAATTGTAACGAGTACGTGTGGGGTAGCATTAGTGTGCGGGGATTTCTGGTCGGTGCGGACTCGGTGCCCTGAAGGGCCTGTTTCCGCGCTGTATCTCTAAACTAAAATAAAAACTAACCCAAACAGGATCCATAGATGCTGCTGCACCCGCTGAGTTTCTCCAGCTTTTTTGTGTAACCTCTGTGGCTCACAATGTCTGCTCTGAGCATAATGACACGAAAAACTCTAAACTCCCTGCAAATAATCTATATCCCTCCATTCCCAGCATCTCCTTAACCCTGTCCAAAGTCTCTTGAATGCCGCTGTCGTCTCAGCCTCAACAATTGTCCCTGGCAGTGTATTCCAGGTGTTTACAACCCTCTGTAAAAAAGTTCATCCACACATCTCCTTTAAACTTTGCTCCTTGCACCTTAAGCTGTGCTCTCTAAACCATGCAGGAAGAGGATTCTCTGGATGTTCTTTGTATTTTGTCTTTCTCCACACACACGACTTGACCTGCGGACTATCTCGGCATGTTTTGTTTGTATTGGTCACTTACTCTCCTTTGGAAGACATCAAAGGCCAGATGTTAGCAGGACCTTTGATGTTTCTTGTAATAATGGTGCCTTCATCTGGTTTCACCCCACTTAAAATGAAGTACACATTTGAAGTGATCGGAGTGTACGCCAACATCTCCAAAGCTTCTTGGAAGTCCGCAGCTTGTGCGAGAGTCTGAACAAACAAGAAACATAAACTCTTTGTTATTATTCATAGAGTCATAGAGTCACAGAGTCAAACAGCGTGGAACTTACCCACACTGACCAACATGTCCCACCTGCTTGCATTTGGTCCTTATCTCTCCAAACCTGTCCTATCCATGTACCCGTCTAAATATTTCTAAACATTACAATAGTCCCTGCCTCAACTATCTCCTCTGGTAGATCATTCCATGCACCCACTGCCCATTCGTGTGGAAAAGTTACCAATTAATTTGCTATTATATCTATTCCCCTTCACCTTAAGCCTATATCCTCTGGTACTCGATTTCCTTACTCTGGGCAAGAGACTCTGTACCTTTACCCGATCTATTCCTATCATGATTTTAAGCTCCTCTGTAAGATCACCCCTCATGCTTTGCGCTACAAGGAATAGAGTCCCAGCCTGCTCAACATCTTCCTGTAGCTCATACCCTCGAGTCCTGGCAACATCCTCGTGTATCTTCTCTCTACCCATTCTAGCTTTACATCTCATAAGTGATAGGAGCAGTATTAGGCCATTCGGCCTATCAAGTCTACTCTGCCAAAAAATGTCCTTATATCTCCTCCCCCGACTCCAACCAGGGTCCCCAACAATCCTTTCTGGTTAGGCAGAGGTTGACTTGCAACTCCTCCAACCTCATCTACTATATCCGGTGTGGACTCCTTTATATCAGCGAGACCAAGCATAGACTGGGCGGCCGTTCCATTGAACACGTATGCTCAGTATACCTTGGCCTACATGATTCCCCAGTAACCAAACTTTTTAACTCACCATCCTATACCCATACTGACCTTTCTCTATTGACAGAGTGAGGCCACATGCAAGTTGGAGAATGGCATCTCATATTTCGCTTGGGCAGCTTACAACCCTACAGTAAGAATATTGATTTCTCTCATTTCAATCAGTTCCACTGTTCGCATTTGTGTATCCTTCCATAATCACCCCTTCTCCAGCAAATAACGGGCCATTATGGGCTCCACTCTTCCTTGGTCATCAGTTGCAGGTCCTGCTTTGTCCTGGCCTCTTCTTATCTCCATGGTACCACCTTTCAGGTGAAATGTTAAACTAAGACCCTGTTTGTCCTCTCACTTGATTACAAATGATACTAAAGTGTGATGACTCTTTGCCAGATACGTAAAAGGTATGTTCAAAGAGCAACAAAATTACTTACATCTCTAATCAGCCAGCTTGGAGAAGGATAATGCTTTAAAAGTACAGCAATTGCAATGTTCCACCAATGATATTGAGCTTGAATAAAACATTAAATGAAATGAAATAATTGGTACTATGTAGTTGATTTTCGTAGAAAAGTATCTAACAAAAGTAAACAAAAGTTTGTCTCTGCACAGTATAACTGTCAGCTAATTCTGCTGTGGTCTGAGAACTTGTGGTCAGAGTGGTGGGTAGTTTACTGCTGCCATCTCTCCATGATATCATGCAATAAAGTCTCTTGAAGCAAACCTGCCAAGTCTGTAATTTTTCTTTTTTTCCTTTAATTTCCCTCTAAATTAATTTATTCGACAATGACTCTAGATTTCACGTAAACAGAGACTTGTTTGAAAATTCAGCCAGACTGTGCATCATGAAATACTGGCAAGTAGCAAAAGCAAACACGATTAGATTGGAAGCATAGTCGTTGCAGACATGGTGGGCTGACGAGCCTGTTCCTGCACTATACTGTTCTATATTCTATTCTGGACACCTAGTTCTGAAGACAAGCAAAGCAGTATCTCAATCAGCATTTAACTAAATCAACTGGTATCTTGTAGATCAGGATACATCAATATAATTCTGCATAAAATTCTGGTTAAAACACTTAATAATTTGTTGATAATTTTGGCACAGCGGCACAGCACGGTGGCGCAGCGATAGAGTTGCTGTCTTACAGTGCCAGAGAACTGGGTTCAATCCTGACTACGGGTGCAGTCGGTACGGAGTTTGTACGTTCTCCCCATGACTTGCGTGGGTTTCCTCCCACACTACAAAAACGTACAGGTTTGTAGGTTAATTGCCTTGGTAAAATTGTAAATTGTCCCTAGTGTCCCTAGTGTGTGTAGGATAGCGGTAGTGTGCAGGGATCGCTGGTCCGTGCGGACTCGGTGGGCTGAAGGCCTGTTTCCGCGTTGCATCTCTAAACTAAACTAACAAAATTAAAGCTCCATTAAATTAATTGCAAAATTACTACATTTTGTAGAAATGACTAAATCAAGCTCCAGAAATTACTAAATCATTGTAAGTTTTATATTTTGTGTATATTATGCTTCATAAAGAAATGGAATTACCAAGTACTTCTAAGCAAAGAGGTACAGAAGAGAAATGGCGGCATGCATGGTGAATTCATTAGTAAGTAAACTTAAGTAAGACTACAATAGATTACTAAATACAGATCAACATTGCTGAAATGATTTTGAATTGGGAGGATACAGTACAAATTACATCACAGAATACAAATCTAAGGAAAAGTAAATCAAAGATCAAGAAATAAGGAGTTATGGGAACAGGCTGAGCACATTGGACCTAAACAGCTTGGGGAGCATAGGCGTTTTTTGTTGCATTTGCCAATCAACTGGACACAATTATACAAAACCTAGCATGGTCTCAACAATAAACATCAGAATGGAAAAAAATAAAAAAATAAAGAAAATAATGTTTATTAACTCAAACTATGTGGTTCCCCTGAATTACGATTTAAATAAAAATATTGCTGCAAAATTACATAACAAAATGTAAAAATTACCTTCTGCATATGGCAACCCATGTGCATTGCAAAGAGATCCTGCTTTTAGGGCTTCCACAACATGTATGTGTGACTCTACTTTGAAAAACACATAGTCTCCTAAAGGATTATTAGGACTAGAAATATATGAATAAAACTTGTTTGGATGCCGAGCAGAATCCTGGTCATTTGTTGGATAGTGAAGGTTCTTATTTGCTTCCATCCACTGTCAAAGTTTTTCAAAAAAACCCTGTTCTGATTGGGACATATCTGTCACATTTTCTTACATTGTGGAGATTCAGTTTGTGCTCACCAAACTATGGGGTTTTACAGAAGAACAATTACCCAGAATTTGCGTGCCGGGACATTGTTGTATTCTTCAAACCTTTAATAATTTCCCAGAATGTCACAGAACATAAATCCATCTGGGCCATTGAAGTATAGATTTATTATAAATCTAACTATAGATTTTCAAGCCATAATTAGAGTATATCTTTGTTTACAGTGGATCTATGCACACAATTACAGTATTAACATTAGAATAATGATTCAGTCAGCCGAATAGTTGCAATGAAATGTTATACATTGACCACTGACCTGGGTTACAATCTAACGTTATGATTTATGATGGTTTCAATGACATAAGGAAACATATAGGGAAAACCTACCTATCAGCTAATGTTAATAAAATAGTTAAAGAGGATCACTCTAATTTTTAAATGATGAAGTATTTAAATAGTAGATAGACAGACCTTGTTTATTCAGATATAATACATTAGCCCCCACCACAAAGCTGCTTATATTCATGATGGGAAATCTTGAGAGAACATTCTCTTTCAATGTTTCAGTGTTTATCTGATCAAACTTTGTAGTATCTGGAAATAGTCCATCATTTTTATTTTGAGTAATGCCATTAGTTATAACTAATAGAAATCCTTACAACCTGTCCAAAGTGTGATGGTCTCTTGAGAATATAATGGAATGAAATCTATTGAGCATTTGAGGGGGTAACTTGTGCAACTCCAAAACATTTTAAAGTTAACACCATTTGTTACACAAGTTACCACAAATGTATCAAAGGAAGCTGACACTAATTTTGATGAGTAGGTTTATCAAGAAAGCATAACAAAGTTCAACAAACCTCTGTCATTTCCAGTAATTGCAAACTTGTTTGCTTTTTGGCCAGTCCATAAACCTACAAAACCAAGGAATGTTGTTCCTTTGTAGACAATCTGAATGAAAGCATAAATAAAACAAATTGGGCACACAGTTATCACTTGGGCAGCGTTAAATTGTAGGATACAAGCAATCAGCTATTCCAAAAAGCCAAACAGAACATTAGCACGAAGGAATATATTCATATACTGTAGTTATTCATTATATATTCATATACTGTAGTTTAAATGATTATCACGGGAGATGGTATTTATGTTAACATTAGGTTTCACAATGTCCTGGTATTTCTTTATTTCCATCTCAATCTGCTACTATGAAACTGTTAATACACCATTTTCGAGTGAAAGTAATTTCACAACATAAAAGGGCATTTTATTTCTATATATTTTTGTGGTAGCCATGCCAAACAAATAAACCTGAGATGACCATGGGTTTTACAGATTACCCAATGAGCAACACTGTGCACCAATTGATCAGATTAAATAAAATGACAGTGTTCATTTTCTCAGACTGCACAAATTTGTACACAGACACATATAAAATTTCAATTTTCTGACTGAAGCTTATCAATATCATCAAGGCTATTCAAAATGAGCTTAATCTACATGTTAGCTGCACGGCAGGTAGTACTGCCGTCTCACATCTTTAGGAACCCGGTAACAATCATGAACTCTGGGGAAGTCTGTGTGGCACCTGCACATTCTCCTGTAAGAAGACTTGTACACCCTCATAATAGGGGCTGCGGGAAACCACCCCAACTCTTCTGGGACCCAATGGATGTTCTCAGTTGTTGATGGTCTTCAGCGGCAAAGTTTTCCCAAATTCACTGGAGTCTGGCAGCGAAATGTCAAGCTCTATCAGCAGCTTGTAAGATGTTTTGTAAAGGACAAGAATAGCTTCACATGGAATATTTCTTCAAACTTTGACCTTGGGCATCTTGCGAGACAAAGCTGGGAAGAGCTTTATCCACCAAGCCTCATTACTGCCCAGCTCAAACATTAACCATACAATTACATTTGTATCAGCATAGAAATATACCATTCAGACTCTCAGATCAGAACCAGTGCTCCCCCTTCTACCATATCAACTTTTCATTTCACTGCACATCTCGTATGTGTATCTGACGAATAACCTTGACGACTTCTAATCTCCAAATATTTTTCTATCTCAAGAACCCAAATAATTGCCTTTTAAATATACCAAGAAGCTCTGGTTTTAATGCGGGACACATTCAAGAACTTGGCAAAAGTCCCAGACAAAGGAACATTTTTCTCCCAACCTGCAATAGATTGTGTTTTTCATTTGTATTGTGTTGCTACCTTTTACAAAGACCACCATGTCATAACAGCATTTCCCACTTCATCAATTTGGTGATCTCTTATAGATCACCTTTTGACTTTCTAGGTTTGAAGAAAACAAATCTATATTTCCCAATGTCTTATTTTTGAAAAAAAAACTAACTTTTCTATTGATGAACACAGAAATATTCAGAACATTGGAAAATTGGAAACATGTATTTAGAAGAGTTGGGGTGGTTTCCCGCAGCCCCTATTATGAGGGTATACAATATTCAAAGTCTTCTTACAGGAGAATGTGCAGGTGCCACACAGAACATCTAGATATTCTGGCAATTTAAAACATTTATTTTGTTATTTGTATTAAGTGCCACATGTTGTAATTTTAATATGTCGCTTACCTGACCATTCTTTACAAATTGTATGTCAATTGTGACATTCCTTAAAATGTCAGTGAATGGGAAGTCCATATTTCTACTGTGGATAATCATTCCTCTTGAGTCTTGTACAACAATGCTAGTGCAAGCTCTGAGAACAGTGACACGAGTAATGCATCAGTTAAATGACCATATCTATCAGTACAGTAAACCCTCATTATAACGGACCATCGCGGGCCCGGGGGAAATCATATCCGTTTTTACTGATTGTCCATTATAATCAAGTACGGTATGATTATTGTATGTAATTGAAACAAAGGACTGCAGATGATGGTTAATGCACAAAAGAGCCGCAAATTGCTGGAGTAAATCAGTGGGTCAGGCAGAACAAGATAGACCCAAAATGCTGGAGTAACTCAGCGGGTCAAGGCAGCATCTCTGGAGAGAAAGAATGGATGACATTTGGATCGAGACCCTTCTTCAGGCAGCATCTCTGGAGAACACAGATAGGTGACATCGGGATCCTTCTTCAAACTGATTCAATCTGCTAAATTGCACTAGCAATTTGAGTTGTTTCACCTTAAAACTAGGTGCCTAGGTGGTGGAGGGGGGGGGGCTGGGGGGGGGGGGGGGGGGGGGGGGGGGTTATAATGCAAGCTGCAACAACAGTCGCCTCAACTGGACCATGCGATGAGTGAAGAAGGTCTCCCTGGTGCATTCCTTCGTGAGGCAGTCCGTCCCCGAGGCAGTACGTCCGCTATAATCCATTATAAAGGGGTCCATTAAAGTGAGGATTTATTGTATCATCATAGAATTGGGCCTGCAGCTACACTTGTTGCTTACACACTGATGGAACCCTGGAGAGTTTAGTTTAATTTAATTTAGTTTAGAGATGCATGCATGTCAGCCCACCGGGTCCACACCGACTAACGATCACCCATACACTACTTCTATATCCCACACACTAGGGGCAATTTTTACGGGCCAATTAACCTACAAGCGTGCACATCTTTGGAATACGGGTGGAAACCGGACCACCCCAAGGAAACCCATGAGATCACTGAAAGAACATACAAACTCCGCACAGAAAGCACCAGCGGTCAGAATCAAACTCGTGTCCAGAGCTGGATTTAGATGAAGAGAGGCCCTATTTCATTTGTGAGGTTTCCCCATCCCAATCCCCCACCCCCATGACTAGAGGACCATGACTACCCGACAGTGACAGTGTGACACGTTTAGATTCTACTGTATCCTACTAAGGTTACCAGAGTTGGGGGGACTAGCATCAGGACCCAGCGCAGTCAAACTCAGAGGAGTTGGAGTCTGCAGCGTGGAAACTTCAGGCCCGGTGCTGAGTCCAGGCTGCAGGTAAGGCGACGACTGCGGCCTGCTGGAGGGCGGTGGAGTGGCGAGGGTCAGCGGGAGATCCCGGTGGGCAGGAAACCGGCCCCATCAGAAACCGGCCCCATCAGGTAACTATAGAAAGGACCATTCTGCCCACGTAGCGGGTGGCTGCTCATTCCCACCCACCCTTTACCCCGCCCAGAGCCTGATCTCTTCCCTGAAGCAGGCAAGTCGGGCACAGTCGGAGCTGGTTCTGACATTGTTAAACTTGCAGCCGCTCACCGACTCCAACACACCTGACTGTTAAAAGGACAAGACTCAGAAAATACGACCATGTCAAAGGTTTTCTACACCTTTCTGCAGTGGCCTGATGCCCCCCTAGATCTTGAGGCCCTAAGCTTAAGCTTGTCTAGCTTATGCATAAATCCGGCCCTGCTCGTGTCTCTGGCATGGTAAGGCAGCAGCTCTACTGCTGTGCCACTGTTGCACGTCATCAATGGTGACTAGGCCTCAGGCAACACATAGTTGAAGCCTTGCCTCCAGAACTCTGACAGGGTTTGACAGAAGACGGAGGTTTGCCTCATCACCTGTCAGAACTGTTTTTAACGAAGTTAACAATAATATTTTGTCTCTGATATTAAGAGAGACTCAAAGTCAGTTAAATCTGTTAAGAATAAATATATACAGTATTAAAACATTAAATGATCAACATATCATTGAAAATGTTAAACTAAATGAAATATTTAGAAGTGAAACTTGACTTCCTTATTCAGCTGTCCCAGTTGGAGGTGAGTGCAATATATGGGTGGAGAAAGCATGAGATTTCAAGCATGGGCCACCAAGCCAGGCCTAACAGGTTTGGAGAAGGGCGTTCCCTTGCTTATCTCCAAGTAGTCGCAGCAAAAATAGACTTCAAGCTGAAACCATTGACGGGGCACAGTGACTGACGTGTAGCATATGTTGCTCAATATGATCATAAGGGATAGGAGTCGTATTAGGCCATTTGGCCCATCATGTCTACTCCGCCATTCAATCATGGCTGATCTATTTCTCCCCCCTAACCCCATTTTCCTGCATTCACCCCATAACCCCTGACACCTGATAGTCCTGGACAATTTCAGAGCAAACGGACATGCTCTTTGGAGCAAACTTAAGGTGGTTGCCTTTGGAACTCAGACCATAGCCATCAAGGGTTGCCCTTATCACTAGTGGGATGTCTAAACCCCTTCTTTGGGGTGCAATAACACTTAGCACATGAACACAAGGAGATAGGAGGACGACTAGTCGGAAACACATCAAAAGCGATGGGTTTTATTAAAAGATATCAAAGGATGTTGGGACCTTTAAATGTTTGGATAGAAGGTGGGACACAAGCCCAACTAATGCTGGGACGGGAGAGCAAAATGTGCACCAGGTTGTCCAGGGAAGCTTAGTGTCCATTTTATTCAGAGTGCTCTAGATCTCATTTTATTTTGAAAACTCTGAATTATTTTCCTGCAAACATGAAAATGCAAGTATGAGGGGAGAACGTATTAGGTGTTTAATTGTTCAATTCAATATTGCCTGAGCACTGCTGTTAATCCAGTTATACGAAATAGGTTAATACTGGTGTTAATATAATACTAATTGGAAATCTAGGTCAACCCAAAACTCTACTTGTTCATAATACACTTTTCTCCTAACATTTACATTGCAGTATACTTTATCCCAGGCCATTAATATTATCTAACAATGGTATCGTGTTTTTATGTTAACACAAAAAAGTTATTCAAACTAAATTGAGCCTAAATGTTTATACTGTGATCTATTTTGATAGCAGTATATTAACTGTGTGACTATCCTCAAAAGATAAAGAGAAATAGTTAAATAATTGATTGGATATGTTTATTATATATTAACTATGTGTGTTGTGATACAGGCCTGCTATGCTGGTGCAAGCAAAAAAATCACTGTTCCGTTGTCAGTACGTATGCATGACAATTAAACACACTTCATTCTCTTGTATTTATTTAACGTTAACATATCAAAGATCACATACCCAAGAGCTTCATAGGCATAATTGATAAGAAGTCCTTCTCCGAGGGTGACTCCAAGAAATTTACATATTCCTTCAATTTCTTCGCCATAGGGCTGTGGCAACATGTAGCTCAGCACAGGTGCTAACATATTAATAATTGTAACCGCCCACATTGGAGCAACAGTGCTGTAATGCAATTGTATATAATTAATTTAAGCATATTTTCATTCTTTTTCTTAAAATAGCCTAATAAATGAAAACTCAAGTAAATGAAACTTAACAGATTGGTCACTAGATGCTATTTATGAAAATAACAAGAAACAAGAGGTTTTCTTCGGTCTAATCACATAAACCGTGCACAGCATGGGGTAGATTAGTCTACACACAATGTTATATCGTTAGTGTGTTGATGTTGCCTTCAAAACAAAATAAAGCACAGACTCTATAAGGCGCTGGTCAGGCCACATTTGGAATATTGTGAGCCATTTTGGGCACAATATCTGAGGAAGGATGTGCTGGCTCTGGTGAGGGTCCAGGGTAGGTGTACAATAATGAGTAGGTTACCATATGATGAGCGTTTGTCTGCACTGTGCCTGTACTAGCTGGAGTTTAGAAGAATGAGGGAGGACTTCATTGAAACATACAGAATAGTGAAAGGCTTGGATAGAGTGCATGTGGGAGAGTCGAGGACTAGAGGTCATATCCTCAGACTTAAAGGACATTCTTTTAGGAAGGAGATGAGGAGGAATTTCTTTATTTAGTGGGTGGTGAATCTGTGGAATTCTTTGCCACAGATGACGGTGGAGGCCCAGTCAGTGGATATTTTTAAGGCAGAGATAGACACATTCTTGATTAGTACAGGTGTCTGAGGCTATGGGGAGAAGGCAGGAGAATGGGGCTAGGAGGGAGAGATAGACCAGCCATAATTGAATGGCAGGGTTAACTTGATGGGCAGAATGGCCTAATTCTACTCCTATCACTTATGACTAAAATAGATAGAATTTAGCCCGATTATAATCATGTATTGTCTTTCCATTGACTGGTTAGCACTCAACAACAGCTGCACCCCGGTACACGTGACAATAACAAAACTAATAAACTAAACTAGGTGGATCAAGAGCTGTTTAATGAAACAAATGAAAAGCGGACAAATGGGTCCCATAGTCTCCAGCACGGTTAAGGAGTAGATAAAGAACTATGGTTGCACTGGTCTTTAAAAGCAGGATTCAGGTGACAAGTCATAATATGTGAATACTTATTGTGAATTTTAGATATAGGGCACTGAATATAAAAGTAAAGTGATGATGGTGAATTTGTTAAAGTTGGTGAATGTTTGTGTGCCATTTTAGACCATATATTGAAATGAAGCAGTGTGAATTTACTAAACAAGTCTAGAAGCAGAAAATATTATATTGACAGAATAAACTACAGCGATGATCACCTGGGAATGATAATATTTTCAATCCATCTTTCTGGGACTGTTCAACATGATCAATAAAAGTGAATAAATAGGAAATGTTTATTTCTATTGGCTGGCATGTAGGTAATTAAACCCGTATTTTAGATGTGATGCAAGGAGTTGGGGGAATATGGTGAACAATTACAAATGATTGATCACAAACTCTGAACTCATTCAGAGCAATCAGCATCTTGCAGGACGTTGTAGTACAGATTATAAATGTGAATAGGTTCTGAAACATTGCCAGAGCGATGTGGTGGCGCCATCCTTCCTTTCTAACATAAAAATACTGACCATGAATTAACCATCTTGAAGAATTCATTTCGATGTAGGTAAATTATTCAAATTCTCATGCTACATTTATGTTCCCTTTTAATAAATTCACTAATTAGTGTAAATACCAATTCGTGTAGGAAGGAACTGCAGATGCTGGATTACACCGAAGACAGATACAAAAGTGCTGGAGTAACTCAGCAGGACAGGCAGCATCTCTGGATAGAAGGAATGGGTGACGTTTCGGGTCGAGACCCTTCTTCAACTGCTCAGTTTATCTTCTCGCTTTCATTTCACAATTTTAAATTAAACTACGAGCGTTCCGGTAAGCGTCAGTAAGATGCTTGCTGCCGACAAACTCGCCACGACGATGCACAACTAACTGCCCGATACAAACAACATTAGGTTTAGGAAGTAAACCAAACTCAAGTACATAGATCGGGACAGAAACGTAATGCAGAGCTTGTCGTTCTCAACATTTTTAGCGCTGAATTCCAGAGACAAAGTCCAATGGCCACAATGAAGTAGAGGAAGTTACACAAAAAAGCTGGAGAAACTCAGCGGGTGCAGCAGCATCTATGGAGCGAAGGAAATAGGCAACGTTTCGTCCCGAAACGTTGCCTATTTCCTTCGCTCCATAGATGCTGCTGCACCCGCTGAGTTTCTCCAGCTTTTTTGTGTAACCTTCGATTCTCCAGCATCTGCAGTTCCTTCTTAAACACATGAGGTAGAGGAGAATCGGTCGGCCTCCCAGCTTATGGAAGGGACATTCAGAAACCTGATAACACGGGGAAAGGATGCATTCCTGATTCTGCTGATGCGCGCTTTTAAGCTTCTGGTTCTTCTTCCGATGGGAGCGGGGAGAGGAAGGAATGGCCCGGGAGTTGTAGTCAATGGTGGAGAGTTTGGTCTGTGTGGTGAGACGGAGATATAGAGTGGGGGTAGAGTTGGGGAAGTAGCACTAGTTCCCCACACATACAGCCTCTGCCCCATGTTCTGCCTGTGCTCCCTGCACACCCTGGCTCTTCTGTATGTTATGTTTTCATTATTGCTTCATACTGCAGAGACAGGCCCTTCAGTCAACACTGTCCATGCCAACTAATCCCGTTTTCCAGTTCACCAGACTTGATGTCCTGGGTCACCATGCCACCGGGACTGTCTTATGAAGCGACCATAGACAGGATAGACTTTGGTTTATACTCTCTAGAATTTAGAAGATTGAGAGGGGATCTTATAGAAACTTACAAAATTCTTAAGGGGTTGGACAGGCTAGATGCAGGAAGATTGTTCCCGATGTTAGGGAAGTCCAGGACACGGGGTCACAGAGAGTGTTATGAATCTCTGGAAACTCCCCTCTGCCACAGAGGGTCTTCCTTGGGGCCAGTTCATTGGCTATATTTAAGAGGGAGTTAGATGTGGCCCTTATGGCTAAGGGGATCAGAGGGTATGGAGAGAAGGCAGGTACGGGATACTGAGTTGGATGATCAGCCATGATCATATTGAATGGCGGTGCAGGCTCGAAGGGCCGAATGGCCTACTCCTGCACCTAATTTCTATGTTTCTAAGGAACTGCAGATGCTGGTTTAGACAAAAGGACACAAAGTGATGGAGTAACTCAGCGGGTCAGGCATCCAGAAACTCGTACTCTCCGGTAGCACGGCTCAGACTCTGAAACATGGAAACATAGAAAATAGGTGCAGGAGTAGGCCATTCGGCCCTTCGAGCCTGCACCGCCATTCAATATGATCATGGCTGATCATCCAACTCAGTATCCTGTACCTGCCTTCTCTCCATACCCCCTGATCCCTTTAGTCACAAGGGCCACATCTAATTCTCTCTTAAATATAGCCAAAGAACTGGCCTCAACTACCTTCTGTGGCAGAGAATTCCACAGATTCACCACTCTCTGTGTGAAAAATGTTTTTCTCATCTCGGTCCTAAAAGATTTCACCCTTATCCTGAAGATGGGCCCCCGACCCGAAACACCACCTATCCACGTTCTCCGGACATGCAGCCTGGCTCGCTGAGTTACTCCAGCAGTTTTGTGTCCGTTCCGGAAAATCTGCTTGTTCGGGTGCCACTGAAGTCTCAAGAATGTTGGATCAATGTGGTTTTACTGCAATGCTTTAGAACGGTTTACCATAACCTGGCGACTCTTCTAAGCCTCGGTTAATGAAAGCAAGGATTCAGTCCACGTTGCAACCCACCTTGAGGCTGATCTAATCATCAAGTGGTCGGTGGGTAAGAGCTCGGTGGGTCAGGCAATGGACTGCGACATTTCAGGCCGCGACCCTCCTTTGGAATGGCCATTCTTCATCATCGGTCTGAAGAAGGGTCCCAATAGGAAACGTCCCCCCTCCATTCCCTCCACGGAAGCTGCCTGACCCTCTGAGTTCCTCCAGCGCTTCGTGTTTTGCCCAAGATGACAACAGTTGCAGCTTCTTGTATCACCATCTTCCTAACCACTACATCTAGCTGTGCTAAGTAAAAACAAATAACTGCAGATGCTAGTTCATACCAAAGATAGACACAAAGTGCCGGAGTAACTCAGCGGATCAGGCAGCATTTCTGGAGAGATGGTTCGGATCGGGACCCTTCTAACGAAATGACACCATCCTTTTTCTCCACATCTGCTGCCCGACCCACTGAGTTACTCCGGCACGTTGTGTCTATCTTTTATCCAGCTGCGATGTTGCATTCAAGCGAGTTTTTCCACTTGTACAACAACGTTCCTTGTGGATACGATATTGCCAATGTTGCTACCACTCATTGCACATATCCTAATGTATCAGCCCTCCTAAAGTGGGACACCTTAGACCTATCAGCATTATATTTCGCTTGTCCCTCCAACTAAGTATTAGTTAGGGTTCGATCTGTCTGTGCCAGCGGAGCGTGAACTGCTTACCCACCGGACCACTTGATCCATATCGTGCTTCAGACGTGCGGGGCTGTATTTGTTGAGCAGCGGTTCCCAGCGTTGGGAGGGCGGCGTATCCAGGCTCAGGTTGAAAAGCGGGGGAGACCAGTCGCCCTGTGCTGCCGCCGCCAACAAGCCCAACAACACCAGCAGCCGTATCGCGGGCATCTTGCTCAGCGGCCGCTGCAACAAACACTGCACGGTCTGCCCTTAAATAGGATAACTACCGGGTCCCAAGCCTGGAAGCCCAGCCTACTCATGCTGAATTCACAAGGGGCTGAACACAATTGTGGGCCAGATCAAAGCAGGAACATTGCACCGTCATCAATGGTTTCCCAAGACGATTCAGACAAATCTTTGGAATAACTCAGTGGGTCAGGCAGAATCTGTGAGGGGAAATGGACAGGTGATGTTTCGGGTCGGGACCATTCTACTATACCATACACTTTAGAGTCATCTGCAAACTTACTAATCATGCCTTGTAACTTCTCATCAATATTGTTCACATAAACCACAAGCAGCAATGGGCCCAGCGCCGATCCCCGAGGAACACCACTAGTCACAGGGCTCCAGTCTGAAAAACACACTCCCATGAAACCAATTCTGCACAGCATTGAACATAGAAAATAGGTGCAGGAGTAGGCCATTCGGCCCTTCGAGCCTGCACCACCATTCAATATGATCATCGCTGATCATTCAACTCAGTATCCCGTACCTGCCTTCTCCCCATGCCCCCTGATCCCTTTAGCCACAAGGGCCACATCTAACTCCCTCTTAAATATAGCCAATGAACTGCCCACAACTACTCTCTGTGGCAGAGAGTTCCAGAGATTCACCACTCTCTGTGTGAAACATGTTTTTCTCATCTCGGTCTTAAAGAATTTCCCCCTTATCCTTAAGCTGTGACCCCTTGTCCTGGACTTCCCCAACATTGGGAACAATCTTCCTGCATCTAGCCTGTCCAAACCCTTAAGAATTTTGTTAGTTTCTATAAGATCCCCCCTCAATCTCCTAAATTCTAGCGAGTATAAGCCGAGTCTATCCAGTCTTTCTTCATATGAAAGTCCTGACATCCCAGGAATCAGTCTGGTAAACCTTCTCTGCACTCCCTCTATGGTAATAATGTCCTTCCTCAGATTTGGAGACTAAAACTGTACGCAATACTCCAGGTGTGGTCTCATCAAGACCCTGTACAACTGCAGTAGAACCTCCCTGCTCCTATACTCAAATCCTTTTGCTATGAAAGCTAACATACCATTCGCTTTCTTCACTGCCTGCTGCACCTGCATGCCTACTTTCAATGACTGGTGTACCATGACACCCAGGTCTCGTTGCATCTCACCTTTTCCTAATCGGCCACCATTTAGATAATAGTCTGCTTTCCTGTTTTTGCCACCAAAGTGGATAACCTCACATTTATCCACATTATACTGCATCTGCCAAACATTTGCCCACTCACCCAACCTATCCAAGTCACCTTGCAGTCTCCTAGCATCCTCCTCACAGCTAACATTGCCCCCCAGCTTAGTGCCATCCGCAAACTTGGAGATGTTGCCTTCAATTCCCTCATCCAGATCATTAATATATATTGTAAATAGCTGGGGTCCCAGCACTGAGCCTTGCAGTACGCCACTAGTCACTGCCTGCCATTGTGAAAAGGACCCGTTTACCCCTACTCTTTGCTTCCTGTTTGCCAGCCAGACTTCACCAACATCGGGAATAATCTTCCTGCATCTAGCCTGTCCAACCCCTTAAGAATTTTGTAAGTTTCTACAAACATGGCATATGTGAGATAGGTTCAGCATAAACCTTATATATTCACTGCTGAGACCCTGTCTTTAGATTTTACTTCGGAGTCACGTGAGTGACTACATGAAGAACCCGCCTCAGGACGCATGTGCGGCATTACGTTTCAGCAGGCAACAGCGGCAGGCGGGAGACAGGGCTCCCGCTACAATCTGAAAAACTAAGCTTTAGGTAAGTACTTACCTTTATTTTAACAGCCCCTCGTGTCTGCTTGTTCCCCGTAGGGCATGCAAGCGGCCCCCTTGGACTCCGGGGAAGGAGTGTTCCGTTCGCGGGAGGGGGGGGAAAGACGCCACCAGGACCGCACACACGGCGGACCATGGACTGGGAGCTGTGCCGGTGCCGGTACCACTCCACAGGGGCGACAACGGAGAAGACGGCGCTTGCACTCGTTGGAGGTTCCCCTCAGTCCTCGCTCGCCCTTTGAGTAGCTGGCCAGGTGAGGCAGGCAGGCGGGCGGGCGGCGGCTTCCGACCATTCGGAGCCGATGAAGGGGGGACCCACTACGCAGTGTTGGCATGGAGTGCGCTGCACTCTAACAGCAGCCCGAGTGCAGGAGAGAGAGAGCGCACCGCGGCAGGACCGCTAACCAGCGCCCCGCTCCCGACACTGCACCAAGCCCGTCAGCACTTCAGCAGCGGGCTGGGGAAAACGCTGCACCTGCCTGCTCGACGGAGGAGCGTCTCATTGCGGGGACAGCAACAGGCGGTAGGACCGCTTAGCGGGCGGTCCGCTAACCCGACACCGCGACCGAGCCCAGCCCGCTAGCGCCTGAGCAGCGGGCTGGATGTATGCAAAACCGGCCGGTGGTTTCCAACATCGGACGGGGACGTCTCTCCACCCAGGAGGGGGAGAGACAGCCGCCTGAGCTGCAGGAGCGGCTCTTGGGCATTGGAGAGGTGAGTTGCAGTTGTGTTTTTTGCAGGCTTTTCAGGAACACAACGCAGAAAACTCTCAAAGAAAAACTGCCCCGCTCCAACTCTACCAGCGGGGCAGCAACCGGCGGCAGCGTCGCTCTCAGAGCGGTTTCGCTATCCCTGAGACCGAGCCAAGCCCAGTCTCGCCAGAGCCTGCACGGCGGACTGGGAAAGCGGCCAGGAAGCCAAACGGCCGGTCGTCTCCAATTCGTCGGAGGGGGACATGTCTCCACCAAAGCAGAAGAGAGACAGCCGCCTGAGCTGCATTTAGCAGCTCCTGGAGGAGATGGTCCACCGGGAACAGCAGCGCTCCCGGCGAGACAGGACAGGTACCTCCTCCATAGTGTCGTGTCAGGCACTGCCCTTTGCTACCTCATACCACGGGCTGGAGCAGGAGGCTAGCATTGGTGACCAGGGCAGGGCTGGTCGGGAAATGGGGCAGGCGGACGAAATCGGGAGTATGCATGGGGTGCAGGATCAGGAACAGCTGTTGGGTGTGGTGGACCGCTTCGTAGCAACCCCACGGGCTGGAGCACAGGCCGGAGCCAAAAAATGGCAGCCAGTATTAATCACCTATCCAACAAACCTCTACTGAAGAAGGTGCTCGCCGAGGTGCTGCAAGAACATACAGCACCAGAGAACTGTGAGGCCCTTAAGGGAAAAAAGCCTCAACAGCAAAATCTGGAAAAATGTGGGGGCCCTTATGCGGGCACAAAAACTCAAGCTACAGCGGATCCTAAGGCTCCTGACGTCAGCTATCGCAGCCTATGCTCGTTCTGTGGAGACAACGAAGATGAACACATACCAGCAGGAAGTGCTGGTATTAAGGTGTACCACACAATTCGAACTAAACAATCTCCGGAGGGAAATATAAGACCTGCCCTCAATCCCAAAATTTGCAGGCTTGTGTAAAGCCCCAGCTGCGGAGGCAGACTCACTGCTATTTGGGAGAGATCTGAACAAAAAGCTGAAGGAGATGGAAGAGGCATCAAAAACCTTCGGCATCATGAGGGCAGGCCCCGGGACGAGCAAACCACGACCTCCGATACCCAAGCAGCAGCACCCCACGGCATCCACCAGTCGACGTCTAGAATATGGGACTGGTGAACGCTTGGGGCCGCATTATCCCCAAAGATCTTTTAGATCAGGGCCCGCCGCGGACCCCCTGGAAAATGCGCCTCCCCCCAACGTCGCCAGCACGTCGTCAGAACAAAGCACTCAGAAAACAGAAAAGACAAAACCGCCAATAACCATGGAGGTAGGTGGGTCTGGTTCCTACCAGCATATAGAGCTCTTTCCTGGACTATCTTGGGTTTCATATTAATTCAGTCTACGTGACTATAATGTTGCCAAGAGACAACATAGTTGAATTGGCACAAACATGCAACAAATTAATGGTCAACAAACTACCAACTACTCGACAAGTAACAGAGTAATTGGGAAAATGGTAGCATTTCTGTCTACATGATTCAGACCTTGGTATCAAAAAACGACATATAGGTTGTCATTGAGCGTCTCATGAAGTTACCCACTGAAGTAATATCAGAAAGACAGTGGTGGGGTTAACACTTATACTGGGCATTAATTATCTAAAAATGTTTGGGTGAATTTTATGGATTTAAAGCACTTGCATGTACGGTTATAAATAGACTACACTACGGTGGTGGCCTACATTAACCATATGGGCGGCATAAAGTCGGTATCATGCGACAAGTTGGTCAAAACAATTTGGTATGGTGTGTCCAAAGATGTATTTGACTATCAGCAACTTACCTGCCAGGTAAGCTAAATACAGTGACAGACACCAGGTCACATAAATTTAATGACAACATCGATTAGATGTTTTTTATAAAAAAGTTTTAATAAAACTATCAAGCTATATGACACGCCAGATATCGATTATCTGCATCAACGCTAAATCACCAGGTGTTTGGGTGATGTCCTATGTATGTCGCGTGGGAACCAGACCCTGGGGCAGCAAATGCGTTCGCGCTGGATTGGTGAAATTATTTCTATGTATTTCTTCCCTTCTGCCTCATCAGTCGAGGACTACGCACAGTACAAAAGGACTCTGCTTCAGGTATTTTGATAGTACCTGACGGACTTACGCAGCCATGGTTCCCAATACTCCATGACATGGTTGTTGAAACTTCGATGGTATTCCCCAGTGACCCAGAATTATTAACACTCGGAGCCGGGCACAAGTCATCTGTGCCATGGGAAATTCAAGCTCCTGGGTTGCAGATTCTGCACAAGCCACATCTGGGACTGGGATTGTTATACCGAACCGTCGACACCATGTCAGCATCCCTCTGAACATCCACTGGACTACAGCACTTGTCCAGCATCAAGAGAAGTACTGCAAGGATACAGGGAAAACCTACTCAACCGATACAGGTACTACGAACTGGAATTCCTGGTGAACCTTCACATGATGAAGGATTCGGCTACAGTATCATCAACACAGCTAGAATTGCCCTGCCTGTTTTTTCAAAACAGCTACAGGACAACAGGCCATGGGGTCACACTGGCTGGTGGTAAATCTATGAAGGGTATACAACTCTAAACCCCTAGACCAGGTACACCCATATATGGGATGTCACAGTGGTACTGCCATACCTCAGGGGATACCCACCAGCCAGATCCCTCAACCTGAACCATCTATGCTCTAAACACATATGTTGAGGGCACTCGGAGCAGCACAGAGGGTCCAGTCACTACTCCTATTGCAACTGGACACCATGCTCATAGCTTCAGACCAGATCTCTATCTTTGGCCAGGGAATGGTCAAACCAGACCAGGAACACCTAATCCAGTCATAAAATCCGGGCTTACCCGCCAGAAAACACGGTAATGTGCCATGACCCTATTACCTTACATAGACACAACCTAAATATTCGAGGGAGATGAAAAGCCTTGTGGGTTGGTCACAAATAACCTTGTGGTCGGGTAACGAGCCTTTTTTGGGATGGCTCAAGCAGGTACTAAAGCTCCTGGGATAAAACTAACATGTACAAAGTTTTCATTCCACAGGACAAGCTTCCACGTCAACGGCAAAAGAATGGACGTGCCTATAAACCACATCCTGGCTACAGCAGAATGGTGGGGGTAAAACGTTCAGAGTAAGAATTTATTATAAACTGTTGACAAAACCTGTTTTTATTTGCAGGAAAGATTCCGATCTGCAAATATTTAAATTAGCCCAGGGGAGCATTTAAATTTCTTCATTGTTATTGTAAAAATACCATTGTGTTTTTCTATAAACAGATTCATTGGTTGATTACGATAACACACTTTCTCCCTCAAAGACTTCGGCAGTGGTGGTAGTAATAGCTGTTACACGGTTTGAAATCACAGAGCTTTGAAATCTTCACGTAGTCACTCACGTGACTCCGAAGTAAAATAGTAAGATTAAACGAGAACTTACCAGTTTGAAGTTTGATCTGTATTTTATGAGGAGTTACGATGAGGGATTACGTGCCCTCCGCTCCCACCCTCATTATATGGATCAAACTGATAAATTGATGTCTCTATTTTCTTTACTATGTTACTTCAAATACTTGTGTCTATCTGTGATTCCACACCGCTGCTTTGAAGTATGCCGCACATGCGTCCTGGGGCGGGTTCTTCACGTAATCCCTCATCGTAACTCCTCATAAAATACAGATCAAACTTCAAACTGGTAAGTTCTCGTTTAATCTTACTATTTTACTTTAGACTTTGATACAGTGCAAAAACAGGCCCTTTGATCCAACGAGACAATGCCGACCAGCGATCACCCCATACACTAACACTATCCTAGCACACGATGGACAACTTGCCATTTTTACCAAAGCTGATTTACCTATAAACCTGTACGTCTTTGAAGGGTGGGAGGAAACCGGAGCACCCAGAGAAAAATCCATGCAGATCACGGGGAGAACATACAAACTCTATAGAGACAGCACCTGTAGTCAGGATTGAACCTGGGTCCGTGGCACTGTAAGGCAGCAACTCCACTGCTTCGCTACCATGCCGCCCATCTGTTGTGTCTGTGAAATCTATTCTAGGTTGTGCTTATTTAGTACGGGCAAAAAATATGAAATCACTGGTAATGTTTTCAAAAATGACATATATTCCAGGATCACGGTTAGTGGAACAGTCCCATTAATGTGCCCTATGAATACGGGACAGTGATTCGCTCACCACCATGAATTCGATTTTTGTAAGTAAAGTTGAGGTCTAATTTTTTTTTGCATATTCTTTCTAACTATATTTTTAAATTGCAATCTTCCTGTTGTGATTTTACTTCGGAGTCACGTGAGTGACTACGTGAAGAACCCACCCAGCGCGCAGGCGCGGCATTACGTCAGCAGCGCAACAGCGGCAGCAGCTGGAGCCAGGCTCTCCAGCGGCAGCATAAAGACCAGACTCCAGGTAAGTGTCTTTTGTGTTTACAGAGTCGCTAAACGGAGGAATAGAATGGCTTCCCGAAAGCGACCAGCAAGAAGGACTGCCTGCCCAACTCCACCCGAGGAGGGGTCAATATTTGGGCGGCAGCCACCATTGAAAGCAACACGCAAATCAAAGCCGGTGATCTCGACCTGAACGCACCGGCGAAACGGGGAGACAGCCGCATCACATGAGGCAGCTGCTGCAATGCTCGACGAGGAATGCGATAGGCAAACCAAGGAGGACGGGCTTTTCCTCCAAAAACCCTTCTGTTCCCTTCTCGAGGGACAGAAATTGGCCTATCACAAACATGACAGCACTAGTTGCCGTGCGTGCTGGAGGAAGAAGTGCTGCTGGGTGTTGGTCAGTCATCGTACGCAGGTGCCCCGACGGCCGGGTGATACTACCACCAAGGATGGCAGCCAGTATCATCAACCTCTCCAACAAGCCTTTGCAGGAGAAGGTCGTGCCCTTGCACCTCCTGCTCCTTCTCGACCTCAGTGCAGCATTTGATACTGTCGACCACACCATCCTAATTGACCGTCTCCAGTACGGGGTTGGTATTGATGGCACGGCCCTGAGCTGGTTCATCTCCTCCCTCAAAGGTAGGAGTTTATCAACATAGGCAACTCTTTCTCCCCCCCAGCTGGCCTCTGCTGCGGGGTTCCACAAGGTTCCATTCTCCTCTCCCTGTATATGCTCCCCTTAGGCCAAGTTATTCAAAGGCACGGCATTTCCTTCCATTGCTACGCAGACGATACCCAACTCTATCTCCCCCTGAAACCCAAAAACCAATCAAATCTGCTTAACCTTATCCGTTGCCTCGAGGATATAAAGTGTTGGATGGCCCAGAACTTCCTCCAACTGAATGAGAGTAAGTCTGAGGTCATCCTTCTCGGCCCCTCGGACTCAATCAAAATGATAGCAGGCAGCCTTGGAAGCCTTAGCCCACTACTCAAACCTCACATCAAAAACTTTGTTGTGATATTTGACTCAGCACTGAAATTTGACAAACAAGTCAATGCCGTGGTGAAAGCTAACTTCTTCCAGCTTTGGACGATAGCTAAAATAAAACAATTCCTCCAGTTTGATGACCTTGAAGAGATCATCCACACATTTATCTCCTCCCTCCTCAATTACTGCAACTCCCTTTACACTGGCTGCCAATCTTCCCTGTCCAGCCTGCAACTGGTCCAAAACGCCGCAGCGAGACTCCTGACGGGCACCCGAAAAAGGGACCACATCACCCCGAACCTGGCCCCTCTCCACTGGCTCCCTGTGCAGTTCCGAATAAATTTCAAGATCCTCCTTTATGTCTACAAAGCCCTTAACGGGCTTGCCCCCACCTACATCAATAGTCTGCTAACCCACCACTCCACGTCCAGGTCCCTCAGATCAGCCGACTTGGGGTTACTGAACATCCCGCGGTCTAGGCATAAGCTCAGGGGTGACCGCGCCTTTGCGGTTGCAGCTCCTAGGCTGTGGAACAGCATCCCTCTTCCCATCAGAACTGCCCCCTCCATCGACTCCTTTAAGTCGAGACTTAAAACTCATCTTCACTCTCAAGCCTTTTTTGACGTCCTCTGACTGAGGGCTAATATGTATGTATTCATGTATGTACGTAACCTATGCACCAATGTTGTATAATGTTAGTACCTCCACCAATGTGAAGCACTTTGGCCAACGAGAGTTGTTTTTTAAATGTGCTATAGAAATAAAGTGACTTGACTTGACTTGCGTTTGTCAGAGTTATTGTACTGCGTGGGCTGCGTGGGCTAAAATAACATCAGGAGTGTCTCATACAGAGAAAGGAGAATTGAAATTACTGTATATAGCATGAGCAGATTTATCACAGCCATCATCTTCTGCAAAACAAAGTCATGATACCGGTTCCTTCTAGATTTTAAGCAGATGTACGATGTGATTTGTCCCAGTAAAGTCCACATAACCTTCCAGCAAACCACATGCAACAACATCAAACATTGGTTTAGTTTGAATATTACAAGTGACAAACATTGAACGTTCAACCTGTTGAAGTTTCACCAGGTTCAGATTAAAACGGGTGTAAATGGATGAAGGGAAAGGCATTTTTGTGAATTAATCTACTAATTAGTTGTTCATTTGCATGACAAAACAGAGTGCACATAGCCACTAATTTCTGCCATTCTTATAGGCACGTGGAAATCACACAATTTGTTTTAAAAAAAGGCCAAATAATAATTTGTTGCACATTTGCAGAGCATTTACCTCTACGTTATCTGCTGCACTGCAGTCAAATACCAATCCAGTTTAGGAAAATTGGTAACTAAATCCCCAAGTTAAATATAATAATTAGAGCCAGGATGTTTAGGCACTAAAAAAACTCTGAAATAGGCAGGCAAAAAGGCAAAATAAAATTACAAAAAAGGCATGAAAAAGGCATTTATTGACAAAAAAGGCATAACAAGGCATGTATTTCTACCACCAAAATATGGTTAAAATGATACTAAAGGTATACTACTTTAAATTACCAAAGTTGCCTAGTTGCACATAATTACTATAATTTTTTCCAAATTATCTGGTGTTAAACTATGCCGTCTGTCAGACAATATGCTTCAGTTGTGAAAGCCTTCTTTCTACCTCAGCTGAGGTCACTGTCACATACCCAAAGCAAACTACACACTCTATATTCATGTCGATATCTTGTGCATTACAACTACCTTTGACAACTTTAGCTATGTTTTGTATTTCTTCAAGATCTTTGTTAACTAAAATCGCTCTCTCACATTTTCCTTGTATGTCTTTACCAGGAACAACGAATATTGTCAGTTACTTTGTTGAAAACTTGCAAGTTATTCACTAACGTTTTGCCACTGCGAAGGGAGACGTGGACCGAAGGCTGCGAACGATGACGACAGTCATCATCAGCCTAGCTGTGTAAAGGTTTGGAGCAGTGGAGAAGAAGCCGGCCAGAACACCTTTCACCATGAACCAACGAGCAACAAAGATCTACAAGATCCGGCAGGAGCTGAAGTCCCTCAAGAAGCCGTGTAAAGAGGCCAGGGAAGAACAACTTCCCCGCTTGGTTGAGCTGCGAACCATCCTGAGGAAGAAGCTGATGACCCTCCGTAGAGCTGAGTGGCACCAAAGACGCCGGATGGAAAGAGCCAGGAAGCGAGGAGCATCATTCATAGCCAACCCCTTCGGCTTCACCAAACAACTACTCGGGCAGAAGCGCAGTGGGAGTTTGGCTTGCTCTAAGGAGGAGATCGACCGGCACATCCAGACGACCTACAGTGACCCAGTCAGGCAGCAGGAGCTGGGTCAGTGCAACATCCTGATAAAACCACCTCCACCCATCATGGAGTTTGATAGTAGAGAGCCAATCCTGAAAGAGGTCCAGGACGTTGTGAAGAGAGCAAGAGCTGGCTCAGCCCCTGGCCCGAGCAGAGTCCCCTACAGGGTCTACAAGAACTGCCCCTTGTTACTGAAATGGCTGTGGAAGATCCTGAAAGTCATCTGGAGGAGAGGGAAAGTGGCGCAGCAGTGGCGATTTGCTGAAGGAGCCTGGATCCCAAAGGAAGAAGATTCCAAGAAAATCGATCACTTCAGGATCATCTCTTTGCTAAGCGTTGAAGGCAAGATCTTCTTCAGCATAGTGGCGAGGCGGCTGACCAACTTCCTCTCCAGCAATGGCTACATCGACAGCTCAGTGCAAAAGTGAGGCTTATCTGGAGTGCCAGGGTGTCCAGAGCACACGGGAGTGGTGACCCAGCTCATCAGAGAAGCCAGAGAGAACAAGGGAGACCTGACAGTGCTCTGGGTTGACCTGGCCAACGTCTATGGCTCCATCCCGCACAAGCTGATCCAGACAGTCATGGCCAAGCATCATGTGCCGGGCCAAGTGGCAGATCTCATCCTGGACTATTACAACCAGTTCAGCATGAGAGTCTCATCAGGGTCAGTAACATCAGAGTGGCACAGACTGGAGGTTGGGATCATCACAGGCTGCACCATCTCTGTGATCCTTTTTGCCTTGGCGATGAACATGATCGTCAAGTCTGCTGAGCCAGAGTGCCGGGGCCCTCGGACCAAGTCAGGAATGTGCCAACTGTCTGACTGTCACCACTGAGTCAGTGCCAGGAGGCAGGTGGATCCTGCAGGGGTTGGAGAAGCTGATTGGATGGGCAAGGATGAGGTTTAAGCCAGGAAAATCAAGGTCACTGGTGCTGAAGAAGGGCAAAGTCATGGACAGGTTCCGCTTCAGCATTGAAGGGACACCAATCCCAACTGTCTCCGAAAGGCCAGTGAAGAGTCTTGGCAAGGTGTTTAACAGCAGCCTGAACGATACAGCATCTGTCCAGGCAACCTGTCAGGAGCTGGTTGAGAGCAGTGGACCAGTCGGGGCTTCCCGGCAAGTTCAAGGCATGGATTTACCAGCATGGTATCCTGCCAATGATACTCTGGCCACTGCTTGTCTACAGTCCCAATCCCCATCGTAGAGAGATTGGAGAGGAAAGTCAGCAGCTTCCTCAGGAGGTGGATGGGACTGCCCAGGAGCCTTAGCAGCGTCGCCCTTTATGGAAATAACACCAAGCTCCAGCTGCCCCTGAAGTCCCTGGAGGAGGAGATCAAGGTGACTCGGGCCAGAGAGGTGATGATGTACAGGGACTCCAGCGACCCCAAGGTGGCTCAAGCAGGGGTGGAGGTGAAAACTGGGAGGAAGTGGAGAGCCAGTGAAGCCGTGCTTTGTGGAGAGCAGGCAAGCAGAGTCTCGGATACGCCACAGAGTCCTCGTGGGAGCAGTGACTCGGGGAAGAGCTAGTCTGGGAATCTTCCCAACTCCCCAGTTTGACAAGGCAAAGGGGGAGGAGAGGCGCAGGCTGGTCCAGGAGGAAGTGAGGGCAGCAGAGGAGGAGGAGAGGTGTACCAGAGCAGTTGGATTGAGGCAGCAGGGAGCCTGGACAAGGTGGGAGCAGGCCATGGACTGAAAAGTCACATGGACTGAGCTCTGGCAGGCTGAACCACAGCGCATCACGTTCCTGGTCCAGGCAGTGTATGATGTCCTGCCCAGCCCATCGAACCTCTTCATCTGGGGCAAAGCGGAATCTCCAGATTGCCCGCAATGCTCAGGCAAGGGGACGTTGGAACACATCCTGAGCTGTTGCCCAAAGGCACTTGGGCAGGGCCGGTACACCTGGTGTGACGACTAGGTTCTCAAACCCATTGCAGAAGCCATCAGCATGGGAATCAGCAGCTGCACACGAGAACGCCCCACCACCCAGATGATCACCTTCGTGAAGGCCGGAGTGCAGCTGCCAAGAACCACAGCGGCCAGGAATCCGTCAGGAATCCTGGCGACTGCGCAGGACTGGCAGCTTTCTGTAGACCTGGTGAAACAGCTGAGGTTCCCACAGCACATTGCCACGACCACCCTGAGGCCAGATATCCTCCTGGTCTCAAGCAGGGGTGGAGGCGACCAAAAACATCATCTTATTGGAACTGACAGTGCCGTGGGAGGACCGTCTGGAGGAGGACCACGAGAGAAAGATGGCCAAGTATGAAGAGCTGGTCATAGACTGCCGTAAGCAGGGCTGGAAGGCAAGGTGTATGCCCATCGAGGTTGGCTGCAGAGGTTTTGCAGGGCAATCGCTCTACAAAGCCTTGAGTGCACTGGGCATCAACAGAGTGGCAAGGAGAGGGGCCATCAAGAACACCACAGAGGCAGCAGAGAAGGTCTCGAGATGGTTCTGGATCAGGAGAGGAGGTCCATGGGGAGGAGCGAATGCCACCTGAACACGTCGTGGTCTGATCAACCACGGCTGGGTCACCTGGGTGAGGGTGTCTGATGTTGAAAGACCCCAAACACCCAATGACCATAGGTTACATCACTGATGATGTGTTCAGGAGCATCTATCGATGTATTTGTATCAATGCCACATTTCTCAAGGGAAGTGGTAACTTGTGGGAAGTTTGCAAAATTGGAAGCAATAAATAGATTTTGGAGAAGACTGAACCAGCAGGCAGCGGCACAAATGAATGAACGACCAACGGTGGCGCCACCGGTTTCGCCCCGGTGGTGGAAATTTTCTTGTCTGAATTGGATGAAGGGATTCAAAGTAACATTAGCAAATTTGCAGATGGCACAAAGCTGGGTGGCAGTATGAACTGTGAGGAGGATGCTATGAGAATGCAGGGTGACTTGGACAGGTTGGGGGAGGGGGCAGATGCATGGCAGATGAAGTTTAATGCGGATAAGTGTGAGGTTATCCACTTTGGTAGCAAAAACAGGTAGGCAGATTACTATCTAAATGGCGTCAAGTTGGGAAAAAGGGAAGTGCAACGGGATCTGGGGGTCCTTGTTCATCAGTCTTTGAAAGCAAGCATGCAGGTACAGCAGGCATTGAAGAAAGCGAATGGCATGTTGGCCTTTATAACACGAGGAATCAAATATAGGAGCAAAGAGGCCCTTCTGCAGTTGTACAGAGCCTTAGTGAGGCCACACCTGGAGTATTGTGTGCTGTTTTGGCCCCCTAATTTGAGGAAGGACATTCTTAGTATTGAGGGAGTGCAGCGTAGGTTTACAAGGCTAATTCCCGGGATGGTGGGACTGTCATATGCTGAAAGAATGGAGCAGCTGGGCTTGTACACTCTGGAGTTTAGAAGGATGAGAGGAGATCTCATTGAAACATATAAGATAGTTAGGGGTTTGGACACGCAGGAAACATGGTCCCGATGGGGAGTCCAGAACCAGGGGCCACAGTTTAAGAATAAGGGGTAAGCCATTTAGAACAGAGACCAGGAAACACTTTTTCTCACAGAGAGTGGTGAGTCTGTGGAATTCTCTGGTGGAGGCAGGTTCTCTGGATGCTTTCAAGAGAGAGCTAGATAGGGCTCTTAAAAATATCGGAGTCAGGGAATGTGGGGAGAAGGCAGGAATGGGGTACTGATTGGGGATGATCAGCCATGATCACATTGAATGGCGGTGCTGGCTTGAAGGGCCGAATGGCCTACTCCTGCACCTATTGTCTATTGTCTATTGTAATTTATACTATGTTAACACATTAATAATAACATTAATATTAACGTGTTAACATAGAAAACGTCATTGTTATCACGGTACAACTAGTGAAAACAGCACGACCTTTTAGCAAAACAGCAAAAAAAGCTTTATTTAGGCACTCGATCATGAAAAAGTTTTACATTTCAGTAAGCAATCCTCAATTCTTTGTATTCACTCTTACCACAGAGAGCATAGTAACATTTAATCTAACCTACCAACCCTAGTGCATAGGGACTTGAAACAAAGGTGGGATAACATCAAACTAGTGTGTTTGATTGATCAATGGTCGGTGTGGACCAGTGGGACGAAGGACCAGATTCAACGTCTTTGGGATGTGGCTGTAATCCCGAGCACTCATGGGGAGCAGCAGCAACAGTTGTGTCAGTTTGCCACGTGGGTTGGTAAAATATGTAAACTTTAATGAGCAAATGTTTTGCTTTTACACACTAATAACCTGTAGTAGAGCAGATAGGCAGGAAAAATTACCCTGTGAATTTGCTCCAGTACTTAACACTGCACTTTGGTCCTCCCCTATCCAAGTGTATTCATTGGTCGTCAAATTATCAATTAGATTCTCCAAACTCGATGGGCAAATTATAATGTCTTCTTAATAAATGTCATAATTAGTTGATTAAAATAGGTAGCAACTTGTGGCGATGGAGGGATAGTCCCCAAGTTGGGAATCATCACAACCTTTTGTTTATAGATACAACGTGGAAAAATGTGGAAGTAAGTTCCTTCTCGTATACGGACACCTCCCCAGCTTCCGTAAGCACACCTGACGCTCAGCAGTAACACGTTGGCCTGGGGTTCTTACACCAAGACACTGACCGGTGGAAAGATGTACAAATGCTCAAACTAATCTGCTGCATCACTCTGCACTCTCACTCTTCTACACTATATGGGGACCACGCAGTTATGCGTAACATTAGGAGTCTCATACAGAGAAAGGGGAACTCATCTTTTGTGAAACAAACTCATGATTCAGTTTCCTACTTTTTTCTTAGAGAACGAGAAGTTATAAACAAAGCATTTTTTCAAGAAGGGCTGCAGGAAACATGTTGGGAACTATAGGCCAGAGAGCTTAACATATGTAGATGGTAAGTTAGTGGAGAGGTTTCTGAGGGATAGGCTATACAGACATTTGGATGGACAAGGGCTGATTAGGATATAGTCAACATGGTTTTGTACGTGTGAGGCCACTCGTGTCTCACAAACCTGATTGATTTTTTTGAAATCGTGACAAAAAACGTTGACAAAAATGCTGGAGAAACTCAGCGGGTGAGGCAGCATCTATGGAGTGAAGGAAAGAGGCAACGTTTCGGGTTGAGACCCTTCTTCAGACTGATGTGAGAGTGGGGATCTTCACCCCCTTCCCAGCCCTCACTCACATCAGTCTGCTGAACGGTCTTGACCCAAAACGTTGAAGGTTGAATCGCAGGTAGATAAGGTGGTCAAAAAGGCTTTTGGCACTTCGGCCTTCATCAGTCAGAGTATTGAGTATAGAAGTTGGGAGGTCATGTTGCAGTTGTATATGAGGTTGGTGAGACCACATTTGGAATATTGTGTTCAGTTCTGGGGACCATGTTATAGCAAATATATTGTCAAGCTTGAAAGGGTTCAGAAAAGATTTACGAGGATGTTGCCAGGACTAGAGGGTGTGAGCTATAGGGAGAGGTTGAGTAGGCTGGGTCTCTATTCTAAGGAACGTAGGAGGACGGGGGGGAGATCTTATAGAGGTGTACAAAATCATGAGAGGAATAGATCGGGTAGATGCACAGTCTTTTGCCAAGAGTAGGGGAATCGAGGACCGCTGGACATAGGTTTCTTCTTCTTGCATATGGTGTGCACAGCCTAAAGTTGTAGGACAACTTGTTCTATTTGATCTTATTTGATTGTGCACGCCGGGTTAATTGCATTCGTTGAAACAGGGTGGACCACGTGAAGGTTGCAATCTTCCACCCCGACATAGGTTTAAGGTGAAGAGGAAAAGATTTAATAGGAATCAGAGGGGTCACTTTTGCACACGAACGGTGGTGGGTGTATGGAACAAACTGCCAGAGGAGGTAGTTGAGGCTGGGACTATCCCATCATTTAAGAAACAGATAGGTACTGTACATGGATAGGACAGGTTTGGAGAGATATGGACCAAGCGCAGGCAAGTGGGACTAGTGTAGCTGGGACATTGTTGGCCGGTGTGGGCGAGTTGGGCAGAAGGGCATGTTTGCACAGTGTTGTATCACTCTATGACTCTATATAGGACGGGATTTGTTACAGTAAGTCCACATAACCTTCCGGCAAACCACGCACAACAACAACAAACATTGATTTAGTTTGAATATTACAAGTAACAAACAATGAACGGCCAGCATGTTGTTGATTCACCAGGTTCAGCATAAAGCAGGTGTAAATGGAGGAAGGAAAGGGAATTTTTGTGAATTAATCTACTAATCAACTATTCATTAGCATGCCAAAACAGAGTGCACACGTCCAATAATTCCTGCTATTCTTATAGGCACGTGGAAATCACACAGGTAGCTTGTTGCAAAAAAAAAGCAGCATTTTGTTGCACATTTGCAGTGCATTTACCTCTCCATTAACTGTTGCACTGCTGTCAAATACCAATCCAGCTTATGAAAATTGTGAACTAGTTCCCCAAGTCAAATATAATACATTGAGGACAGTTAATCACCGTAACGCAGGTGTCCTAAGGCGAGCTCAGGGAGGACAGAAACCTCCCGTGGAGCAGAAGGGCAAAAGCTCGCTTGATCTTGATTTTTAGTGGGAATACGGACCGTGAAAGCGGGGCCTCAACATCCTTCTGACCTTTTGGGTTTTAAGCAGGAGGTGTCAAAAAAGTTACCACAGGTCTTCAAATGTGAGAAAGGACATTCTTGCTATTCAGGCAGTGCAGCGTAGGTTCACGAGGCTAATTCCCGGGATGGCGGGATTGTCATATGTTGAAAGAATGGAATGGAGCGACTGGGCTTGTATACACTGGAATTTAGAAGGATGAGAGGGCATCTTATTGAAACATATGAAACATATTAAGGGATTGGACACGCTAGAGGCAGGAAACATGTTCCCGATGTTGGGGGAATGCAGAACCAGGGCCCATAGTTTAAGAATAAGGGGTAGGCCATTTAGAACGGAGATGAACAAAAACTTTTTCACCCTGAGAGTTGTGAATCTGTGGAATTCTCTGCCTCAGAAGGCAGTGGAGGCCAGTTTTCTGGAGAGTTAAATAGGGCTCTTAAAGATAACAGAGTTAAGGGATATGGGGAGAAGGCAGGAATGGAGTACTGATTAACATGTGAATGAAATCAGAAATGATCAGGGTAGGAATGGCAGCCTGCCGGCATTCAAAGATCATGGCCAAATCCAACTCAGTATCCTGTACCTGCCTATTGTCCACAATTGTTCCCCTTTACCACAAGGGCCAAAATCCCTCTTAAATAATGTGAAGTTTACCCTCTTCGAGAGTTTGCGACTCACCAATCTCGTTATAACAGAACTCATCTCTGTTTTAAAATCACTGAAATACTGTGAACACTTGTCCTGGACTTCCCAGACATTAAACTGAAATCTTCCTGCTCTAGCCTGTGAACCCCCCAATTTGTAATTTAAATTAATCTTTTAATTTATAACCAGCAATTCATAAGACAGTGGACATCCCAGGAATCAGTCTGGTGAACCTTCTCTGCACACTAATTACAAAGAGCATGCACTCTCTCTGGATTTCAGATTTGGAGACCAAAACTGTACGCAATACTCCAGGTGTGGTCTCACCAAGACCCTGTACAACGGCAGTAGAGAACCTCCCTGCTCCTATAAAATATGAAACTAACTGACAATTTGATCTTCACCAACCCTATGTGCATGACTGTTGGCAGTTTAAGCTTAGGAAGAATAACAGGTATATGGGACTAGGGGAGATTATGTGTGATGGACGGATGATCGAGAATGTTTCCGTGCTGTGTGGACTGACTGGTTATATGGACTGGGCCAGACATCCAATGCTGTATCGCCCCTCCTAAACTAATACTAAACACACATCTGTTTTTGGGACAAAATTTTATGATACTGCATCTGCCAAACATTTGCCCACTCAGCCACAAGTCACCTTGCAAGCATCCTCCTCACAGCAACACTGTTGCTTAGTGTTTCCGCAACCTTGGTTGCCTTAAAATATGTGAACTTTATGTGAATGAGCATGATCACGGTGAATGTTTTGCTGGCTTACACACTAATAACCTGCACCAGTAGACAGTTTTTAAGCAAAAGGAAATATGTACTCATTTGAATTGCTCCAATCACGTTATAACAGAACGAACCATGTTAAATCACAAATACTGAACACAAATAATAACAGACATTAAACTGAATTACTTCTGAGCAGTGAAACCCCAATTTCCATTTAAATTAAGTTTTAATTTATAACCAGCAATTCTTGGACTTCACACTAACTACAAAGAGCAGCATAAAATGTAACCTGACAATTTGATCCACCAACCCTAGTGCACTAGTGTGATGGAATGATCAATGGTCGGTGTGGACTGACGCGACCCCCCTAAACTTTTTAAACACGTCTTTGGGACTTTTAAGAAAAAAATCCTGAAGAGAGCACTGTTGTTTCCGTTTTTTTTAAAAATCGAACTTTAATGCGCAATTTTTGCTTTTCCACTAATTGTCGGAAATCGCTCCGACATTTGGTTCCACAACGCTGCTGGATGTATTCAAATGGTTCTCCCCTATCTGTATTCACGGGCCCAAGGGAGGGGAGGGGATTCTCCAAACTTTTTGCAGTGTCTGCCAGCCTGGCAACCAGGAGACCGTCCTCCCATCGCCAGGCAGGAGGGGCTGAATCTGAACCCAGCGGCTGTAACCCCAACACCAGTCGTCGCTGCGGTGGGGCCCGCTCCCCTCGCTTCCAGGGCCCAAGCCATCTTCCTCTGAATCTGAACCCAGCGGCTGTAACCCCAACACCAGTCGTCGCTGCGGTGGGGCCACGCTCCCCTCGCTTCCAGGGCCCAAGCCATCTTCCTCTCACGCCACCCCCGTTGGGCCCACGCCACCCCCGCTTGGGCCCACGCCACCCCCGCTGGGCCCACGCCACCCCCGCTGGGCCCACGCCACCCCCGCTGGGCCCACGCCACCCCCGCATTCAGAGTATTGTATTCAGTTTTGGGCATCATGTTATGGGAAATATGTCATCAAACTGGAAAGGTACAGTGAAGATTTATGAGGATGTTGCCAGGACTAGAGAGCCAGAGCTATAGGGAGAGGTTGAGTAGGCTGGGACTCTATTTCATAGAGCACAGGAGGATGAGGGATGATCTAATAGAGGTGTATAAAATCATGATTTGAATAGATATGGTTGAGTCTTTTGCCCAGAGTAGGTGAATCGGGGAGCTGAGGACAAAAGTTTAAGGTGAAGGGCAAAATATTTCATAGGAATCTGAGGGGTATGTTTTTCACACAAAGGGTGGTAGGTGTATGGAACAAGCAGCCATAGAAGGTAGTTGAAGCAGGGACTATCGCAACATTTAAGAAACAGTTAGACAGGTACATGGATAGGACAGGTTTGGTGGGATATGGATCAAACGTGGGCAGATGGGACTCGTGCAGATGGGACATGCAGGGCCAAAGGGCCTGTTTCCACACTGTATCACTCTATGACTCTTTCCCTCTCAAACTCATTCTCTTGTCTTCTCCCCATTACCTCTGACACCCCCTATCAATCAAGAATCTATCAATCTCCTCCTGAAAAATGTCCATTGACTTGACCTCCACAGCTGTCTGTGGCAAATTAATTCCACAGTTCACCACCCTCTAACTTAAGAAATTCCAGCTCATCTCTTTCCTGAAGGATTGTCTTTTAATTCTGAGGCTGTGGCCACTGGTCCTAGACTCTCCCACTAGTGGAAACATCCTCTCCAAATCCACTCCATCCAGGTTTTTACTCGGCTGGGACAGACGGCAACAGCTTCACACCTTGTCCCAAAGCTTGTGTCCAGTCCTGCATCACCCAAGGCAGCAGAGATGTTATAGGAGAGGGCAAGCACCGTAACAAAGTAGCTCACGATGGTTTGGGTAACATTCAGGAATGTCTATACATGTCACATCATGAATATTACTGAAGAACGGTCTTGACCTGAAATATAATCTATACCTTTTCTCCAGAGATGTTGCCTGACCCGCTGAGTTACTCCAGCAGTCTGTGACATATCACCTATCCGTGTTCACCACAGATGCTGCCTGACCCGCTGAATTACTCCAGCACTCTGAAACGTCACATATTCATATTCTCCGCAGATGCTGCCTGACCAGCTGAGTTACTCCAGCACTTTGTGTCTATTTTCCCTTCACCATCTGCCCAAGCCCACTCTCCCCCCTCCTTTCCTATGTTCCTTTCCACACGTAAACATTTCTCTGCCTTTACATTTCACTCCTCTTTCAAATCTGCTCTACTTATCTACATGCATTTTTCTTCTTAACTTTTTAGTCATGGAATGTTGCAGTGTGGAAACATGCCCTTCAGCCCAACTTGCCCACACCGACCGACATGTCCCATCTAAACTAGTCCCACTCACACGCGTTTGGCCCATATCCATCTAAATCTGTCCTATCCATATACGTGTCCAAATGTCTCTTAAACAGTAGGATGGTCCCAGCCTTAACTGCCTCCTCTGGCAGCTTGTTCCATACACCCACCACCCTTTGCGTGAAAAATCTACCTCTCAGATTCCTGTTAATTTCTGAAATATTGGTCATAGATTTGCCGCAAAAATGCTCCAAAGTTAGGCTAAGAATGCATCAGAGAGCATCTAAAACCCCTGAGCTTTCAGGGCCCTTAAACGGGCCCTGGATCCCGGCATCAAGCGACTTCATGCTTCGTGCTGGTACCGGCCATACCTGTAGTCCAAATCGAACCAGAGTCTCTGGCGCTGCAAGGCAACAACTCAAACTGCACTATGCCGCCCCCATTTATTCAACCATCTGTTGAATGGTTCACACCCATTCACTGTCAGTCTTCCCGCTCACTCACAGTGAACACGTAGAAATTGCTGGGACATAGATCTATGGAATTGTGCAGCTTCTTGTTGAAAGCCTAACTAATCAATGTGCAGATCTGGACCTTGGGATCACCTTTATTCTCAGGCCCAGGAGCGCTACCAAAGGAAAGACCAGCAGGATTAGCAGTCAAACCCACACATAGAGGGAAGGAATGGATGGAAGTCATCCATTCCTTCTCTTCAGAGATGCTGCCCGTCCCACTGAGTTACTCCAGCATTTTGTGTCTCTTCGGTTTATACCAGCATTTGCAGTTCCTTCTTACACAAACCCGTGCAGCTCATTCTGCAGGAGGTATTTAGAAAATTGTTGTTCAGTTTTAAGGTGGTTGAGGCCAGTTCATTGGCTATATTTAAGAGGGAGTTAGATGTGGCCCTTGTGGCGAAAGGGATCAGGGGGTATGGAGAGAAGGCAGGTACAGGATACTGAATTGGATGATCAGCCATGATCATATTGAATGGCGGTGCAGGCTCGAAGGGCCGAATGGCCTACTCCTGCACCTATTTTCTATGTTTCTATGTTAAAGCAAATCTGGGTCTCTCTCTTCACAACAGTTATCAGTATAAACATATTCACAGAAGTTTGCAGTTGCATGTTGACAACGATGATGAGAGAATGGAATGAAATTGTTTAATAAAAAACAAACGATACACACACAAGTCGGATCGGATTAAAGAAAGCAAACTCAATGCTAGCATTTATTTCAAGAAGGCATGTAGACAAAAACAGGGATGTAATGTTGAGGCTCTATAGGGCGCTGGTAAGGCCACATGTGGAATATTGTGAGCCATTTTGGGCACAAAGTCTGAGGAAGGATGTGCTGGCTCTGGAGAGGGTCAAGGGGAGGTTTACAAGAATAATCCCAAGAATTAGTAGGTTAACATATGGTAAGCTTTTATCGGCACTGGGCCTGTATTCGCTGGAGTTTAGAAGAAGGGGGGGGGAGGGGGGACCTCATTAAAACATACAGAATAGTGAAAGGCTTGGATAGAGTAGATGTGGAGAGGAAGTTTCCACTAGTGGGAGAGTCTCGGACTAAATACTAGATTCCTGACAAAACGTCTACAGCTTGTGTGTGTAAATGGAACGGAAAGAGCTGTGTTGAGGGGTACACCTCAGGGCACAGTACTCGGCCCACATCGGTTTTTGCTTTACATAAATGGCATCTATGAAAAAGTCACAAGACCAGACTATTTGCTGATGATAGTTTGCTGTACCGTCCAATTAAGTCAGCTGATGCTGAAGATGCTTTCCAAAAAGATTTCGATACTATGGTTGAATGGTCATAACAATGGGGCATGCAGTTCAACCCTTCCAAATGTGAAACCATGCGTGTCACCAGGAAGAAGAATCCAGGCGAAACATCATACAATATTCTTGGTGCCACCCTTGAAGAATCCAAACAAACCAAGTATCTTGGCATCAAATTACAGAATGATCTACGTTGGAATGGTCAAACTCATCATGCAACGGTGAAAGCAACAGGTGTCCTAAACTTTCTGAGGCGCAAATTTCATCATTGTTCAACTACTATCAAGGAGAAGCTATACTTCACCCTCGTTAGACCACATTTGGACTACGCAGTTGCTGCATGGAATCCAAACACAAATAAAAACATTTCTTCCATCGAACGTGTCCAAAGACAGGCAGCTCGATTTGTTACAAATACCTATGAGAGAGAAGCGAGTGATACCAACTTCTGAATTCTCTGGGGTGGAACCCTCTGCAAGACAGACATGAAGCTCACCGTTTGACCAGTTTTTACAAAATGTTAAATGGTCAACTCAACATAGATAACCAAACCTACACCCCAATTAGGAGCAGACAATAGACAATAGACAATAGGTGCAGGAGGTGGCCATTCGACCCTTCAAGCCAGGACCGCCATTCAATGTGATCATGGCTGAACATCCCCAATCAGTACCCCGTTCCTGCCTTCTCCCCATATCCCCTGACTCCGCTATTTTTAAGAACCCTATCTAGCTCTCTTGAAAGCATTCAGGGAACCTGCCTCCACCGCCCTCCGAGGGAGAGAATTCCTCAGACTCACCACTCTCTGTGAGAAAAAGTGTTTCCTCGACTCCGTTCTAAATGGCTTATTCTTAAACTGTGGCCCCTGGTTCTGGACTCCCCCAACACCGGGAACATATTTCCTGCCTCTAGCGTGTCCAAACCCTTAACAATCTTATATGTTTCAATGAGATCTCCTCTCATCCTTCTAAACTACAGAGTGTACAAGCTCCATTCTCTCAGCATATGACAGTCACGCCAACCCGGGAATTAACCTTGTAAACCTACGCTGCACTCCCTTAATAGCAAGAATGTCCTTCCTCAAATTAGGGGACCAAAACTGCACACAATACTCCAGGTGTGGTCTCACTAGGGCTCTGTACAACTGCAGAAAGTCCTCTTTGCTCCTATATTTGATTCCTTGTGTTATAAAGGTCAACATGCCATTCACTTTCTTCACTGCCCGCTGTACCTGCATTCTTACTTTCATAGACTGATGTACAAGGAACCCCAGATCCCATTGTACTTCCCCTTTCCCCAACTTGACGCCATTTAGATAGTAATCTGCCTTCCTGTTTTTGCTACCAAAGTGGATAACCTCACATTTATCTGCATTAAACGTCATCTGCCATGCATCTGCCCACTCCCCCAACATGTTCAAGTCACCCTGCATTCTCATAGCATCCTCCTCACAGTTCACACTGCCACCCAGCTTTGTGTCATCTGAAAATTTGCTAATGTTACTTTGAAACCCTTCATCTAAATCATTGATGTATATCACATGGACGAGGGCATTCGATCCAATTTAAGATACCAGTTACCAAGCCAGATGTGTACAGCAATTCATTCTTCCCCCGCACAATTAAAGCATGGAATAGTCTTGACCGTACCATAGTTACCCCACCAGATGCCACTAAATTTAAGGTAGCTCTTTTTTCCCCCAAGAACCCTTTCTTGCTTAAGTCCTCCCTCCATCACCTCCAGTTTAAATTCCATTTGGAATATTTTGGAGGACCAGGAAACCAAAACCAAAAAAAAAAAAACAAGAGGACATAGCCTTAGAATTAAAGGACATTCTTTTAGGAAGGAGATGAGGAGAAATTTCTTTAGTCGGAGGGTGGTGAATCTGGAATTCTTTGCCACAGAAGGCCGTGGAGGCCATCAGTGGATATTTTTAAGGCAGGTTTCTTAAATGTGTATATTTTAATGCTAGGAGCATTGTAAGAAAGGTGGATGAGCTTAGAGCCTGGATTGACTCCTGGAAGTATGATGTTGTGGCGATTAGTGAAACATGGTTGCAGGAGGGCTGTGATTGGAAACTAAATATTCCAGGATTTCGTTGCTTCAGGTGTGATATAATTGGAGGGGTAAGAGGTGGAGGTGTTGCATTGCTTGTCTGGGAAGATATTACAGCAGTGCCTTGGCAGGGTATAACCATATAACAATTACAGCACGAAAAAAGGCCATCTCGGCCCTACAAGTCCGTACCGAACACTTATTTTCGGCTAGATTAGAGGGCTCGTCTAGAGAGGCTATTTGGGAGGAACTGAGAAATGGGAAAGGTGTAGCAACACTTATAGGGGTGTATTATAGACCGCCAAATGGGGAGCAAGAATTGGAAGAGCAAATATGTAAGGAGATAGCAGATATTAGTAGTAAGCACAAGGTAGTGATTGTGGGAGATTTCAATTTTTCACACATAGACTGGGAAACACATTCTGTAAAAAGGGCTGGATGGTTTGGAGTTTGTAAAATGTGTGCAGGATAGTTTTTTGCAGCAATACATAGAGGTACCTACTAGAGAAGGGGCAGTGCTGGACCTCCTGTTAGGAAATGAGACAGGTCAGGTGGCGGAGGTTTGTGTTGGGGAGCACTTCGGGTCCAGTGATCACAATACCATTAGTTTCAATATAATTATGGAGAAGGTCAGAACTGGACCTAGGGTTGAGATTTTTGATTGGAGAAAGGCTAACTTTGAGGAGATGTGAAAGGATTTAAAAAGGAGTGAATTGGGACATTTTGTTTTATGGGAAGGATGTAGAAGAGAAATGGAGGACATTTAAAGGTGACATTTTAAGAGTACAGAATCTTTATGTCCCTGTTCGGTTGAAAGGAAATAGTAAAAATTGGAGCCATGGTTTTCAAGGGAAATTGGACACTTGGTTCGGAAAAAGAGAGAGATCTACAATAATTATAGGCAGCATAGAGTAAATGAGGTGCTTGAGGAGTATAAAGTATGTAAAAAGAATCTTAAGAAAGAAATTAGAAAAGCTAAAAGATATGAGGTTGCAAGTAAGGTGAAAGTAAATCCAAAAGGTTTCTACAGCTATATTAATAGCAAAAGGATAACGAGGGATAAAATTGGTCCATTAGAGAGTCAGAGTGGACAGGTATCGGCAGAGCCAAAAGAGATGGGGGAGATATTGAACAATTTATTTTCTTCGGTATTCACCAAGGAGAAGGATATTGAATTATGTGAGATAAGGGAAACAAGTAGAGTAGCTATAGAAACTAAGAGATTCAAAGAAGAGGAAGTACTGACACATTTGAAAAATATAAAAGTGGATCAGTCTCCAGGTCCTGACAGGATATTCCCTAGGACATTGAGGGAAGTTAGTGTAGAAATAGCAGGGGCTATGACAGAAATATTTCAAATGTCATTAGAAACGGGAATGGTGATGGAGGATTGGCATACTGCGCATGTTGTTCCATTGTTTAAAAAGGGTTCTAGGAGTAAACCTAGCAATTATAGACCTGTTAGTTTGACGTCAATGGTGGGCAAATTTATGGAAAGGATACTTAGAGATAATATATACATAAGCATCTGGATAAACATGGTCTGATTAGGAACTGTCAACATGGATTTGTGCCTGGAAGGTCATGTTTGACTCATCTTCTTGAATTTTTTGAAGCGGTTACTAGGGAAATTGATGAGGGTAAAGCAGTGGATGTTGTCTATATGAACTTCAGTAAGGCTTTTGACAAGGTTCCACATGGAAGGTTGGTTAAGACGGTTCAATTGTTGAGTATTAATGGTGGAGTAGCAAGATGGATTCAACAGTGGCTGAATGGGAGATACCAGAGAGTAATGGTGGATAACTGTTTGTCAGGTTGGAGGCCAGTGACTAGTGGGGCGCCTCAGGGATCTGTGTTGGATCCACTGTTGTTTGTCATATACATCAATGATCTGGATGATGGTGTGGTAAATTGGATTAGTAAGTATGCAGATGATACTAAGATAGGTGGTGTTGTGGATAATGAAGTAGATTTTCAAAGTCTACAGAGAGATTTGGGCCATTTGGAAGAGTGGGCTGAAAGATGGCAGATGGAGTTTAATGCTGATAAGTGTGAGGTGCTACATCTTGGCAGGACAAATCAAAATAGGACGTACATGGTAAATGGTAGCGAATTGAGGAATGTAGTTGAACAGAGCGATCTAGGAATAACTGTGCACAGTTCCCTGAAGGTGGAATCGCATGTAGATAGGGTGGTAAAGAAAGCTTTTGATGTGCTGGCCTTTATAAATCAGAGCATTGAGTATAGAAGTTGGGATGTAATGTTAAAATTGTACAAGGCATTGGTGAGGCCAATCCTGGAATATGGTGTACAATTCTGGTCGCCAAATTATAGGAAAGATGTCAACAAAATAGAAAGAGTGCAGAGGAGGTTTACTAGAATGTTGCCTGGGTTTCAGCACCTAAGTTACAGAGAAAGGTTGAATAAGATAGGTCTTTATCCTTTGGAGCGCAGGTTAAGGGGGGACTTGATAGAGGTATTTAAAATTATGAGAGGTACAGACAGAGTTGACATGGATAAGCTTTTTCCATTGAGAGTAGGGAAGATTCAAACAAGATGACATGATTTGAGAATTAAGGAACAAAAGTTTAGGGGCAACATCTTTACTCAGAGAGTGGTACCTGTGTGGAATGAGCTTCCAGTGGAAGTGGTGAAGGCAGGTTCGTTTTTATCATTTAAAAATAAATTGAATAGGTATATGGACGGGAAAGGAATGGATAGTTATGGTCTGAGTGCTGGTAGATGGGACTAGGTGAGAGTAAGTGTTCGGCACGGACTAGAAGAGCCGAGATGGCCTGTTTCCGTGCTGTAATTGTTATATGTTTATATTATATGGTAGATAGATAGATTCTTGATTAGTTCAGGTGTCAGAGGTTATGGGGAGAAGGCAGGAGAATTGGGTTAGGAAGGAGAGATAGATCAGCCATGATTGAATGGTGCAGTAGACTTGATGGGCCGAATGGCCTAATTCTACTCCTATTCCTTGTGACCTTATGGCACAGTGAGGATACAAGTGTGAAGAAATTTACTGAACTCTCAATGAATTAAATTTGCAAAGACAGTCTGCTGCCATGACGACTGGGTTGAAGAGATGGGTTCTACATGTGCAGAGCACACATTCTCTCTTACTCCTTGCTCTCCACAAAGCTGTAAAATATTTTTGACCTATCAATGGTCTGAAGAAGGGTCCCGACCCAAAGCATCACCCATCCGTTATCTCCAGAGATGCTGCCTGACCTGCTGAGTTACTCCAGCACTTTGTGTCTTTAACCCGATCTGCAATTTGGGACCTGGCATATCTACGCTGCACTATGAGGATATGGGGTAATGTTGCACTGCAAACATGTGCAGCTGTAACCACTGGAAGATCAGTTTCTGATTTAGTCTCCACACTCAGATTACAGCTATTGGCAGAGGCTGGTACTGATCCACATCACAAGGTCAGCAACTCCAGTAATAGCTACACCAACAACATTTTGTTTTGTCATTTTGTAGGACACCCTCTCATTTTAGGGATGAGTCTAGTGAACCTTTTCTGAACAGCTTCTAACATAAATATAACCTTCATTATTCAACGGGGTGACACCCATCTACATTATTCCAGATTAAGCCTCATCAACACACTATACAAGTGTACCATTATGTTTCTGTTTCCATTCTCTAACAAATATATAATTTGACCTCATCACTACTTGATGCATCAACATGTTAACTCTGCATCTTATGTACGAGAATGTTTATTTCCTTTATGCTCTGAAGGATGAAACATCACCTATCCATGTTCTCCAGAGATGCTGCCTGGCCCGCTGAGTTACTCCAGCACTCTGTGCTCCTTAAAAACCCTGTCTACTTATCTGCCTTCATTTTTTTATCTTTAATTTTATTTTATTTTTTTAATGTTTTTATTAGAAGCCATGTACAGTCGTATAAACCGTGGCATAAAACATAATACGTTTCGTGTACAACTTCTTGTTTTAAATTTAACAATAGAGAGATAACAGAAGCAAGAAAAACAGAGAAAAGAAAAGATTAAGGAAAGTAGTGATGTGTAAGCCCCAGGAGTTAACAATTGATAGTTTGTGGAAGGATAGAGAGAAAGAACCCATGAAGATGTAAAAAGAAAGAGAAAAGAAAGGAAAAACAGAAAGAAAAAAAGAAAAAAAAGAAAAAAACAGAACAGAAAAGAAAAGGGATATACCCACTTCATATCTTTCCACACCCCTCACCCAGTTCTGAAACGGTTAATTTTCAGAGTTATGTTGCACCATATTATACTTCGATACATCATAATAAATCGATGAAAGGAGACCATATCTTTAAGAATTGTTCTGATTTTCCTGCTAGGACGAATCTCATATCTTTGAGATGTAACATTTCAGACGTGCTTGTGATCCACATTTTAAGCATTGGGGTGGGTGCATTTTACTTATCTGCCTTTATTCCCGTTAGTTTTACCAACACTTTCATGGTAGGCATTGTTACAACTTGTACCACGTTATTTGAAAACGGCCAATCTTATCTTTGGATAATTTGCAGTGCCCTCCACCATGAAGACTGAAATTATTTTAGACTTGAGATTCTGCCCACCGAGTCCACGCCGACCAATGATCACCCATTTAGTTCCATCCTACACAATAGGAACAATTCACAGAGGCACAAATGTGCATGTGGGAGTGTGGGAGGAAACTGGAGCATCCGGAGAAAACCCACAGTCAAGTTCAAGTTACATTTATTGTCACGTACACCAATTGGTGCAGTAAAATTTGAGTTACTATACAGCCACACAAATAAAATAAAATGAACACAACACGATAGAATTTAACATGAACATCCCCACAGCGGGATCAACGTTTCCCACTGTGAGGGAAGGCAATAAAGATCAGTCATCTTCTTGTTCACCCTTTGAGCCCTCCGTAGTCGCTGCTACGGATGGTCTGATGTTCAGGCCCTCTCGCCGGGATGATCGGAGTAGGAACGGAAGAACTCTCAGCGGCTTGGAGTTTCGAATCGGCCATTTCTTACTGGAGACCTCGGCTTCCGAAGTCAAGCTGGGTGGAGCTCCAACACTGGCGAACCTCGGCTAAGGATCCCAGGTCTCCGCGATGTTAAAGTCAGCGCCGCCCGCGGCTGGAAGCTCCGCAGACCACAGCTCCACGGTGTTAAAAGTCGGCAGACCCAACACTCCGGAGCTCCAACACGGCGATCCCGGTAAGGCATCGCCCGCTCCGCGATGATAATTCAGTGCTGCTGAAGCTCTGGCCAATCTCCGGCAGGAAATGCCGCGCCAATCCAGATGGTAGGCCTCGAGGGGAGGGGGCCCCCCCAAGATGCTGCTCGGAGAAAAGACGCATCCTCGACCAGGAAGTGACTGGGGAAAACTGTTTCCCCCTCGTTTCCCTCCCCCCCCCCCCCAACCCAGCCCCCACATAAAAAAACACCTCTAAAAAACATACTTTTTGACCGACTAAAAATAACAAAAAGGGCGAAAGGACGGACAGCTGCTGATGAGGCTGCCATATTCGATAGCGCCACCAATCAGTCACAGGGAGAGTGTGCAAACTCCGTACAGACAGTACCCATAGTCAGGACCGATCCAGGTCTCTGGCGCTGTAGAGCAACAACTCTACTGCTGCGCCGCCCGGCACAGTGCTCTCAAGTGCCATTGTACAGTTTAGGGACTGTAGAGGACAATTCAAGTGAAAAACAAGTTAGCAACATCTTGCATGTTCAAGCAGGTATCTCCTGAAATCTGGAACACATGGCAGCATACCAAATATTTTTAAAGTTCGGCCGTAGTCAATCTTGTGTTTGTCGAGCTCTTGGTGCAAGCCTGGGAAATATAATGTGTTCTCGTTCCAAACACTGGGTAGCAGTATTTAGGCCACATGCATGTGGTGAGATGAGAGGCTTATGGATGACATGGATCTCAATGAGTGCTTAACAAGGTCTCACATGACAGACAGGCCCAAAAGGTCGGGGTTCAAGGGATCCTGGGTGCGTTGGATCCAAAACTGCCATGGCAATAAGAGACAGAGGGTGATTGTAGATGGCTGTTTTTGCAAATAAACGCCGGTGACTAGTGGCATGGGTCAGTACCGAGACCCTTGCTGTTTGCAATGTACATGAATGATTTGCATGCAGGAGGCATGATGAGTAAGGTTGGAGATGAAACAAAGAGTAGTGGAGTTGCTGATAATACAGAGGGCCATCTTAGCACGCAGAGAAATATGTGGTTGAAATGGGCTGTGAAATGTTAATACCATGTTAGTGTGACATTTTCATCACAATGTGGTCCTGCTGAATACTGCTGCCTAACTGATGACAAATAGTGCTCCCTTCAAATACCGACTGGAAACAAGATGGATTGTTCCAAGTCCACATCACACTGCAACACCAAGGCCAAGGGAGCTAGAGTTGGAGCAAAGCGGAAAGTCCATTCCCTCCATCAGCAGCCTGTTTGTAATCAGCCTACCCTGAAGCTCCATTCTTTTGTAAATTAAGTTAAAGAGAAAGAGCACAATGAGAGGTGATTTGGCATACTTTGAAAACTTTATAGATCATTTACTGTATATAAAATATTAAGAACAAGAATACACCGGCCACCCACGTTGTGGCATTTTGGGTAAGGGATATTTGCTGTTACAGAATTCACAATATATTACCCTATAATTCAAGAAATTGAAAAAATTATATTCTCACAAAACCCGTGAGAAAAAATAATGAACAAACTTTTTTTGCTTCCATTTCTTGAAGCATGCACAGATGTCACTGCTTCTGGTTATGAGAAATCGTCTTGGAACTCAAGCCCTCCCTACTGCGAGGGTCACGGTACAGTGAAATGTGTGGCTGCAATGCGTTGCTGCTGTTGAATTTACAATATTATGTCCTCATCGAGATATGGAAAAATAACATTTCATAACTGTTGACAAATTCCTCCACTCATTTCAACTGCTTCTTTCTCTTCAAGAGAGCGTCCCGTAAAGCAATCTGTTGAAAGAAACAGAAATTAAGTATGCAACAAACCCAGGAACAATGTTCGCACCCTTCAACAATTGTGAGCAACGCATTAAAATGTTGCAGTTTAAAATTACAACCATTTACGTGTACACAGCATTTTTCCGCAGTGAAATTTCTTACCTTCCCGGAGATGTGATCAATTTTGGATCACACTCTCCGGGCTCTGCGGCCTAATATCGATGGAGCTGGAAGCCTCCTCGGACTGTCGTGAGCCCCACTGCAGGGTGTGGACTTAACATCGGAGCGGATCCCTTGCCTGGGATCGCTCCCACTGCGGATTTATCAACAAGGGCTCGCAGTCTCGGGTGAGGCTAGTCGGGAGCTCCAACGTCACGGAAGGCTCGACTAGCCCCGACAAGAGGTTCGATCGCCCGGCGCAGGGTGCCGACACCCCCCCGATGCGGGAGCTTGATCGTCTCGACGCGGAGGGCCCGAACCCCGCCGGCTACGGGAGTCAAGATCCTCTCATCAATGGAGGGCTCGAGGCCCCCAACCGAGGAAGAACAAAAGGGGAAGGACTTGAACTTTATTTCGCCTTCCATCACAGTGAGGAATGTGTAGGAGTTACTACGGTGGATGTTCATGTTAAAATGTGTTTTTGAGTGATCTGTTACTTTCAATTGTATGACTGACCTGGCCAATGAAATTCCTCGTACCTTGTAAAACATACTTGGCGAATAAAGTCTGATTCTGATTCTGAAAATGATGCCAATCTAAACTAATCCCATCAGCCTACATATGGTCTGTATCCCCTCCATTCCGTGCCCGTTCAAGCCTATGTCCAAATGCCTCCAGTGTTGGTACCATATCTGCTTCTATCATTTCTAGTGATGGTTCTAGACACTCAACGCTTTCCATGTGAAGAAAATGCCCCTCCCACTTTAAACCTATCCCCTCTGTTATTTGACATTTTCACCTGAGGAAAAAGATGGATTATCTACCCTCTTATAAAGTTCAATCATCAACTTCCTTATTTTTGTCTTAACTTACATCTCTTGTCATCAAGGTGCTTAAACCTTGCCATCCTTACATTTCGTTCACACAGGAGCATGTTGCTCCTGAACTCTAATCAACTGGCTTTCAAAGATTCCAACATCAGATGTGGATTTACCTTCAAACAGCATTCCCAACCCACTTTCTCCCGCTCCTGCCCAATACTGTTGCAGTTAGGCCTCCCCCAATGTAGCATATTCACCCGTGGACTAGTTTTACCCTCATGCATAACTATCAAAACTTACAGAATTATGATCATTTTCTCAAAATGATCCGCCTTGAATCTCCAATCCCTCCTTCCCCAATAAAAGATCAAGTACACCCCTGCCCTCAAAACCCTCGTAAATTCCCCCCCTTCCAAGTCTCGAGCACTAAGGGAGTCCCACAACACTGGGACACTAATTACGGTAACCCTTTTGTTATTGTAACTTTCCTCTGCCAGAGGTACCGTCTGTGTGGAGTTTGCAAGTTCGCCCTATGACTGCGAGTTTCCTCCCACATCCCAAAGATGAGCGGTTTGCAGGTTAATTGGTCTCTGTAAATTATCCCTAGAGCATGGAGAGTGGATTAGAAAATGGGAATGCATAGAACTAGTGAGAACGGGAGGTCAATGGTCAGCATGGAATCTATAAGCCGACAAATGCTGTTTGTTAAAAGTTTGTTTTAATGTTCACTGGTTTGTTTTATGTGGGGAGAGGGGATCGAGGGAAACTTTTTTTCTTGCCGGAGATGTGATTAATTTTCGGATCACATTCTCTGGGTGCTCTGCGGCCTTCCATCGATGGAGCTGGAAGCCTCCTCGGACTGTCGTGAGCCCCACAGCTGGGCGCGGACTTCACATCGAAGCCGATCCTTTGCCTGGGATCGCTCCAACCGCAGCCTGCGGTCTTACCATCAAGAGCTCACAGTCTCAGGAGAGGCTGAGTCGGGAGCTCCAAAAGGTTCGACCAGCCCCGATGCGAGGTTCAATAGTCCAGCGCGGGAGAGCTGACATCCCCCCCGATGCAGGAACTGATCGTCTCGACACGGAGGGCCCGAACGCCACCGGCTACGGGAGTCAAGATCGTCCCGTCAACAGAGGGCTCAAGTCCCCCGACCGCAGAAGGACAAAGGGAAGGGACTTGAACTTTATTTCGCCTTCCATCACAGTGAGGAATGTGTAGGAGTCACTGTGGTGGATGTTCATGTTAAAATGTGTTTTGGGTGATCTGTTACTTTTTATTTGTATGACTGACCTGGCAAATGAAATTCCTCTTATGTTGCAAAACATACTTGGAAAATAAAGTACTATTCTGATTCTGATTAACTAACCTAAACTAGCTCCCGCTGGCTATTGAACAGTTTATTGTATTGTCTCATCATAGTGATTGCACCTTTCTTATTCGTGAGCTCTCCAAGATGCACTACTGATATTCTCCCTGATCAGTAATGCAATGCTCCCTCCTCTTTTGCAGGCTTCTGTGTCACATCTGAAGCATCTGTATCCAGGAATGCTGAGCTGCCACCATCTATCAACTATGGTTTTACAATGTAGTTCCACGCTCTCTCAATCTAGGCTAGGATTCCTCAATCTAGACTCTCATCATATCTCATTGCAGAAGCTGTAACCTATCCATGGAAGATGAATATTGTCTGAACAAGCATATGAATTGTGATGTCTTAGATCATATATGAATTGCCAAGGAGGAGGTATTGGTGATTTTAAAGCGCATTAAGATGGAGAATTCTCCAGAGCCCGACTAAGTGCATCATCTTTAGCCACATGTGAAGTTCTGGTAGATTGGAGAGTGGCTACTGTACTGTTATTTAAGGGCAGCAAAGACAAGCCAGGGATCAGTTGAGCCTGAAGTCAGTGGTGGGAATGTTGTTTGGAGGGGATGCTGATATAGCATCTCCCAGCATTCGGGTAGGCAAGGACTGATTCGAGAAAGTCAAGCCGGCAAATCGTGTCTCACAAATCTGTGAGGTTTTTTTTGAAGAGGTCATCAAGATGATTGATGAGGGCAGGGCAGTGAACGTTGTCCACATGAACCTTTGCAAGGTCTTTGATAAGGTTCCACGTATCCATGCAAATCCAGTTTACACGTTCCCAATGACTCAATATTACTTTCAATAATATACTGAAGCTAAAATCCATACTCCAGTGGAAGCCAAGTGCGCTTTAATTCCATTTCCGTATAACTTTATCACTCAAATATTCTATCTTATTTTGTAATAATTGTTCTGTCTCTTGGAATTCTCTCTAGTCTTACTCTTCTTTGTGTTAATGTACTTTGTGCATGTTCCTTTTCTTTCCCTCATTATTCATTTATTATTTCCTAGGCTCTATTAACCACAATTGTGTCAATGTTTCACAAAACATCACTACCCGTTCTACTTTTAGTCCTTTGAAATCAGCTGTTCCCTCAAGACATCATCCTGGCCCCTTTCGTACAACTGGCTCTCACTTAGCATGCTAAATAATGATATAACTAGACCTTCTTTAGTCAGAGGGTGGTGAATCTGTGGAATTCTTTGCCGCAAAAGGCTGTGGAGGCCATCAATGGATATATTTAAGGCAGAGAAAGATAGATTATTGATTTGTACGTGGATCAGGGGTTATGGGGAGAAGGCAGTAGAATGGAGTTAGGAGGGAGAGATAGATCAGCCATGATTGAATGGTAGTGTAGACTTGATGGGCCGAATGGCCTAATTCTGCTCCCATCTCTCATGATCATCACTGTATCAATCCTTAAAATCCTCCGTTCTTAACCAGGTATTAACCCAACTACGAGTCTCTGTTCATGTGCAACAGACGGATGAAATACATGCACACAGTTAGGGATTTTCCTGCACACCATTTACATGAGTAAAGAATCAACAATTATGCTTCCACTCTAATGCACTATCAGTTCCCGAGCAAGTCCTTCTATGGATGTGTTTTATTTCCTCCATCTTTTCCGTTGGAGAATGCTACCACCCGTGCTAAAGTTCCCAGCAATTTTTTGTAATAACAACGTGAGTAATTAATTACCTGCTTTTCCCTAAAGGATCGTTTGCCCTTTGATCGCACATTTCGGCTGTATCTCATCATCATAAAATTCTTATTCTTTTTCTTGTCCTGGTTAGTTGTGCTTGCAAATGGATTCAACTTGGTTCTTTTTCTCACAAACTCACTTCTTTCAGTTTTTCCAGCCTAGGAGATAGTTTTAAACAAAACAAAACTTAATCAGACATTTTCTTTTTTTCTCTCTTTTTCTGTATGACTTTGTAAATATTTGATTAGTGTGTAAATGTAAATAATTTGGTGTACATATAGCTGGTGGTGTACATATAGCTGCTAAGTTTGTATAAGATAATTATAAGCAGTTGAATAAGCGGTGGGAATTAATAAGCTTTGGCTTCTTCCTGTTCCTTTATGGATACATACAATTTCTTTTATTTATAGATATTGTTTATGAAACTTTATAAATATTCTTGTGTTGTTTTTTGTATGCTGTTTCACACTTGCTTTTTATTCTTTTATTCTGTTTGAAATAAAGAATTAAGTTATTCTGCTCGAAATAAAGAATTAAATAAATAAACAAACAGATGGATAAATAAATAAATAAATAAAGAGTACAGAGGTTCATTATCAGCAGAGACAGGCCAATCACCTCATTGATTATCAAGGTCATACCAGTAATACTTTTGCCAACGTTATGGTCAGAGGTCAGGCACTATAATCACTGGCTTCAAGCTTTCCAGAGGATAGGTTGCACATATTCTCATGCCAGGCCCAATCAGTTTCACCGAGAACACAGAATAGAGCAGCACAGGAACATATCAATGTCCATATCAACCCCAATGCCAAGTTTAACTATTTTCCTTTGCTTGCACGTGATCTATGCTCATGCACATATCCAAATGCTTCTTAAATGCTACTATCATGTCTACCTCCACCATCACATCTGCCAGCGTGTTCCAGGCACCCACCACTCTCCAAGTGAAATACTTGTCTCGCACATCTACTTGAAACTTTCCGCCTCTGACCTTGAAGCCAGGCCTTCTAATCTTTGTCATTTCCATCCTGGGAAAAAGGTTCCGACTGCCTACCCTATCTATGCCTTTCGTAAATTTAAATACCCCAATCATCTCCCCATAGCCTCCGATGCTCCAGAGAAAACAATCATAGATTGTCCAACCTCTCTTTTTAGCTAATACCCTCCAAATCCAAGCAGCATTCTGGTAAACTGCATCTTTGCCAAAGCCTCCAAATTCTTCCTGCAATGAGGTGATCAAAATTGCACACAATAGTTCAAATGTGGATAACCAAAGCCCTATAAAGCTGCAGCGAGACCTCCTTCTCCAATTGCCTTTGAAGGCAAGTATACAATATGCCTTCCTTAACACTCCATCTACTTGCGTTGCCACTTTCAGGAGTTATGGACTAGGACCCCAAGACCCCTCGAAATATCAATGCAATTCTTGCCATTAACTCTACGCTTTCCCCTTACGTTCAACCTCTCAAAGTGCAACATCACACTGGCTCGGTTTATACTCTGCTATTTATCTGCCCTTTTCTGTAGCTGATCTACATCCCACTGCATACTTTGGCAGCATTCCCCACAGTCTGCAACTCCACCAGTTTTGGTGTAATCTGCAAAGTTATAACCAACCAATGTACATTTATGGTCATTGATATACATCACAAACAGCAGAGATCTGGCACAGATCCCTGCTGAACTCCACTGGTCACATAACTACAGCCAGCAAAAATACCACCACAACCTTCCGTCTTCTATCAGTAAGCCAGCTCCAAATACAAATTACCAAGGATCCTATGCATCTTACTTTTCTGCATCATGAAGGTCTTTATCAAGTGGCCGATTGGGAAAGGGGGAGATGCAGCGAGACCTAGGTGTCATGGTACACCAGTCATTGAAGGTAGGCATGCAGGTGCAGCAGGCAGTAAAGAAAGCGAATGGTATGTTAGCTTTCATTGCAAAAGGATTTGAGCATAGGAGCAGGGAGGTTCTACTGCAGTTGTACAGGGTCTTGGTGAGACCAGACCTGGAGTATTGCGTACAGTTTTGGTCTCCAAATCTGAGGAAGGACATTATTGCCATAGAGGGAGTGCAGAGACGGTTCACCAGACTGATTCCTGGGATGTCAGGACTGTCTTACGAAGAAAGACTGGATAGATTTGGTTTATACTCTCTAGAATTTAGAAGATTGCGAGGGGATCTTATAGAAACTTACAAAATTCTTAAGGGGTTGGACAGGCTAGATGCAGGAAGATTGTTCCCGATGTTAGGGAAGTCCAGGACAAGGGGTCACAGCTTAAGGATAAGGGGGAAATCCTTTAAGACCGAGATGAGGAGAACTTTTTTCACACAGAGAGTGGTGAATCTCTGGAACTCTCTGCCACAGAGGGTAGTTGAGGCCAGTTCATTGGCTATATTTAAGAGGGAGTTAGATGTGGCCCTTGTGGCTAAGGGGATCAGGGGGTATGGAGAGAAGGCAGGTACGGGATACTGAGTTGGATGATCAGCCATGATCATATTGAATGGCGGTGCAGGCTCGAAGGGCCGAATGGCCTACTCCTGCACCTAATTTCTATGTTTCTAAGTGTCATATTAACATTCTTGTTAACAAAACCCACTCGCCAACCCTACATCACTACTGTGAAGTTTGCTTCCGTAGAGGTGTTAAAAGGAGCAAAACACAATTGTAGCACATTTTAATCAACTGCTAGCAGCTGTAATTTAACCATTGTGTTGTAATGTTCTAACAAAGCATAACTGCTTAATAAGGCATAAATAACACTGAAAACTCAGTTTACGTGCGTAGCATCAATTCCTTATCTAAATGTATTTATATCCCCGACTAAAGCAAACCATTTTTCTTGCATTACTAAATTGTTTCTGTACAATACTTGAAATGAAATGAACTCCCTGTTGCACCCGAGAGATATTTTTGAATTGTTTGGCTGTGTAGCCTGCTCGCTTCTTGGCCTTCTGCTGCATGTTACATTTCCCTTATAAAAAGCTTGAATTTTACAGCCTCCTTAACACCTTGGTGGTCAGCTATCACTGGATCAATGCCATCCGTAGGCGGCGCGGCTCTGGCCAGCAGCGGCCTCTGCAGCCTGTCCGCGTTTTTATTATTTTTTGTCTGTGTTTTTATGTAGTTTTTGTTATTTTATGTTGGGGTGTGTGTGTGGGGGGGGGGGGGGGGGTGGGGTGGGGGGGGGGGGGAAACTTTTTGAATCTCTCCCTGCACTGGAGACCCGACCTTTTCTCGTCGGGTCTCAGGTGTCGTTGAGGCCGCAACGAGGAGCGGCCTCCAACGGGAAGAAGCCGGGGACTCTGGTGCCGACTCACCATTGCCGTCGCGGAGCTGGCCGAGTCCGGAGCGGGTGGAGCGGTGGAGGAGCGCTGCCGCTGCTGCTGCTGCTGCTACCGGAGAGTCGGAGGCTCCAACGACAGGTCTGTGGACAGCGGCACCGGGAGCCCGCGGCTCCCTGGAGGGAGACCGCTTTTCGGGGCTCCTGCAACGGCGAATTCTCCCGCCCGAGTTGCGGGGTTGAAGAGCTCCTGGAGCGGGGCCTACATCACTGCCCCGCGCGGCTGGAATGGCCGCGGACTCTGCGAGCGCACACCGGGGGCTCCAACACCAAGACCCGGTGTGCGACCTCGCACCACCCGGCGTGGCTTTAATGGCTGCGGGACAATCGCCATCGCCAGCCGGGGGCTATGACTTTGACTCTGACATCGGGGGGGGGGGGGGGGGGAGAGTGCAGTGGTGAGATAAGTTTATTTGGCCTTCCATCACAGCTATGTGATGGATGTTTATGTAAAATGTAATTATGTTGTGTCTGGGGTCTATTTGTGTGTAATGTATGGCTGCAGAAACGGCATTTCGTTTGGACCTCCAGGGGTCCAAATGACAATTAAATTGACTCTTGACTCTTGACTCTCTCTTGACTCTTGATCTGCCATTTCATCAGCATGGACCCTAGACCCTTCCGCTTCTGCCAAAGTGAGATTTTGGCAGAAGAACTGAACATGCTCTCCACAACAAGCCGGGCGGGAACAGTCATGCTGCAAAAGGACAAGTTACAGGAGAATTCATGTCCTGATAGATTTAAAGAAACAGCATGGAAACAGGCATGTCAACCCACACCGACCATCTGTCACGTGATCCCACTTTCGCATCCACTCCCTACACACTAGCGGCAATTTACAGAAGACAATTAACCTACCAACCCGCACACCTTGGCGACGATGTTCGATGCTACTCTGCTTTTCTTTATTCTCCCTTTTCATGGCAGTATTATGAACAACATATTTTTATGGCCTAACCATTAAATTCCCAAGAACTTGTGCTGTTAATTGTGTTTCAAGGGCACAGAAATATGACAAAAATGAATCGTAGTCTTTTGCGGCTTACTGAGGGGACATTGAACAGAGGCATCAAGATTACTTATAAAATGAAAGAAATCAATGGTTATATAAAATGTTAAATATCAGGAATATTTAAGGAAGCAAACTCAAAAATATTTTGCGTAGCAAGAAGGTCTTTGTTAGACCTCAAAAAAACAGTGATGCCATGGCCAAGAAAATTTACCAGTTACTTACCATGGCTGTTGCAAGTCGGGTTTCTTTATCTGATTTTGGTTTTTTATGCAGCCGTTCTATATTTCGCAGTGAAAGCAGCTCTCCTCTGAAAGTTTAAGCATTTTACAATTACACATTCAAAGCAGAACATTTATTAGAAACATAGAAAAATAGGTGCAGGAGCAAGTCATTCAGCCCTTCGAGCCATTCAATATGATCATAGCTGATCATCCAAAATCAGTACCCCGTTCCTGCTTTCCCCCCCCCCCCCCCCCCCCATATCCCTTGATACTGTTAGCATTTCCTTTATTAAAGGGGAATCTTGTGATGCTGTCAGCAGGGAACAAAAAACGATGCTGGCTTGCAGAACAGGTCACACAATGAACCAAAAAAACAGCAATGACACTTAGCTGACTCGCCACCAAAGATTCCCTTTGTTTAATATCACCCGAGAGGAAAGTTGAAAGAATGAATTTCCGACTCATTCTGATTACACGTTGCAACAAAATAAAAAAATCTGCGTCTATTAAACATCTTGCTAAGCTCACACATCTCCTTTGCATACAAGCAAATTAAATTGAGTTTAGTTTAGAGATACAGCGTGGAAACAGGACCTTTGGCTCATTGATTCCAGGCCGACCATCCATCACACGCACACTAGTTTTATGTTATCCCACTTTCGCATCCTACACACGAGAGATAATTTACAAAGCCAATTAACCTACAAACTTGCACAGCTTTGGAATGTGGGAGGAAACCGGAGTACCTGGAGAAAACCCACACGGTCAGAGGGAGAATGTACACACTCTGCACACACAACACCTATAGTCAGGATCAAATCTGGGCGTAGCAACTCTACTACTGTGCTACCCTAAATACTAGACTGTAATTAATAAGCACACATACCCAGCATTAGACCTTTGTTACAATTTTAGCAGTGTATACAAATTTTGTATGGTTTTTGACATAGTGCCTTCACTGGGAAGGGGAGAGTCTAGAACGGAGTGGAAGGTCACACTATCAAATTAAGGGTCAACCATTTCGAACAGAGATGAGAACAAATTACCACTGGAGAGGCAGTGGAACTCTAGAACTCTGCACCCTAGATAAGTAAAGTAAGTTTATTTGCCAAGTATTCACATACAAGGAATTTGCCTTGGTGCTCCACCCACAAGTAACAACATGACATACAGTGACAGTTACGAATGACTCAGAAAACACTAAACATTAATAATAATAAAACATTAATGATAAAATACCATTGATCAAGCATGTGCCTCTAGGGGCGCTGCACTGGCAGCAGCCTCTGCCTACAGCCTGTCTGTCATTTCTATCTTTTTTTTAATTTTCAGTTAGTCCAAAGTCTGTTTTAGGGGGAAACTTTAACTTTTCTATGTGGGGGAGGGGGGCAGGGTAAGGGGGAAACCGTTTCCCAGTCTCTTCCTGGCGGAGACGCGACTATTTCTCCGAGTCGCGTCCTCGTCCCCCACCTCGCAGCCTACCAGCTGGATCGGAGCGGCCTTTCCTGCCGGAGTCACCACGGAGCAGGCGATGCCTACCTGGGTCGCCGTTTGGAGCTCCGGAGCGTTGGGCCGCTGCTCCAACATCGTGGAGCTCTGTTGCGGAGAGTTTCCAACACGGGCGGCGCTGAACAACATCATGGAGTCCTGAGGCGCCTTGCAGAGGGCCTACAGCAGCGGGTCTCCACCTGGCGCAGCCTGCGGACTTTGCAAGCCGCCGACTCCGGTAGGAGGGGGTCGACTCTGTGTCCACGCCGCTGAGGACGTCCCGCAGCCCCGACGTCGGACTTACAACACCCCAGCGAGCGGTCCTGAACATCGGGCCGCCCGTAGCTGCAACTGCGGAGGGCACGGGGAGGCCCTGACCACGGGGAACAGTGGAGGAAGAGACTGACTTTGGTGCCTTCCCACACAGTGGGAAACTTTGATTCTGCTCTGTGGGGATGTTTTATGTTAAATTCTATAGTGTGTTGGGTTCTTTATTTTTATTGTATGACTGTATGGGAATTTCATTTCACTGTGCCATCTGGCACATGTGACAATTAAATGTATCTTGAATCTTGAATGTGAACCAACAAAATACCAGATCATAGGGAGGCGACAGATTTTTGGCTGTTGAGTAGAGCAACTACTCATGGATAAAAACTGTTTTTATGTCTGGCTGTGGCAGCTTTGACAGTCCGGAGTCGCCTTCCCGAGGGAACCGATTCAACCAGTTTGTGGCCAGGGTGAGAGGGGTCAGAGATGATCTTGCCCGCTCGCTTCCTGGCCCTTGCAGTGTACAGTTCATCAATGGAGGGAAGGTTGCAGCCAATAACCTTCTCTGCTGATCGGACGATTCGCTGCAGCCTCTGGATGTCGTGCTTGGTGGCTGAGCCAAACCAGACCATGATGGAGAAGGCGAGAACAGACTCTACGATGGCCGTGTAGAATTGGACCATCATTGCCCGTGGCAGATTGTGCTTCCTCAGCTGCCATAGGAAGTACATCCTGTGTTGGGCCTTTTTGACTGTGGAGTCGATGATAGCCCGATAGAGGCTCAGGGATGCAGAAAATGGAATGCAGAATTTTAGATATTAAGTGAAGGGATTAAGGGTTAAGATTGGTGCCACCAAGGTGCACTCAGGCACAAGGCTCATTTCAACCTCTGTCACATATTATTAAAATTGGGAATTTGGTCAGCAAGAGAATCTGGTAGAGAGAAGGTGCTGCATTCTTCCTCCCTTAGCGCTTCAGGCAGTAATGTTAAATAGTCTAAACTAGTGCTAGGGGTATTTTTCTTAACAAAACTCTATTCAGGTTAAAAGGTCTAAGTGATATGCACTTATTAATATACGGTATAAACAAATTAGTTATTATCAAACTTAATACCAAGCAAGCAGAACTGTCCAACTGAGCATCTAAGTAAGATGTGACTGGCAGGGCGTGTATTAATATGCTGTGGTTGCAGCTAGTGGCAATTGGGACAGATGAGCGAGAAATGGTCAATGTGTAGGAAGAAACTGCAGATGCTGGTTTTGTAGACACAAAAAGCTGGAGTAACTCAGCGGGGACAGGCAGAATCTCTGGAGAGAAGGAATGGGTGGCGTTTCGGGTCGAGACCCTTCTTCAGTTACTCAATGTTCTTTAATGGTCAATTGTTCTGTTTAATTATGTTTTTACTGTCACATGTGCCAAGTGCCAACACAGCGACATACCTTTCCCTGCACTTTTCTTTACAAGCAGTCCAGTAGCGTATTGCCACACCACTACTCCCGATTGGCAAGTGTACAGAGGTACAGAAAGCTCTTGCAGCCAAAGGTTCTTCAAGGTGGAGGTACTCAGATGTTTCATTACATTCAAGTTACAGTTAAAGACATTGCGTTGCAATGGGAAGAAGTGGGGAGTTTAAAACATCAATCAGGCACAAACAGTGAAATTGTACGTATTAACTGTACAATGTACAGTGTACAGTTAATATCTGAATGCCTTTCAAGTTTTCAGATATTCCCACATTTTTGCTTCTATTTCAGACTCCAGCATCTGCCATGTTATTTGCTTTCCATTACATTACAGGGCATGTAGATAAGTTAAGCAAGCGGGGAAAAATAAAGTGGGAAAATTTTACACTTTATTAGCAAGTAGGGCACAAAATACATTTTTTTTAAATTGTGAGGAATCAGTAAATGTTGTTTGCGAGGGACCTTCATGTGCTGGTTCATGACTTGGAGAGTAACACCCTGGCAAAATGAGTTGTTGCAAGACCAAAAGTTATTTTTGCATTTATTACAAGGGGGTTGAGCACAAAATTAGGGAAGTTTTCCTGGGACGGTACTGGGGTTGTCAAATTCAGATTAGGATACTGTGCTTATCATGACTGCTGAACATTTGTTGCAGATTCAATGAAATGACAGCAGCTTCAAAGGGCCCTGTGAGGGTCCTATCTCTGCTTCTTTTCTCATGTTTTGATGTCTTATTTTGTAGTATAGTTTAAGCTACAATTTAAACTATTGCAAACAACTGAAATACATACAGCTTTATCACAAGCTTTTTTTTCCCAAATGTGAAAATGTTATTTACACAGACAATTCAAGGGATCAGTGCAGAGATTTTTCACACAAATTATTATGGATTAAAAATGTACATACTTGCTTTCATCGTCACTGCTCTCCTCGATTTTCCTCTTCTGATTTTTGCTCGCGGCAGGGTCAATCTCTTTGGCTATCTGTGCCAGTCGTATCTTCTTGAAGTCCTCCTGTGTTAGAAGGCGGCTGGCACTGACAATGGCTGCTTTGGCTTTGCGCTCTTCTGTGGGCATGCTCTTCATCTTCTCCATCTTTTGAAACACAGACATCCACTGAAACCATCTACACGAAACTTCTTATCTAACCAGAGCTTCATTTTTGCAGCTGTTAATCAATGTAAAAACAACCCTAGTGGAATCTACCTTCACCCCTTTCAGAATCCAAGCGAGCACTGATATGCGGCAGAGAGCACATCAATTGGTTGCATCACAACTTGGTTTGGAGATTACCAAGAGTGGTGGACACTGCCCGGTCCATCATGGGCACTGACCTCACTATCATTGAACTGATCTATAGGAGGCGCTGTCTCAAAAAGAAACAACCAGTGGCCACACTCTCATTTTGCTACCATTGGGAAGGTGGTATTTTGAGTCATGGCCACCAGGTTAAAAAATCTCTTGACCTTTGATGCTTTTTCAGCATCCCTCAACCCGTCCCGTCTCTTGTCACTCTGAACATATATATGGTGGGTACACAAAAATGCTGGAGAAACTCAGCGGGTGCAGCAGCATCTATGGAGCGAAGGAAATAGGCAACTTTTCGGGCCAAAACCCTTCTTCAGACTAATGGTGGGTTCCATATATGGTGGCTTCCAGCTACAATTAGTCTTCAACATCCAAGCTCAGGGAAACATCCTCTGGCCTTCGGTGCCTCTCAGAATCACTTTTGTCTCAATGAATTAACCTCACTTCCCCCCAAAGACCAGAGAGTATATGCCAATGCTCCTCTGAAAGTGTCATCCCCTCATGCCCCAGATTCAAACATCTGCAGTCCTTTAAGTCTTCAATCAAACACTGCTGGGGGTGAAATCAAACACATCGAAAAAGATGAGCTTGGTAGATTTTCTGTCATGACCCATTAATCAGTGAGGCATGTAGTTCAGTCTTCACCTTTAACAGCTTTGACAGTCTGTATTTTGCTTACTGGTCTTTTTCAGGCCTTTCTTTGTACAAGGAAGTCCCTTTTCTTACCGTTAATATTTCTGCCCTTTTATTTTGTCACTGTCTGATAACTGGTCATTCTCATGAACTTACTGGAACAGACTGGTTGTTCCATTATATACTGAATGTACCCTTTCAAACGAAATAGATATAAAACAGCAGAAAGAGTTGAAAATGTGAATAACTCACAAAATGGGGGAAGAAGATGGAAATGGAATATAAATAAAAATTGTACAGCAAAGCAAGTTAAGAGAATATTAAGGGAAGATGCCTACGGAACACTGTGTTGGTACAGGAACCTAATGGGGAAGGTTCAACTCACATTCCCATAAACATGGAATCAGCCAGCATGGAGCAACTTGCTTGGCCATGACACCAAAGTCACAATAGCCCTGCAAAAGTAAACTGCAGCAAGTCACTGCGGCTCATTAATTACTGGTTCACGAAGAAAATCTGCTGTCTTTTTCTGGTCTGGGTTCTTACAGGCCTGGTGTCCCACAGGTGTCCTACTATAAACTGTCCACAGACATGGCCAGGCAAGCTGGGCACTGTGGCAGTATCTTCATTGCACCGACCGCAAGACTACAGTCAAGCAGAGTATTAGTGCCACATTCTCAAGGGCACACATGCCCACCTCAAATAAAAAAAATTAAATAATATGGTCCATTGCTATTTTGCTAATATCAATGGTCAATGAGGAACATTTCAGACTTACCACCTCTTTCTGCTGCTCTTCATCTGAAGAATGATGAACATCAATCCAGCCTTCATCATCATCATCCTCATCAATGCTTGCACTTTCCCATCCATCTGAAATTGGGAGAGTTGTCTTAATCTTACTTGGAAGAGTTACTACTGCTGACATCTTGGTCAAACCATAAAGTTCCAGCCATAATGTAAAATAGGTTAATTTAATTAGACAGTTGGGATAAAGTTTCATGTTTACTTAACAATGGGCTGCACAGCTCTTTGGAAGCTGTGCACACTACAACTGGAAGGGTATAATTTATTTGGCTGTGAGTTGAGACATCTGTGACTTTGAAAGAAAACATTAATCAGAAATCAGAGTACAACACCTGGTGCAAGTAAAGATAGAGCTTGGTAAAAGAAAATGTTGGAAGGCCGAATATTTGAGGAAGCAGGCCAGCGCCTCCAGGATGATGTCCACACTGATGTAACCCTTTACATTTAACCATTGCTACACATCAACCTCTCCTCCATCACCCACTTCGACTGGCTCTAATAACGGATATACTGGAACTCAATCTACAAGTTTCAAGCCTCCTCCTCCATGCATGATCTCCATCTTACAACGCCATTTATTTTGTTTTTACTCTGCTCTTCTTTTTTTTAAAAATATATTTATTAGAAGCAAACATATTATGGTAAAGTATAGTTACATATTATAGTAAAAAAAAAACAACTTTTCATATACATCAATCATACATTATTAAAATTTTCAATTGTCGATTAATTCTGCTTCTAGTGTTTTTGTATGTAGATGGAAAGAGAAAGAGAAAAAAAAAGAATTACAAATATCAAAAAAGAGAAAAGGTGGAATGAATTACTTATAATAGATCATTGGAGATAAGTTCGTAGATTATAAAGTATAACTTTTCATCTAATCCCGAGTTCAAGCTTCAGTTGGGTTTTCGTGCCGGGCCAATCTATCCCTTCAAATAATTAATGAATGGAGCCCATATTTTAACAAAAAGTTCTTGTTTGTCCATTAAGACAAGTCTAATTCTTTCTAGATGTAGGGTCTCCGACATTTCCACAATCCACATTTTAATTGTGGGGGTTATAGGGCCTTTCCAAAATTTTAATATTAATTTTTTCCCAGTTATTATACTGTAGTCGAGGAAGATTATTTGGCTTGTTGTGAGTGTTAAACTTTGTTCTGATATTCCAAGTATTATTAACTTTGAGTCTGGATCCACTTTAGTATTAACAACTTCAGAAATTACTCCAAAAATATCAGTCCATAAATTTTTAAACTCTGCTCTTTAAAGAGCTCCTTAAAAACTTAAAGAACTCTTAAAAATGTGTTACTCGACAATGTACACCTTGTAATATTCAAGAGAAACACAAGTTGCTTGAGCAGCCAATGTGAGGATTACATATACTGCAGTTAAATATCAATAGCCATTTAATAACCAAAACACTTCATGTCCTTATCTAGTTGGTGATGCTGGTAACACGTGGCTTCTGTTAACACCAACAGATAAATTATGGAGACTTACCATCTTTCTCTTCTCTCTCTTCTTCCAGCACTTCTGCTCCTGGGATGTAGTCTTTAGAATCTAATGCACCATATTCATGAATTCGGGCTTCCATTGAGGCTTCTGTAGGTTTACCCTGTTGCAAAAATGTATCTTGATGTTTGTAAACAATGCAACACTGGAGTCTCTTGAACATTCAGTTTTGGGGCATAAACCCTCAAATATTTTAGTTTTTATTTACCCCTCCACCTATTTGGCTTGCTGCTGAAAACAGCTACATTCTTGCCCCAGTAGGAAGATTGTTTTAAAGGAAGAGGGAGCGCAATTGTGAACGAAAGTGACTGAGCACGTTGAACAAGATTTATTTTAAAATAAAATGCCCGTCACACTTTACAAGCATCTACACTACTCACAGTGCCCTCCATAATGTTTGGGACAAAGACCCATCATTTATTTATTAGCCTCTGTATTCCACAATTTGAGATTTGTAATAGAAAAAAAATCACATGTGGTTAAAATGCACATTGTCAGATTTTGTAAAGAGTATTTTTATACATTTTGGTTTCACCATGTAGAAATTACAGCTATGTTTACAGCTGTGTGTTACACATAGTCCCCTTCCCCCCTCCAATTACCACGGTAGTAGGACTGATCAGCGACAATGATGAGTCAGCCTACAGGGATGAGATCCAGCACCTGACCACCTTGGCATCATGTGATAAGCGGGACTGAGGTTTGTAATTGCTCAGATGTGTTCAATTGCCTCCTTTATGCAGGTATAAGAGAGCTCTCAGCGCCTAGTCTTTCTTCCAGTCTTTCCATCACCATTGGAAACTTTTATTACTGTTTATCAACACGAGGACCAAAGTTGTGTCAATGAAAATCAAAGAAGCCATTATGAGACTGAGAAACAAGAATAAAACTGTTAGAGACATCAGCCAAACCTTAGACTTACCAAAATCAGCTGTTTGGAACATCATTAAGAAGAAAGAGAGCACTGGTGTGCTTACAAATCACAAAGGGACTGGCAGGCTAAGGAAGATCTCCACAGGTGATGACAGAAGAATTTTCTCTATAATAATTCTCGAAAAATCCCCAAACACCTGATTCCAGAACTTTTCAGGAGTCAGGTGTGAATTTGTCAATGACCACTGTCCGCAGAAGACTTCATGAACAGAAATACAGAGGCTACACTGCAAGGTGCAAACCATTGGTTAGCCGCAAAAATAGGACAGGTAACAGATTGCCATAAAGTACTGAAAAGAGCAACCACAGTTCTGGAAAACGGTCTTGTAGACAGATGAGACGAAGATAAACTTATATCAGAGTGATGGCAAGAGAAAAGTATGGAGGAGAGAAGGAACTGCCTAAGATCCAAAGCATACAACCTCATCTGTGAAACACGGTGGTGGGGGTGTTATGGCCTGGGCATGTATGGCTGCTGAAGGTATTGGTCTTTATTGATGATACAACTGCTGATGGTAGTAGCATAATGAATTCTGAAGTGTATGGACACATCCTTCTTTCACCTCCGCAACATCGCCAAACTCAGACCCTCTCTCACACCTCCCGCTGCTGAAAGACTCATCCATGCCTTCATCTCCTCCCGACTGGGCTACTGCAACTCACTTCTCCTTGGCATCAGCTCCACCTACATCAACCGACTCCAACTGGTCCAGAACGCAGCCGCCCGACTCATCACCCACACCAAATCCTGGCATCACATCACTCCAGTCCTCAAACAACTTCACTGGCTTCCCATCTCCCACCGGATCACCTACAAAATCCTGGTCCTCACCTACAAAGCCCTCTACCATCTGGCCCCCCCATATCTCACTGACCTCCTCTCCCCCTACCAACCCTCACGGTCCCCCAGATCCACATCAGCCGATCTCCTCTCCATCCACAAGTCCAACCTCCGCAGTTTTGGGGACAGAGCCTTCTCCAGGGCAGCTCCCAGGCTCTGGAACCCCCTCCCCCAACTGATCCGCAATTCCGTGTCCCTCACCATCTTCCAGTCCCGCCTCAAGACCCATCTCTGCACCACTGCCTATCCTTAGCCCCACGTCCCCATCCCTTTTCATCTGTGCTTGAATTGCCTCATATTGTGTTTTGAATTGAATTATGTCTTTAATTTGTGTACTAGTCATGTCTCTACTATTTATTTCATTCCCCTTACATGTTTTTCCTCTACTTGCTAAATTTTTGTAAGGTGGCCTTGAGACTCTTGAAAGGCGCCCATAAATAAAATTTATTATTATTATTATTATCCTATCTGCTCAAGTTCAAACAAATGCCTCAAAACTCATTGACTGGCGGTTCTTTCTACAGCAAGACAACAATCCCAAACATACTGCTAAAGCAACAAAGGAGTTTTTCAAAGCTAAAAAATGGTCAATTCTTGAGTCAATCACCCGATCTGGACCCAATTGAGCATGCCTTTCATATGCTGAAGTGAAAACTGAAGGGGACTAGCCCCCAAAACAAGCATAAACTAAAGATGGCTGCAATACAGGCCTGGCAGTGCATCACCAGAGAAGACACCCAGCAAATGGTGATGTCCATGAATCGCAGATTTGAAGCAGTCATTGCATGCAAAGGATATGTAACAAAATACTAAACATGACCACTTTCATTTACATGACATTGCTGTGTCCCAAACATTATGGTGCGCTAAAATGGGAGTACTATGTATAAACACTTCTGTAATTTCTACATGGTGAAACCAAAATGTATAAAGATGGCCTTTATTAAAATCTGGTAAAGTGCACTTTAACCACATGTGATTTTTTCTATTACAAATCTCAAATTGTGGAGTACAGAGGCAAATAAATAAATGATGGGTCTTTGTCCCAAACATTATGGAGGGCACTGTATATTGTAACCTGGCTCTCATGGATCCAATTTCATTTTATGCATCTCCTCAGACCATATCAACTAGAATATACTTTCAAATAGGAGCTTACATTCTCGTGCCTGATTGATTCCTTGGATTGTTTAGTTTAGTGTAACGATACAGCAAGGAAACAGGCTCTTTGGTCCACCGAGCCTATGCTGACCGTCAATCACCCGTAACATAGCTTTATGTTATCAGAACTTTGCATCCCATACACTAGGGGCCAAGTTACAGAAGCCAATTAACCTACAAACATGCAGGTCTTTGTAATGTGGGAGGAAACCGGAGGACCAGGAGAAAACCCACATGGTCATAGGGAGAAAGTACAAACTCCTCACAGACGGCACCCGCAGTCAGGATCGAACCCAGGTTTCTGGCGCTGTGAGACAGCAGCTCTACTGCTGCACCACTGCGGGGTAGAGGAAGTATTGCCGACAACCTGCCTGAGAATCCGGGAAGGGTAGCTGAAGGTTTATCACCCTTTGCAGTCAATCTGCACCACACGTCAAAGTCAGAACCCATTTACCACATTGCGTGAAGAACATCTCAGCGCACTCCTACAGAAGCTGTAATAATTCTTACCCTGTCTTTCTTGAGCAGCATCTGTGGGTTCATTGTTCTAAACAGCTGGATCAAGCACCTGGCAGACATCATCACATCTAGGAAATAACAACGGAGCTCATGAGTGCACGAACAGGGAAAATTATACTTCATTCATCATTTCTGCAGGATTATAGATTTGCTCCATATACAGTAAAACTCTGATAAGCTCAGTCACATGCTTTGTTTCCTGCACTCTCTTTAAACACTCCAGGTCCCATTTTCCAACATTGCCTTTAAACACACCAGGTTCACTGGAAAATGTGACATTCTACTGTTGAGCATCAAAAAATGTGAATTAAAAATATGCCTGGATTTCATAGGAGTAACTTTTTCTGTTTAGTTTATCGTCATGTGTGCAGAGGTACAGTGAAAAGTTTTTATTGTAGCGGCACCTAGTGGTTAGGCCACTCCTGCTATGCGAATCCTTGGCAGTCATGGGAACGGGTCACGGGATATATGGGTGTGTCCTAGTATATAAGAACTGACCTTCCCTCTTTCGCTCTCTTGTTCTTCCGCTTCCTCTCACTTCATGAGAGTGTCCTGCCACCGCAGCAGGAGCTCAACCGAGCCCACGAGGCAACAGCCTCTCAACAACAACGACTATTATGTTAGAGTGCTAAATGTACATGTATTCCCAACCTACAATGCCTGAATAAAGAATCCATTTATTCACAACGTTTGTGCCTCGACATTATGTTGTTTGACATAGGAGCAGAATTAGTTCAGTTTAGTTTATCCTCAAATGTACTGAGGTACAGTGAAAACCATTTGTTACGTGCTATCCAGTCAGCAGAATGACAATACATGTTTACAAGCGAGCCATGTACAGTGTATAGATACATGATTAGGGAATAATGTTTAGTGCAAGGTAAAGCCAGCAAAGTCTGATTAAGGATAGTCTGAGAGTTACCAAACAGGTAGATAGTAGTTCAGCACTGCTCTCTGGTTGTGGTAGGATGATTCAGTTGCCTGATAACAGCAAGGCCATAATTAGGCCTTGCGCTTTAAAAATACCTAATGACTCGGCCTCCATCGCCTTCTGAGGCAATGAATTCCATAGATCTCCCACCCTCTGGCTAAATAAATTCCTGTACTCTCCCACTACTAGACATCATCTCTATCTGGGCCTTTCATCATTCGGTAGGTAGGCTTCAATGAGATCCCCCTCTCATCTTTCTAAACTAAACTAAACACCTGGTAATCATGCACTCCCAAAGTCCAAGGGAATAAATCATAGGTGTTTTCTATCAATCTAATCTCAGGAGAAATTGCTGCACAAATGCCCACAATCCTGGCATCACATCACTCCAGTCCTCAAACAACTTCACTGGCTTCTAATCTCCCACCGGATCAACTACAAAATCCTGATCCTCACCTACAAAGCCCTCCACCATCTGTCCCCCCCCCCCCATATCTCAAGACATCATACCAACCCTCACGGTCTCTCAGATCCACATCAGCCGGTCTCCTCTCCATCCACAAGTCCAACCTCCGCAGTTTTGGGGGACAGAGCCTTTCCAGGGCAGCTCCCAGGCTCTGGAACTCCCTCCCCCAACTGATCCGCAATTCCGTGTCCCTCACCATCTTCCTCAAGACCCATCTCTTCACCTCTGCCTATCCTTAGCCCCACGTCCCCCTCCCCTTTCATCTGTGCATTAATTGACTCGTATTGTGTTTTGTATTGAATTCAGTCTTTACTTTGTGTACTAGTCATCTCTACTATTTATTTCATTCCCCTTACATGTTTTTCCTCTACCTGCTAAATTTTTGTAAGGTGTCCTTGAGACTCTTGAAAGGCGCCCATAAATAAAATTTATTATTATTATTAATCCTAATATCATGATTCTGCATTATTTAGTTCTGGCTATTTGAATCAGTGTGGGCCCTTATTCATCCAAGTGAGATTGGCCAAAATTTCCAAAGTAAAAAGGTTACAATGAGAAATATTTTAAAGCATCTTTTTGTCAAAATTTTAAAGATGGAGTCTGAAATGTCCACTAATGAAATTGCCATTTAATTTCCCATATAAACATTAATTTTAACATGGATTTTCACAAGGGGCAGTTAAGGTCAAGGAAGCAGCTAATTAACACAACAGTATTTCAGAGTCCAAAATACCAATATTCCTTTGTGTGACATGCAGCTATTTTGATCTTGAAAATTTGCAGTGCAAAGGAGATTCAATGCCATTAAATTTGAGAAGGAAAGCAATAATGGGGGCAAATCATTCATTATCACAATTGGTCAAATGTTTTGTACAAATCTTCAAAGGGAAATAGTGGAAAGTAAGTATTACCCTAAAAAACAAAAAGCATACATTTACAAGAGTTGATGACAATGGTAGTGCTATTTTAAAAATTATTTTAAAAGTGTTTACATTGGCCACTCACTTTTGTCTTTATGGGTTTTGTATTGAGAGAGGTCCTGGAGAAGATCTTCTGTGATGGCAAGAGGGCATCGCGCACTTACTTCTTTGATGGTGTTAATCCTGTTTGGGAAGAGATCTTCTTTAGGATAATGGCCCACAAACCAGCAGTTTTTTTTAAAAACCTGGTCACCTGGAGACCTGTCGGCCTGCAACGTCATCAAACCTTTGTGATCTGTAAATCTCTGCCCGCAGATATTGCTTTGATGATGCATTTCCTCCAACACCAGGGTCTTGCTGTGCTCTGACTGTCATTAGAGATCTTTGTAAATTACAATATTGATTCTCACTGAAGAAGTGAGGCTCAAGACAAAGGGCATAGAAAATCAGGCATGGCTTGATAACATTCACAGGAGGCAATCATCATCTGCCAACAAGAAAGTCTAACCACCAGTTCTTTATTGATTTAATTGCCTCTTAATTCCTTTGCTGCATAATGATAACAGATTTGTGCGGCTGCTTTTACCCAGCTGGCAGCATTACCTTGTGGAGATTAAAACTAATATCTCCGTTGGCCTAAAGTGGCTCATTACAGGTCAAGCTGAAGACTTAAGACTGGGTGGCTTTTTCATTTGGGAAGTTAAATTCAAGTCCTTGCTCAGTTAACATCCAGGACTCTGATTGATCATCTTTCTCTGTGGCTCAGGTGAACTGAAGCCGAACAATGAAGCTGCTTGCATTCTCGGGTCACTCCAGCTAACAACTGGAGATTTTTAACATGCATGATTGAATCATCAGGAGCCTACTTAAAAGTGGAAAAGTGCCGTTATTCCAGCATACAGTTGGTCTACATTAAACTGGAGCCAATTACATTGTATACTTACATGAAGAATGAATCATTTAATGTTACCTATACGTACCCGACAGTCATAACTTCACCGGAATTTCTGTCTGTGACAAAGTTGTTTGCTATTGTCATCACTAATGTTTGGACAATCTAAAAATAAAAAC